>NC_040889.2:200-600200 GCF_900634795.4 Betta splendens | reverse complement strand
GTCTCACAGTCAGGATACAAGCGAGGTTCAGTACACAGATGGCAGATAGGTGACGGCACAAAGGGAGCAAGCAGGCAGGCAAACAGGCAAGGCTACCGTACAGATTGGGATTATCCCAAGGCTTCGACAACAAGGTAACTAGACATTCGCTGGAACGAGGTACAGGATACACAGGGAACACATACTCTGGCATACAGTCTGGCAAGGGAGTGAGGTGAATACTTGGAACTATGTACCAAAACTAATTATAAATAGGTGACAGCTGCTAAATGAATGGGAGAAAGACTGGCACTAAACCTGGTGAAGCAGAAAACCGGAAATACTGCAAAATAATTATTGACCGCGTCTGTGGCCTATAGCGTGTGTACTGTCAGAACGATCACCTATAGTTTTCTCTGACTCTGAATGGAATCTAAGAGCCCGAATGACAGAAATGTATGCATGTGCAAATGCAGGAAACGATCTGGTGCTGAGGAGCCACTTATTCATAGGCAGATGACTTGGATCAAGTTGTCAATTTGCGCTAGTGTTTGTTGTCAATTGCCAAAGTTCTGATGTCTTTATACAGTATGTCCTCGTCTTTCAGTGCTGTGATCTTTATCAATCCTCATCTTATAAGTAGACATTCTCACAAAAAAAGTGTAATTAAAACAGGACCTTCATCAGTGATTTTTTATTTACATTTTATTTACAACAATTTTTGTTTTGCAATAGCAAACTACTGCCAAACTAAACAGTTTGATTTCCGCGTGTTCTGGAGTTTTTCGTTTATGCAGTTATGCAGTTATGTTTATGCAGCTCTTATGTCTTTCCAATAGGCACAGTTCTGAAAACAGGACATAGATCTGATGATGTCAGTTCTACACTGTTTGCTAAGGCAGACAGACAGACAGACAATAGTCTGTTTCAAGTTGAGACTTGAACTTGAAAAGTTGACTTCATGTCAGAGTTGAACGTTGTACTTCCTTTTTTTAATTATAGATAAGCATCGGCAGCTCACGCTGCCACAGCTGCAAAAACTACCTACTGGAGGTTGATCAGTAACTGGCTGTATTAGGTTTAATTGGACTTTACTAATGTACCTAATGAAATTCTTAAATTCTCATTCTATATATTCGGCCATATTCACTTAGGTGTAGTGTGTTTCAGTCTGCCTGCTTCAGGAGCTGTTTTAAATTAAAAAATTAGCATTTGAATCTTCTAATCAAGCTTAGATGAGCCTAACAATAGAGAGCCTCTTTTCAGACAGAACGACCAATCCACAGCACTAGTTAGACTGGTTTCACACCAGCCCTTTTTCCCCAAAGCATCAGAGTCCTGCAGTGCTGTTACCTGATGAGATGTAACCAGATGCGTTTGTGAACTATTTAAACAGAAGATTCTTCAGAGATCCATCACTTCAAAGAGCCTAGTGGTTAAAGCACACAACTTCCCACCCACAGTTTTTTAAACAAACCGTTTTTGTTAGTTGGTGGTTTAATATAAGAAACTTTTAAATCCTAAAACGATAAACTTAATGCTTTCTTATTAACAAGTTTTATGTACAGATTTTATAAACCATTTTCTAAACCAGATAGTCTGAAAGTTGGGTACATTCTTTTACAGCAGAAATGTTTCTCAAGGAGCTTCTACATTATATGTCCTTCATAGGGGATGTGGTCTTCAAACCTTCTCACAGTCCTTTGTTCAACTAATGAGCGAGTTCTTTACAGGTGGGAAGTGTAGCCTATTGTAAATAGAGGGTAATGCCTAACTTTACTCATGGTAAAGGTTGCTGCACTTTTGGTAATGTTTCTACTTTAGGAAAAGTCTGTGAGTTAACTTGAAAATTATTGAGCCATCACAATCAGCCGATTGCGGTAATATTTGGCAGTAAAGGTGATTGAAATGACACAGAACTGAAAGAATATCAGCTGGCATAACTCTGGTAACACATATGTGTATTCAGATGTCCTTTTATTACTGGATATGGTAGATGATGACGCTGATTTCCTGCTGTACAACCAGGCCCAACGTCTGTCCATTCTTGACACACTAATGCGCTTTGCCTTGAGCAAGCAACCCCGAAGACAACTACAACGGCTAAGTGAATTACCATCAGAAAGTCTCATGGAAGATGTGAATGCAGCACTGAGAGCAATCCCTACAATACCAATCACAGGAACCAATTAGCTGATATAAGCTTCAGCATCAGTGATCCTGGAGGTGCTTGGCTATAAGAGCAACCATGGGAGCCATGAAAAACAATACCCACCATGGAAAAAGGTTGGAGGCAAAAATCAAGGCAGCTCAGAGGGAAGTGAGCCAAATAACAGAGGCCCAGAGAGGTGCAATGAAAAGACCGATGCCCAAGAGGTACAGCCAGATGCCCATACCTGAAACACTCAAAACTGCCAAGCAAAGGCTACAAGCCTTGGCCAGCCACCTAAAGAGATACACGAGAGATAACGAAGCCAGACGAATTAGCCGGCTGTTCTCAACACAACCTGCGAAAGTGTACTTTCAATGGCAGGGTAATAACAGCAGAGCAGACCCATCAAGGCTGGAAACTGAACAGTACTGGAAAGGTGTATGGGAAAGGGAGGCGTCACACAACAATGATGCACAGTGGCTGGTGGATCTGAGGGAAGACCACAGCAACCTCCCTGAACAAAATCCAGTGACTATCACAGTGGCAGACATCCAACAAAGAGTCTCAGGTATGAAAAACTGGACAGCACCTGGCCCTGACATGATCCATGCCTACTGGCTAACGAAGCTCACTGCAATCCACGAGCGCCTGGCAGCACAAATGAACCAGCTGCTAAGGGATGGGACTCACCCTGAATGGCTAACCGAAGGGCGAACGATCCTGATAATGAAGGATCCCTCAAAGAGTACAGTCCCATCCAACTACCGGCCAATAACCTGTCTCTCTACAACATGGAATCTCATGTCAGGCATCATCTCTAAGAGTCTTCATTGTAAGCTTGATGAGGTTGTGGAGAACCATCCTCGAAGCCAGTGGGAAGCCACTTGCCCAAGTATCCATCAAATGTGGCATATACCAAGGAGATGTAATGTCCCCACTAATGTTCTGCATAGATCTGAAACCCCTCAGGGGTCATGACTGGTGTAGGGGGGCTTGGTGGAATGGTACCTAAGTCATGCTAATGTCATGACAAGATCTGTGTGAAATCCAGCAGGAGGGAGGCAGCGAAAATTTGCTGCTCCATCTGTACCGAATGTTCTTTAAACGGAAGCTCTAACACTTTACTGGATTTGGAACTCGCTCACATGATCAGCTGCACCTACGTAGGCTGTGGGACGCCAAAGCCTTTCACTTCACTGTTTTTAAATGCTCTTCTTATGGTATTTCACACAAGTCTGGTAGACTACCCCTGCTAACTTGTAGGGAACATTATATAATAAAAATAAATAAATTGTAATAAACACTCTCTATATGTTATGCCAGAACGCCAGGAGTCAGCAGATCTCCGACTCATTAATGCAGTTCTTTGTTCTACATATATTGATTCTGCACGAGTAATAAGGACGGTTTTACACTTATTTAGTCGAAGACAAAATTTAAGAGAAGATTGGAGAATTCACTCAGCTGCACCTAGTCTGTAGAATGCTCTCTCAGAGCACACTAGAACGCCACAGACTGTGGACACTTCGTAAGACTTATTTATTTACTGGAGCTTTCAAAGTTGGCAAAACCCAGAGTCGCTCAGATTTATTTGCAACATCTGATTCTCCCCCAGGAATAATATAATAAAATTGAATGCTGTACGTGGGAGTGCGCACTCGGTCTGTCTAAGCATACAGCTGCTTATTTCGGTTTTAAACTGCCATAAATACTACTATACTAAATACTATAATCGTCTGCTAAATAATACAGGCGGCCAGCCCTATTAGTCATTTGATATTATCTATAAGCCAAAATATAAAAATGAGATAACAATGCTGATTATTCAGTAATTACAACTTTTGCTCCCACCGAGATTCGAACCTGGGACAAAAAACTAGTAGGCTATGTCTGTTAACCTATAAATTAACTAACTAAAGGGTGTGTGTATGTTGAAAGCTTTGTATGATAGATAATGCTAATGGCAATTAATGAACATATGTGAACACAATCACAGAAAACACAAGCAGCAATAAATGAATCAATGAGTGAAAGGACAAGGCATGGTCAAGACTTAAGTGTGTGATGGCTTGGATCAGGCGAAAAGAGTATCTCTGTCTAACTTATAAAAACCTAAGGATAACTAATAGAGTTGATGTCTTGCCTTAGTTTAGAGCTGTAGGCCGCTGTACAGCGTGTCCCGTTACCGGTTTGGTTGAGGAAGGCGTGCCCTCTCTGATACAGGTGCCACAGCCTCTTGGCCAGGAGTCTTCCACGGTGATGATGACGGCTCGGGGTCAGCAAAGTAACAGTCAGCCAGGCTGAAACGTCAGCGCTACTTAAATCAGCCAGAAAAGGAAACAGACTGGAATTCAACAATTTAATTGGTTCAAAATAGCGAGTCAACTAAGGACTGTTTGTGATACTTGATGAATTTCAGCACAGGTCTCACCGTTCACTTTATTTCTTCTTCGTTGAAAACAGAACAACAACGTTACAACACACACTGCCCCTATTGGTGAAATTACAGTATTTCAACACTCCCACTTAATTTTTTTTTTTTAAATATTTCACAATATTTAGGACTTTAAAGAATTCTGAATCCTTCTCTTTTTCACAAGCTACTCTCCCTTTTTCAAAAGACAATAATAACTTAAATTCCAGACATCTGTCTTTAACCTCAATCTGTATTCAGTAACCCTGAGAAGGTTATTTCCTTTCCTTTTTTACATTTCTTATCTATATAATGATTTTACTGAACAAGAAAACATCTTTATATGATCAGGTTGTATTCAGCATTTACCTGTCAAAAAAAAATTTCTATTCTCACATGAAACAAAGTCCAATCTGTCCTCTGAGAATTTCAAACCTCTGTTTGGTCAATGGTTTGGTCAGAACGTCTGCTTTCATATCCTGTGTTGGACAGTATTGTAGTTTCATTTGTCCATTTTGCACACATTCACGTATGTAGTGATATCGAATGTCTATGTGTTTAGTCCTCGAGTGATCCACCGGATTTTTTGCGATTGCAATGGCACTTTGGTTGTCTTCCAGGATCACTGTCGGTGTATCCTCCATTCCAAAATCACCTAGTAAACATCTCAGCCAAACTTCTTCTTGAGCAGCTTGACTAAGTGCAACATACTCAGCTTCTGCCGTTGATAATGCAACTGTCGCCTGTTTCTTGCTCAGCCAGCTCACCGCTCCTCCACTCAGTAGAAACATGTTGCCTGTTGTTGAGCGTCGGTCATCTTGGTCACCAGCCCAGTCTGCATCTGAAAATCCAACTAAGGATCCAGACTCTGACCGCTCATATTTCAGGGCAAGATTCACTGTCCCTTTCAAGTAGCGAAATATCCTCTTCACAGCAGTCAGATGAGCAGTATTGGGATCTGCATTGAATTTTGATACAGCATTCACAGCTTGAGCTATGTCTGGTCGTGTAGCTATTGACGCATACAACAGACTTCCTACCATCGACTGATAGTTCTGTTGGTGTACTGGTTTACTAACACCATCATTCTTTTTCAGTTTCACACTGGTGTCAGCAGGAGTTGCTACAGGATTAGCATTTTCCATCCCATATTTCTTTAAGCATGGCTTCAATATAGTTTTTTGATGTAGGAAGACACAGTTCTTCTCTTTGCTTTGGACCACAGAGATGCCCAGGATGTAGGACAACTCACCCATGTCTTTCATCTTGTAGCGCTTCTTGAGCGCTGCTTTCAGTTCGTTCATGCTTTCAGTCGACTCTGTTATCAGAATGAGATCATCCACGTAAACTGCAAGTATCTCAAGCTCATGTCTTGATCTCACAAACACACAGGGATCTGATGTGCTCTGTTTGAAACCGAGTGCCATCATGAACTCTGTGAAGGCTTTGCTCCAGCAACGAGGAGATTGCTTCAGTCCATAGATTGATTTTTTTAGTTTGCACACCAGGTTTTCCTGTCCTGGTTGGATGTATCCCTCTGGTTGCTCCATATAGATTTCTTCTTCCAAATGCCCATTTAGAAATACAGTTACAACATCCATCTGATGTACATGCAGATTGTTTTGATTTGCAAAAGCTAGTAGTACACGAATGGAGCTGAAACGCACCACTGGTGAAAATGTCTCATCATAGTCAGTACCATACAACTGTGAGTAGCCTTTGGCAACAAGTCTACACTTGTATCTCTCCACTTGTCCATCACTATGATGCTTGACTTTGAACACCCATCTTGAACCTACAGCTTTTCTATCTTTTGGTAAATCCACTAGATCCCATGTCTCATTTTCTAGCAGCGACTCATATTCCAGATCAGCTGCTTCCTGCCATTCCTTTGCATTAGGACTTTTCAGAGCTTCTGTCTTCTGTCATTGTGAGTGGCTCTGTCACACAACACATATTTGCATGATGATCAACGACGACTGTTTCAGCAAACTCGTCGTATCCAAATCGCTTTGGAGCCTTTCTTATTCTGTCGCTTCTGACTGTGTCGTCAGCAGTGACTTCATGTGTTTCATTCTCATTTGTGTCCACAGTTACCTCATTCTCAAGATGATACTCTTCTGCTTTCTGTTTCCAGTCAAAGTTTGTTTTATTGAAAACAACATCCCGGCGGATTAAAATCCTCCTTTTCTCTTCATCATATAGACGATAACCCTTAGTGTTGCTTGCATAGCCTAAAAAACTTAGCTTCATAGCCTTCTTGTCCAGTTTCTGTCTCTTCTCACCTGGAATATGTGCATAAGCAATGCATCCAAAAACCCTCATGTGACTCATGTCAGGTTTTTTTTCACACCATCTCTCATAGGGTGTCTTTTGCTTCAGTACAGATGTAGGCAGTCTGTTCTGAATGTAAGCTGCTGTGGCTACAGCTTCCGCCCAGTACATTTTTGGCAACTTAGCATGTGACAGCATACTTCTAGCTGCTTCAACTAATGTCCTGTTTTTTCTCTCTGCAACACCATTTTGCTGTGGTGAGTGAGGTACAGTCACTTCATGTTGGATGCCTTGACCTTTCAAATATTCTTGAAACTCTCTTGATGTGTACTCACCCCCATTGTCTGTTCTGAGTCTTTTAACAGCTTGTCCACACTCATTTGTGAATGTTCTTTCAAATTCTTTGAATGTGTTTAACACCTCGTTCTTGTGTTTCAGGAAATACACTTTGCAGCATCTAGAGTAATCGTCAATAAAAGTCACAAAATATTTAGCTCCACCAATAGATTTAGTCTGCATGGGACCACAGACATCACTATGAATTAGCTGCATTCTGTGTTTGGAACGAATTCCTCCAATTGACTTGTATGGCTGTTTAGACAGTTTACCTTCCACACATGCCTCACAGAAAGAAACATCTGTTTCTGTGGAGAAGTCCACTCCGTTCACCAGATCTTTCAGTTCTTTAAGCTTGGTAGTGTGACCCAACCGCTGGTGCCATAAGCTGGTTGCTAGTGATGCACTATGACAAACAGGTACGTCCTTCTTCACATCCAGCTGATAAAGTCCATCAGCTCTTTGTGTTCCCATTCCTTGGAGGGTTCCATTTCTTCCACGTATGTAACAGTGAGACTTTCTGAACTGCACTGTGTTGCCTTTCCTGATAGCTGCTCCCACTGAAAATAAATTCCCTGACAGCTTTGGAACATACAACACATCATACATTGTGGCACTTTTTGCATCACTTGTTTTGAAAGTCATGTTCAACTTTACGTTTCCCATTCCTAGGGCATCAACCACCCTGCCATCACCTAGCTTCACAGACTGTGCTTCCGTGAACTCTTGGTAATTTTGAAGAATGTTCTTATCAAATGTCATGTGCTTTGACGCTCCTGAATCTATCAACCATTCAACCTGTTGTGGTGAGTCAGTTGGATTTGCCTCTTTGCTGACAAAGGCACTTCCACCTTCTGCATCTTCACACATCATGCTTTTAGCCTTGTGAGTTTTCCTTATTGCTTTATATTTCAAACTTGGACAGTCCCGTTTAATGTGACCTTCTTTTCCACATTTGTAACACCGCCACGTGGTTGGTCTTTCTGCTCCTCCTGTCCTGGAGTTGTCTGGGACAGTTCCCCAACACTGAGATGACATCGCTGATGAACCACCTGAAGTAGCTCCACTGTAACTTTCATGTGCATTAACCCGCTTTTGCTCTTCATTTATTAAAACTTGTTGAACAAACTGCAGCGTCAGATTGTCCATCTTAGTTTCTAATGCAGTGACAATGGTAGCATAACTAGGTGGCAAACTACCCAAAAGTGTTACGATCTGATCTTCTTCTTTAATATCAGCTCCTATAGCCGATAGCTGATCAGTCAATTCCTTCATTTGCTTTAGATGCTCAGTTAATTGACATCCTTCCTTCATTTCACATCTAAAATTTTTTTTCTTAAGGAACAGTTTATTCGCCAATGTATCTCTCTCAAAATGGCCTTTAAGCGTAGTCCACGCTTCTTTGGGAGTCTGGCAGCTTGTTACCAGGTACAGCTAGGGTGTACTCACGTTCAGCACTAGCATGGAGAATGCTTTCTCTCTCCGTTTACTAAACTCCGCTTGTACTTGTGCGTTAGCATCCGCGGCTAGCGTCTCCATTAGCATGCCCCACAGACCTTTAGCATTCAACAAGTGCTCAATCTGAAACTTCCATGTCGCCCCATTTTCCGGTCCGCTCAGCTTGTCTATAAACAGCTTATCTTCCATTGTGAAAACTCACAACGCTGTTTAATCCACAAAATACCGTGAAAACAGCCTTTTTAGCGTCCTCTGGGCCCATAACCTGATGAATTTCAGCACAGGTCTCACCGTTCACTTTATTTCTTCTTCGTTGAAAACAGAACAACAACGTTACAACACACACTGCCCCTACTGGTGAAATTACAGTACAGTGGCAGCGGTTCAAAGTGATTAGGGTTTTTACTGCAGTACCGCCGCGTCGCCACGGCGCAGCGAGTGCGTCGCTGACTAAAGATTTTTAATCCATGCAGCCGGCTGGAAAAAATCAGGACGCTAGTCTCGTTTTAACCACCAGGTGGCGCAGCGTTGATTAGAAGCCTCCAAAGCACTACAGCGTAACTGAGGTCCGACTGTTCATTTCTACCTGTAACACACATATATTACACCAGACCTATTTTACTATTAAGTTTTTACTATTAAGTATCTGTTGTGTGCTCAAACGTGGGGAGTGTGAAGGGCAACAACTTGTTGATGGCTTAGCTGTTTTCTGTTCACTGCGAAGTTATAATTGTTCTGTGTGGTTTAAAACAGGCAGCGCCACAGCAGCAACACATTCTTGTTTTCATTCTCCTCAGCTTTTTCGTGTCTTTAAATAGAAGGCGTCTCTTAAAAATATGTACACACCCACCGCTCTAACATCTGATACAACACATTGACTTCACATAATACCATGATTATGCGTCGCGGTTTATTTAATATAATTTGAATGCGCAAGTAAAGACGTAGAGCGCAGTCCATCTGCGACTACAGCCGCTTATTTAGGTTTTAAACTTCCACAACTTGTTAATGAATGTTTTCCAATAGTCGTAGATTTTACGTAAATAACCGTAATAATCATAGGAATTTGTTTTACAGCAGTTGTCGGTCGTAATTTTGACAGGACGCCAGAAATCCGCAGATCTACAGCGACGCATTACAGCAACATGTTTGTTCCTACGCATTTACTCTGTGTCTGCAGAACTGCAGTTTGACTTGTTTTGACTGTGCGTGTCATTGTAACTGAGTGGCTGAGAGACTTATTCGACCCGTGTACGTTTCAACATTTTCATTTCCCATCCGTCCATCCAGCCACTTTCACCGGCGTTTTCGTTTCTCTTTCGATGAGCGGCAAACGGATTTTAATCAAAGCACCGCCTTACAAACCAATAAAACAAGCAAAAATATTTGTTTTTTACAAAAAGACACGGAATTGGAGTTAATATGTTTTATTGTTTAGAGACAAACGGAAAACAAAAAGTCGTTCTCTCGTTACCTCTGCTTATAATTTGGTGGAGACATCAATCTCTTACACAAACACGTGACGTGTTTCGGAGTCATGTGTCCAGACAGAGAGTGACCAATACACAAATGTGTGGATGTGCAAATGCGGGCTACGAGAGGAACGGGGCAGTGGTGCACTAGATGTAGCGAGAATTTGTTTTGACTGTGCGTGTCATTGTAACTGAATGAGTGGCTGATGTGACTTATTCGCCCGTGTACGTTTCAAAACTTTGATTTCCCACCCGTCTATCTATCCTGAATAAAAGCACCGCATTACAAACCAATAAACCGAACAAAAATATTTTTTAACAAAAACACACGGACTTGAATTTTAAGCTGTTTTTTTCGTTTAGAGAAAAACGAAAAACAAAAAACCTCTGCTTTTAATTTTTAATGGAAGCTCATCCGTGGACGGGTCGCGGGGCAGCAGTCGTAGCAGAGAGCTCCCGACTGCCGCTCCAATGAAACACGAGATCGAATGAAATGTGATGTGTTTCGTACTCAGATGACTTGGATCTGAGTTCGACCAAGCTTTTGCTTGTCTCATGTTTGCTCACAGTCGCAAAGGAAATCTACACACCCCTCCCCCCTCCTTCGTAGAGGCGCATAGACATGCTAATGTGTTGCTACTACTCGATCAGCAGGTGAGAAATACTTCAGCTCCGGGACAAAGCTCCGTGGGAGACTGGGCAGCATCGGGCGGCGTGATCAGCTGCAGGTCTAAGACTCATTAATGCAGCAAGCAGTTTGTTCTACATGTTTACTCTGCAAAAATAAACGTATGTATTTATCGTAGCTTTCTGGTCTAAGTTATTTGTAGCACTTCGACATTCGTTTAAAATATGCAGTGCTTTTTAAAATGAAAATACTAATATTATTATTTATTACCTTTATTGTAAACACAGTATTAATTGCACAATTTGGACTGGCGAAGATTTGCGCTTCTTTCATAATAATCATGGATAATCAAGGAAGAAACTGCAGTTCATATTTGTTATTCAGGGACGGTTTAATAAAGATTCAGTATGGTTTTTGACTGAACTGTCAGCCAAGGTACGTGCATTATCAAATGAATGCGCCTGTCAGCGGGGAAGACATCAACTCTATTCAGTCGCTCTTCAGTCGCTGCTGCCGTCTCCTCCCCAGTTCACACACCTTAACACTAGGACTATTGGGTTTTCTAAATATACCAGTTCCTACTACAAGGTGTTCCTACGAAGTTAACCAGCTGTTTATTTCGTTATTACTCATTTCACCTGTACCACATAAAGTCATTGCAGAGCTACAGCCATGTTCCCACAAAGTTAACCAGCTGTTTATTTCGTTATTCCCTCTTTCATGTCCGTCTGTTGAATGAAAGTGGGCGTGGCCATCCACGTCCCAGAGCGGTGACACTGGGGGAAGGGGAACGCGCATCAACACGCAGGACAAAGATCTGCGTTTCTCTGCTGCTACAGCCTCGGCTGCGTTGTGTTGTTAGTCTCCCTTTCACCTGTACCATATGAAATGTGTTCCTACGAAGTTGCTCAGCCGCTTTCAGAATTCCCCATGCAGGTTTGAACAGGGCAAACATTATTTTTATTTACAAAAAAAAATTAATACGTTTACAGATTGACCGGTGATGCCGCACGGGTTGCTCTCAGTTAAAACAGCTGTTTGAAGCAGGGAAAAGCGAGTTAGCTGTCCTTGTCGATGCCTTGACAATGTTTTATCATCGGCTAGATCTCTGAGCCCCGACTTTTATGTCTTCTTTGGATTAAAAAACAAATGTTGAATGTTCTCAAATAATATAATATTGCCGCCCTCCGCGGCTCCCAGTGTTTGTTTTTTTCATTTAAAACGTGGGTGTTACCGGTGGCAGACCTCTGGTCTAGATCATCCTTATTCACTTTTTAAAATTGTAGTAGTGTAACCTTAGTTAGTATTCCTTTTTATTTTTTTTTATTTTATGTTTGGGAAACGTGACATTTCAGCTACTGTGATTTTATTTGTCATCAACATTAGTTCCTACCTGTCCTTGTTGACGGGGGACAGGAAAAAGGTGACGCGCGTTGGATAAGAGCGGCGTAAAGAAAAAAGTGTACATGCGCCGTACTGTCTTGCCGTGTGGTGCATTAAAGAAGCATTCCACGTAAAGAAAATTGCCCGTACCAACAGCAAGAAATCAGGGTTACAGTAGCTTGTCTGCCACAAACGAATGCTGCACGCGGGAGGGCGCACCGTTCAGCTTCTTATTTTTGGTTTTAAACTGCCATAATTTGCCATAATTTACTTACGTTCATAACTTCATACTATAACGCGACCAGCGGTTCATGGTCTTGGCGATACATGCACTAAGTAATACAACGTTGTCATCTCGTGATCACATGATGATGATGAGACGCTGTTTTTCCAATAATTAAAATAAAAAAAACTGCTTCCACCCAGACTCGAACCCCGGACAAAAAAAAAGCGTTGTGGCCATGCACGTTAACCACTAGGCCACCCAATACCTGATCGTTGGTCGTTCTACAAGAGGCTATATGACGTAAGCAACTACGATGTTTTAGGACCAAAAGTGGGAGTCAATCGCCACCTACAGGCCAGAAGGACGTAACACACTCCTCCCGCAGTACAAACCCGGCACTGACGCGGCAGATTTGAAACCCAAACACGGTGGGGGTAGACACTTTTACCGGCTGCCTCTGTATTTCAACAATACTTTCAGTTTCGCAGAGTTTCTTGAGATGACTTTCTAAAGTAACCAAATTCGCTGCACGTTAGTATCTCTAAGTTTAATGTAAGTTTACAAAATTTAAGAACAAAGGAAAATTAAAGAGAAGTAATGTGACACAAAAAAGAAAGGTGAAACAAGTTGGAAGATAGAGGGAAATCCGATTCAACTATGGTGTCACTGGTTTAAATACCCCTGGAGCAGTGATCACTTCAGGGCGGAGAAATGAGTTCAGCCAGTGGTGAAAAGTTCCACATCTCAAACTATTTGATTTGAATTGTTCCTAAATTTGGGATAACTAAGCTTTTCTCTTTTCATCAAGCTCAAAGTTCGATCACACCGTAACACAATCACGTAACGATGAATATGGCACTCAAAAAACCAGAGAAGTCAGAATGGTTAGGCAGTAAAAATAAATGCATAGATTATTAAGGTTTTATACGTGATCCTTTAAATGTTGTAACAAATTAAATGTTACAGTATTCCATAATGAATGGTCTTGTCCCTATTTAACACTAAGTGAACACTAAAACATACACAAATAATAATGTAATGTATGTAACGTAAGCAACATCAAACTTTAAATGGCTAAATCTAAATATTTGTCAGAATCCGCCACACACGATGGCGAATCGAGGCTATGGAAGACCATTTAGACCAAGTCAGAGCCAAGGAAACCAAAGTAATGGAATAATAGTCTCTTTTATTCAAAACCTTAACACAAAACCCTCCTTCAAAGAAATAAACCATGAACTAAGAGGACAAAAAAACACTCAATTACCCGAATAATGAATAAACAAAGCAAACTAGGAAGAACTAGCAAAACGTAAGCTAAGGCATGGCGTGAACAAACCGGGAGCTAGCAACATGGCATAAACAAACGTGGCTAAAGCATGAACAAAAAGAAGCTACTGCAAAGCATAAACAATAGGCACCTTTGCATGTCTTATATGCCGAGCAACACGTGATTAACCGGCAACAGTACCCATCAATAGTCCATGTCCGTAGTGGCAAGAAATGGTAGCAGCATTAAAGGCAGTGGAGACAGTACCATGGCTTGAGCAACATGGAGTGGTGACAATGACCCAGCACAGTTCAGCAGAAGTTCTTGGGCATCTAAACCAGAACTTGTGTCCAAATGATGTTTTCTTTTTTATTACTTCACATTGCTGGTTTACTAAATTATGAGACAAGTCTTGGCCTGGTTAGTGATAAGATGGTGGAGGACCCTGGTGACATTTAGGTGGTGTCAAGTATTCATTGTCTTTTGATGTGCACTTAGCCATATGTGTGTTGTTTATGTTAAACTCACAGTTCTGTTTTTCTGTTCTGTGGAATAGACAAGAATTCTGTGTATTCTTATCTTCTGGAGAATGTCTTTGTCTTTGTGGAAGGGAGTGAAGCATACACGTAGTGTTAAGTTACCTAGGTTCAGACGTGGATTGCTACACAGCATTGACCCATTCTGCCACAGCTCAATGCACACTTTGTACCCAACAATACTCCTGCAGCGTGCTGCACACATAGAGCCGTCACATGAAGCCTAAGTGAAAGTAAGGTCAAATATATGACCTGTGGTCATATATCATTCACTTTAACAACCGCAGTCGCTTCAGCTCAATACACTGTTCATAATGGTAATCAGAGATAACCTGTGGAGATTATACAATTTTGCCTTTTTTTCTTTTTCAAAATTTTGTATTTATGTCTTTTCTCTGCTGTTGCATGGAAATTTCCCCATTGTGGGACAAATAAAGGTTTTTAAAGGTTTATTGTATTCAATTCTAAATCCTCCAAGCCTTGGGAAATGTCAAGCTGTCAATTCTCTATTTGATCCTTCCTTCCCTAAACAGCGTCTCCGCTTTGACAAGAAAAAAAATTCAACCAGTACTGCAGCAAATGAGTCTCTTTCCCCAATCTGTATAAAATGTAGTAACATGTTGGAATAGCTAATTATGAAGCGATTTTCTACTGTTAATAGTAAAGCATATTGATTTCAGTGAGATCAGTCATATTGTGTACACACATTAGTACAGTATTTATATATTTTTTCTTACTATTATTTAGGCAGACCCACAAGGCCAAAGCAACAGGTAGCATCCATGTAACATTCAATGACGAACCAACAAAACTCAACTTAAACTAGGAACTGAAATACTAAATACACAAGTAAACATAATCACACTAATCACAAAACAGGAAACAACACAGGAAACCACATGACATCAGGACGAGACAAAGAAAGGCTCCTCCAGCAGGCTAGAGGGCCAGATTAAAAGTTGGAAAAACGAGTGTGTGTGTGTGTGTGTGTGTGTGTGTGTGTGTGTGTGTGTGTGTGTGTGTGTGTGTGTGTGTGTGTGTGTGTGTGTGTGTGCGTTTTCACAGGCAAATTATTTCACCACCCTCCCGTCCTGCGTCCTCCCGGGGTCCGACACAACCACCAAGAAGACTTTTATGTCTAAAGACAGGAAAATAAAATGGTCCTCCGCAGCGTTTTGCAATGGTGAGGGAGCGAGGAACGTCCCTCTTACTCCTTTTTATGCCCAGACACCCACAGATTATGCAAAGGGATCGTCCTGGAGAACACCAACCTGGAGGGCTCTTGAAAGCTCGGGAGCGCCTGAAAGGGCATGGACGAGGTCGACCTGCGAGCCTACTTGGGCCTCCTGATTTTGTTCGGCGTCTACAGGTCCCGAGGGGAGGCCGTGGCCAACCTGTGGGACACCGAGAGCGGCAGGGCCATTTTTCGCACCACAATGTCGCTCAAGGTGTTTCACGCTTACTCGAAGCTGTTGCGTTTTGACGATCGCCAAACGAGACCCACCAGGCAACGGACAAGCTGGAAGAGAGAGGGTCTGGGACGCGTGGGTATGGGGTGCCAAATGTAAAAGTAGCACCTATAACTAGTTTTCTCACATTTAACTAAATGACACAACGTGTCAGAAAACATGTTGTGTCATTTAGTTAAATGTGAGAAAACTAGTTATAGGTGCTCCTTTTACATTTGGCACCCCATACGTGGGTGGAGCGGCTGCCTAGCCCCTACGACCCGGGTCCTAATGTGACGGTGGACGAGCAACCTTTCTGAGGTAAAGAAAAAACCTTACATCTCACACACACACACACACACACACACACACACACACACACACACACACACGCATAGCAAGCCTGCTTTTGTTTTTTTGTAATTAAAACTTTTTTTATTTTTTTTTACTTTTTTTTGTAGGTCGTTGCTCTTTCAGACAGTACAGCACAGCCTCAAGTTTTGGGTGGCGTGCAAGGCCAAGTCCTGCTACGCTTGGAAGATGCAGCTCTACACCTTCTGAAAAAAAGTAGGGCCATGCGGGTCATGCTGGGCGTCACCGGAGGGCTCGCCGGGCCTCGCAACATGACGTGCGGCAACTTTTTCACTTCCCACGAACTGGGCCAGCGGCTCCTGTGCAGGGAGCTCACCATTAGTGATGGGAAGTTCCGTTCTTTCAACTGACTCGGATCTTTAAGTCTCGTTCAGTGAAGTGAACGAATCATTTTGAGTCAGTCATTCATTTCGTTCATTTACAGCAGGTGGCGCTGTGGGCGTTGTAATAATGGCCGCGATTCTCAAACACTATATACTGACCACTAGCAATTCAAACCATATAAAAACCTAGCAAATACGCACCACATTAATGTGACTTATGTCCTGCATCTTCCTTGCCATTTTTGTTTAACAGCGCGACAGTCACTTTGTAGCGGTAGGAACTGGAGCGCTTGCTGCTCACCACAGCGTTTATTCTAAACGTGACAATATTATTATTATTATTTTTTTTTTTTTTAGGACAAAGTATAACACAATTAACAATAATAGATAGTAGTAGTTAGTTAGTTAGTTAATAGAATTTTCAAAAGTATTTATGAACACACTCATCACTCTCATTACTCATTACACTATATACACAATTAAACTACACATATCTACAAGAATCAAAGACCACCAAATAATTATGATTCCATGAATAAATATTGTATGTGGGCTGTCAGGTGACAAATAAATAAAAGTCAGAAATCAGACATCGTTAATTTCCTTGTTTATCAGTCCACACAGCCATCGTTCAGCTGAACTATGTCAGGGCGACGTAGATGACGGACCCACATGCACAGCACAATACGAGGTTTCTGGTGTTAAAGAGTGTCGTTTATTCCAATAAGCAGAGTCAAATCCAGGCAGGGTCATACACAGGAGATCAAGCAGGTTAAACGGGATCAGGCAGAGGCGTAGTCAGGGGAAGACACAGGTCAGATACGAGAGGTGAGTACAATACCATACGTCAGACGTGAGTCGTGGTCGGGCAGGCAATGGTCGGCAACCGGCAGTAGCAAACAAACAAGGCAGACAAGGATCAGGCAGGCTCAGAGTCGGAGGTCAGAACTAGAAACACGGTACACAACAAGACTAAACTAGGAACGCTGGAAAGGGGTGATCTCACGCAACAATCTGGCAACTGGAGTCTGTGAGGGGTGAATGCTATATACCGGTGTTGATTAGTAAACTGCTAACAGGTGTGCTGAGTGATCCGGGGACTGAACAGAGAAACAGGAAGTATACAAAAATAAAACAGGAAGTCCTTTCAGTGTGAAGGGCGGGTGACAAGCCCGGACGTGACAGTACCCCCCCCCCCCAGGGCGTCTACCACGGCGCCCACGGGGAGCCCCCCCCCCCGACCAGGGCGGCGGAGGGTGGATCAGGAGGAGGGACCGGATCCCGGCGCTGTCCCCGTCGCCGCCTCAGCGTCCCGGCGGAGCCCGTCCGGGGCGGGAGCTTCCGGATGCGCCCGATGGAAGTCCCGGATGAGCGAGCGGTCCAGGATGTCCCGAGCCGGGACCCAGGACCTCTCGTCCGCCCCGTAGCCTTCCCAGTCGACCAGGTATTGGAACCCGCGGCCCCGGCGCCTGCAGTCGAGAAGGTCCCGCACCGAGTAGACCGGGTGGCCGTCCACCACCCGAGGCGGAGGAGGAGGCTGGGATGGCGGGACCAGAGGACAGGAGCGGTGGGGCTTGAGACGACTGACGTGGAAGGTAGGATGCACTTTCATGGACCTGGGCAACGAGAGTCTCACGGCCACGGGGTTAATCACTTGAGCGATGCTATACGGACCGATGAACCGTGGAGTCAACTTACGTGGAGATCCCGAGAGCCGCAGGTCCTTCGTGGACAGCCAGACCTGGTCGCCCACTTCATACGTGGGTCCCGGGGACCTCTTGCGATCTGCTGCCTCCTTGTAGCGGGCCTGGGCCTGGAGCATCGTCCTCCGGGCTCTGAGCCACGTCTGTCGACACCGCCGTAACAAAGCATGGGCCGAGGGGACGTGGACCTCCTTTTCTAAGGACGGAAACATAGGGGGCTGGAAGCCATAAGCACACTGGAAAGGTGTCAAATCCGTGGAGGCGCAAGGCAGGGTGTTGTGGGCGAACTCGACCCATATCAACTTCCGGGACCACGTCCCGGGGCTCTTCGATGCCAACAACCGTAGTCCCACCTCCAACTGTTGGTTGGCCCTCTCCGTCTGGCCGTTGGTCTCCGGGTGGTATCCGGAGGAGAGGCTGACCTCTGCCCCCAGAAGTGCGCAGAACTCTCTCCAGAAACGGGACACGAACTGGGGTCCACAGTCCGACACGATGTCCTGCGGAAATCCATGTAGGCGGAAGACGTGGTCCAACATGGCTTGGGCCGTCTGCCTGGCTGAGGGGAGTCTGGGCAGAGGAATGAAATGCGCGCACTTAGAGAACCGGTCCACTACGGTCATGACAACCGTGTTACCTGCCGAGGGTGGTAACCCGGTGACAAAATCCAGCGCCACATGCGACCACGGCCGATGTGGGACTGGCAACGGTCGCAGGAGGCCGGCGGGTCGCTGGTGGGATGGTTTATGCATCGAGCATGTGGGACATCCGGCCACGTACTCCCGGACGTCAGATTTCATGGATGGCCACCAAAACCGTTTGCCCACCCTGAACGTGGTGCGGGGTGCCCCGGGGTGGCAGCTGATGGCCGACGCGTGGGCCCAATGGATCACCTCCCCCCTAAGACCTGGGGGAACAAACAGACGGTTAGGAGGACATGCAGGAGGCCTGGGAAGGCCCTGGATGGCCTCCTGGACCCGCCTCTCCACCGGCCACGTAACTGCCCCCACCAGGCACCCTGCCGGCAGGATGTGCTCGGGTTCTACCGGGGCGTCCAGATGATCATGGAGCCGGGAGAGAGCGTCCGGTTTAGTGTTCTTCGAGCCTGGGCGGTATGACAGGTGAAAATGGAAGCGGCTGAAGAACAGCGCCCAGCGGGCCTGGCGGGAGTTCAGCCTCTTCGCGGTCTTGATGTATTCAAGATTTTTGTGGTCGGTGTAGACCAAGAAAGGCTGCGCCGCTCCCTCCAGCCAGTGCCTCCACTCCTCCAGTGCTGTCTTAACAGCTAGCAGCTCCCGGTTCCCGATATCATAGTTCCGTTCCGCGGGGGATAATTTGCGGGACATGAATGCACAGGGGTGTAGCCTACCTCCGGCTGGGTCGCACTGGGAGAGCACCGCTCCTACCCCCGAATCCGAGGCGTCGACCTCCACCACGAACTGGCACTCTGGATCCGGCATGCGAAGCACGGGAGCGGTGGTGAAACTCTGTTTAAGGTGCTGGAAGGCCGCCTCTGCTTCTTCCGACCACTGAAATGGAGCCTTCAGAGAGGTGAGTCTGTGCAGGGGGGCTACGATACTGCTGAACCGCCGGATGAAGCGGCGGTAGAAGTTGGCAAACCCGAGGAAGCGCTGCACGTCCCTCCGACATTGGGGCGTCGGCCAATCTTCTACCGCCTTGGTTTTAGCCGGGTCCATCTGGATCCGGCCCTGTGACACGATGAAACCCAGAAATGACACGGTGCTGACGTGAAACTCACACTTTTCGGCTTTTACGAAGAGCCGATGTTCCAAAAGTTTCTTGAGGACCTGGCGGACGTGACCCTGGTGTTCCTCCTCAGTACTAGAGAAAATCAATATATCGTCAAGATACACAAATGCAAATCTGTTAATCATTTGGCCCAACACTTCGTTAACAAATGACTGGAAGACGGCGGGGGCGTTGGTGAGGCCGAACGGCATCACCAGGTACTCATAGTGGCCGTTCGGGGTGTTGAACGCCGTCTTCCACTCGTCCCCTTCTCTGATGCGAACCAAGTGGTATGCGTTCCGTAGATCCAATTTTGTGAACCACTTGGCTCCCCACAGTAACTCAAACGCAGAGTGGAGGAGGGGAAGAGGGTACGAGTCCCGAATGGTAATGTCATTTAGGCCTCGATAGTCTATGCATGGTCGGAGTGTGCCATCCTTTTTTCCCACGAAGAAAAACCCGGCCCCCGCTGGGGAGGAGGATGGCCGGATGATGCCTGTAGCCAATGCTGAGTCCAGATACTCCTTCATCGCCTGTCTTTCGGCTGGAGCCAGCTGGAACAGTCTCCCCTTGGGGGGGTTGGAGCCGGGCCGTAGGTTAATGGCACAGTCGTGGGTCCTGTGGGGTGGCAGAGACATGGCCTTGGACTTGCTGAATACCGCGGCGAGGTCATGGTAGCAGACCGGCACTCCGGTCAGATCCACGTTTCCCTGACCAGTCCCGGACGGCGGCTCCTCCTTCTTCACCAAGGGCTGAAAACAAGTGCTCTTACAGTCCATATCCCACTCGCTTACCTCCCCGCTTCTCCAGTCCAGCCTGGGGTTGTGCCGGCGCAACCATGTATGGCCCAACACCACCGGGTGGTAGCATGCCTCCACCACCAAGAAATGGATGCGTTCCGTGTGCCCGTCTGCAAACTCCATGGTGACGGCCTCTGTGTGGTGGGTCACCTTCCATAGTTTGCGGCCGTCCAGTGCTGTGGTTTCCACCGGCGTCGCGAGCGGGGAGGTGGCGACGCCCATCCTCTCCACCAACCTGGCATCCATCAGGCTGGCATCGGCCCCTAAATCGATGAGGACCGCCTGCTGGAGGGAATGAGAGCGGGTCGAGAGCGTGACTGTAGGCAGTGAGCGTGCGGAGGCGCTACCAAACATGGCTCGGCTCACCACGATCCTCCGTGCTCGTGGTGAGCCAGGTCTTTTAGCGGACACTTATTGGCGAAATGTCCGTGCTGTCCACAGTACAAACATAACCCCTGGGCACGGCGGCGTCGTTTCTCTGACTCGGGGAGACGCGCGCGTCCCAGCTGCATGGGTTCTTCTGGTGGTGGCGGCGTACCTGAGCCCCGCGAGGGGGAACCTCCGTCGGTGAAACACTGACCTCTGGTGGGGACTTCCGCTTTTCCACGGTGCTCTCGTTCGCTGCTTCCCAGTCGTCGGTCGATCTGGATGGCCAGCGAAATCAATGCGTTCAGGTCGCTCGGCAGGTCCCGAGCCGCTAGACAGTCCTTCACGCGCCGAGAGAGGCCGCGGATGAACACGTCGCCCAAGGCGGTTGCGTCCCACCCGGCCTCCGCCGCCAGGGTCCTAAACTCGATCGCGTACTTGGCCGTGGTCCTCCCTCCTTGCCGAATGTTCACGAGTCTCTGCGCCGCTTCTCTTCCAGGCGTGATCTCCTGGAAGATCTGCTTCAACGCCGTTGAAAAAGCTCTAAAAGACGACATGCAAGTTGAACCGTTCTGCCATTCTGCCGTTGCCCACGCCTCCGCTTCCCCGGTCAGGTGCGAAACCGTGTACGCCACCTTAGCTCTCTCGGTGGGAAACGCGGGAGCGTGTAGTTCATAGTGGATCTCACACTGTGTGAGAAATGCCCGGCAGTCGCCTGACTCACCGGAAAACCGGGTTGGCGCACCGAGGCGTGCGTCGGGTGCCGGAGGGAGAGCCGGCGAAGTCGCCACGGGTGCACTTGCCGCTGCGGGCGCTGAAACCTGGTTCAGCGCGGCGCCATCGGAGTTTCCTGACACGAGGCGACCCACCGCCTCCACGAGTCCTGCCACTGCGTTCTCCTGACGGCGGGCGCACTCCGCCAGATTCAGGAGCGCAGAGTTGGTCCTTTCCTCCTGCTCGCTGAGCCGTTGCTCCTGGGCGGCGAGCGCAGCGCGGAGGGTCTCGATGCTGGCTGGGTCCATTTCTGGCCAGATTGTTCTGTCAGGGCGACGTAGATGACGGACCCACATGCACAGCACAATACGAGGTTTCTGGTGTTAAAGAGTGTCGTTTATTCCAATAAGCAGAGTCAAATCCAGGCAGGGTCATACACAGGAGATCAAGCAGGTTAAACGGGATCAGGCAGAGGCGTAGTCAGGGGAAGACACAGGTCAGATACGAGAGGTGAGTACAATACCATACGTCAGACGTGAGTCGTGGTCGGGCAGGCAATGGTCGGCAACCGGCAGTAGCAAACAAACAAGGCAGACAAGGATCAGGCAGGCTCAGAGTCGGAGGTCAGAACTAGAAACACGGTACACAACAAGACTAAACTAGGAACGCTGGAAAGGGGTGATCTCACGCAACAATCTGGCAACTGGAGTCTGTGAGGGGTGAATGCTATATACCGGTGTTGATTAGTAAACTGCTAACAGGTGTGCTGAGTGATCCGGGGACTGAACAGAGAAACAGGAAGTATACAACAATAAAACAGGAAGTCCTTTCAGTGTGAAGGGCGGGTGACAAGCCCGGACGTGACAAACTATGAACGAGAATGAGAACGATGAACTAAACCGCGCAGCCCGAGCTGCCTTTTACATGACGGCTGGTAAAGTGAAAGTAAAACTTATTTTGATGTGACGGTCCTCCTCGTCCACTCACCTGAGTGACAGACGGAGACGATTGGAGACGGAGAGCCTGGCTAAATGCAGGTGCGTCTAAGCGCCAGTCCTGTCTTGCCACTTACAACACACGTAGCAGTGAGGCGTCTCTGTGTGTGTGTGTGTGTGTGTGTGTGTGTGTGTGTGTGTGTGTGTGTGTGTGTGTGTGTGTGTGTGTGTGTGTGTGTGTGTGTGTGTGTGTGGGCGGTTAGGTTGGACCTTCATGGGATCCCTTTTATGTGCAGCACTTATGAGCGATTGTGTTTTAGAACCGGCTCTCAACTGGACCGTTGATCGAGGGAGGTGGGAATGACAGCAGTTGGTGTCGCGGTAGGTGCACATCAGCTTTTAGTCCCTCAGCTGCTTTTGGCCTGTCTTCACTGTATTATATCTTTTTAAAGTGCCAGCAGGTCGCTGGCGCTTGTTGGCTGCAAGGAGGACGGAGTAGATTGGGCTGATCACAGCGTATTGTGGTCAGCTGATTCGACCTCCTCAGCGTCGTCGCTGCTGCCGCTCGACGGTGTCAATGCGGCTTCTGGGTTTTAACAATTTCAACTGCTGCTCCAGCACGACTGTGTCGAATCGGCTTGGCGCATTTTAATAACTTTGACTCCTGCTGTTTTTACATTAGGGCCGCTCTGATTTTATCGTGGTTTTAACAGTGCTATTGGTATTTTGGTTTATTTAGTTACTTTTCTTTATTTTTTCCAAAGCATTGTTTTCTGGTTTTGTACTTGTTTGTTTTATGTGTTTTTCTCTCATGCATGGTGTGGTTTTAGTTTTTGATATTTGTTTTCCCATGCATGGTGTGGTTTGAAGTCATTTGATTTAATTTTTCTATTGGTCATTGCCTGTTTTTAAAGTACTATTTTAGTCGATTTTTATCGCTGGCGAATGATTTAAATTGTGCAATCTATTATTTTAAATCACCTTTTCTTTTAAATTTTCTGACCCCTGGTGATCTTAACTCTTTCCGACGGGCCTACATTGCCCTGTCACATTTTTGGCGTAGATGGCAGGATCACCAGTTTAAAGGGTTGGATTTTTGTTTGTAGAATTTGGTTTTTATGTTTTAACTTTGCATATAGCAAATTTTAGTGTTGAATAGAGTGGCAGCTCGAAGGTGAGACCTTGCAAGAGTTTTCTCTTGCTCTCATGGCGTTGATGGCGCAAGTCAAACAACAGGCTCCCGACGGGGTGCCTAATTCTGAGGTGCTGCTTCGAGACCAATTTATTGAGCACGTTCTAGATGGTTTCCTTCGCCATACACTTAGGCAAGAGGTTCGTCAAAACCCTAATATTTCTTTGCTGGAGCTTCGGGTAGAAGCTATGAGATGGGAAAGGGAGGGTTCGTCGACGCGGGCTCGCAGTGCATCTGTACCCTCCGCCTATGGTCTGCAGTGTAGCATGCAAAGCGGTGTTCCTGCTGGGGTATTGGCTCTCTCACCGGAGCCGACCTTGGGGGAAGTACTGTATTTGATGAGGCAGTTAAGCAGTTAAATCAGCTCACTCAGACTGTGGCGCTGCTGCAGGCCCCACGGCAACAACATAAGAATGTGCGGGCTGGCCCGGTAATTTGTCGGCGGTGCCACAGGCACTTTGCGAGGGATTGTGCTAATGAGCTAGCTTACCCTCCACCGCGTCCACCTGTAGCCACTAGCTCGAGTTTAATTGACAGGAGCCAGGCCCAACCCGCACCTCAGGCGGAAAACTAGAACCCACTGAGTTGTTGAGCCGCAGTTCAGGTGGGGGGCCTTCAGGCTCCTCGGTAGGTGTAGGGTGTGACTTGGTCAGTTCTTGTCCATACATGGATGTTCAGATTGGAGGAGTGACTGTCGCCTGTCTGGTGGACACTGGTTCCATGGTGTCTACTATTCCAGAGAGTGTGTTTTTGGAGAAATTTGCCTCGTGGGGTCCAGACCGCCTCTGCTCTTGTAATTGGCTTCAGCTGAGGGCAGCGAATGGCCAGGCAATCCCATACATAGGCTACCTTGAACTGGATGTCACACTGTGTGGGAAGGTCTTGACTCGTTGCGGGATTTTGGTAGTAAAGGACCCCCCTGGTCCTTTAGTTTGACTGAATGGCATTTTATTCAGAACTGCTGTAATTTTCTACTTATTTAGACATAAATAACTTTAAGTTAACAACTTTACATTTAAGACACTCATGAGGTTTGTGTACTCATTATAGCCACTCTATTCTCACCCTCCACGAGTGGTCTCATCCACTTTCCAAGCTTGGGTCCTCTACCAGAGGCCAGGGAGCTTGAGGGTTCTGCGCAGTACCCTTGCTGTTCCTAGGACTGCACTTTTCTGGACTGAGATGTCGGATGTTTTTCCAGGGATCTGTTGTAGCCACTCCTCCAATTTGGGGGTCACTGCTCCCAGTGCTCCAATCACCACAGGCACCACTGTGGCCTTCACCTTCCAAGCCTTCTCCAGTTCTTCTCTGATCCCTTGGTATTTCTCTAGTTTCTCATGTTCCTTTTTACCCTGCCATTGAGAGTACACTTTCGCAGGTTGTGTTGCGAACAGCCGGTTTATTCGTCTGGCTTCATTGTCTCTGGTGTATCTCTTTAGGCGGCTGGCCAAGGCTTGTAGCCTTTGCTTGGCAGTTTCAAGTGCTTCAGGTATGGGCATCTGGCTGTACCTCTTGGGCATCTGTCTTTTCATTGCACCTCTCTGGGCCTCTGTCATTTGGCTCACCTCTCTCCGAGCTGCTGTGGTGGAAATTTTGCAATAAAGGCAGATGAGAGAGTTGTCCTTTTGTGCGATTTATTGAAATAATAAAGAAAATAAAAATAATGGGGAAAGCAAATAAAAAGCATGGATGTTGATCGTGCACATCAACAAACCAAAAACCAGCTGGGGAGATCAGTGCACACACCACGGAGGTGTGATGCAAAGAGCCCACGATCCTAAAGTTGCTTCTGCCTTTTAGCTTCTCTGTCCGACTAGGGTGGAATGTCTTTCTAACCCAATCAAATTACACGCACCATCTCCTCCCTGTCGCAGTGTGTGTGAAGATTTTTACTTTCTCACACCTGCATTGCTGACGTCCAACTATCTGTGAGAAAGGAGCACAGAGTCTCAACAGAGACACAACTCCCCGACCTTGGGTTTGGGAGCTAGAGTTGAGAGTCTATCAGGCAACCATTGAGACAACCATTGAACAATCTAGGTGAAATGTCAAATGCATACAGTAAAACAAAACATAAGATATTAATTGCAGAACATAAGTCATAACTCGTATAATAACTGCATAGAAATGCATAGAAATAAGGAAGACACATAAAAATAAGGAAGAGACAATTTTTCCCATAACACTCCCCCCTTTTGATTACACATTAATCAAACCATAAAGGAATAAAAATTGTCAACATCACATTCTGTAATAATAAAAGATCCTAGCAAATGAAACAATAAGGGTATTAACTCATCAAGACTCAAAATACACCTTCACATAAAATGGAAGTAACTAAGGGACAAAAGGTTGGGAGCTGTTTTTGGTGGGTAGTTATACAAGAATAACTTCTGTATCGGCATGTGAAGAAAATGAGCCCATACCATCGTCAAAGTCATTAAGTGAGTTAGAGTTGGGGTTTTTGAACATAGTGCATTGTGTCATCTCATACGAGAGTGTTGCTGAGGTCGGACGCATGATGAGACCTCTAACCAGTGGGATAACGCAAAAACCAAACAAGAGAATCACAGCCATCACAATGATAAAGGAAACAGCTGTGGACATGAGAACAGATTTCCATTTTCCAGACATCTCGTCTAGCCAATTCCAAGGGAAAGAACCTATACCAGAGTTAGCTGAGATTCTGAAGGCCGTGTAGCGCCTTCGCCACAATGCCATTAGAATCAGTGTTATTCAGGATGTAAGTACAACATGCGTCTCCAAACATAACACAAACGCCTCTTTTCTCTGCTAACAACGTGTCTACGGCCATTCAATTGTAATGTAATAAAGATAATTAATGTATGATAGCCATAGGTTTCCGGTGGGGTTCTGTTTCATATAATCTTAAGATAGATTTAATGCTTTCGGATCTTTAATTGTACATTTGCGTCTAGAGCGAATAGGAGATTCAGGGATTTAACCAGAATGATGATGCGTTTTCTCTCATAACCTCTGTCATCTGTAGATGAAGGATAAAAACTAATTGTAGCAGTGAATAAGTGATTGTGAGCAAATTAAACACCAAATCAACTTTAGGATATTTAAACTCAGTGTTGTGAATTATGTGAAATTTTCTCATTCAAAAGTAGTGTGTAAAGTTACATAGAAACATCATATAATATATAATATATAATATAATATAAAGGCAACAATCCAAGTAACATAAAATGAAGCCTAACAAAGCATGTTTACAATTGATGTCTCGTAACAATCTGCTTCTTCCTGTTGAACAGTAGCGTTAGATTGTTTCCAACCTGTGTGTTGATGTATTGCCAGTTCGTTGGAATTCTTCAGGTTGTGATCAGCTGATCACAGAGACACTTGGGATTCGTTATCACCGCCAGGTTTCCTCCCAATGTCGTCTGAGTCACTGTCACTCCCGTGATGTGAAGAGTCTACACGTCGTCCAGCGACGGCAACTCAAGGCTGCTCGTGTGTGTGTTTTCTCAGGAACGTGTGTGTAGATGTATGGTCTGATAGTGTGATTCATCGGTGCAGCTTTAGGCGGCGCTTGGCTCACACCTTTAGCTGAACGGTCAACGCAGCCTCGCCTCAGTGCGTGTGTGAGCACAGCGAGGGTCGTCCTTCTCAATTCTTTTCTTTAGTGGTGGTTTTCTCCGTGAGATGTGGATGGAGGGTCGTCTGTTGGATCCGGGACCTTCCTGGATGGAGTGGATCCAAGTCGCTCTTTGTGCGATCTTCACAGCCGTGTTGGTCGTCAGAAGGACCTGGAAGGGGCCTCGCCGCCGTTTGGAGTCCCAATGCTTCCTCCTGAACTCCTTAACGATCGCCCAGTCCTCTGGTTGGATGGTGTAGTGGTCCTGTTGACTGTTTTCACCTGTTAGAAATCTGAATTATGGGGAAAAGGTGTTTGCTGCCATCAGGCCCAAACCAGACTCCATGGCTACAGGTGGAACCATTCGTCTGCCAGAGTCTGAGTTCCTGTGAGGTACAAAATGTTTAAAGCACAGGGACATGAGGAAGGAAAGGATAGAGAGAGTTGGAGAGGGAACAAGGATCAGGAGAGGAAACGAGGATCAGGAGAGGGAGGGGTTGTTGGGCAGCGACCTTCGCAGCAGCGTCTGCAGCTGCATGTCGGCAGAAACAAAATCGTCACTGAGGTTGTGAGTCGGACAGTTACAAACAGCATTAGCTGTAGGCAGCAGGACAGCGTCCAGCAAAGCAGAACCTAATCATGATGTAAGATAGGTTTGCAATCAGACTTCAAAAGCTTCCTATGCTTCCACAGAGAACCAACGTGTGACAAGCATCTGTGGAGTCTGTAGATGGTAACAGACTCTCCTTCTGCTAGTTTACCAGCTTCAGTCAACGCAATCAACTCTGCAGCCTGAGCAGAGTAGTGTCTTAGCAAGAGCCAGACTTCAAGACGGACTCTTGATAGTAATGTTCAGCAT
The DNA here is from genome assembly GCF_900634795.4 of Betta splendens. NCBI lineage: Eukaryota > Metazoa > Chordata > Actinopteri > Anabantiformes > Osphronemidae > Betta > Betta splendens. Next base: position 572,014 of record NC_040889.2, on the reverse strand, counting down.
GTTGAGCAAGGTGGTGTTGCATCTAAGCCATCAGGCTGTAGAACGATGTGATCTATTCCAAAAGAATCAAAAACACAGTATGAGGACAAAAGAACAGAAGTCGTACAACCTGATTTCTCATCCACTGTTTGAGTGAAAGGTCGCGTAGGGTCAGATCAGGAAGACCCAAAGTAGGAGCCAACTGAAGAGCAAGCTTGAGGTCGGTGAACGTGGTTCAGCCTCAGACGTCCACGTGAGACAAGAAGTGGACGATGAAGACGTCTGCATCAGAACCCTGAGTGGGACCTCAGAGACAGTAAAGTTAGGAACGAAAGTCCTACAATAAGAACAAAGACCTAGAAAAGACATAAGCTGTTTATACGTGCACGGTTTAGGCAGGTTTCAAATTGCTTTAACTCTGTTGGGTGAGATGGATTTGCCATCAGCTGTAATTAAAATGACCTAGAAAAAAACTTTGTCTGAACAAACTGTAATTTAGACAGGCTCTCTTTGTGGCCTGTAGCATCCAATGTTTCAGTAGCTTAGTGGTGTCTGCAGTAACACTGTCTATGGCTTCCTTTAAGAGGGTGTTGTTGTTCACATGGTCTGTGGTCAGATTTAGGTGTGATGACCACTGGTTCACATCCTCTGATCAAACCTACATCATGTCTGTGTGTGAGTCACAGGGAAGCAGGGGCTTCCTGTAAGGCTGAGTGTTGGGTCAGAGCGTCCTCTGAAAAATAAAAATAAAAACATGTAGTGTGTCATTAGAATGTGGAGGTACCCTGTTTGTTGTGCATGACAGGCAGAATAAAAAAAAAGTTTTTTTTTTTTAAAGTATGCAAAGTAGGTGAATACATCACATGGGGTCAGAAGTCGTTCACCAGTCTCCACCCCGTTGACATCTGTTCACGAAAGGACCCATGTCCTGTCATCTGTCTCCATCATGTTTTCACAGAGGGACGTGTGGAACTGTAGAATAAACATCAAAAATATTTTTGTTCGTTAGTAAAAGAAATCGCAAGCGCAGACCTGTGTTCATCCCAATAGAGGGAAGTTGAGGTCAGTTTGTCAGTGTGTGTGTGTGTGAAATCATAAACAAGCTGTGATGCAGCCTGTGTGAGGGCCTCAGTTACAGCCCCCCCAGCAGCTAATGATAAGAGCACAGCTGAGCTGAAGTTAACACCAACAAAAGAGGGATTATTTAGAATGTCTGTAGATGTAACCTGCACTCCGTCTGGAGTGGAAATCAATCAAATACCTAATTTACACATGAGATCTCTTCCTAAAAATTTAACTGGGCATAAGTTTGAAAGTTTGAAATTAATCTCAAGGTGTCTTGCTGTCAGATGTTGCATAAGACAGTGAAAGAATAAGTTTTTCTTTAATAGTCTGGTACGTACAGTCATTATTATTACTTCTCTCTAATAGTCGTCTTCCCTTTAATAGTCATTAATAGTCTGTTTCAGTCAGTCTCAGTCTTCCTATGGTCTGGTTTAGTTTTTTCTACAGTCTGTTTTGTTTTTCTATAGTCTGGCCAGACAAACCTATAGTGTGCACAAGTATTTTTAGAAACATGAAGGATTTTATTACTGAATTTGTTGCAAGTTAAAATAGTTTGAACCCATCAGACTGTAAAGTCATGCAGCAGTTGTCATTTAGCTGTTTGTCATCATTTTAAAATCACTCTGTGGGATTTTTTAAGCAAAAAGCGATTCTTCATTGCGAACAGATAAGCATGAACATGAATTTGAGCGTGTATCAGCTGTAAGCGTGTTACTTCATTGCGTGCATGAATGTGTGTGTGTTTTTGCGGTACCGTCTTGTACGTCACGTGAAAAGGAACCGTCACCTTCCTCCTTCCCCAACCATCAGTCTGATGTGAGCGCCAGTGGGTGAAGCCTTTCAATGGGACAGTTGTTCCTCGATGACAGACCTTTCCTGGATCCTCAGATGCAGCTCTATTGGGCCGATCACGTCTGAAGCCTCTCCTGTTGTTTCAACCAGTGTCTGTGTCAGAGCACGTCTTCTCTGCTGTTGCTCTGTCCTTGTTTTCCTTTGCTGATTGTCATAAGCAGGTGTCTGTGTCAGACACACACGCTTGCAGTAGCTGGTTCATCTGATGAGCCCAGAACGTGATGGCTGCAGACGTTGTGGGAGTCTGTGAGGCGTCCATGCTGTGGTCTGTGTCCTCCAGCTGCTGTGGTGTCAGAGCTTCCACCCTGTTCTGGTTGTTGGTTGGCGCTTCTTCTCCTTCGGTTCTTCTGCTGATGGTGGGAAAGGAGTCCAGATCCGGATTTACCCTCATCGCGCTCAGTTCTGCATTAGAATAGAGAGCAGAAACAATGGGAGCATTTGCTCTTGACATGACATGTGTGTGTGTGGTGTGTGTGTGTGTGTGGTGGTGTGCAAGCTTCCACAGAGTTGTTATCTTTTCTGCCAGCTACGTCACCACTCTCGTCCTTTCTCCCTCCTAGTTCTTTTTGCCATTTCAATCTTTCCCTGCGTTCTGATTCTTTAACCCAAATCTCAAGGCATCTGTTGTTTAATTCAATTTCCTCTAAGGTTTTCTGTTGTTTAATTCAATTTCCTCTAAGGTTTTAACTTTGATCGTTCTACTTTTACGGAGCTGTTTCTCCTTCTCTTCTAATTTTTCTTTTAAAGCGCGTATGTCCTTCACACTGAGTGAACCACCTTCTTTAAACCCATAATGTTTTGTCCAGTCGTGAAGACATGACACGCACTCATCACCATATTTACGTCTCATTAATTTTGTAATGCTGCAGTCTGGTGGTGGAGACTTAGATCGCCCCGAACCCATCTTTCAGAGTCCCGGCGGTTTTCTGCCTTAGACTTTTTTGTGTTCCGGCCGGAACCTTTTTTCGAAATTTCTCTTCCACGGACGTCTCCGTAGAAAGGGAACCGCTCAGATCAGCGACAGGGTTCTCGGAAGTAGTCCCTCACCGTCAGGCCCCTCTAAGACCCGGGTCCCTCGTATCTCAAAACACTTCGCCCTGCAAACGCGCTCCGTATTTCAGAAGCCGTCTTTTATTTCTTGTCCACTCCCTTTGGACTGCGCTCAGATCTGCACACTGGTCTGTATCCTCAGTACAGACAAAACAAGCTCGGTCCCACGAGCCAACCCTTAGCAACCACCGTCTCGACCACCAGGGCAGACTTTGACCTAATTAATTTTTTACCCGAATATTAAATTTTTTTAATTTAAAAAAATTTGTTTGGTCCTAATTATTATATTTTAGATGTTTTCAGCCACATAGTCGTTTTAGAAATATTATCATCTCTAGTCCTAGTTATATTTTCTTTTGTCGTTGTTTTAGTCTACTTGGGGATGTTTTAGAATTAATTGTTATTTGCCTTACTTTCCCTAAACCAAATGATCAGAGCCAAGTAAACCCTGAATAACTGAAACCAATTTCAAACCCGTTTTTTTTTTTTTTCTTTTTTTTTCTTCAACAAGTCGCAACAAAACGGAATCTCTCTCACCGGGCCGAGTAGAGGTTGGATTTTGTGTTCGTTGGATCTCGTCAGAGGCGATCCAGACGGGTGAGCAGTCCTCCCACTCAGAACAGCTGTAGAGGTTTGGAGGCTGAGCGAACCTAGTCCTCAGGACTATCGTCCCTGGTCACACCGTCCAGACGACCTGCCGCGGGATCCTGTTCGTAAACGCCAATTTCTGTGGTGGAAATTTTGCAATAAAGGCAGATGAGAGAGTTGTCCTTTTGTGCGATTTATTGAAATAATAAAGAAAATAAAAATAATGGGGAAAGCAAATAAAAAGCATGGATGTTGATCGTGCACATCAACGAACCAAAAACCAGCTGGGGAGATCAGTGCACACACCACGGAGGTGTGATGCAAAGAGCCCACGATCCTAAAGTTGCTTCTGCCTTTTAGCTTCTCTGTCCGACTAGGGTGGAATGTCTTTCTAACCCAATCAAATTACACGCACCATCTCCTCCCTGTCGCAGTGTGTGTGAAGATTTTTACTTTCTCACACCTGCATTGCTGACAGCCAACTATCTGTGAGAAAGGAGCACAGAGTCTCAACAGACAGAGACACAACTCCCCGACCTTGGGTTTGGGAGCTAGAGTTGAGAGTCTATCAGGCAGAGACAACCATTGAACAATCTAGGTGAAATGTCAAATGCATACAGTAAGACAAAACATAAGATATTAATTGCAGAACATAAGTCATAACTCGTATAATAACTGCATAGAAATGCATAGAAATAAGGAAGACACATAAAAATAAGGAAGAGACAATTTTTTCCATAACAGCTGCCTTGATTTTTGCCTCCAACTTTCGTTTCCATGGTGGGTATTGTTTCTCATGGCTCCCATGGTTGCTCTTATAGCCAAGCACCTCCAGGATCACTGATGCTGAAGCATATATCAGCTCATTGGTTTCTGTGATTGTTGTGGTAGGGATCGCTCTCAATGCTGCATTTACATCTTTCATGAGACTTTCTGGCCGGTGAATATCTGTTCATGGACTAGGAGGACGTCTGCATCAGAACTCTAAGTGGAGCTTCCAAGACGGTGCAGTTAGGAATGAAATTCCTGCAATAAGAGCACATGCCTAGAAAGGACATAAGATGTTTGTATGCGCACGGTTAAGGCAGGTTCTGAATAGCTTCAACTCTTTTAGGTGAAATGGATTTCCCTTCAGCGGTAATGGTGTGACCTAGGAAGGTGACCTTAGTTTGAACAAACTGTAATTTGCACAAGCTTGCTTTGTGCTCTACGGTGTGCAGGTGTTTCAGCAGCTTGATCGTGTCTGCAGTTTCCTGATCCTCTCTGCAGATCATCAAGTCGTCAATGTACTGCAGTAGGGCGGTGCCTGGGGACAAAACAAGATCATCCAGGCTGTCTTTCAGAACCATATTGTAGATCGTAGGTCTTTCTGATTACCCTGACAAAGTTCATGGACTGGCACGCTGAAAAAGTGAAAGGTTTTCATTTAGCTGTTTGTTTGTTTTTTCAAAACCACTCTGTGGAATGTTTTGAGTAGAAAGCGAGTCTTCATTTATTCATGAATTTGAATCAACGACGCATGTATCATTTGTGAGCGTGTGTGTCTGTGTTGTACTGTCTACGTCAGGGGTCTCAAACTCAATTTATTTGGGGGCCGCTGGAGGCAGAGTCGGGGTGAGGCTGGGCCGCATCAGGTTTCCACAAGAAAAACTTTTAAATAATTTTAATCTTCTCAAATGTCTTTATTTTTAATTTTAAAAATTAAAATTTGTTTTTGTGTTAAATTTATTCTTTAACACAAAATAATATGAAAAAATAAATAAACAAATTAGAAGAAAATAAATAAGAAATTAATAAGAAAATCAATCAATCAGTAATAAGTAAATAAAATAATAATTATAATAGGATTCAAATGTCTGTATTAACAGTTCTTTAAGCTTTCTTCTGAACATGAATTGTCCTGAACATAAGTGGAACATTGAAGAACATGAACTGCTCTTCTGAACATGGCCTCTCTTGCCTACATCTTGCTGCTAGAGACCTGGCAGCACTTTTTCTCACATTGCTGAGCCCAATTTGGCTTGAGGGAGGAAGCAGTTGAGACCCTCAGTATGGCTTGAAGATGATCATTAGTAATTCTGGACTTGTACTCGGACTTATTGAAGTTCAAGGTAAAAAAGAGCTTTTCGCACAGGTATGTGCTCCCAAAAAGGCACATGGTATGCTTGAACATTCGGGAAAGTTCAGGGAAGCCGGGGGTCAATTCTCTCAAAAACTGCTCAAGCTTGTCTGCTTTTCCGCTCACATCCCTGAACTTGGCTTTGAGTTCAGAGTTGCACTGCAGGTCAATGAGCTCCATTTGAAGCACGGGTGGGGCATCTTGCACATCAAATGAGAAGGGGTCTGCAAAAATTTGAAATGTGGCTCTGTGCGTCTTGAAGTCTGAGAATCTGTGATCAAATTCCTCCTGGAGCTTCAAAATGGCATCAACATACTTTTTATCACTGAATGGTATGCCTGCATCCATGAGTGCCTTGCATGGTGGGAAATGGCACAGGTTTTTCTGAGAGAGCTGGGCTTTCCATAAGACAAGCTTTGTGGATAATGTTCTAATTTTGTCATATGCAGCACTGACAAGTTGCCCCTGGCCTTGTAACTTCTTGTTCAGAATATTAAGCTCATATGTGATATCAACAAGAAAAGCCAAGCTTATGAGCCATTTGGGGTCGCTTAGCACAGGAACAGCCACCCTATCATTCTCCATGAAGACTTTTACTTCTTCCCTCAGTTCAAAAAATCTCTTCAATACATTTCCCCTGCTGAGCCAACATACCTCGGTGAAGTAGAGCACATCCCCATATTCTGACTCCATTTCCTCTAAAAATTCACGGAACCTTCGGTCCGAATTTGGTTGATGCATTTCACAACGACAGACATCACATTGTCAAACTTGAGGCATTTGCTGCAAAGGGTCTGCTGATGGATAATACAGTGCAGAGCAATAGCCTCCTCCACACCCTCCTCTTACAGTTTTTTTTGAACAAGTGCCACCAGTCCATTTTTCCTCCCTGTCATTGATCGTGCTCCATCAGTAGTTATTCCAACAAACCTCTTCCATGGCAAACCGGCATTCTCAATGGCATCACACAGCTGGTGAAATATCTCCTGAGCAGTGGTCTGGCCATGCATTGGAAGTAGTGAACAACTCCTCCATCACTTCAAAATTGTCATCAACACCACGGACATAGATTGCGAGCTGGGCAGTGTCGGTGATGTCTGTGGTCTTATCAAGAGCGACTGAGTATACACTGAAACATTTGGCTTTCTCACACAGTTGATCATAAATGTCACTTGACAGGTCAGAAATGCGCACTGCCACGATGTTGGCAGAAAGGCTGATATTGTTAAATTGACCTTTCTTTTCCGGACAGACTATACTTGCAGCCTGTAATATGCACTTTTTGACAAATTCACCTTCTGTGAATGGTTTTCCTGCCTTAGCAATCATCTCACTACCAAGTAGCTTGCTTCAACTGCTGCATTATTCTCTTTGGTTGCTTTCTTGAAGAAATCTTGTTGCCTCAGTAGACATGTTTTAAGATTAGAAACCCGGTTGGCATCTCCCTGGTATTTTGCACACTCCTTAGCATGTTTAGTTGTGTAATGACGTTTCAAATTGTATTCCTTGTGCACCGCAACTTTCTCTGTGCAAATAAGACAAGTCGGGGTCCCCCTGGGCTCAACAAAGAAATATTGTATTTCCCACTTTTCCTGAAATTGTCTGTGCTCATCACCAACCTTCCTCTTCACTGCAGGCTTTGAAAAAGACATGTTTGGGGCTGTAGTATTTTTGATTCCACTTGGTGTCACTATCACGTTGAAGTTTCAATGAAGTGTTTCTTCAATCTCATTGGAAGTCTCTTCCCCATCCTCCCCATCCTCTCCTGCAAGATCTGCTGGCGCCTCTGTTGTTCGCAGAAAACATCTTCAAGGACGGCAGATACAATTCACTCTGTTGTTTTTCCTTTTTTGCCATCGTCTTTGCTGCAGCTTCTGGTGACAGAGGTCGGTCAAGCTGTTGATTGGGCAGCTGCTGTGGGTCAGGTTAATGTCGTTGGTCAGGCTGTTGTTGATGAGGCGATCCACCCTGGTCGGCTCTCCTGCTGATATAGAAGGAGTCCAGATCGGGATTCACCTTCATTGCGCTCAGCTATGCAAAAGGATACAAAGCAGAAACAGTGGACCTCGTATCTCAAAAAAAAAACTTTACTCTGCGAATGCGCTCCATCTTTCAGGAGCCGTCTTTTTTCTTTGTCCCCCACTGTCAGTGTGGACTGTGCTCAGATCTGTAACCTTGTCTTTAGAATTTGACCCAAATTAATTTCAACCAAATATTAAAATTGATTCTTGTTCCTAATTATATATTTTTTTAATGTTTCAACCAAATAGGTTTAGAATTAATTGTTATTCCTAAATCAAATGATCAGAACCAAACTAAACCCGAATAACCGGAACCAAACATCAAAACCCCTTTTGTTTTCTTCAACAAGTCCCCACAAAAATTCAATTCAATTCAATTTTATTTATATAGCGCCAAATCACAACAAAGTTATTTCAAGGCACTTTACAAAGGTTTAAAACCTCACACAGCTAAACCCAACAAATCCCAAAATACAGCAAGCATTTAATTTGACAGCAACAGTGGAGAGGAAAAACTCCCTCTCTAATGAGGAAGAAACCTCCAGCAGAACCAGACAGATGTGGGCGGCCATCTGCCTCGACCGGTTGGGGTGAGAGGATAGAGAGAGAGAAAAGCACAGCAACAGCAACAAGCAACAACAGAGCACAGGCAGGATGATAGGACCAGGGACTGGATGCAGGCAGGATGGTTGGATCCGCAGCTGCCCATCACAGACACCAAACTTTGAGTCCAATGATACCTGTAGGTGAGGACAGAGAGGGAAAGAGAGTGGGGGGAGAGAGAGAGAGAGAGGAGATAAGCACAACTACTGGAGAGAAAGAGACAAGGTTAGTTAAACATGGGACAATGATGGGAGGTTATTGGACAGAGGAGGTAGAAGGAAACAGAGGAGCTCAGTGTATAAATTAAGTCCCCCAGCAGTCTATGTCTATTGCAGCTTAACTAAGCGATGGTTCCTGTGACTAACAATAATTGCCAGTGACCTGAACCATCTCTAACTATAAGCTTTATCAAAAAGGAAGGTTTTAAGCCTAATCTTAAAGGTGGAGAGTGTGTCAGCTTCTCGAACCTGAAGAGGGAGCTGGTTCCAGAGGAGAGGAGCTTGGTAGCTAAAAGCTCTGCCGCCTGTTCTACATTTAAACACTCTAGGAACCACAAGTAGCCCAGCGCTCTGAGAACGAAGTGTTCTCATAGTTATAAATTGTTAGTCACAGGAACCATCTCTTAGTTAAGCTGCAATAGACAGAGTGCTGCGGGACCTGTCTCTTCTATCCAATAACCTCCCATCACTGATGATCCATGTTTAACTTACCTTTGTCAGTAACACGGTGTGGTGTAGGACCAGAGTGCACAGCGCCGATAAGGCTTGCAGTTCAATGATTTAATAAGGCTTGTGGTCAGGCAGGCAAAGGTGGGTTAACAACATGAAGGCAAGGGCACAGAGGGATCAGGCAAGGTTCAAAACACAGGCTGTTACGGGCGAGGGGCAAACTAGACTGAACGGTATTCTAAAACACGCTCCTTGAGCGGGGAGACAGACTACAATGGCCTACAAACTGAACTGGAGGGAGGACCCAAATGCACGACCCACAGACAGGACTGACAATAAATGATTTAATAAATAAATAGAACATACAGACAGAGGACAATACAAACTAAGGACGCTGCGTATGCAGGATAGGCTGGAAATAAATAATGCAAACTAACGCATATAACTCACAGGTAAACTAAAGATAACTGCAGAGCAGGAAACTAAATTACCATCCTAAAACATAAAACATGCAAACTGTACCTAAGCTCAAAACCTAAGTAGCACAAAACTAACAGAAGTACTTACTGGTCAACTGAAGATCACTGCTGAGCAGGAAACTAAATAAACCATACTAAGAACACCAAACATGCAAACAACAGCACCTAACACAAACAGTGAACAAACACACAAACCTGGACGGAGCACAAGAGCTCGATGACACTGTAACCTGTAACACGTAACAAGTAATGCACCAACAAAGACTGTGCACAAACTGAGACCTTAAATACAAGACAAGACAGGTGAACCCAATCAAACTAACACAGGAAACACAAGACAGGAAACAAGGACACAAAACCAAAAGGGTGAAACCAGGCTGCCCCTGGTGGCGTGGAAGCCGAGTCACAACACAGGCAGACATCCAACTAACAGAACCAAGGGGAACAGGCAAGACTAGATCAAAACAGAAACTATGGTCGGAGCACGGGTTGGACTATCTGGTCATGAACGCTGGAGAGTTGACACAGGTGTGGAACAACAATCTGACACTAGCACTAGCCTTGACGAGCTCTGGCCAGACACACCAACAATGGCAGTCAGCCAAGATGGCTGCAACAGCTGTAAACCATATGTGAACTTGTTTTTTTGGTAAAGAAATAAAGACTCACCACATTTGAGAAGCATTAGAAACTGTCTGATTGTTTGTCTGTCTTTTTGTTATTGTTTCCTTCAGTGAGACCGCTACAATGACACTCATCCTTTCACGTTGTATTTTCAAACATATACAGTAGAAGTGGAACAGAGTAATAGTGGATGTCACTCATGGACTCATAGGAACTGTTCAGTCTTGCAAGCAGGAGCAGGGTCAGCAAGCCGACGCATCCCACCCCCCATAGTGCGCCAGTGATGGCCCTCTTTACCTAACAAAAGCAGCTGTTCACAGATTTCCTAAAGTCTATCACCAGCTCTTTAGTTTTACTGATGTTCAGCTGGAAGTGGTTCTGTCCACACCAGTCCATAAAGCTGTCATCACCATGGATACATCCTACAATTGCAGAGTCATCAGAGAACTTCTGGAGATGATAGGACTCTGAGGTGTACCTGAAGTTTGAGGTGTACAGGGTGAAGAGGAAGGAAGACAGGGCAGTCTCATGTGGAGCACCTGTGCAGCATACCACAGTGTCAGACACACAGTTCTGCAGGCGGACGTACTGGGGGCGGTTGGTGAGGTAGTCCATAATCCATGAGATCGGGGGGAGCTCCACCTGCATGGACTTCAGTTTCTCTCCCTGCAGCACAGGCTAGATGGTGTTGAATGCACTGGAGAAATCGAAGACCATGATTCTCACCAAGGCGCCAGGCTTGTCCAGGTGGCTGGAGCAGATGTATGATAGTGTCATCCACTCCTAGTTGTGGGTAGTATGCTAAAAGGTAGGGATCGACTGAGGGTTTGACCAGAGAACGCAGGGAATCCAGGATTAGCCTCTCAAAAGCCTTCATGATGTTTGAGGTCAGAGCCATGGGTCTGTAGTTATTGAGGACTCTGGGAACTGGCGTCTTATTCACTGGCACAATGCATTCAATTCAATTTGATTCAATTCAATTCAAATATAAATTTTATTTATATAGCGCCAAATCACTCCAACCTTCATTGGGCCCTGGGCGGAGGTTGGCCCTCAATGCACAACCGCAGAGTATGTGTGTAGGTTGAGGAGTGTAGCACTACACAGGGCGAGCATTGGCATACTTGAGCAAGAGAATGGGTAAGTGTGAAAAAAGGGTGAGGATGGCTCTGGCTGTGCTGCGTGTGGTGCCTGGGCAGTAGTACTGCAGTCCCTGGGTCTCGGCTGTCTCTTCCTGGCTGGGGGTTGTGGGGGGCGGTGGGATGGGTAGCAGAGCCAGTCGGAACCTGGCTCTGCGGACCCTGGTGCTCTGCTTCCCAACTACATTTCTCCACATTCATCCACTTAGGTCTGCAAGGGGCGTCCTGCTGATGGAGGGACCGGGGCTACCGGGAAGTGGTTCCGTCCCTCCCAAGTGGGATGCTCTGCAGTTTTAATTACATTAGTGATGCACACTCGTCCAGGAATCTGGGGGCTCCTTCCGGGGGGCCAGTGGACGGAGCCTTCACATTGATGGCTCTGTCTGCTGGACCCCTCTGAGAATTGGCGATCTCCCAAAGTTCCTCATACTTAGCCACATACACATACATTTAGGGCCGGGGGTGGGCTCTTTCACTGGGGCTGAGGCCAGTTGTGGCCTCGCCCACTGGCCCTGTTGGAAAGATCACCACCCAGTTTTAACTGCAAAAAGACATTTAGGATGGGGGGGGCACTGTCCGGGGGACACACCAGCAGCCAGCGGTCGTGCTCCTGGAGGTGTCACCCACCTTTAGTGCAATTTAGTTCCACACACTCACGTCCGAGCTGGGTTGCAGGGTTCTGGGGTGCCTTTTCCGCCAGTTTTCCGCCCGGGGTACGTTGATCGTCTGCCTGGGTGGTCTCTTTTCTGCTGACCCCCACCAATTGCTGGCCTTGTGCTGCAGGCCCGGTGCGGATGAGGTCGAGCCAATGGGGTCGGCCCCGCTCCGCTCGTGTAGGGGTGGTGGACTGGGGGTGGGCCCCACTTTGGGCGCGTGGCATCTCCTAGCGGGCTCCCTACGGACAGTGGGTCCTCGGGTTCCACTCTTTCAGGCCGACCCTCCCACCGGGGGGAGTGTTTGCCCCTGGTTCTCATGGGGCAGACAGCGTTGACCCACTATGGCCCACTCTGACCTCGGGTGCTGTCTCTGTGGCTGCTGCAGCTCTGCCTGGGGGGCTCTGTGTGGGCGGCTTAGGTCGCAACACCTGCCCTCCTGGAACTGAAGGTGTGTGGGCTCCCTGGCTGCTAGGATTCTTTCCTCTGCTTGTTGGATGGGCGTAGTGTAGCTCCTCCCATCACCCTAGCTTTCACAAGTGGCATTGTTCATGCACTAACGTCTGCCTCACCCTTTGGGTGAATAATGTTAAGCTACAGCTTTACTAACCTTGTAGTGAAACACTCAACACCTGAGCTAAGTAAGTATTACTGATACTTATCACTACCAATATCATATATCATCATAATGTGGTTGTGGTTGTGGTTTTGTATGTCATAATTTTTATTAAGTAGTATGAGATATGTATAACAATGCATATGTGTATGTATATGATATTTATATGTTTGTATGAGTATGTGCACATACCTTAACAGTATTATTGGTATTAGTATTAATCTCCAAAGTCAACCACAGTACAACAGTTTTTTAGTTATGAATGTGTTAGCCTAAGGTACATCCTGTCACAGTTTCTGTCTGGTCTTCTGGTCATGTTCTGTTTTTTATTTTGAAGCACTTCCTGTCTGTCTCGTTTTGATTCTAGTCTCAGGTTTATTTTTTAGTACTTCCTGTTTCACTCTGATTACAGCTGTTTTTCTGTCACTACCGGTCCTCATTACACACACCTGTCTATAATCAGTAATCCGCGTCTGTATATAGTCTCCCCCTCACACACTCTCCGGTTGCCAGATTGTTGCGTGCAGTTCATCAGTTCTTAGCGTCTTTGTTTTCAGTCTAGCTTTTATGATCCCGGATCTCGTTTCTTTGACCACCGTGCACGATTCCTGTCTACTCACCGTCTGCCTCGTCTGCCTTGTTCCTTGACCTCCTTTGGTAACAACTCTGCCTGTTTTTCTGACCACGATTCTGCCTCTTCCTGAACGATACTGTTACCTCTGTCAGGACATTAATGAACCCTGTCTGTCCACGGAACTGAGCCTGCCTGAATCCTTGTATTGTACCTTACCGTTTACCCGTGAATGACCCTGCCCTCTGACTCTGCCTTTCTGGAATAAATCCCTTTTTTTTTTCAACATCCAAGTCTGTTTGTGCCGTGCATGTGGGTCCACCACCTATGACGTTCTGACACATCCCTGCTTATTTATTTTGCACCGATTGTTTACTTAACAGATTTGCTTGGTTTCAGCAGCTGGTTGCTGTGCTGACTTTCAGCACCCTTAGGCCGATTCCATCAGGTCCTGCAGCCTTTGTTGAATGAGGCTTGTTCAGCTCCTTCCTCACCTGATTCGCTGTGATTGTGTCTGAGGTGGGGGTGGAAAGGCCTGGTGGGTGATGTGAGGGGGGGTCTATCGTAGGCAGCGGGGGGTTTACGTCACTACAGCCATAGCTTCTACTCTGTAAAAATTATAATTTTTCACTACATCATATTCACATTTGTCTTGTTTCTAATGATGTGTCTGGTTAAGCCCAGAGACCTATACTTTAGTCGCTACTTACCTCAATGTGCAGAGAGAACCTGAATTCCTTCAATAGATTCTAATGCATTTGTCTGTTTAAAAAAAAGGTATGACATATTGATATTGTGACTGTTGCCACAATTTGAATTCTTCAAATATGAAACTCACACCAGTTGCTCATTAAAGTCTTGACATTCATAAAATACAGTTATTTTTTTATAGCTATTATGTTTTTTAGCCATGGATGGAATGCTGTTTTTTCAGGGCAGAATGAGTCTGATTTCAGATTTTTGATTTTCCCACCAATCTAGATCTTTAGCTAAAAATAGCAATGTTTCTGCTTTCAGCTAGTTTATTATGTAGTTAGTGATACTATTTTATATCCTTTCAAAATGAAAGCACCAATTCAATTTATTAGCTTTACTAGTCATTTTTATAACTCAGACTGGATAATGACAGCTAATTTAAATTACAAAAACAGCTCTTGCCTTTTTAATGAACAATTTATGATGACGGCTACTGAAAATCTTTGTAAATTTGGCTGTACAGATGTTTCTGTTTGCACTCTGTGTGGATTAATAATAATCTGTCAGTATCCTGGGCTGGCTCTGCCAGCCATCCTGTTGTTTTTACCCTGGACCACACCTTCTCCCTCACCATGCCATACCTTTGCTTTGGACCATGCCCACTCCCTCTCTTTCCTTCAGTAGACTCCTGGCAATCAGCCCAAATCACCACACCTGTGCTTCCCTTCTGCCTCCCTTTAAAGACTCCTGCAGCCCTTCACTTGGCATTGGGTCACTGCCACTTCATCCCTCCATGCTGCTCATGTCAGGTTAGCTGCTGAAGTGGACCTTTCGTCTTCATTGCCACCACCCCTTCTCGGCACTATGGACATGAACTATCGATGGGTGCTTTTGCCAGTTAGTCACGTTTTGCTCAGCATATAAGACATGCAAAGGCACTTGTCCTTTTATTTCTTGTTTTGGAGTAGCTTCCTTTTGTTCATGCCATGTTTAGCCACGCTTGTTCATGCCATGCCTTAGCCCAGTGTGGTCTTACAATGCCTTAGCCCGGTTTGTCCATGCCAAGTCGCTAGCTCTCGGCTTGTCCATGCCAAGTCGCTAGCTCTCGGTTTGTCCATGCCAAGTCGCTAGCTCTTGGTTTAAAGGAGTGTTTTGTGTTCTGACAAATAAACTGTTTCCAATGATCCATCGCCCGCACTTGGCTCTGACTCTGTCCAAATGGACCTTCACAGACTTGATCTGCCATTTTGTATGGTGGATCACGACATAATCAACAGGGAGGGAATGTAATGGAAACTTCATCTATGTGAATGAGTATTTTCTTTTGTGATAGAACTTTGATGTATCTATAATCCAATGAGTAGTGTTTGTTTGATGTTATGAAACATTGCATCCAGCATAAAATGATCAAATCTATTAACACTGTTCTTTGTATGTTACACTTCTTAGGGTTGTTACATTTTGACTCCTTTGCAACAATAGAGATATTAAAGAGGACCTGGGGAGAGGGATTTTCAAAACTGCACTGTGTGTATTTCTCTTCTTGCAAGAATAAACCACAGAGACAATTTGATTGACTGTTTGATTAATTCACATTTCCTAACATTTTTTGCCTCAAAGCTGTTTGACTGACTGATTTAATATTATATCAGGCCACAAGTGCATTTTAACGAGAAGTTACTTTTGACCCAGCAGAAAAAATGCTTCTCTTAAACAGTAAAAGAGTTTAGCACTTTATTAGAAATAAATTAACTTTTTATTACTTTTTTTCTTTTCCCTGTTTTACCTTGTTAAATCATTGAAGGTTACGATCAGTGTATTTAAATACATAGTGATAATTTGATTAGTAAGATAAAATTAAAGGCAAATTTGTGATTTCAGAATTGTCTATCGAACTGGTAGTCCCTTGCATTAATTGATACCCAAGAAATAGATCTCGGGTTCAAAAAGGTTGGCAACCCCTGACTTACTTAAACTACTACTACTATAATACTACTTGAACATAAATTTGATAACAGTTTTTAGAACCAATGACTTTAAGTAACTTATCACTATCTTACTCTCATCTGTGTTGTGTCATTGTTTATTTGCTTATTACTGTAACTTATTCATGTTTTTACCTTAAAGGCATGAGACAAAAACTTGAATCAATGAACCAGATATTGGTTAACACTTCACACTTTATGTTTTAACTCAGATGTGATGGTTCCAGTTCCAGAGCCACAGCTCATCACAGCAGATTCTTCAATTAAACCTCTAAGACCAGTTTCCGTGTGTGAAACCAGGCTGGTAAGAAGACGACCAACGTCTGAATGACATCTCCACAGAGCTGTACATCACAGCTGGGATGGACAGAAAAATCAACACACAGCATGAGGTCCAACAGGTTGAGACAGCACAGCAGAAGCAAAGATCCGCAGAGGAGCCAGTGAAGCCCAGTGAACTGTTCAAATATCCTCCTGGTAAATACAGATGCATCAGGACAGTGTTGACCAATGGAATCGCTGAGATTGGAAAAACAGTCTTTGTGCACAAGTTTGTTTGACTGGACCCAACAAAGGTCCAATCATGTCCTCATTGGACCTTTGTTGGATCTGATTTTCCCCTTCACCTTTCATCGGCTGAATACACTGAAGGGACATACGTTTAGTTTGTCAGACCTCATTCAAGAATGTATACCAGAAACTGAGTCCAATGGCCTGGAGGTTCTGAATTACATCTTTACACATCTGACAAAAGCAGGTTCAAACTTCTGTTTTATGGACTGGACGAGAGTCGCATCCAACTGGACCCCGTAGCACCAGTAAGAAGGAGACGGTTCAATGTAATGTCACAGTTGTCAGTTGATGAGTTGCTGACAAATATCATCAGAGGAAGACTACGCTATGCTCGCATCTGGATCGCCACATGACCTGCAGCAGCCAATCAGATTCATGGAGACTTTCTCGACATGGTGACAGAGGTCAGAGGTTTCACTGACCCTCAGAAGGAGGAGTTCTTCAAGAGAACTGGACGCTAGTCTCGTTTTAACTACCAAGTCACGCAGCGTTGATTAGAAGCCTCCAATGCACTACAGCGTAACTGAGGTCCGACTGTTCATTTCTACCTGTTACACATATATTGCACCAGACCTATTTTACTGTTAGGTTAGGGTTAGGAGAAGCCTGATCAAGGTGTGAAGAGGGGTCTTGTGGATGGAGACTGGGGGCTGGGCAAAATCAAATCTGCTGAAGTACTGATTACGTTCATTCACCCAGGCTCGGTCACCTGTGACCTGGCCTGAGATCTGTTTCAGTCCTCTCCATCTCATCACAGACGTTGTTCTGCGGAGTACAGAGTACGAAGTACAGCCTAATTGTGCTTAACCTCCTACTTTGTTTATTGCTTGATTACTTCTGTTTATGCAATTTGTAAGTTAGTGTTTTATTATCATGCAGTACAAGCACATTCAACAGCAAGACAACACAGACCCAACTGTTACAGACTAGTCATGGTTGTTCATCTGTTGCCTTGAGCTTCACAAATTGATACGTGGTGATGAAGCAATATTTGTACGAGCCACTGACTGGTTCCTCTGGTTGTTCATTATTGCATTTATACAGACAGATTGCTGTTGAACTTTTTTCTGAGGTAGTACACTGCTTGTTTGTAACGACAAACAGCGCTGTAGTAAATAAAGGGAAGCATGCATGAGATTGAATGATATGTGATGTGTTTCGTACTCAGATGATGAGTTTTACCAAGCTATTGTTTGTTTTCAAATGCAGGATATATCTTGTACTTTGACATTTTAACACAAAAAGAGTAACTGAAACAAAAACTTCATCATAAAATTTTTATTTTTTATAACAAGAATGTTTGTGTAGCAACACAATACTGTACATCACAGCTGTAATTATGTTGTTTCTACTGTAAGTCTAAAAGCAGCCCCCAGCAGTCCTGAGATTTGATTTCCGCAGCCTTTCATTTATCCGGTCTCATATCTTTCCAGTCCTTTTCCGTAATGGAGGAGTACCAGTGCATAACGTGTTCTTTAATCTTCAGCAGGACGTTTTTGGGGAGACCTTGTTTTCCATCTGAGCCCTTGCAGTTTACTTTGTGGACCCAGGAAGAGTACGTAGTGAAGTCTTGGCCTCATTGAAAATCTTTTTCTCTACATCTGGTTCAACTGCTTGTAGGACTATGTCCGGCAGAATAGTTGGACTGGCTGTGGCCGCTCGTGCTGGCGTGGAAGTACGCACGCTCTGGGCCGGGGTAGCGGTGGGCTAACGAGAGCCAGATGCCATGGGTGACAACGAGAGCTGAAGGACAGGAAAGTCATCTTGAGGATGGCTGTCATTCCAAAGTTGCCTCCGGCTCTGGCGATGGTCACAGGTGCATCTTTGCACGAGCATCATCTGCATCATGGCCTGTTGCTCTGCCTCCAATCTCTGGTTTATCAGCCCTTCCATGGTCTGAATCATCGTCTGTCGCTCTGCCTCCAATCTCTGGCTGATCAGCGCTTCCATGGTCTGCATTGTCGTCCGACGCTCTGCCTCCAATCTCTGGTTGAACAGCCTTTCCATGGTCTGCATCATCGCCTGACGCTCTGTCTCCAAACTGTTATGCAGCAGCCCTTCTACAGCCGCTATGTTAATGGAGGCTGTAGACCTCTCTGTGACACAGATGGCAGCCTATCAACAAAAAAAAAACATTAATTACGGAATAATAATGAAAATACAGCTGCATTTTGTTCATACACTTTAAGTATGTGTGGCTGATTTGTACCTTTCTTTTGGGTCCGGCGGTTTTCCCATAGAACGTTTGTGAATCCATCTTTCCAGACATTTTTCAAGGATCTGTAGACGTGTTGAGGTCCAAGAATGATTTCGCAGAGGAAAATGAGCTATTTTTATATGTCAGGTGTGTGGGTGGTGCGAGGTGTCACTCACCTTAGCCAGGTGGTCAGCTGATCTAACCACGCCCCTACGCTGCTATTTACTCCTGCAATTTTCTCCCGCTATTTACTGTGCTGTGTCGTATAAATCCCAAAACATTTTGAGTTGTTTGTTGCTACTTTGTTGATACAAATAAGACAATGACCAAGATTTCAAAAGCTCATTCTGAAGATATCCGCGTTCAGCGTGGGGCAGGCAAGACTCTCCGTGAGATCAGGGCTCATCTTGCATCCGCTGGAGTCAACGTGTCTGAGCGGACCATAAGCCGGCACTTTGAAGTCCGTGAGCCAAGGCGTGCGCATCCGAGAAAATTGTTGAGGTAAGTCAAATGTCTATTTGTGGTTAATATCCAAATGACGCTAAAGCGTTTTTACCACTTGAAAACTTCTTTCGATTTATATGAGTGCTTTTTGTCTCTCTAGTCATGTTATGGCTGCCATAGACGATCTCACTAAAAAGAATACCGAATTAGTGGCCAGAGATGTGCAAAGGATTCTGCAGTCAGATTATGGAGTGAACGTCCGCCAGCCCTCAATACGCTACGCACGCAGAAAGCTGGGATGGAAGTTCAACAAAACAGTTTTTTCTCCCATGATACGTGAACAAAACAAAGAAGCACGGCTGAGACAGGCTCAACAGTGGATTGAAAACCGCCAACTGTTTCACAACATGCTGTTCACTGGCGAAACAACTGTTGCACTGGAGCACTTCACAAGAATGAGCTTCACAAAGAAAGGACACTTTGTTTCCAAACCGAGACCTAAACATCCCCTCAAACTCCACGTTTCTGGGTATGATTTCAAGGTGGGGACCAGGACCGATCATTATTTTTGATTAAGGACAGACAGTTCTTTAAGGAGTCCATAATCAAAAGCACAGTGGGGCCGTATATAAGGGAGACTTTTGGACCACGGCACCGTTTTTTTTTCAGGACAATGACCCCAAACACGTAGCTGCAAGAGCCTGTCTGGAGGCAGAAGGGATCAACTGGGTGCGCACACCAGCTGAATCACCTGATCTGAACCCCATAGAACTTGTTTGGCATCTGATGAAAGATTTCATTCGCAGAGAAGCCAAGCCCAAAACCAAGGAGGAACTCATTTCAGCCCTGAGGTTTTATTGGAGGCATAGACTGACATCAAGGATATGCAATACTCTGATTACAGGTTTAGCGAAAGTCCTTCCATTAATTGTACAAAGACGGGGAGGGCATAGCGGAAGGTGAAGTTGTACATTTCAGCAGCTACACTTTATACTGTGCAGTAGGTGTCTTACTCAGATGTCAATGGCTTTCAAGAAAAAAAAACACTATATTTTGTAATGTGTGTACCGAGCGTAATAAAACACCACCTAGTTTCTAAAAACAATGGTTTTGTCTTTTTATCATACCTGTAACAGACATATAAAACATGTTTACTTCACTGCTTTTAAATACTATTGCTATGGTTGTTCACATAAAATCTAAAAGAGGATATTATTTAATTAAAAAAGGAATTGTACAGAATCTCCCTAAGGTAGGCAAGGAATTAGCAGATCATCCATCCATCCATCCATCCATTTTTATCCGCTTATCCGGGGCCGGGTCGCGGGGGCAGCAGTCTGAGCAGAGAGTTCCAAATTGCAGATCAACGACAAATTAATGAACCACCAAGTCATTTGACTACTTTAATATCTGTATGAGAACAGTTAAACATGTCCTCGGAATCGGAAAACGGAATCTCTGAAGACTTGTAGCGGTTGCATTAACAAGCAGTTTAACAACAAAAGAAAACCTTTATTTATACTTCAACAACTTATTCAGTATTAGTATTACTATCACAATTTATGCTGTCGATTATTTGCGCTTCTTCCATAATAATCATGGATAATCAAGAAAGAAACTGCAGTTCATAGATGTTAGTCAGGGACGGTTTGTCCCTGATTCAGTGTGTTCTTCAACTAAAGTCTTGTCAGCCAAGCTACGTGCATTATCAAATGAATGCGCCTGTCAGCGGAGAAGACAACTCTATTCAGTGTAGCGGATTCAAATTATTAATAGTTTGATATTAATGCAGAAACATTAATATACCTTGAAGTTGGGGCACCAGGTTTGTTTTAAAGCTGAAACCACGCTTGCATTAATCTAGTCAAAGCCAGATATCAATTCAATGAGTTACCAGTTATTAACAACAATCACAACTTTCTTGTGATAAAACCAAATCAGTCTCTTATGCCGTGAATTCTTGTCGCGGTTTAGTGACCTCTGCTTAAATCTGAAGAGCAATGCACACAAAACCAGATTCCCTTTAATGTTTTATTAATCTAACACTACTGGATATATGAATAACATAATATGGAAATACTGAAATAAACAGAATAGAAAATGAGAGAATGATCAGAATGAAATGATGAACAGTGAATGAATCAATGAGTGAAAACATGAGTGAATGGTCAAGACCTGAGTGTGTCTCTAACTAGTTCGAATCTAAGGATAACTGATCAATTTGGAAGGTTCAATTTTAGAGCTTTGAGAAACACCAGAATTCTCAGAGGATCAGAGATGTTCGTCTTGCCTTAGTTTAGAGCTGTAGCCGCTATGCAGCGTCTTCCGTTACCAGTGGGTTGAGCAGGCGTGCCCTCTCTGGTCCAGGTGCCACGGCCTCTGGGCCAGGAATCGTCGCCCGCGGTGATGATGACGAAGTAACAGTCAGCCAGGCTGGACTTTCCAAGGTGTTTCAAAGCGTCAGCGCTTAGTTATCGCATAGAGACTGTGTCTGCTTCTCGACCACCTAAACTATACAAGTCACAAACAAATCAAAGAGGAGTGACTTACCAGAATTTAATAAACATCAAAACAGTTCCTCTTACGGAACAAAGTAACAGTAAGCTAATAAAGTGTGGTTTATTAAATATCAGATCTCTCTCATCTAAATCCTTTTTAATAAATGACTTGATAAGTGACCATCACATAAATCTGTTCTGTCTCACTGAAACCTGGCTGCAGCAGGATGAATATGTTACTTTAAATGAGTCGACTCCAATGAGTCACATCAACTATCATGTTCCAAGAAGTACAGGTAGAGGTGGAGGAGTAGCAGCAATTTATAACTCAGATTTATTAATTACTCCTAAACCTAAACATAGTTATAACTCATTTGAGAGCCTCACTCTGAGCCTTTCTCACCCAGACTCTAAAACTCAGAAACCAGTTGTGTTTTGTATTGTTTACCGTCCTCCTGCTCCATATTCAGAGTTCTTAACTGAATTCTCTGAATTCTTATCTGACTTAGTTCTTAGCACAGATAAAGTCATTGTAGTGGGAGACTTTAACATTCATGTAGATGTTGACAGCAACTGTCTCAGCACTGCTTTTAACTCCTTAATAGACACTATTGGTTTTACACAGCAGGTAAATGAACCCACTCATCGTTTTAACCACACCCTAGATCTTGTCCTGACATATGGGGTTGAAATTGATAATTTAATAGTTCTTCCCCAAAACCCTCTGTTATCTGACCATTTCTTATTAACTTTTGAATTTAGCACAACTGACCCTATAACAGCTGGAAAGAAATGTTACTATAGCAGATGTTTATCTGACAATGCTGTTGCCAGATTCAAGCAGATGATTCCATCATCTTTTGCCTCAATGTCTTGCAGATACACAGAGAACAGTCACCTTAATCCTTATGAACAGGTTGACTGTCTTGTAGATGATGCTGCAGCTTCTCTACGTACAATGTTAGACACAGTGGCTCCTCTGAAGAAGAAGACAGTGAATCAGAGGAGGTTAGCTCCGTGGTATAACTCAGACATCCGCAGCCTAAAGCAAAGGACTAGACAACTAGAAAGACAGTGGCGTTCCAACAAAATAAATGTAAACTGCATTGCATGGAAGGACAGTCTAATGAAATATAAAAAAGCACTTTGTGCTGCTAGAAAAACATATTATTCCTCCCTAATTGAGGAAAACAAAAACAACCCCAGGTTTCTTTTCAGCACTGTAGCCAGGATGACAAAGAGTCATAGCTGTATTGAGTCTACTATCCCCTTAAATCTCAGCAGCAATGACTTTATGAACTACTTTACTAATAAAATTATCATCATTAGAAAAAACATTCAGCAGCGACCTCTTCCAGATCCATCAACTTTAAAATTTATTAAATCCTCTGTCTTACCTAGACAGCTTCTCCCCCATAACTCATATGGAGTTAACCTCAATAATTAACTCTTCCAAGTCGTCCACTTGTCTTTTAGATCCAATCCCAACCAGATTACTCAAAGAAGTTCTACCTTTAATTAGCTCATCCATATTAAATCAAATCAACCAATCTTTACAACTAGGCTATGTACCACAGGCTTTTAAGGTGGCTGTGTTCAAACCTCTATTGAAAAAAACAACCATTGACCCTGGACAACTAGCCAACTATAGGCCCATTTCAAATTTACCCTTTATTTCCAAGATTCTGGAAAAAATCGTGGCTAAACAATTATCTGACCACCTTAGTGGGAATAACCTGTATGAAGATTTTCAGTCAGGATTTAGAAAACATCATAGCACAGAAACAGCTCTGGTTAGAGTCACTAATGATCTTCTATTAGCTTCGGACAATGGTCTAGTTTCTGTCCTTGTCCTTTTAGATCTTAGTGCTGCATTTGATACAATTGATCATAACATTCTATTACAGACACTAGAACATAGAATCGGGATTAATGGAACAGCATTGGGATGGTTTAAATCCTATTTGTTGAACAGATTCCAGTTTGTTCATGTTAATGATAAATTCTCCACACGCACAAGGATTAGCTATGGAGTTCCACAGGGTTCTGTGCTGGGTCAAATTCTGTTTAGCCTATACATGTCTCCTCTAGGTGAGATTATTAGAAAGCATTCTATTAATTTTCATTTTTACGCAGATGATACTCAGCTATATATGTCCTTGGAACCAAATGAAACAGATCAACTAGTCAAAATTCAGGGTTGTTTAAAAGACATCAAATCCTGGATGTCCCAAAACTTCCTTCAACTAAACTCAGATAAAACCGAGATTCTTATTGTTGGGCCTAAAAATCTGAAAGAGACACTATTGAGTCAGATAGCCACCCTGGATGGCATAACATTAGCTTCAGATTCTACTGTGAGGAACCTTGGTGTCATGTTTGACCAGGATCTCTCTTTTACATCATACATTAAACAAATCTCCAGAACCGCCTACGTCCACCTTAGAAATATAGTTAAAATCAGAAGCATCCTCTCTCTGTTACGGACGAGGATCAAACTGGACCGAACAAGATTCTAAAACACGCTCCTTGAGCGTGGAGACAAACTACAATAGTCTACAAACTGGACTGGAGGGAGGACCCAAACGCAACGACCCCGAGACAGGACTGACGAGAAATGGTTTAATAATAACACATACCGAAAGGACAATACAAACTAAGGACGCTGCGACTGCAGGATGAACCAGAAAACAAAACATGCAAACTAACACATTAAACTCACAGGTAAACTCAAAATCGCTGCAGAGCAGGAAACTAAATAACTATCCTAAACACAAAACATGCAAACAACAGTATAAAACGTAATCAGCGAACAAAGACACAAACCTGGACAGAACACGATGGCACGGTGACGAGTAACAAGTAACAAATAACAAGTATGAGTAACGAGTAAACATAACGAGCAACAAGTAATGCACCAACAAAGACTATGCACAAACTGAGACCTTAAATACCAGACAAGACAGGTGAACCCAATCAAACTAATACAGAAAACACAAGACAGGAAACAAGGACACAAGAGCAAAAGGGTGAAACCAGGCTGCCCCTGGTGGCGTGGAAGCCGAGTCACAACAGAGCCCCCCTCTCAAAGCCGGCTCCCAGACGGCGAACTTGCACGAACCAGACGAGCCGGGCGGGCGGAGGGAGGCAAGGAGGAGGGCCAAACAAAAAGACAAAAACACAGACAGAAACGAGAACCCAACATGACAACCAGACAGTAGACACTCCAAACAAAAATAACCCATAACATCACAAACACTTGTATGATCAAATATAACCCCACTAACATAACTCCCAATAGTTCACCAAGTCCAAAACAAACTAAGGTAGTCCACATATAACGAGTCCTCCACCAGTCTCATGGTGGGTGCCAACGAGGCAGGGTCCAACCCAGCAGCCGCTGGGGGTCGACTGGCACCCCTGGTGCCCCTGAACACGGGCCCAGCTCCCTGGGTGGGCGTCGCCGGTAGAGGCAGGGCCAGCATAGCAGTGGGAAGTTATGGCGGCAAGGCGACCAGTCTGGTGGCCTAGCCCCCATGAGGCCCAAGGCCACTCGTGGACCACCGCGACGACAAACGGGAACCAGCGGCGTCCTCCTTGGACCACCGCAACGACGAACGAGAACCAGCGGCGTCCTCCTTGGACCACCGCGACGACGAACGAGAACCAGCGGCGTCCTCCTTGGACCACCGCGACGACAAACGGGAACCAACGGCGTCCTCTTTGGACCACCGCGACGAAACGTGGCCTCCACTGGACCACCAGGAACCTCAAGGGTCAAACGTGGCTTGGCGACAGGAACCGTACGAGGTGCTGCCCTCGGGGAAACAAGAAGCAGCCCCACCCTCAGAGAAGCGCCCTTCTTGGAGGGCAGACGTGGAGCCGGAACCGGAGACGAAACCAGACGTGGAGCCGGAACCGGAGACGAAGCCAGACGTGGAGCCGGAACCGGAGACGAAGCCAGACGTGGACGTGGAGCCGGAACCGGAGACGAAACCAGACGTGGACGTGTAGCCGGAATTGGAGACGAAACCAGACGTGGAGCCCGAGCCGGAGCCAGAGACGAAACTAGACGTGGAGCCGGAACCGGAGACGAAACCAGACGTGGAGCCGGAACCAGAGACGAAACCAGACGTGGAGCCGGAACCAGAGACGAAACCAGACGTGGAAACGGAGACGAAACCAGACGTGGAGCCAGAGCCGGAGCCAGAGACGAAACTAGACGTGGAGCCGAAACCGGAGCCAAACATGAAGAGGTGAAGGCAACAGCTGATGTGCTGTCGCGCTGAATCGCACTGAACGGCGCCGCCACCTTATGGCACCGTGGTGCAGGTACTGGGAAGTTCGGCTGCGGCGTTGACGTTCCACGCCGAGGGGCCGAAACCAGAACCAGATGTTGTGCAACGGGACTGCCCCGCTGTATTTCCATGCCCTGCGTCTCCTCCAAACGCTGGGACCGTGGAGTTGGCACAGCAGTAGTGAACTGCCGATCTGCACCCGTCGACGCTTCCTCGTTGAAGTGCCTTGGTGCAGGTGTAGGAGTCTGAACAGCGGCATCCTCACGCTGTGACTCCCCATCCAGTGCTCCCTCCCAAGAGCGCTGGGTAAGAGGATCTCCCGCTGACACGTTGCCGGCCGACGGCCAGCGGGCTCCGACACTTGGTCCTCCAAGTGCCGGTCTGGAGGAGCGAGAACAGCAGCCCTCCATTGCTGTCTCGTCGAGCGCAGCGTCCTCCGCCTTGAACGCTGACGTCTCGGGGGCTGTGCAACAGACGCAGTGAAGTTCGTTGTGCGAGCCGAATCAGAGACGCTCATCTTAGCGCCAACCCACGAGCTGGAGATGAGCGACTGTCCATGGAAGTCTGGGGGCCCGGTACAAAAACGAAACCCCGAGTCTGGAAGAGGGGGGCGAAATAGTGCGCGTTGTAGCTCATCGCGCATCGCACCCACCTCAACCCACAGCTTTGCCACACCCGGGAACTCAAACAACCAGGGTTCCTCCCACAAAATGTCATCCAGCAGCTCGACTGCTACTAACCTGGCCTCCGGCCTAGGAGCTTCAGTGGCTGCTTTCAAAATGACCCCATAGCGCATCAAAAAGTGTGGGGACAGATCTGGTCTAGCTGGATCCATGGCACTGAACTCGAACTGGTTACACACACAGACAAACTAAACAAGTCGTACAAGCACGAAAACAAGACTAGCACCCAGTGAACACAAACACACAACCTCACAAACAAGACAAGCTATAGTGCTAACACAGAACTCCTACAGTAGCGCTCCACTACGCTAACCGGAGAAAAACAAAAGAAAAGGGTCGGCTGGGTCCAAATGGTTGGTGCATTCTGTTACGGACGAGGATCAAACTGGACCAAACAAGATTCTAAAACACGCTCCTTGAGCGTGGAGACAAACTACAATAGTCTACAAACTGGACTGGAGGGAGGACCCAAACGCAACGACCCCGAGACAGGACTGACGAGAAATGGTTTAATAATAACACATACCGAAAGGACAATACAAACTAAGGACGCTGCGACTGCAGGATGAACCAGAAAACAAAACATGCAAACTAACACATTAAACTCACAGGTAAACTCAAAATCGCTGCAGAGCAGGAAACTAAATAACTATCCTAAACACAAATTATGCAAACAACAGTATAAAACGTAATCAGCGAACAAAGACACAAACCTGGACAGAACACGATGGCACGGTGACGAGTAACAAGTAACAAATAACAAGTATGAGTAACGAGTAAACATAACGAGCAACAAGTAATGCACCAACAAAGACTGTGCACAAACTGAGACCTTAAATACCAGACAAGACAGGTGAACCCAATCAAACTAATACAGAAAACACAAGACAGGAAACAAGGACACAAGAGCAAAAGGGTGAAACCAGGCTGCCCCTGGTGGCGTGGAAGCCGAGTCACAACACTCTCAGAGCGATGCAGAGAAACTGATCCATGCATTTGTTACCTCTAGGCTGGACTACTGTAACTCCTTACTCATAGGATGTCCTAACAGCTCCTTAAAAAGCCTACAGCTTATTCAAAATGCTGCAGCCAGAGTTCTGACAGGACTTAGAAAGAGAGATCACATTTCTCCTACATTAGCTTCTCTGCACTGGCTGCCTGTAAAATGTAGGATAGAATTTAAAATTCTCATGCTCACATACAAAGTACTCAATGATAAAGCTCCTTCTTATCTTAAAGACCTTATAGTTCCTTATGCTCCCAGCAGAACACTTCGTTCTCAGAGCGCTGGGCTACTTGTGGTTCCTAGAGTGTTTAAATGTAGAACAGGGGGCAGAGCTTTTAGCTACCAAGCTCCTCTCCTCTGGAACCAGCTCCCTCTTCAGGTTCGAGAAGCTGACACACTCTCCCCCTTTAAGATTAGGCTTAAAACCTTCCTTTTTGATAAAGCTTATAGTTAGAGATGGTTCAGGTCACTGGCAATTATTGTAAGTCACAGGAACCATCTCTTAGTTAAGCTGCAATAGACATAGACTGCTGGGGGACTTAATTTATACACTGAGCTCCTCTGTTTCCTTCTACCTCCTCTGTCCCATAACCTCCCATCATTGTCTCATGTTTAACTAACCTTGTCCCTTTCTGTCCAGTAGTTGTGCTTCTCTCCTCCCCCACTCTTTCTCCCTCTCTGTCCTCACCTACAGGTATCATTGGACTCAAAGTTTGGTGTCTGTGATGGGCAGCTGCGGATCCAACCATCCTGCCTGCATCCAGTCCCTGGTCCAACCATCCTGCCTGTGCTCTGTTGTTGCTTGTTGTTGCTTGTTGCTGTTGCTGTGCTTTTCTATCTCTCTATCCTCTCACCCCAACCGGTCGAGGCAGATGGCCGCCCACATCCAGTCTGGTTCTGCTGGAGGTTTCTTCCTCGTTAGAGAGGGAGTTTTTCCTCTCCACTGTTGCTGTCAAATTAAATGCTTGCTGTATGTGGGATTTGTTGGGTTTAGTTGTGTGAGGTTTTAAACCTTACTTTGTAAAGTGCCTTGAAATAACTTTGTTGTGATTTGGCGCTATATAAATAAAATTGAATTGAATTGCTTAAACTAGCCCAAAAAGGAAACGGGCTAGAATCTAATTTAATTAGTTCGATCAAAAATAGCGAGTCAATTAAGGACTGTTTGTAATAGTTTCAGTTTCGCAGAGTTTCTTGATGACTTTCTAACGTTACAAAAATCGTTGTTCGTTAGTGTTTCTAAGTTTAACTTAGGTTTACAAAATCTAAAAACAAAGGAAAATTAAAGAAAAGTAATGCGACGCAAAAAGAAAAGATGAAAGAAGTTCGAAGATAGAGGGAAATCCGATTCGCCTAGGGTGTCACTGGTTTAAATACCTCTGGGGCAGTGGTCACTGCAGGGCGGAGAAATGAGTTCAACCAGTGGTGAAGAGTTCCACCTCTTCAGATCAGGAATCAAACTATTGGATTTGGATCGCTCCTAAATCTGGGATAACTAAGCTTTTCATCAAGCTCAAAGTTCCATCACACCATAACACAATACACGTGTAACGATCACTTTGGCACTCAAATAAGCAGAGAAGTCAGAATGGTTAACCAGCAATATTAAATGCAAAGAATCTTAAGGTCTTATATGTGGTCCCTTACAACGCTGTAACAAATGTAATGTTATTCATGATGACTGGTCTTGTCTTATGTAACACCCAGTAAACACTAAAACATACACGAATAATAAATGCAAGTAAAATCAAATTATAAATGACCTAATTGATCGTTTGATCGTTGCTCGTATTCCATATAAAAGAGATCGAGGACTGAATAGGTATGCTGTTCATTGCTACGATCTTCTGTCAATAAAATGTAAAATGTTAAACCTCTGAGCCCTGACTTTTATGTCTTTTTTGGATTAAAAAACAAATGTTGAATGTTCTCGAATAATATAATATTGCTGCTCTCCGCGGCTCCCAGTGTTTGTTTTTTTTCATTGAAAACGTGGGTGTTACCGTTGGCTGACCTCTGGTCTAGACCATCCTTGTTCAGTTTTTTAAATTGTAGTAGTGTAACCTTAGTTAGTATTCCTTTTTATTTTATGTTTGGGAAACATGGCATTTCAGTTACTGTGATTTTATTTGTAATTAAATAAAATCACCTGCCCTTGTTGACGGGGGACAGGAAAAAGGAGACGCGCGTTGGGTAAGAGCGGCGTAAAGAAAAAAGTGTACATGTGCCGTACTGTCTTGCCGTGTGGTGCATTAAAGAAGAATACTAGCGAGAAATCAGGGTTACAGTAGCTTGTCTGCCAGAAATCGAACGCTGCACGCAGGAAGGCGCACCGTTCAGCTTCTTATTTTCAGTTTTAAACTGCCATAATTTGCCGTAATTTACTTACGTTCCTAATTTCATACTATAACGCGACCAGCGGTTCATGGTCTTGGCGATCCATGCAAGTAATACAACCTTGTCATCTCGCGATCACATGATGATGATGAGACGCTGTTTTTCCAATAATTAAAATTAAAAAACTGCTTCCACTTGGTCTCGAACCCCGGACAAAACATTTTGTAGCCATGCATATTAACCACTAGGCCGCCCATGACCTGAACATTGGTTGTTCTAAAAGAGGTTATATGACATAATCATTTACAATGTTTTGGGACCAAAAGTGGGAGTCAATCGCCACCTACAGGTCAAACGCAGTGCAAACGGGGCACTGACGTGGCAGATTTGGATCCCAAACATGGTGGGGGTTTTACCGGCTGCCTCTGTACGGACCAGAACAGAGCAGCAACTACTGTACAAATAATAATTAAATCAAATAATTAGCTAAACTGGCTTTTTAATGGGGTAATTTGATCTCTTATGTGATAGATCTGAAAGAGAGTGGCATCAATGTCATTGGAGTTTCCGTGCGTTCTGGAGTGTTCACAGAGATCTTTAAACAGGAGCAAGGGAGGAAAACCAAGGAAAAGATGTTCAGCTTTGTTCATCTGAGAGTCTCTGGTTGCTGTGCTTGTTTATCCCTCACCTCGCTCATGTTGGGGGACCTCATCTGTATAATCTGTTATTAACAGAATTATTATTAAGGTCCCACATGCTCAAACAAAGGAGGTACTGTGGCCTGTATGTAATGTCTTCATCCTGAGAGTAGTGAGTGGAAAGAAGATTTCAAATCTGAGCGCCAAAACCAGGCGCCAGGCTAGGGAACCTTTCTTCTTTCTGTCCACCCGGAGCTTCCCTCCACCGCAGCCAGCAGCTGAACCAACGTGGACATTGTCACAGAAAACGGGCCTGATCACCCATCTACTTCCAGCCACCCAGTAAGAAACCGTCAATTTAACCGCCTCACCCGCTGCTGTCCCAGGTGATCACGACGCAATCACTGCAACGGACACCTATATATATTATATATATTTAAGCTACTAACCAAAATTTGTGAATCTAAATTATAAACATAATTGGTATTTCCACTCAGGAGCTATAAATCCAATTATTATAATTTGTGCTCCTCGCATATCCCCAACATAATTGGTGCAAAGCTGTGTGAGGTTAATCAAACTCAGCCTTTTTGAGACTAGGTGGTGTTGCTAATTCACCTGGCACTACCACAACCCTCACATTGCCCCAACACTCATATCTGCATGTTGTCCTGAATAGAATTATGTTTAAATCCCTCCAGAGTACAAGTGGCCACCCGGACCTGTTTGCTTCCTTAATGGCCTCTGTCTGGAGTCCAACCAGAGAATTTTATAATGTTTGCTGGGGCACACAGAACAGTCCACAAACCATTCATTATTCAGTCATCGCTCTGTTTTAGCTACTTCCGTAACTAGAATACGAGCGATAACGAACGATTAAACTGCGCCCGATTATGCCTTGTAAAACCGTTTAGATTGTCTTCAGATGACAAAACATTATCAAGGCATCGACGGGGACAGCTAACTCGCGTTTCTCTGCTTCAAACAGCTGCTGTAACTAAGAACAACCAGTGCCATTTGGAAGTCGGTCACAAGTCAGTTTGGAAACATGCTCATCTTAAACACCAGCCAGCAGGTATGTTTACATCATAGCTTTTAATGTTCACAGTGGAATCCAAACACAGGTACAGTACAGGCACAGACTCACGTTGCAAGGTGCCAAAAGGCGGTGGTCGGGACAGGAGTAGTCAGCAACAGGATTAGCTCGGCTAAGGTACAGGTGGACTGGGCTACGGACGAGGTCAAGAAACAGGCAAGAACTGCAACTGATACAAATACAGAAAAAAAAACAGCGCTGGAAAGTGGAGGTAACTCGCGTCAATCTGGCAGAGGTCTGAAATGAGTACTAGTGTTACCGTGTCTTGATTGACTATTGCAAACAGCTGATGAATGAACAGAAGCCAGAGATACTACAAAATAAACAGGAAATTGTAACTAAGACTATGACAACAGGTAAAAACATGACAGCGGCAGCTGCTGCAATGCAATTTTGAGCCACAAAATTCTTTATTTTAAATAAATCTCAATTTATTCTTCCAAGCCATGCAGAGCCGCAGTATGAGGATGAAAGAGCTGCATGCTTCTCCAGAGCCGCATGGTGTGTCTTGATTGCATGTTTTTAGTACTGTATGTATTGTGAGCTTGGAGGTTGGACTCTTTTTCTGTTATTGGCCACGCCCCTCTTGAATAGGTACAAACACGCCTGAAAGCGTGCATCCATTAGGTGATGGATGGCAATGAAGTAAAAAGGTCGATGGAAGAGGAAGCAAAGGGGAGAGAGAGAAGGAGGGAGACGACGGAGGCGCAAACACTGTGGAGTGAGCCGGCTGCCTGGGGAATAGCTGAGACAAAAGAGACCAGACCGGGACTCGAGAGAGACGAGGAACCGGAGCGGAGGCAGAACCAGAACCGGTGCCAGGATCAGAATTGGTGAAGGTGAATCGTCCTTTGGAACAGAGTAGCTGCAGGTGAAGGAGAAGCGTGCAGCGACAGGATAGGCCAAAGGAGCCACATACGACGTGGTACACCGATGAGTCAGTGTGTGTGGGAGCAAACCAGTGGTGGAGGCGACTTTAAACAGGAGGGCCTGGTAACGGGAAGCGGAAGTCGACAACTCATCACCTGAAAATATCAGCAGCCAGGAATTTTCTCCTTGCCCATAATGTGTGAGTAGAGCTGGCTAAATTAGTGCTTGGTGTTGGTGGAGTGGAATGCTGCAACTGAGGGGACACTGCTGTGATTGCTTTTCCTTTTTTTTAATCAAGGTTCGGTGGTCTCCAGAGTCCGGCACTGACGAGGCCTGGGAACGGGGACGCCCAGGACGCTGCAGACTCTGACTTTTTAATATTTTTAACTGATTGTTTTATTGGCTATTTTTATTCCCTGCGTGTTTTTTAAACTTTGTTAGGCTATGTGTAATAAATTGTACCTTAACTTGTATGCTTTTAGTGCTTGTTTTTACCAACTGCTCCCGCTGGATTTTACCGAACCTGCTTTTTATTGGTTTTAGTTATGGACCATTGTCCGCTGGCGTAGCTGGCCTTTCTCTTGCCCCCCGCCGCATAGTGGTTAAGGGAAAGGGCTTGGAAACGTCTGTTTCAAGTTCAAATCCCTGTGTGACCAATGCTTTAATTTACCGAAAAAAACATAGTTAGTATTTCATTATTATCATTTTGCTCACAAGACCATTTAAGAGAGTTTTTTTCATAGTTTTATCATTTTAATCGTGCTTAGTAAGCCTATGTAGAACAAACAAGTTTCTGCATTAACGAGTCATTGATCTCCTGAGTCCTGGCATTCTGACATGCCATAGAAAGATATTTATACCATTTATTTATATTATATTTATATTAGATATATACCCTACAAGTTAGCAGTGGTAGTCCATGAGACTTTATTTGAACAACCATAATAACCGTGTTTTAAAAAAGTGAAAGATTTTGGTGTCCCACAGCCTAGGTGCAGCTGATCATGCTGCCACCTAGGCAGCCACCGTACCGAGGAAGCTCATTTAGGCTTGTATCCGTGATCTTGTCCTTTCGGTCATGTCCCAAAGCTCTTGACCATAGGTGATGATAGGAACATAGATTGACTGGTAAATTGAGAGCTTCGCCTTTCATCTCAGCACCCTCTTAACCACGACAGACTGGTACACCACACCAATCCTTCTGTCAATCTCATGCTCCTTCCTTCACACTCAAGACCCCTAGATACTTGAACTTTTCCACTTGGAGCAGGAACTCTTCTCCAACCTGGAGAGAGCAAACCACCTTTTTCCGAGCGAGAACCATGGCCTAAGACTTGGAGAAACTGATTCTCAACCCAGCCAATTCACACTCAGCTGCAAACCGCCCCAGCACACGCTGGAGGTCCTGGCCCGATGGAGTCAACAGGACAACCTCATCTGCAAAAAGCAGAGAAGCAATCCTGTGATGCCCAAACCAGACCCCCTCCGGCCCCTGGCTGCGCCTAGAAATTCTGTCCATAAAAATAATAAACAGAACTGGGACAAAGGGCAGCCCTGCTGAAGTCCAAAATGCAACGGAAGCAGATCTGACTTACTGCTGGCAATGCAAACTAAACAAAGACCCTTAACAAAGAGCCATACTCCTGGAGCACCCCCCACAGAATTCTACGAGAGACGCGGTCGAATACCTTCACCAAGCCCACAAAACACATGTAGACTGGTTTGACAAATTCCCACAATTCCCACAAACCCTCCATTCCAACGGCTTCAAATCCAAATCCAATTGGTAGCTAGTAGTTAGCTCGGTTGAGCTAGTACTGCTGCGCTTATTTTACGAACAAAATAAAGGTCCTTTTCTCTTTTAATGGGAATGGTTATATGTATATATATATATGTTCCAGCGATAATTCGCTCATACAGTCCAGCTAATTAAATAACAGGTTTTTTGATTAAATCAATGAGATAATTATTGCACTGAATGTAAAGTTTTAAATTAAGTAGTCTAGCAGATCAGTTGATGGTAAAGTTTAGATGTTTTTTTTTTAACAATCAGCCAAGGTGAGAATACATTTCCCGTCCATGGGAAAAGGGACAAGACTAACTCGCAGCCGGGCTGAACTCAGCGCAATGTATATAAAAGTCCGACTGCACATTGGAACACAGCGATAGATATAGTATATTCACTGTTTATTAGAAAAATGGCAAATTATTTGTAACATCTAATTAACCTAAACCTAAAAAACATTTAAGTCAACGGCTTTGAATCCAAACGCTGTAGTGCATTGGAGGCTTCTAAACAACATTGTGCCACCTGGTGGTTAAAATAAGACTCGGGTCCTAATTTTTTTCACAGCCAGCTGCAGGATTAAAAATCCTTAGTCAGCAATGCACCTGTTGCGCTGTGGCAATGCCTTTAGTGGCTCAGTAAAGAACATCCTATTTATTCTCCTGGTATTAACTTCTTTAGTGTATCTCTTTAGCCTGGTAGCCAGGGCTGTGAGTCTCTGGCTTCTGTGAGGTTGTGCTTCTTGTCTATATTTACAGTTTAAAAACAGTTTAGTGGAAATGACTTCAGATTGCAGCCACAGTTACATCTAAGTCATAGGACTCAGTACTACTCGCACTTAACGCCTCCATTTGCATTTCACATTTACAACATGGAGAAGAAATACCATTAAAGATATAAAAACGCACTGTAGGAAAAAGACTGTAAATGTGTTTCTCTGTGGATAATAATACTGTGTATCAATAGCCTTGATAAATTTGTTTGATGCGTCTATCTGATAGTCAAAGAGAATTTAAGTATCAGATAGATGCATGTACTGATTGTGTCCTACTGAAATGATACATGGAAGGTATGTCATTATGCTGTATTTTTTGCAACAAGGTCGAAATTATGGCTTTCAGACACTAAATGTTCTCTCTGACTTTATTCTTAAAGGGGTCATATCATGCAAAATCCACTTTTTAGACATTTTATTTGGTTTGTTTAATGTTAGTTTGTCTGTTTAAAATGTAGTAACCTATGTGTGAGGCAAGTTAGTAGCTAGCAATGCTAACGGCTACAGCCAGTCGACCGAGCCTTTGTCCCCTTCAAATGTGCTCATGTGGGCTCCTCCAGCCGCACACCTGTGTGGAGAAAAGCTAATGACTATCGGCATCGAGCAGCTGCAGGCAGGGAGCAGCTACAGGCAGGGAGCGGTGGGTGTAGCTTTTGGCACTTTTCTGTAATCGCATACACCTGTGGGGAACAGCTGATTGCTCTCAGCCTTCGAGCGGCTACAGCCAGGCAGCGGTGAGTCTAGCTCGCTGTAGTAAGTACGTGCTTGATACTTAATATGTTGGTTGGTCTGTTTAAAATTTAGTAACCCACATGTTAGACAAGCTAATGGCTATCGGCATTGAGCGGCGACAGGCAGGGAGCGGTGGGTCTAGCTTTTGGCCTTTTCTGTAATCGCATACACCTGGGGGGAACCGCTGACCTTTATCGCCCTTTGAGCGGTGACAGGCAGGGAGCGGTGGATCTAGCTCACTGTAGTAATTTTGTGCTTGATACTTGTGAAGTCTTAATAAGTTAGTTGGTCTTTTTAAAATGTGGTAACCCACATGTGAGACAAGCTAATCGCTAGCGTTGCTAACATCTACAGCGAGTCAACCCAGCCTTTGTCCCTTTTAAAATGTGCTACTCTGAGTTGGCGCAATCACACACCTGTGTGGGGAACAGCTAATAGCTATGGGCCTTCGATCGGCGACAGGCAGGGAGCGGTAGATCAAGTTCTTGTCCTGTTGACGTGCTGCCGCTCCTGTTTGTGTGTTGCGTTAGCCGTTAGCATGCCGTTAGGTCTTTGCACTTTAGAGCTACAGCTGGTCGATCGCTATAATAAGAAACTGCAGATGAACGCGTTATGTTTGTTATTACCCCGTCCTATGTCACAGCCTAAATCAACTTGTGATTTGGGGTTATGTCATTGTTCTATCAAATTCTAACATGATTAGTTGGAATGATTACTGTGTTGTGTTGCAAGCTTAGTTGCTAATTAGTCACATCTCTACAATAACTGCTGCTTATCTGGTCTGTTACCTATAGCTTGTACCATAGCTATTATACTTGTAGGACCAATACAATTTACACTAAATTTAACATCTTTTCTCTACTGTAGGGGGGGGGGCACATCCCAGTAACCCACATGCAAGGAGGCTGTCAAATCACTGCAGACATCTGCTTCCCAGCTCAGGAGTGAAGGTATGTAAGTTTGTATGTACCAACCGTAAGATAGGCAATAGAAGATTTTAATTTGAATTGGTACATACTGTTTAGATTTTATATTTGAATTGTAACAACTGTTTCTGTTGTTTTAGCACAGACAGGCCTGTCTTCTTGTTTGGTTGAATTTTTTTTCTGGTATTGTGTATTCTTACATTAGAGAAGGTTTTGACCTACATAATAATGAACATTTCACTAATCTACAATTCTAATTACAGTACCTTTTGTTTTGATGAGGTGATGGTGAGGACAGCCACAGCTTCCATCTAGTAGAGGACTGCTTTCGCTCAGTCTTCCAAATAGTGATAAGAACAAGGATCACCACATCTCTGTGGTCATCTGTTTAAAACTATACCTGTCCTGCTGCAGAAACAAATCTCCAACTTAACCAAGTGTACCCCCTACCCAGGACATGGACTGTTTACCCTACTTCCATCAAGCATTTAATATGCAAGGCCCTGCAAAAGCTTCTGTCCTCAAACCCCCAAACTTCTTAATTAACTCAGTAACCTATACATTGCACATTGGAGTGTGAAGGTAACAGTTTGTTCTAGCTTTGGAGTAGTGGTGCATTTTTTTTTTGGTTGACAATAAAGTTGGCTTTAACTATTACGTATTTCACTGAACTCTGTTTCTGAAGGGAAAACACTTTTATTCAGGAAATCATAGTATTGAAATTACATGTTTTTCTCTTTCTAATATGGTAAGCTATAAAAGTGAACCGGCCATAAATAAAAAGCCTAATTTATATATAAATAAAAAAAAATCGTAATCAGTATTGCACTCACAAAAAACACATTTTTACTCAAATGGTAAAGTAGTTATTCCGCAGGTGGTCTACATCCATCATACAATGTGTTTTAGTGTTTTATCCATCAGGAAACTCTGCCTTCATCTACAACCCAAGCATGAAGAGATGGCAACTCAGATTCTTCAACCCAGGAATCCTCAGCACCGGCTCACTAGCCTCTGTAGACTAGATACCTGTAACAACAAGATACAGAGACATATTACTGTCAGATTTGTCAAGAATGATCAAAAAACACAATTAAAAGCAGTAAAAATACATCAGGTCAATATATAATTTGAACCAATGCTTTTTGTTCCCATGTAGGTCATGTGGTGATTGCTCTAAATATAATGCACATTTTTAAAATAAAATTATGTCAGAGCAGCAGCACAAGTAAGACAAAAACAGTCTAAAATGTATTTATATTATTTCAGCTATGCTCTCAAACCTTTATTTATTTGTATAATGTAAGTTAAAGTAGTGTTTTCTATTAGTTATTAGTTTTTCAGGTAAGTCGTGTTGTTAATATTCAAGCTAACAGGCCATTTAGCATACGCATTAGCAACCGCTGGTCGCTTTACAAATTACATAAATCAATTAAATTGAAGTAAATGCGACATTACCAATGAG
The DNA here is from genome assembly GCF_900634795.4 of Betta splendens. Taxonomy (NCBI): domain Eukaryota; kingdom Metazoa; phylum Chordata; class Actinopteri; order Anabantiformes; family Osphronemidae; genus Betta; species Betta splendens. The sequence goes on along the minus strand of NC_040889.2, from coordinate 533,982 downwards.
ACACATCTTGCATCAGCTGAAATGTGGTGACTTCAACAGCCTCATCTTCAGCTTCAGGGTCAGATTCGGGATCGTAGACATATGGTTCTACTACGCTACGAACCAGCTGGCTGGCTATTGTCGTGCAGTCCTGTAGTGGGTCTTCTTCTGTGGAGGATTGCGGTGGATTAAATGTCACCAATTCCCACTACAATTCTATGGATTTAGGACATTTGGAGGTTCACATCAAGGCGATTAGTAAAATAGTAAAGTTAGAAAAAGAACATATTTATTCACATATTATACATTTATTGCAGTACCTTAGCGCCAGTCTTCATCAATGTGAAAATGAATGTGTGTGTGCACTACTATTTAAATTTTCATTTGTTGAGATAATCTGAGTGCAACTGAGATGAATGCATATGTATAGTTTATGACTGTTGAATGAAATTGTCTTATATCCAAGTTGTTCTGTTCTCTACAACAATATGGACATTTCAAACAGACTACTGTGTGTCACTTCTTTCAAGTGAGATGTTGAGTCTGTAAATGTTGGTCTGTAAAGATAGAAACAATAGATAATAAGTTGAATAATATAAAATAAGTTGAAAAAGATTCCTTTGTCTGTTCAGCATGAAATGATCCTTTTGTTCTGTATGCTCACATGACATTGATCCTCTATGGTTTAATTAGTCTGGCTCTTCACCCGAACTAACAACTGGGCTGGTTCTGTAGAGAACTGAAATCCTCTGATATACTGTACATAGCTTTGAACTCTTGTGTTTACCTCAGTTGTCATGTTGAAATTTTAGACCTAAACATTTGACTTTACTAACTAAATGAAAGAAACTAGTACAAACACAGTGTGTGCGCTCAGTACGTAGTGAAACTTAAATCATGCCCTGCAGGTGTCACACACCAGGAAGTGTTAGTGTGTTAATGAACTTGCACATAGTAACACACACTGACACACTGATTGGCAGAGCACATACTTTAGGTGGAGTCACACAGGCTCAGACGGGTAAAGACACTTCATCGTTTCTCTATAAAACTAGGTTTTAGTCCAAACAGACAGAACATATAGCCAGATCAGTCTAATGCTGTCAGGTTTTGGCAGAGATCGGACCCACATGCACAGCGAAGATGCAGCAGACAGATGGTATGGGTAAAAGAGCTTTAATACAAGAATCGTAGTCTCAAACAGTCCAGATCATACACGTGTAGGCACGAAGATTGAGGTACAGAGGGAGTAGGCTTAATCACGTCCAGTTAACAGGCAGGGTTTAGCAACAGAATCTACAGAGTACGGTACCGGCCAGGATCAGGCGAGAATTAACAGTCGGGAACACGGAACAGGGTCGAAGGCGAGGTAAGCTGAATAACTGATTGCTGGAAAGTGACGACATGCGTACGCCGATCTGGCGGATAACTGAGGTAACAGGTGGTGGTTAAATGTCCTGGTAAGTAATGACAAATGAAACACAGGTGCGTGTACTGAAAACCGGAAGAACCCCCCCCACGGCGTCTTCCACGACACCCACGGGAACCCCCCCGACCAGGGCGGGTGGGGGGTGGTCGCAGGAGGAGGAACCGGGCTCTATAGCCCGTATACCCGAAGGTATACGGTCCAATGAACTTGGGTGCCAACTTATGCGGCTATCCCTGCAATCGCAGATCTCTGGTCGAGAGCCAGACCTGGTCCTCGACCTCATAAACCGGCCTTGGAGCTCTCTTTCGGTCTGCCGTAGCCTTGTAGCGCGCCTGAGCCTGTAGCATGGTCCTCCTGGCCCGTAACCACGTCTGTCGGCACCTCCGGACCAAGGCGTGGGCCGAAGGGACGTGGACCTCCTTCTCCAAGGCCAGGAACAGCGGTGGCTGAAAACCATATGCACACTGAAACGGAGTTAAGCCGGTGGAGGCGCAGGACAAGGTGTTATGTGCGAACTCCACCCAGACCAGCTTCTGAGACCAAGATCCTGGGTTCTTGGAAGCTAGAAGACGCAAACCTACTTCCAACTGTTGGTTGGCCCTCTCCCAGAGTCCAACGGGCAACCGTTGGACTCTGGGTGGTAGCCTGAGGACAAACTGACCTCTGCTCCTACCAACGAGCAGAACTCCCGCCAAAAACGGGAGACAAACTGGGGCCCTCGATCGGAGACAATGTCTTTAGTGAACCCCTGTAATCTGAAGACATTCTCCAGCATCACCTGTGCGGTCTGTTTAGCCGAAGGTAACTTGTGAAGTGAGATGAAATGCACAAATCTCGAGAACCGGTCTACCACCGTCATGACCACAGTCTTCCCTTGTGAGGGTGGCAGACCGGTTACAAAGTCTAAGGCCACGTGCGACCATGGTTGACACGGAACAGGCAGAGGATGTAGCAACCCTGCTGGGGGTTGGTGAGAAGCCTTACCCATAGCGCAGGTAGGACAGGCGGCGACGTACTCCCGCACGTCCTGCTTCATAGACGGCCACCAGAATCTCTCACCCACTCTGAAGGAGGTTTGTGGGGCTCCCGGATGGCCACTGACAGGAGATGCGTGGGCCCACTGAATCACCTCTCCCCGGAGATCAGGTGGAACGAATAGGCGGTTCGGGGGGCAAGCCGGTGGGACGGGAAGGTCCCGTGCTGCTTCCCTGATGTGTCGCTCCACTGGCCAGGAGACCGCACCCACCAGGAACTCTGCCGGCAGGATGGTCTCGGGCTCTGTGGTCTCCTCCGGGGAGTCGTGGAGTCTGGATAGCACGTCGGGCTTGGTGTTCTTGGATCCTGGTCTATAAGACAAATGAAAATTAAACCTAATAACGAACAGAGCCCACCGGGCCTGGCGGGAGTTCAGTCGTCGAGCCGACTTCAGGTACTCCAGGTTCTTATGATCCGTGTATACGAGGAATGGCTGTTCCGCCCCCTCCAGCCAACGTCTCCACTCCTCTAGAGCTGCTTTGACCGCTAGTAGCTCCCGGTCACCAATGCTGTAGTGAAGTTAGTGTGTGCAGTGGTGCCGCGATGTTGCTGAATTGCCTTATGAACTTGCGGTAGAAGTTAGCGAACCCCAGAAACCGTTGGACATCCCTGCGGCACTGGGGAACTGGCCATTCTTCCACCGCCCGAGTCTTGGCCCTATGACACAATGAACCCAAGTAATGATACAGTCTCCACATGAAACTCACATTTCTCTGCTTTTACAAACAACCTGTGTTCTAGCAGTCTCTTGAGCACCTGACGAACATGTGAGATGTGCTACTCCTTATCTACAGAGTACAGTACCGGTCAGAATCAGTCGAGAACACAGAACAGGGTCGAAGACGAGGTAAGCTGAATAACTGATTGCTGGAAAGTGATGACATGCGTACGACGATCTGGCGGATAACTGAGGTAACAGGTGGCAGTTAAATGTCCTGGTAAGTAATGACAAATGAAACACAGGTGCGTGTACTGAAAACCGGAAGTAAAGTTAGCGTGAACAGAATGATACTAGAAACCGGAACTACAGCGCTAAAACAGGAAGTAGACCTAGTGTCCTGACAAATGCTGTGGACTGAGCTGGTTTCAAAGTGAACTGTGTGGTCAAACCCACAGTAAAAATTTAACAAGACTGTTTTCAATATCATTTTCATTAGTAAACACCATTTTAACATGAGCATATCTCTGATCTTAAATCTGCTCCTGCTTTTTTCAGTTTCAGCCCATTGTTTTGCTAATGTTCATGTGTGATTTATTTTGCAGCATCTACTGTTACTACTAAAATACTCTACACTTCATCAAATTGACAAAGGAGAAAAATATAAAATTATGCTTAATCAAATAAATAACAATGCTAATGCAGTGAAAGTAAACAATAAGTAAACAATGTAGAGAAGCTGCTTACTAAGACAGAGGAAAAACTAATGAGGAAGCAACTTTACTGACACAAAGAAAAAAGAAAAAAGAAATAAAATGCTCCTGATTAAAATGTATCTTATTGTGAAAATCTGCTCCTGTTTGCACCTGTTTCAGTTGCAACCCCACCTCATTCAAGGAACTAACTCAGCTTGTCAGGTGTGGAATGTCATTGCTTGAACCAGTGGTAAGTTTACTTTTATTCTTTAAATGAGCTGAACCAATAAAGTCACAGTTTATTGTCTATATTAATATATGTTTGCCTTTGTTTCTAGGAACTGTGTCTGTGATCAAAACAGTTATGTTTTTTTCTGCAATTGTGGACAAAAGTATTAGATACGACACAAAGCTACTTATAGCATCATTAGATATTACACTACCGATTCATTTATTTATATTTTTTTGGATTTTAAAGAATAAATACAAATGAATAAGTAAACTTAGAAAAACAAGCTTTAGTTCATTAATATCTCAACATGATTTTAACTCAGCACAACAGTAAAATAATAAGTCATGTTTTTACAAATTTTTTTGTTAGCTGGTGTTAATGGTCAGATACTTTTTGTACATGTACATGTTTTGTGTTTATTTTCTTGCACGAATAATGACTGTTTGTTCAATCTCTGACGCAGCCTACTAAAAAAAGCACACATAACCTGTTATACCGGTTTTTACAAGTATAACAGGTATAAACTCATGAAAACAGGTTTGAAACTGGAGAAGGAGAGAGAAAGATTGGGATCATAACAATTTTCACAGCCTTGTCAGAGAAGACAAGTGATTTGAAAATGGTATTAGGGAAGCTTTGCGTGTGCAGATAAATGCCCATTTGTTAAAGAGTGAAACTTACTGAGCTGGACAACCTGTAGATACTGTGTAGAGATATTTCCTCAGTAAAGATACCTTCATTGTGAATGCATAGGTGTCAGTGCCACTTCAGCTACAGCAGCTGCTTAATGAAATGGAAGTTGAAAACCAGACCAAAACCCAAAACCTTTACAGGATGCCTTCCTGATGACTTAATCAGCATGTATTGTTCAGTGTGGGTGGGTTTTTAATAGATTTCTATTTCTAAACTGCCGTAGTTCCCTCTTATAACTGCACAGTCCAAGTAGGCTAATCTGTTCTGTGTCTTCTCTTGTGAATCTGATATTGTTGATAAATGCACTTATGTGGTCTGTGAAAGCCTGCACCTCTTATTTTTTGATCTCTACCCAGGTATTTTGAATCTATATCTGTTTTGAACCCAAATGAAACACATCAACTACCCAGAGTCAAAATTTAAACTTAAAAGAAACAAAATCCTGGATTTCCCAAAACTTCAAATAAAACCGAGGTTCTAATAACACTTTTGTATCAGATACAGTAGTTACAGTACCTTGGATGATATAACATTAGCTTCAGATTCTACTGTGAGGCATAATGGTGTCTTCTTTGATGATGTTCTTCAGAACCGTGTACTTTTATCTTAGAAATTTAGCTAAAACTAGAAGCATCCTCTCTCAAAGTGAGGCAGAGAAACTAATTCATGCATTTGTTACCTCTAGGCTGGACTACTGTAACTCCTTATTCATAGGATGTCCTAACAGCTCCTAAAAAAAACCTACAGCTAATTTAAAAGGCTGCAGCCAGAGATCTGAAGGGATTTAGAAAGACAGAACATTTTCTCCTACATTAGCTTCTCTGAACTGGCTGCCTGTAAGAAATGTGATTCGCCTAATGACCATAGTGACCTAACTATCTTGTCTGTCTGCATTTCTAAGTGCCTTTGTGTAAGTGGCGTGCCTGTGCCGGCATGCCAGAGCATGGCAGACACACTTCCCCTACCCTCCCCTTTGATATCTCATGTGACTCAGCGACTCGGGCCAGCAAACAAACAAGCAGGAGGACACAGACAACTCAAAAAGGAAACAACGACAACCTGTACAATCTGCAAAAGGCTGTTAAAGACAGTGGCAACACCACCCATTTATACTATATATTTATATTTACTGTTGAACATTGTCTGGGCTTCATTATATTAATAATACAATTCAAAACACATGAAAATTATTTATATTTGATAATGCTAATTGTCAAAAGTAAAGTAAAGTAAGTATTGGTATCAATATCAGCGATAGTCCAGTATTTACTTGGTATTGGATTGAAACAAAAGCTTACCGTATTGCCTACCACTAGTGCTATGATGTTTTCTAAATCCTGTCTGAAAATTTTCATACAGGTTATTCGCACTCAGGTGGTCAGATAGCTGTCTAGCTAAGATTTTTTTAAGAATTTTAGAGATAAAGGGTAAATTTGAAATGGGCCTATAGTTGGCAAGTTCTGCAAGGTCCAGAGTAGATTTTTTCAATAAAAATTTGACCACAGCCACCTTAAGGGTCTTTGGTACATAACCTATTAGTAATGAATGGTTGACTTGATTTAATATGGATGAGCTAACTAAAGGTAGAACCCCAATCTAGTTGGGATTGGGCTTTAAAAAAGTTTTGAAAGTGGACGACTTGAAAGATTCAGTTATTGATGTAAACCTCATGATTTATGTAATAGTGATAATTTTATTAGTAAAGTAGTTCATAAAGTCATTGCTGCTGAAATTTAAGGTGATAGTAGGCTCAACACAGCTATGACTCTTAGTCAGCTTGGCTACAGTTAAAAATAAAATAAACCTGGGGGGTCGTTTTCGTTTTCTTCATTTAAGGAGGAATAAAATGTTTTCCAAGCAGCACAAAGTGCTTTTTTGTATATTAGGCTGTTCTTCCATGCAATGCAGTTTACATTTATTTTGTAGGAACCCTACTGCCTTTCTAGTTGTCGGGTCCTGTGTTTTAGGCTCAGATCCACACAGCTAACGTCCTATGATTTACTGGCTTCTTCTGTAGAGGAGTATTGTGTAAAGAAACGTGACATAATAACATTGTGCACTATTGAAATGATGTTGAAAAAACTTGAAGAAGATAGCTGCCTCCTATATGTATAGCTATATATGCTAGAGAGAAAAACCCAAATTAAACCCCTGCTAAAATGAGTTTAGTCTGAACATGAGCTCAGGTGTATAATGTGGGACACATGAGTAGGGATTTACTAAAAGAACTATGCGGTAGAAGAAGATACCAGATGAAGTAGTAAGTAGTAAAATAAAGGAATGGTGTAATGCTAACTGAGGTAGCAGGTTTTATTCAACATAAGAAGTTTCATTTATGCTACAGTACCTGTGTTAAAATTGGACAAACAAACAAAATTGGGACATTTCAACTTGAAAGACAACATAATGAATTAAACACCAATAGCTAGATATTATTTAAGTAAATACATGTTCCACAAATAGTCAACTAATAATCATTTGACATCTCTGGTTGGTGGCATCTCTTACTATGGAAAATAAACAGTTTAAAAATTGAAGTGTGAAGAGTGTTTTGTTGCTGCTAGTCTTTTTAAGTGTGAAGATTTGTGTGGGACAGATCGTCCGCGGTTCCTGAAATAAATAAAGCAAGTAGTGGCAATTTCTTCTACCTCCCACTGACTACATTTAGCTGACAATGATATGAACCAGGTAGGAAGAAAAAAACAGTGGATGAGCAGCTGATGATAATGAAGAAGGATTTGAGTTGATGTGCAGATGAATGTTTTTTGTTTCTTCTCCACATGAAGGTGGAAAGTGTGAATCCAGCAGCATGAATCAGTGTGAGGACAGAGAGGAGGAAGCCCCTCCCTCTGAAATCAGAAGAATAGAGACAAAGAACAACGCTCAGAGGTGAGATGAGGATTTAACTCTAAGTTACAAACACATCACCAATGTACAGTTATTGGTCATTTAGGAAGAAAAGTGAATGTGTGCAATTCAACTAAGTTATTTTTCTGTCAGGTCCAATCAGAGACAAGAATCTGCCGGGCCTGAACCTGGATCTGGACCCAGCTGTGTGTCCTTCAAGAGCACCCGGTCAATTGACCGTCCAATTTATTTCAAAGACCAACCTGTATCAGAGTCACAGTGAGTTGTTCTCAAACTTTCTATGATTATAAATAGTTGTGTTGTTTCCATTTAAAGATCTCTTTCACTGATTTATGTTTGTAAGTGTTACAAACACTTATCATTGATTAAATCTTCATCCAGCCAAACACTAAAACTCTGATCCTGTAGAGGGTCTCATGTGCTGCTCCTCTTCTAATGAAGTACTGACTTGCATGCAGACAACAAAGGAAGCAGCCGATCAACACAAATGTTCAACTCTGATCAAATATGTTTATTGACATCTCTACATGAAGGATTTAGCCAAATGTCTTTACCTTGTGTTTGTTTTTGTGTGACCTCATTCTTCATGCTTTCTTGACAGAGTGGACCAGCAGAGCTCAGAGGTTCCGAGTGCTCCGTCTGTCCAGCAGCACCAAACAGACCTGGACTCCATATTTACGGTCTGTACATGTACACGTACTACTGTGTATCTCTTGCGTTCAATCATCTCCATGCTGCACTTTTTAGACCAGTGGGTTGTCAGTGTGTTCAGCATGGATCTGATGTTTGGCTCCATGGTCTTGGTTGGATCAGGTTATTCATATAGTTTCTGTTCTAGCTGCTGGAGGAAAACATTGTCACGTTTGTGAAGAAGGAGCTGAAGAAAATCCAAAAGGCTCTGAGACCAGATTACCCAGAATGCTTAAAGAGTCAGAGAGAGGATGAGGAGGTGTTGGATGGTGAGGATGAAGAGCAGAGGAGGATCAGCAGAAATGCATTTCTGAAGATCACAGTTAACTTCCTGAAGAGGATGAAGCAGGAGGAGCTGGTTGACTGTCTGCAGAGCAGTAAGAAGATTTATCTTAACATTTAATATTAGAGACACAATCACACATTTACTGATGTCTTGGAGGTTAAATTTGTTGAATGGGAACCAATAATCATTGTTTGTTTGTTCAGGGTTTTCTGCTCTAGTTTGTCAGCATCAACTTAAATCTCGCCTGAAGCAGAAGTTCCAGTGTGTGTTTGAAGGCATCGCTAAAGCAGGAAACCCAACCCTTCTGAACCAGATCTACACAGAGCTCTACATCACAGAGGGAGGGACTGGAGTGGTCAATGATGAACATGAGGTCAGACAGATGGAAACAGCTTCCAGGAAACTAGATAGAGCAGAAACAAGCATCAGACCAAAAGATGTCTTTAAAAGCTCAGCTGGAACAGATGGAGCCCTCAGAACAGTGATGACAAAGGGAGTGGCTGGCATTGGGAAAACAGTCCTAACACAGAAGTTCACTCTGGACTGGGCTGAAGACAAAGCCAACCAAGACATACACTTCACATTTCCATTCACCTTCAGAGAGCTAAATGTGCTGAAAGAGAAAAAGTTCAGTTTTTTGGAACTTGTTCATCAATTCTTCGCTGAAACCAAAGCAGCGGGAATCTGCAGCTTTGAACAGTTCCAGGTTGTTTTCATCTTGGATGGTCTAGATGAGTGTCGACTTCCTCTAGACTTCAACAACACTAAAACCCTGACTGATGTCACAGAGTCCACCTCAGTGGATGTGCTGCTGACAAACCTCATCAGGGGGAACCTGCTTCCCTCTGCTCGCCTCTGGATCACCACACGACCTGCAGCAGCCAATCAGATCCCTCCTGGGTGTGTTGCCATGGTGACAGAGGTCAAAGGGTTCACAGACCCACAGAAGGACGAGTACTTCAGAAAGAGATTCACAGACGAGCAGCAGGCCACAACAATCATCTCCCACATCAAGATGTCACGAGGCCTCCACATCATGTGCCACATCCCAGTCTTCTGTTGGATCACTGCTACGGTTCTGGAGGATCTGCTGGAAACCAGAGAGGGAGGAGAGCTGCCAAAGACCCTGACTGAGATGTACATCCACTTCCTGGTTGTTCAGAGCAAAGTGAAGAACATCAAGTATGATGGAGGAGCTGAGACAGATCCACACTGGAGTCCAGAGAGCAGGGAAATGATTGAGTGTCTGGGAAAAGTAGCTTTTGAGCAGCTGCAGAAAGGAAACCTGATCTTCTATGAGTCAGACCTGACCGAGTGTGGCATCGATGTCAAAGCAGCCTCAATTTACTCAGGAGTGTTCACACAGATCTTTAGAGAGGAGAGAGGACTGTACCAGGACAAGGTGTTCTGCTTCATCCATCTGAGTGTTCAGGAGTTTCTGGCTGCTCTTCACGTCCATCTGACCTTCATCAACTCTGGAATTAATTTGCTGTCCCAACAACAATCAACATTATCGTTTAAACTATTTAGAAAGAAGAAACATGAACCTACATGGTTCTACCGTGATGCTGTGGACAAGGCCTTACAGAGTTCAAGTGGACACCTTGACCTATTCCTTTGTTTCCTCCTGGGTCTTTCACTGCAGACTAATCAGACTCTCTTACAAGGTCTGATGACACAGACAGGTAGTAGCTTAAGAATCAATGAGGAAACAGTTAAGTACATAAAACAGAAGATCTCAGAGTGTTCATCTGCAGAGAAAAGCATCAACCTGTTCCACTGTCTGAGTGAACTGAATGATTGTTCTCTAGTGGAGCAGATCCAACAGAACCTGAGATCAGGACGTCTCTCCACTGATGAACTATCTCCTGCTCAGTGGTCAGCTCTGGTTTTCATCTTACTGTCTTCAGACAAAAACCTTGATGTGTTTGACCTGAAAAAATTCTCTGCTTCAGAGGAGGCTCTTCTGAGGCTGCTGCCTGTGGTTAAAGCCTCAAACACAGCACTGTAAGTATATGAACATATGAAGGTTATATTTGTTTATGTTATATTTATTAATTCTGTTCTATGTTTAATTAAGAGAGAAATATTTTTGACCAAAATAGACTGAGTGTGAGTGACCTGTCAGAGAGGAGTTGTGCACCTCTGTCCTCAGTTCTCAGCTCACAGTCCTCCAGTCTGAGAGAACTGGACCTGAGTAACAACAACCTGCAGGATTCAGGAGTGAAGCTACTGTCTGCTGGACTGAAGAGTCCTGATTGTCGACTGGAGACTCTCGGGTCAGGATTAATGAAACTAAACATCATCTAAGAAATGTGCAGAACAATCACACTGACATTGTCTGTAAAGTTCTTTATTGAGCTCAAACTATGGAACTAAACAGGCAGTAAGTGTAAACTGGGGAGGATCAATAACTCTTCACATTTTTGCATATACTCTTTAATCACATTAATTGAGATGAAAAATGATTTAAACTTCCCCATCTTTGTTTTACTGGTTGTTCACCAGGTTTGTCAGTAACTGAGTCCAGTTCCCAGACTCTCATGTCACATTGCTGATGATCACATCACATTTCAAGCAGGAAGCTACAAAACAGTTCTTAGTGTTTCCCTCCACTGTAGATGACCAAATCTGCCTCTAATTCAAACTATAGTATATAAGGGTGATTTAACATTGTGTGTGTTCAGGCTGTCAGGCTGTATGGTCTCAGAGGAAGGTTGTGTCTCTCTGGCCTCAGCTCTGAGCTCTAACCCCTCCCATCTGAGAGAGCTGGACCTGAGCTACAATCATCCAGGAGTCTCAGGAGTGGAGTTGCTGTCTGCTGGAGTCAAGGATCCACACTGGAGACTGGACACTCTCAGGTATGGACACAACTACACAGTGTCTGATGGATGACCAAATAGGGATGTGAAGCTTTATGAACTTAGAGCCCAACCTTGGAGTGTGTGATAATAAACACATTCAGATTTTGCTTCCTGTGGTGTCATACTAGGTTGGTTGTGACAGAGTGAGACTGAAAGCAGATGTCTGACACCAAAACTGATGAAGTGAATAGAGAAGTCAAAGCTTTTCTCCTCGTCACCTCCTGCTTTGTAGATTCTTAGACTCCTCAGTTGTTACTGAATGTCCATCCCTACATACAAACCTTCATCTGAACACAATCCTACAACAATGTGTGTATGAGACCCATGTAATGTCCATGTCTGTATGTCTCTGACCCCCTCCTTTCAGGGTGGAGCCTGGTGGAGTCCAATGGTTGACACCAGGTCTGAGCAAGTGTAAGTGTGTTTTTCCTGAGAACAGCAAAGTTCAACCATCTTCAAACTGTCATGAGTCATCATCAAACTGATGATAGATCAATAACTGCAGCTGGGTTGTGTCTTGTTATCAGATTTTTGTCAACTCACCATCGACACAAACACAGTGACCAAACAACTACAACTATCTGACAACAACAAGACGGTGACACGTGTGAAGGAGTATCCGTTATATCCTGATCATCCAGACAGATTTGACTACTGGTTTCAGCTGCTGTGTAGTAATGGTTTGACTGGTCGCTGTTACTGGGAGTTTGAGTGGAGAGGAGGCGTTGAAATATCAGTGAGTTATAGAGGAATCGGAAGGAAAGGAAACAGTAAGGACTGTTGGTTTGGTTATAATAAATTATCTTGGACTCTGATCTGCAGTGATGCCGGTTACTCTGTCAGACACAATAACATAGAAACATCCATGTCTTCTTCCTCTGTGTCTGACAGAGTATCAGTGTATGTGGACTGTCCTGCTGGTTCTCTATCCTTCTACAGAGTCTCCTCTGACAAACTGATCCACCTTCACACCTTCAACACCACATTTACTGAACCTCTTTATCCTGGGTTTGGGTTTTATGGGCCTGGTTCCTCAGTGTCTCTGTGTGATGTGTCGTAGTGAGAGTTTGATCCTGTCAGAGAAACGTTGTCACTGTTGAACATAGTTCAGTCTCTTCATGTCTGTCTTTGTTCAGATTCATGTATTTAACCAGTTTCTTTCTGAACCAGTTCTAAATATTTCTTTCTGAACTTCTTCCGGCTCCGTCCTTTAAAGATGGAGGCTCTGATTATTCCAGGATCAAATGTTGATGACTTGTTGTGAAGTTGTTTTCCAGTGAATATCCCTATGTTTCAATTCAAAAAGTGACAAACTGATATCAGAGAAGAATCACTGAGATGAATTAGTGAGTAGCTTCCAGATGTTCATAGATGATTGTTGAATAAAAATTGTTCATTGAATGTTTCAGTATATGACCAACTTTAACTGTACATCCAAAAATCTTATGGGTTATGCAATAAACTACCTAATTCAAGCTGATGGAACACCTTAGTTTCACAACATTATACATAAGGATTGTGAAAAAATTAAGTTAAGTTTTAAGTGAAACAAAAAGAAATTACCTCTATTTTAGATACAATCATTTGAACTATCAATGCCAGTAAACATGAACAGCTGTTGTGAAACATACCGTACATATGTGACTGCAGAGAAAAAGTCAATTATATCAAATTTAGAAACACTACTTACAGTTAATCTATGAAATACGTACATCTTCACATTAAAGAAGTAGACAATAGATTAACACTTAGTGAGGAGAAGAGACTAATAATAAACCGCAGGTAGCAAATTCTCCCATTTGTCTTTCACACACCCTCACGCCCTGTTGGGCTTCTCTCTTGGGAAAGGAACATAGTATGTATAATAATGTGAAATAATATAATTAAATCCCACCACGTCTCAGAGTATTTCTAAAATCTTCTTAAATCATTTCAGAACCATGTTCTGACCCAGTTTCCACCTGCTCTTCAGGTCATCCTGCTTTGGTGTAAGTGTCTATCAGTCTGACTGAATGAGTGACTCCCAGCTGGGCTCAGCTGTTCCTACTTCTCTCTCACTCTGAAGATCCTCGTCACATTCATCCATGCGCTGAAGCTATTGCTGCTTTTCCATGTTGATTTATCTGTTGGGGGGGATTTTTTCCTGGAAGGCTCCCTCACGTTGCTTCTCCTTCTGATGGACACAAACTCTCTTTTCTTATTCCATCTATTTCCCTGTGTCCTGAATCCTCCTTTGGTTCCAGTTTGACCTCTGAGGCCTGTTTTTTCTCCTAAAATGTTTCTATGTTAATCACTAATATTTTCCCTAAGGCTTCTTTTACAGGTGTAAGGGTGAATTACATATTTACATATCTACCCATCTCATATGTATTTGCTCATAATAACGTTCTTATAGTTTTTCTCAAATGCTAACACACAAAGCCAATCCCCTAAACCAAATGACCAGTCATCTAAACACATTTACTAAGTCTAGCCATCATTTTCCAATATAAACACATTTGACATAAAGACCCAATTCACAAAACACAATCCTCTGTTCTCATAAATCTAAACACATTGTCCTTGCTAAAACACAAGTTGCAAAAGAACTCTGCTCATATTCTCAAATGAAAGCTCATGTGATGCAAAATGCTTGTCACAGTCAGCAATATTTAAACACAATGAACACACCTGCTGTCATTCATTTCACACAACGACTCACAATCGAAGACACTTGTTACTATTGCTGTGACTACATGTATAAAAGCAGGTTCAGAGTGCACAATTTGCTGAAGATTTCAAACAAACACAATGGATAGAGGCAGAGTCAGGGGAAGAGGAATTTGAGTCAGAGGAGGGAGAAGAGCTGGTCATGGAAGAACAGTTGCAGGCCAACGAGGAAGAGGAGGAGGCCAACAAGGGAGAGGAGTAGGTCCAGGAGGGAGAGCAGAAAAACTTCGCACCGTCATTGTCCATGGCATGACAATGGCTAAAGCAGGACTGAAAGTCCATCCAAACCTGAGTAGGTTCACTGTGGCCACCATTATCAGGGCATTCAGACAACACAACAGGTATTGTTACAGCTATTGCTTACTCTGTCACAATACAGTTTTACAAGCCTGTGAAAGTAGTCTATTGGTTTCCAATCTGTTGTTACTGTATTGTGAAACATGTCAATTGACAACATATGTTTCTTTCTTTAGAGTTGAAAGAATGCCACATAGAGGTGGGAGGGTTGCCATATTTACAGCGGCACAAGAAACCCTCATTGTGGATATGGTTCGTGAGAACAACCTCATTAAACTCCGGGAGATCAGAGACAAAGTCATTGCCGATAATGTCAACTTTGACAGAATTGATGATGTCAGCTTGGCCACAATAGACCACGTTCTCCGGCGCCAAAAGATGCGGATGAAACAGGTCTATAGGGTTCCCTATGAGCGCAACTCTGACTTACGTTACAAGTATGTGCAGGTAAGTATACACCCATGTTTACAGTACAGTTAGTAGACATACTGTGTTGCTCAGTGGCCTACATTACTTCTGTTGGGGGACCTCATCTGTATAATCTGTTATTAACAGAATTATTATTAAGGTCCCACATGCTCAAACAAAGGAGGCACTGTGGCCTGGATGTAATGTCTTCATCCTGATAGTAGTGAGTGAGAACAAAGAGATTTCAAATCTCAGCGCCAAAACCAGGCACGAGGCTGGGGACCCATACCTGGCTCCCCCGCTGACATCCAACTCCCGCTGACACAAGCGACAAACGGAGGAAGAACTTGGGCGTCAGGCATCCTGATTGGACCAAACAATAGGAGAGGCATAACCAAAAACACGGTTATAAAAGCCGCCGTGACCGAAGACTCGCCCCTTGTTCTTTTCGACCCCTCTGCACGCCTGGAGCCTCCACCGCAGCCAGCAGCTGAACCAACGGGGACGTCGTCACAGAACGGGCCTGATCACCCATCTACTTCCAGCCACACGGCAGGAAACCGCCAGCTTGACCGCCTCACTCGCCGCCGCATCAGCTGATCGCGACGGGATCACCGCGACGCACACCTGGACTGGACCGCAACAGCACAAGCACGCACGCACACAACGCCGGGTCGTTTCACCAGGATTAAGCAGTAAGGCAGAGGCATTCTTAAGTCTGAGCAGAGTAGAACTCTTAGGGGATCAGTAATTGTTTTATTGTTGTGTTGTTTTATTTTCTGGAACCCGCGATCTGATCACTGTGCATTTCCGCGATCACGTGACTGTAACGCTGTTATAGATCTACGCGAATCTAAGAGGTGCACATTGAAGTGTTGTAACCTGTGATTTTTTGCTAGCTTAAGTGCTTTATAGTGGTACTGTGTGGTGCGCCGTTTCTGCTGCGACCACGCCAAGCACATGTTTCAACCACTGCCACTTCCGCGATCACGTGACTATATCGCCGGATGTAGCCCCACGTGTTTGTGTGACCACAAGCCTTATCCACGCTAGTCCCACTTCACACTCCTTTACACGCTTCTTTCCCTGTGAGCGCCAGACACGCGCGCTCCATTCAAAGAGCTCACCGGCGCAGCTGTGCCACCTCACCACGCCCCTAAAGGGGGGGGGGGCGCACTCCCTCCTCCTTTCTCTCTCTCTCTCTCTGACACACACACACACACACACACACACACACACACACACACACACCTCTTATCCCATGTAACGCGCATACACATACAGTACAACCAGACGAACACACCATAAGATTAAATTGTGATTTGCTGAGTTATTCAAGATAGTGTTGACACTAGAGTTAATATTAATTGTTTAATAAAGTGTTCATAATTTAATTGGTCGTTGTTTGTGATTATTTGTATATGGTTTTACAGCACTAGTGAATTGAGTCGGCTATGGTACGGAGTTTACCCTTCAACTAACTTACAGTAAATATAATTGAGACTGTATTGGCTATTCCAAATTGGTTATTGGTCCCTGGAAACAGGGTGGTGCCCCGTAATTGAAGTAATTATTAATTCAATTAATAATTATTAAAGCAATAATAGTAGTGTTTCACTTGCCAAACTATAGACTTTGTCATATAGTTATATATATTTAAGCTAATAACCAAAATTTGTGAATCTAAATTATAAACATAATTGGTATCTCCACTCAAGAGCTATAAATACAATTATTATAATTTGTGCTCCTTGCATATTCCCAACATAATTGGTGCAAACCTGTGAGGTTAATCAAACTCAGCCCTTTCTGAGACTTGGTGGTGTTGCTAATTCATTTGGCACTACCACCACCCTTGCAATGCCCCAACACTTCTGGACAATACTATGCTACCTTGACTGTTGTTCTGAACACCCGTGCACTTTCACATTTTCATATAGGATATTACAGTTGGACGCGGTGGCCAGACCTCATGAGTACCTCTTCCTGAAAGAGGCTGGCTTCGATCTGCAGAAACAAAGGCAAACATCATAGGTACCATCATTGGCCAAAGAGCCATCACTGAGGTTCCTAGCCAATGGGGGGTTAATATTACTCTTTGTGCAGCCATGGGTTCAGTACATCACATTTATGTGATCATTTGGGATAATGTTCGCTTCCACAGAACGAACCAAGTCAGAGAGTGGTTCACCACCAACAGTAACTGTCTGCCACCCTACTCCCCTTTCCTGAAGAGGAATTCTTCTCATCGTGGACATGGAAAGTTTATAACAAACAACCATACACTAGAGAGAACGTCCTAAGGGTAATGGAGCTGGCCTGTGATGACATCCCAGTGGAGGCCTTCCAAGGATGGATTCGCCATTCCAGGGTGTTTTTCCTGTGGTGCCTGGCAAGAGACAATATAGCCAATATAACAATATATATTGTGTTTACATTTTTGAAAGCTTCAAGCTGCTCTTTTGGTGTGAAGGTTTGAGTTTTGAAGTGAGAAGGTGTGGTTGTGTTTATGTAGCTTTACAAAAGGGTATTGTGTTTAGACATTGGGAAACATGCAGGGGACGTTTGTAAAATATGTTTTAGCATTTGAGAAAAACTGTAATAAGCTGTTAAAAGAGGAAGAAACATGTGTTTAGCGACAAAGGGTTGAGGGTGAGTGTGGTGGCCTCTGTGCCTACAGTTCTTTACCTTCAAGTCGAAGTAACTGTTTGGCTTGTAAAGTGTGGCGCCAGGTTTGTAGCCATGTTAGATTAAGGACAACCTGACATAAGCAACAGAAGCTGGCGCGTTAGGGATGGTATGGATTGTGTGGCTGGTGTTGTGTATTTTCGTGGCTTCAACCATGGCAGAGATTTCACATGGACGCAACTTTAAAGTTTAAATCAACAGCATACAGATTTATTATATATGGTAAATTAAAACAATCAGAGAATGATTACAATAGAGTAATAGCAAGAGAGACAGAGACCGAATTCACCTGCTTGTTCCTCTGCAGAGAGAACTGAGAGATCGGAAAAGGTCAGCTGTGTGCTACCAGTGGACCCTCTGTATGGGGTGCCAAATGTAAAAGGAGAACCTATAACTAGTTTTCTCACATTTAACTAAATGACACATGTTTTCTCACATTTAGTTAAATGTGCAAAAGTCTAAATGTAAATGTTAAATGTAAATGTTAAATGTAAATGTTAAATGTTTGCCGAGTGTAAAACTGAATATTCATGAATGGGCAAGTAGACTCTACCCCTACCCTCAAACAAATGTTTCCTTAAGAACAGCTCGGATACATCAGACTCTGCGAACCCAGTTAAAGCAAACTCTTTAACCCCAGTAACTGAGGACACACATGAACCCATACTCTCTGTATTTCTCCCATAAGCAATGATCAAATTTACTACAAACTTTCCCCCTCAATGGACAGATAAATGTCCACTAAAGTTAAAGCCAATTAAACTGCTACGTCTATTCAGCTGGCTGCTAAATGATCATCGGACAACTAGTTTTAGCAAGTTTAAACTCCTTACCCTCCTATTGTTTTATCCTTAGTGTCACGATCTGGGTTTTGTTTCTTGTTGTTTCCTTGTTTTATTTTGGTTCCAGGTTCCATTTCCGGTTTTATTTTGGTAGCACTCCCGGTTTCTGTTTCTGTTCCTGCTTTACTTCCTGTTTACCCGTTGTCACAGCTGTTTCCCTGTCAGTACCGGTCTTCATTACACACACCTGTTTAGTATCAGTAATCTAGTCACGTTGTATTTAACCACCACCAGTGTCCTCAGTTCCCCGCCAGATCGTCGTTTGTGTTTCCTGAGTATCCCGAGTTCCCTGAGTTTCCTCGTTCTAGTGTTTCGTGTCCGTGACCCTCGGTTGTACCGCCATCTGTAAGCGAACCTGGACTAACTACTTACCGTGAGTTTTGCCTTATCCCTGCCTGTACTTTTGCCGTGACCTCCTGTGTACGAACCCTGCCTGTCTACTGGACCTGAGATCGCTTGCTCCCCGTCTGTGTTTAAGTCCGAGATCTTTTGTGTATGACCTGGACCGCCTTACTCTGCTTATTGCAATAAACCCGTGTTTAATCATTATCCTGCCTCGGTGCTGTGCATGTGGGTCCTTTATCTGCCGATCCGTGACACTTAGCATGGTGACAGCAGTGATTAACTATGCAATTTTAACCACACGCTTTTTCTCATACCCAAATTAGTTTAGAGGACTGCCATTTCAGGTGAATCCGGTCCCCCCGCCTTAAAACAACACAAATACTTTGAAGGACTTCCTGTTTTACCTAAGTTGTCATGTTCTGGTTTTTGTTTCCTGTTTTATTTTAAAAGGACTTCCGTTTCTGGTCACGTCTTGTTAGTTCTCGCTTCAAGTCCCAGTCCTAATTACGCACACCTGTCTCATATCAGTCATTACTCACCTGTGTACAGTCGTAGCACTTCTGTCGTGTATTCTCTTTTCTTCAATCACGGCAGAGATTTCTCATGAACACAACTTTGAAGTTTAAATCAATAGCATACAGGTTTATTATATGACAAATTAAAACAATCAGATAATGATTACAAAAGAGTAATAGCAAGAGAGGCAGAGACCGAATTCACCTGCTTGTTCCTCTGCAGAGAGAACTGAGAGGTCGGAAAAGGTCAGCTGTGTGCTACCAGCGGACCCTCTGCGAAGCGCTCTGAAAACCCCAGCCTGTGAAGGCCTGCTTTTAACCACCACCTAAAATCTTTCCACATGTCCAAATAAGGACGGGTAGATGTTTTCCTCGGCTACTCGGAAAGTCCTGGCGCTGGGCCGTGTTACCTGTCCAGCTCCCGGATGCATCTGGCCCACCATCAACCTCCCAGTTCCTTTCCCAGGTCGGCGTGACATTTTGAATATTTCCTTAGGAACAGCTCAACAGATTCTGCGAACACAGATTCTGCGAACCCAGTTTAAGCAAACTCTTTAACCCCAGTCACTGAGGACACACAAACCCAGTTTAAGCAAACTCTTTAACCCCAGTCACTGAGGACACACAAACCCAGTTTAAGCAAACTCTTTAACCCCAGTCACTGAACGACACACGAACCCATCTACTCTCTGTACTTCTCTCATAAGCAATGATCAATTTTACTACAAACTTCCCCCTCAATGGACAGATAAATGTCCATTAAAGCTAAAGCCAATTAACCAAATTAACCCTATTAGTAAACCTATGCAATTTAAACCACCTGTTTTACCTCGCGCCCAAATTAGTTTAGAGGACTGCCTTTTCAGGTGAATCCGGTCCCCCACCTTAAAACAACACAAAAACATACATCATGTGGTACAACCTTTTGCTACATTGTGTCAGATTAATTCAGATACATAGTGGCAAACAATACTACACACAACAGAATACATTTGTTATTTTTCTGGTTACAAGAACATTAACGCAGTACATGAACAATGTGAATACATGAACAATGTGGATAGTCTGTGGCACTTTACAGAACAGAAGTGTGCCTTTAACTGTGTGTGGAGTATATGTGTATAGATAGATGTGGTGCATATCAGGCCGTCTCCCGTCTTCCTCTCTGTCCTCACGCTGATGGGGTGGCACCGTCCTCATCCGCCTCTTCGTCCTACCCGTCCTCGGGACCGATATGGATCCAGTCAGGAACTGGAAAGAGGTCACCTCCCTCACTACCTATGCTACTCTGACTGCTCTTCACTCTCTGTTTGATTACTGCCATCTGCATCGTCCGCTCTCAAGCACGGAATGCAACAACAGAAGATGAGTCCTAGGACAACTACTCCTACAGTAATCATTACCCCCAATTTAATCAGCCCTTGTTTCAAGCCCCCAGCCATATTTTCCAGCCAGTTTGTCCAGCTCAAATCCGACCCAGTGCCAGCCGCCTCTTTTACCTCAACTCTGAGCGCTCTGAGTCTCTTCATTGCTTCAGTGAAGGCTCCGCTGTGTGTCCTGGAATATAAGTACAACACACATCACCTATGAGAGCACACACTCCTCCCTTCTCTGCTAAGATCCAGTCTAGCGCTTGCCTATTCTGCCACGCTACTGCACTTGTTGCACCCACCTGTTCTCCCAGAGCCCCTAACGCATCGTCTGTGTAATTAATGAATCTCTGCAACGAAAAATAAATGTAGTTCACCCACTCTGTATTACGGTTCGTCGTAATCCAAGGTAAGATAGATTCGAATCCTGAGGCAATCTCGTTCCTAGCTTTGAACTCGTTTGGGATCCCCCGGGGTTGTCCAATGGCATCGATGTAAACTCTGGGATCTGGTTGATAACTTCGCTTATTTCTGCTGCTGACATTCTTGTCTTGTACTTCTCCCTTAAATGTAATTATCTCTTGTGCCAATTGCACCCGAGCACACCTGCCAGCCCATCCCACAGGTAGGACTGCGTAGAGGTGCTGACCTCCACACCACCAGAAATGGTCAGCTAGCGCGATGCTTTGATCTAAATAGGGGCATCCTGCAACAAGTATTGGTCTCAGCATTCCTGATACTAGAACAGCTGGCTTCAGGTGCGGCTTTGTGCAGTTAAGGGTCGTGCCATCTATGGCTGCAGATCTTGCGCTTGATTTTACCTAAGGGCACCATACCCATGCGCTCAATACATTCTAAACGACCAATTGGAATTAAAGGGGCATTATTTGGCATACCTAATAGCGCGCTCTTCTGTCCTATTCTGACATTTAAGTCTTCACAGCGCTGAACGTTGGTCTTCCCGTGGGCGTAAAAATCAACTGATGCCTGGGAAGAGGGTGAACCTAAATACAGTAAACACTCTGCTTCACACCAGGGTCTGGGACTTTGAGTGTATGCCCGCAATCTCTTTTCACAATCCTGCCAGCTGAAAATCGTATTTAGCACAAAAAACCTATCAGGCTTGGCTTTAGTACAGATGTAACAATCAGTCTTCCCATTAGCCAACCCCGCAAACTGAACCAATCTGTACCAGCTATTCTGCAGACACACATCCACTAGAATATTCTCACCCTGTTCCTCGTCTTCCTCCTCATCTTGTTCTGACAAAAATCCTTGTAATTTTGTGATCAACCCATCAGTCCATCCTGACACAGCTTGCTGCATCCATCCTGACAGGCCTGAGCCACTGTTCGGCCTTGAAGCCCCCGCTGAAGCAACAACAAGCTCTTTGGTCGCTGATCCGGCCGGCCGCTGAGTCTGAACCTCATCCTCATCCTCTACAATGTTTCCTGGTGGGGGCTGTAGGGCTGCAACCTCACGGTGTGCACTCCCTCCTTTATTCTTAGACCAGATGACTCTAGGACCCTCAGGTTTCCCTAGCCGAAAACCTACTCTAATGTCCCATACTTTTCCTGACTCTGTCTCTCCCTCTCTTACTCTGATGGAACACCTGTCTTTCCCCCAGGAAGTAGGGAACTCATACATGCGCTGGCCCATCCACTCTATCCCACACAACCGCTCCTGGGACTCCTGATCTACAGACACATAAATGGTCATTGTGTCTGCAGTCGAGTCCCACTCTATGATTGACATCTGGGCACTCCAGGTGGTCCACACCCCATAACTCCACCCAGGGCCATTAGAGGTCCACACATTAACCCTAGGCCATTCTTTCCCTACAGGCCCTCTACGTCTGCCTACGTTACTCTTGGCCCCTACTGACCCGTTTGCATCTCTCCTAAGTCTTAACTGTTCCCCTGCTTCGGAGGACACGGGTGGTCTGAGGCATTGCTGCACCACCCCAAGTGTCCCCACCAGCAGCAGGAGGACCAGGATCACTGTCTTTTTCTTCTCCGGACCACTCATCCTCCTCTTTTTTAGTCACTGACCCTGTTTCCCCCTCTGGTGCTTTAACACAGTGGTTTAAATGATACCAGGTAGGGGAGCCTTCAACTTGTACTGCTCTTGATGTTGCTCGGACCACCGTATAGGGACCTTCTCGTCGGGCGTGGTCCCACTTTCTCCTGAACACCTTGACGTACACCAGGTCACCTGGCTTCACTTTAGGCTCCGGATCGTCCTGCGTCTCCTTTGCCTGTAACGAAATAACACGGGAGGAAATACTCCTGTGGATATTAGTCATTTGTTTCACATAAGATTTCATGTCGTTTGTCAAAATGTCCAGCGATGGACCTTTTACGGCTCGATAGGCTGGCACAGGCATTGGTCGACCAAGCAAAGCCTCATGCGGTGTTAGTTTTAGTGTTCGGTGAGCACTTGCTCTGCAAGCCATGAGAGCAAGCGGTAAAGCGTCTATCCAGTTCAGACCGGTAGACATACAGATCTTCAGCAGTTTGTTTTTCAGAATCCCATTGCACCTCTCAACGTCCGACTGTGAGGTGGGACAGTAAACACTGCCATACCTCTGCTTTATTCCTAGTTTCTGCAAAACACATTTCACGGTTTTGTCTACAAATTCATTTCCGTTACCTGAACTGATTTTTAAAGGAATGCCAAATCTTGGAATAACGTCTCGACACAAAAATTTTGCTACTTTGTCAGCTGTTTTGTGTTTTGAAGGTGTGGCCTCCACCCATTGGCTAAATCGATCAATTACAACCAGGAGGTAGCGTTTACCTTGCACTGGCCGTATCATATCGACAAAGTCTAAGGTTAGATGTTTGAACGGACCATCAGGAATTGGCAGGTGTCGAAGGTGAAAAAAACAAAAATGTTTTCTCGTAGTCTGGGAGAGCCAAAGCCGGAGCCTGCTGCAGCAACATTTTAACAGTCTCAAATGCCATGTGACCCTCTGGGGTCCATGAGAGCGGTGCTCGCAAATTGCCCGCTCCCTTAGCTTTTACCATGTCTCTTAAAGGCTGCACAACTGTGGAATAACCATCAATACACTCAGCGCTGTACCCGGTCAGCCCTAAAAATGTCAACATCTCTCGGACTGTGGTCTGTTTGGGTGCTTGGGACACAGCTTTCAGTTGATCAGGAGACACAGCTCTGGTCCCCTCTGCAATCACTCTCCCCAAATACTCCACACGATCCCTACAGTACTGCAGCTTCTTTAGTGATGCTTTATGACCTCTCTCGGCTAACAGGGTTAATAGAGTGACATAGTCTTCATGGCATGTTTCCAAATCAGGGGCGCAGAGGATTATGTCATCAACGTACTGGATGACAGTGCTTTTTAGTTTTTCAGCCAAATCATCCATATCTTCCTTTAAAACTTTGTTAAATAGATGTGGACTGTGTTTGAACCCTTGTGGCAATCTAGTGTATGTGTAGGATCGTCCCCTATATGTGAATGCAAAAAGATGTCTGCTGTATTCACTCACTGGCA
Source organism: Betta splendens (assembly GCF_900634795.4). NCBI lineage: Eukaryota > Metazoa > Chordata > Actinopteri > Anabantiformes > Osphronemidae > Betta > Betta splendens. The sequence goes on along the minus strand of NC_040889.2, from coordinate 509,865 downwards.
CACTGAAAAATGCTGAACACAAATCCACCACTGTAAACCACTTTGCATCAGGTGGAACATTGGACAATAACGTATGTGGATTATGTGGTATTGTGGACTACTTCATTTAAGGCTCTAAGGTCATGCACTAGCCTAAACCTTTCCTTGTCCGCTTTTTTAATTGGGAATATAGGTGTGTTACTGCTAGGATGCGGCTCCTCCACAAGCACACCCGCATCCAACAGACCTTGAATGGTTGGCTGAATTCCAGCCTCTGCTTCAGGCTGAAGCGGATATTGTGATTTCCATGGAGGCCTACAACCAGGTTTTAGGTGCACCTTCACCGGCTGTGCAGACTTGATTAAGCCTACATCAGTGTTGTGTTTAGACCAGAGTTTTTCTGGTACTCGCTCCACCATTTCCTTCTGTAAATCAGAATGTTGATGACAGAGCACAGTCTGACAAGGAAGGCTGATGACTTGTGGGGAAGCCCAACCCTCAGCTGAAATAGCTATTTTTAGAAACAACTCATCCTCACTCACCCAAATGTTTTTGTTCTCTGTAGGTCTAAACTTTGCTTGTTTAGATTGTACAATCATTTGGCCTAAATGTTTTGGCTCATACTCTGGATTCACTAAAAGTGTCACGTGGGGCATGCTATTTTTTATTTTGAACTCTTGATCTAAATAATCTCCTTTCTTTACCGTCATCGCAGCTCCCTGCCTCCCTAAGACGAAAGACGCAGACTGGATCGGTATTTTTCCTGGCTGTTTTTTGATCCAGTCATCTGGTTGCGCTTTAGATTCTGTTTTGAAATACTGGAGTGTGCAGTGAGGCGGACACGCAGGTCGAGAAGCTTCTGACATGTTGGCTCGGATGAAGTCCATCCACATTTCAGCAGAGTTCATGAATGTCTTATCTATATTTCCGAGCCAATACACCATTTCTTCATCTTTTCTCATAGTCATCTGATGGTGTACAGTGTCCACAATCACTTCATCCGGCGTGCATAGGATAGTGCAGCCTAGTTTACACAGGGCGTCTCGTCCCAGTAAATTCACAGGAGTCTGGTCCGATATTAATACTGGCAGTTCCACTGTTCTTCCCTGGAACTGTAGAGGAACCGGGCTCAATCGGGGAATCAGTTGCTTTGTCCCTGAGAATCCAACGATCTGTACATACTGTCCAGATCTTGGGAGGTGATCAGTATCAGCGTTGCTAACACAAGTGTAAGCAGCTCCGGAATGAGCCATCATGTTAATAGGTTTACCAGCTACTTGCACCGGCACCAAAGGCTCTTCATCAGGGCTTGAAACAGATGTTTGTGGCAACTGACACTCCCCTCCCGGATTCCCCTGATCCTCAGGGCATCCCTAGTAGCCAGCAGGGGGACCCCGCCATGGACTGGTGGGTCCCGTCTGCCGGGCCGCTCCCTGTTGGTTCTGGCTGTTTACGGCTCGCATCCATAAGAAGCACTGGCGTTTTATGTGTCCGATCTGACCACAATGAAAACACTTAATCCCACGGCTATCCCCCATCCCTCTTCCTCTGCCAGCCGAAACTCCCCCTCTCATCCTAGATGGGCCTCCTCTCCATCCGTCTGGCTGGACATAGATCACTTGTGGCTGGACAGCCGCTGGGGCCGCCCCTGGGGGTGGGGGTGCGTGTTGGACCACAGCTTGTATTTTCTTTTTCCCTTCTGTGAGCTGCTGCTGGGTCAGCTTTCTCACTGCCTGCTCGTCCTGCTGCTTCTGACGGAGCACAGCAGAGCGAACTTTGGTCACAGCATCTATCACGTGATCTGTGAATTGTTCAAAGGGCATGGTGTAGAGTCCCACTGCATCACCCAGCTTACTCTGTGCAGGGAGTGGCAGCCCGTCAACAATCCTCTTCCTCAGAGCCTGCCTATGGAAAATGTCCTCATCAGGCTTCCCACCTGTTTGTCTTATCCATTCTTTACGTGTGAGGTGAACATAGGCTTGTGGGCTCTCATCATCTTTTATTGGCACTGCCACAATGCTGTCAGGCTGGATTCTGGTTGGATAGCGCAGTCTCAGGGTTGTCCACAGCGCGTTGCGGTGTCTGTTGAATAGTTCTACATCGTGTGCCTGTGTTCCAGCATACGCGTTCATCTGTGCTGCTCTCAGCGTTTCCTCCATTTCCTGTTTCCGCAGCACTTTTCCCAGGAGGGCTTTGAGGTCACCCATAGCCAGGATAGTGGCGATAGTCTCTTCTTCGAAAGCTGCAATCCACTTCCCTGCCCCATCATGCAGACAGGGCAGTCTTTGTACCAGCCCCTCCAGATCCATGGTTGGCCAGGGCACATACTGCAGATTTGCACCTTTGGCCAGCAGGGGGTATTCTGATGCTTCCTCCACCACTTCTGACGACACTGGCTGTCCCTGGGAGCTGAGTGTGATGATTCCATTCATCTTTCCATGCTCTTCCTCCACCTCACTCCCGGGAGCAAACGCTGCAGCCACACTCACTCGTTTCTTCATCCCTGGCTGCTTGGGCTTGGCTCCCTCCTTCAAATAGCGAGGGGTCGACACCATGCTCGGATCTGGCAGCCAGGGTGACGTGGCTTTACGTGTTCTCTTTTCCACTTTTTTGAATATTTCTGGATCTCCGCTACTAGGAGGGGATACTTTTTCCCCAATATCGCAACTGGAGATGTGTCTTTTTGTGTAGCCATGGTTCCTATGTATGGTATATATGTATGTATGTATGTATGTATGTATGTATGTATGTATGTATGTATGTATGTATGTATGTATGTATGTATGTATGTATGTATGTATGTATGTATGTAGGTATGTATGTAGGTATGTATGTATGGGTACGGGATATATGTGATGTTTATATGTCAAACGAACAGGAAAAGAATTTATTTTTTTATTTATTTTTTTTTATTGAAGTTTAACTGCTGTCCGTGACAATAATAATAGTGACAAAACTAATGCTTTATTACAGTCGGCCTATTATGTGTCTATAATTCTCCAATACACACTCACACACACACACACACACGCGCACGAGCCTAATGCTCTGACCAGTACGACACACACGCTGAGCCTAGTGCTCTGAGCAGGAAAACACACACTCTCTCTCGGGAGCGTAAACAACAGAAGAGGCCCACAGCTGACGCCTCCACACCCAATTTAGAGACCGCGCCTCAACTCCCCCCTTTTTTATTATTTTAATAAACAAAGCAGCCGCGGTCTTCACACACCGTGACCAGCTCGACCACTCCCAACCACAGTGCGGACAAGTCGTCACAAAAAATGCACTAAAATACTCAGATTACGTCAAAATGATTATAAAAGTACAAAGAAAAGTAAACATGATATAGGACAATAAAGTATTAAGCCACTACAAAATTAAAACTTCGTCGTCGCCACCTGGCACCAAGCCAACGGCTCCCCCCAACTATCTGAAAACACACACGTATGAGGAGCGGGGATCTGTCTCTAGTCACACACACACACACTCACTCACTCCCCCGCCCTCCTTTTCTCTTTTCCTCTCTCCCTCACACACACAAACTTCCTCTGCACCAGAGTAGTAGAGGAGCCGCTGTCAGCCCAGCCTACTCAAATTTAAATCAGCAACAAGCAACTATTACGCCGTTTAACTTTATATACGTATATACATAAATTCACACTTGATTAAACTTCATACACTATTGGCAGCACACTTCATATGCATATCACAGAAGGCGCTTTTACCGGTTTCCCTATGTCTCTCAGGCCTCACAACTCATGAGAAAATCTACACTTGGATTGATCAGTCCCAAGCTTAATGTAGGTCTCCTCATACGCACATAAACCTACAGTGCCTTAAATATATAAACATATATATATATATATGTATATATATCCTGTTCGTGATGCCAATTTCTATCGTGTATTCTCTTTTCTTCAATCACGGCAGAGATTTCACACGAACACAACTTTGAAGTTTAAATCAATAGCATACAGGTTTATTATATGACAAATTAAAACAATCAGATAATGATTACAAAAGAGTAATAGCAAGAGAGGCAGAGACCGAATTCACCTGCTTGTTCCTCTGCAGTGAGAACTGAGAGGTCGGAAAAGGTCAGCTGTGTGCTACCAGCGGACCCTCTGCGAAGGCGCTCTGAAAACCCCAGTCTGTGACGGCCTGCTTTTAACCACCACCTAAAATCTTTCCACATGTCCAAATAAGGACGTGTAGATGTTTTTCTCGGCTACTCGGAAAGTCCTGGCGCTGGGCCGTGTTATCTGTCCAGCTCCCGGATCCATCTGGCTCATCATCAACCTCCTAGTTCCTTTCCCAGGTCGGCGTGACATTTTGAATATTTCCTTAGAAACAGCTCAACAGATTCTGCGAACCCAGTTTAAGCAAACTCTTTAACCCCAGTCACTAAACGACACACGAACCCATTTACTCTCTGTACTTCTCTCATAAGCAATGATCAATCTTACTACACTTCAAAGCGACCACCTTTTTTACTGCAGTACGTGCGCGTCGCCAGCGCGCAATGTGCGTCCCCGACTAAGGATTTTTAATCCTGCAGCAAGCTGAAAAAAATCAGGGTGCTAGTCTCGTTTTAACCACCAGGTGGCGCAAAGAGGTGAGGTCCGACTGTTCATTTCTATCTGTGTCTGCACATTAAGCACAAAAAACGATGTCATGGTATTGTATCATTAAATGTAGAGTAGTTCATTTTAAATATCATAGATTATTATGCGTCTTTGCTCGCTAGTGTGGGCTAGTGTTTGTTGTCAATTGCCGAAGCTGCTGATGTTTTTACACAGTTCCCAGGTCAGCCGAGAGACACAGTCACCCCTCCAGCCAATCCAATAGAATAATATAAGTATAATAACATAAAATAGGAATCTATATTTTTGTTTTTTCAACACAAGGCATGGAGTTGGATTTAAAGCTGATTTTTCGTTTTGAGAAAAAAGCAGAGAACGAAAAAAAAAGTTGTTATAGCAGTTTAACCAGTTTAAGTTTAACTAAACTCTTAAAATTTACTCAGACCGCAATGACCTATAGTTTGCTCTGATTCTGAATGAAACGTAAGAGCCCGAATGACAGGTGATGTGTCCAGGTAGAGCTTAACTGGAAATACATGCTTGTCAAATGCAGGCAACAAGAGAATCGGAGAAGTGGCGTCACCATCTGAAGCAGACAGTGATGTGACGTTCCAACGATGGTGCTGAGGAGCTACTTATTCATAGGCAGATCACTTGGATCAAGTTGTCAATACACGCTAGTGTTTGTTGTCAGTTGCTGATGTCGCTGCTGTCTTTATACAGTATATCCTCGTGTTTAAGTGTCGGGTCCGTGTACGGTTTAACGGTTTGATTTCCCCCTCCAGAATAAAAGCTAGGAAGACGAGAAAACGTTGTTTTAGAACGTTTTAAACCCGGAGGACCTGTTAATGTGTCTGGACACGCTCCCAGTAAGTCCAGTAATTTTGTATTGTAACGAGAAACCCCCATCATCTCTTTTAAAAAGGACATTTGGGGACGCTCCACGTTTGGGGAATGATTTCTAGGTGGGGACCAGGACCGATGATTATTTTTGAGGGGATTATGGATAGACCGTTTTTCAAAGAGTCTATAATCAAACGCACAGTGGGGCCATACATTAAAAAGTATATTGAAACACAGCATTGGTTTTCCAGGACAATGACCCCAAATATGTCGCTGCAAGAGCCTGTCTGGAGGCGGAATGAATCAGATGAGTGCGCACACCGGCAGAGTCCCCTGATCTGATCCCCTACTAATTAAACAACATCTTGCTTCTAAAACCAATGGTCTTTTACTTATACTACTGACATTAAAAACCTTTCACTTCACTGCTTTTAAACGCAGTTCTTATGGACGTTCACATAAAATATGTAAGAGGATTTTATTTAATATAAATAAATACATTGTATTAAATCTTTCTCTATGTCAGAACGTCGGGACTCAGCAGATCAACAACGCATTATTGCAGCAGCTTGTTTGTTTTACATGCGCCTATTATGCACGATAAATGTTAACGTTTTTTACTGAATGAAAACGAAAATAACTCCTGCTCTGCAGCATAAACCACTTTGACCACTTTTAAGGTGGTCAAGTCAAACAGTTAAAACAGTAAGACATAGTCAATGTGTCCTTTAAACGGAAGCTGCATTATTAAACTTTACCGTAATGACATTTACCACAATATCTGCAGAAAAACAATGTTTTATTACACAGGCAATACAGTGGATTTGGAACTCGCTCCGCGCAGGTTACGGCGTCTGATGTTGATTCAGTTGCAAAAGCAAACTTCAAACCCCATCCCCTACTACGTATTGGCACAGAGACATTAACATATTGTCTCCACTCGGTCAATAGGGGTAAAATACTTTAGCTCCGAGACAAAGAAAAAGCTCCATGGGAGATCGGGCAGCGTGATCAGCTGCACCTACGTAGGCTGTGAGACGCCAAAACCTTTCACTTGACTTTTTTTAAACGCTCTTCTTGGTATTGCACACAAGTCTGGCAGACTACCACTGCCAACTTGTAGAGAATATCATATAATAAAAATAAATAAATTGTAATAAACTCTCTCTGTGGTATGCCAGAACGCCAGGACTCAGGACTCGTAGATCTGAATTCAATTCAATTAAATTCAATTTTATTTATGTAGCGCTAAATCACAACAAAGTTATCTCTAGGAAATTGACAAAGTAAGGCTTAAGACCTCACACAACTAAACCCAACAAATCCCACATACAGCAAGCATTTAATTTGACAGCAACAGTGGAGAGGAAAAACTCCCTCTCTAACGAGGAAGAAACCTCCAGCAGAACCAGGCTGGATGTGGGCGGCCATCAGACACCAAACTTTGAGTCCAATGACACCTGTAGGTGAAGACAGAGAGGGGAGGGGGAGGGGATCACTATCCTACATTTTACAGGCAGCCAGTGCAGAGAAGCTAATGTAGGAGAAATGTGATCTCTTTCTAAGTCCTATCAGAACAGTCCAATGTTTATTGTCCAAGTTGGTGAGTGAGGGGGGCATTCTGATGGACTAATGAAAGGAACGTTTGTAGAGCCTGGTAGAAGTAAGCTAAAAAGACCATAGATGGTTGGGGAGATGTCATGTTTTTTGTTGTTCTCATCACACTCGGAAGCTGTGCAGAAGCTCTAGCAGATTAAGTCTCCAGGTCTTCTTCATAGCATCACTGTAGAAGGTAGGAAACAAAATGGTACATTACTGAAGTGTCTCTTGTGTCATATTTAGGTTACAACTTTCTATAGTTTATATAACAAATGGCAAAAAAAGGAATAGCCGTAATAGGGTGTGAAGTCAGTTTTCAACCTAGCTTTGCTGTGGGTTGTTGAATCGTGAAACCATAGCATCGATGACCTCCCTTCTGTCAGGCCGCTCAAAATCTGCACAATGGGGCGCTGGGACCGGAATGTTCCAAAGTTCCTCCATATACCTTCCCAGGTCCAGCAGGACTTTCTCGAAGATAGTGTCAAGCAGATTATTTTCAACGTAATCTAGACCAAAGTATATGAATGAAGCCAAACCATTACAGTAATTGATATTGTATCCGTTTTTGAGGACTGTTATTCGCCTTTTCTTTTATTATTGGTTCACAGTAAAATATTATATATACACATACAAACACAACGTAAAAGAGGTGAACTTACAAAACGTCGGTGCTGCTTTGAGTGGTTTAGCAACACATTCGCCCCTCTTTGCCTTTGGAAATGAAATCTTGTACAGCAGGTCTCCAGCAGTAGAGGTAGCCTGTGATCGATCTGCATTTTCATTGAAGTGCAATGCGGCAAGGTAGAGTCTATGAGGACAACATTATATCACTCAATGCTTTGGTGTCTACATTATAATAACTGAGGATTTTTAAATTGGCAAATACCTGCATTGCATTCTAATATAGGAAAAAAAACACACTCTTTGGGGCAAATCTAATTATTACACTGTGGAATGCTTCCAACGATGAGGTCTGCTGAAGGGGGCTCAGCTTCTCTGCGTCCTTTAGTATTATTTCATTAGTCATGATTTTCTCCAATTTTAGAAGAGATGGGGAACCTACGACAGCATAAAATGTGCATTTGTAACCAAACCATTTTAGGAAAAGTACTGTATGTTCTAGTATTTATTTACCTTTTGACAGCCATTTATGTTTGTCCCGAGTGTGCTTCACAGGATGAAGGCAATTTGGGAAAATCGGATCCTCATGTGTATGTACATCCTGGACATGATTTATGAGAGACATCCATTTGGCTATTCTCTCTGGTCCTGTTGATGATGTGGCAGCAGTCCAATAAATGTGATTTCTGATCGCCTTTATCCACGTCTGTAGCTTTTTACATTCTTTAGTTTTTGAGGCATTCTCCAACTTTTTAGTGATTCCTGTAAAAGTAAGGCAATTTGTGATGGCAGCACAAGTTATTCCAAAAGGACACAAAAAATATATATATGTCTGGAGTAATACATATACCTTTCTCTATGTGCCACACATCGTAGAATTGCATTATCTTCTCCTCTCTCAAAAATTTCTGAATGGCTAGATAGCAATCAGTTACTATTGAATCCAATTTGACTCCATGCTGTGACATTTTAGCCAAGCTCCGCCTTAGTCCCTCTTTCTCCATTTTGTGACTTCCACCAACCTCATTACTCTAAGGAAATATCAAATGAAGGTAAAAAAACATGATGTAAACATGTTCCATGTGACACAAATCACAAGTTCATTATTATATTGACTGTTAACTGACCTGAACCAACTGCAAATCCACCACTTTGTTGGTTGTGAGGTCCACCATGGTGTAGCTTCCATATTTAGCCGAGTGCCCTGGCAAATAAAAAGGAAATGCTATTTTCTCTCACGGACTTATTATATCTATTACACAGACACCTATGTTTGGTGGGGTGAAGGGTGGGAAGTACTGAATTTTTTCAGGATTAAAATGTGGTTATTGTTAAAGTTGTGGTACTTTTTATCAAATGACATACAGTCCATCAAACACTGATCAGTTATTACCTGGCGAGTCAGCCCTTATTGTATATCACCTCCAACAATAACCTTGTCCTTCTGACTTAGGCGAAGGAGTATGGAATTCTGCCAGGTTTTCCAGACACTGATGATAGCAGGTTCCACACAGCTCCTGGAATGTCGCCGGAAAGTGTTGAATTCGAACATATAGAGCTTCATCGCACTTGCAATCTGTAAATAGCACAAACCACAATGACTTGTACAATAAATATGAAAAGTTAGGTTTAGTTGTTAAAAAATATCCAAAAATTACTGACCTTTTGAAATTTGAAATACGAAGCGCCACTGATGTAATTTGCAGCAGACAGATGAATGTTGCCTGCTGGAGTACTACCAACTAAAGGTTGGCTATTCCATCTTTTGAAAAACAGACAGTGTGTGCAGAGCTGTTCCACAGACAGGAAGGTCCCCAACCTCCTTGTCTTGACCTCACACCTCCGTTTGCCTCCAGGACAATACTCAAACAGTTCCATTAGACAAGACTCAAACAATGTATTTTGCCTGGTTGTGGAGTGAGGTACTTTGTACAGCACTGAAAAACAAGAGCAGATGGATCACATTGACATAATATATGATCCATATATCCCTAATCTATGTGTACAACAGTTATAATAATCAACAGGCAGTTTTTCAGATGAACTTACGAGGTTTCAATTTCAGATCTGTATGTCGTAGTATCTCCAGGTTCATAGGTTTCATCATGCTGAAGGGAAGGCTCAGTGACTGAGGAGCCCTCAAAAGGATCATCATCCTCCTCCAGCTCCAAACGTGCTCGCTTAGATGGTCTTTTAATTGGTGTGGATGACAGGACAGGTAATTGAAAAGCACCAACTGTGCTGACACCAAAGTCTCTGCTTTCAACTGTAGCCTGTTGACCTAGCAAAGAAAAAAAATCTTCTAAATCAAATCTAGAATAGTATACAGAATACTGAATAGTGCCATACTGTTGTAACAATCAAAATATAAAAACAATCATAATACTGTACATACCTTTACTCCTGTGGTGAGCTTCTAATGTTCTGCGAGACAGCTGTGTCCCAACAGCCCGCAGTGCTGTCTGGGTTTGACAGCCCACCGCCTTGCGTTTGCGTACCTGTGATGTGTCCGCCTGTAGAAAAACGGCGTTATATTTATTGCTCCCTCACATGTTACACAGTAGCTGACCGGATAAGCAAAACACATTGAAACACAAAGTAACTAAATTAAATTGTTACTGTGACATTTCAACCAGACAAAAGCCCGCTCTACCGCGCTCAGCCGTTAGCAGGGCACTAGGTACTAGCTCACCCCCAGGTGTGTGTGGTTGCAGCGGACCACGGTAGCACATGTGGAATCATGTGCGACATTGCCGCTTACCTGTCTGTGTGGCTGTAGTAATTAGCAGTAACTGCAACACGGCAGTGGCACAATTAGTTGTCTGTGTAGCTGATAATGGTAATGGCGCGCTAACAGCCATAGAATACAGGATCAATATAATATACAGTGGCAGCGGTTCAAAGTGACTAGGGTTTTTACTGCAGTACCGCCGCGTCGCCACGGCGCAGCGAGTGCGTCGCTGACTAAAGATTTTTAATCCTGCAGCCGGCTGAAAAAAATCAGGACGCTAGTCTCGTTTTAACCACCAGGTGGCGCAGCGTTGATTAGAAGCCTCCAAAGCACTACAGCGTAACTGAGGTCCGACTGTTCATTTCTACCTGTAACACACATATATTAAACCAGACCTATTTTACTATTAAGTATCTGTTGTGTGCTAAAACATGGGGAGTGTGAAGGGCAACAACTTGTTGATGGCTTAGTTATTTTCTGTTCACTGCAAAGTTATAATTGTTCTGTGTGGTTTAAAACAGGCAGCGCCACAGCAGCAACACATTCTTGTTTTTATTCTCCTCAGCTTTTTCGTGTCTTTAAATAGAAGGCGTCTCTTAAAAATTCGTACACACCCACCGCTCTAACATCTGATACAACATATTGGCTTCACATAATACCATGATTATGCGTCGCGGTTTAATTAATATAATTTGAATGCGCAAGTAAAGACGTAAAGCGCAGTCCATCTGCGACTGCAGCCGCTTATTTAGGTTTTAAACTTCCACGACTTGTTAATGAATGTTTTCCAATAGTCGTAGATTTTACGTAAATAACCGTAATAATCACAGGAATTTGTTTTACAGCAGTTGTTGATCGTAGTTTTGACAGGAAGCCAGAAATCAGCAGATCTACAGCGACGCATTACAGCCACATGTTTGTTCCTACGTGTTTACTCTGTGTCTGCAGAACTGCAGTTTGACTTGTTTTGACTGTGCGTGTCATTGTAACTGAGTGGCTGAGAGACTTATTCGACCCGTGTAAGTTTCAACATTTTCATTTCCCATCCGTCCATCCAGCCACTTTCAGCGGCGTTTTCGTTTCTTTCGATGAGCGGCAAACGGATTTTAATCAAAGCACCGCCTTACAAACCAATAAAACAGGCAAAAATATTTGTTTTTTACAAAAAGACACGGAATTGGAGGTAATATGTTTTTATTGTTTAGAGACAAACGGTAAACAAAAAGTCGTTCTCTCGTTACCTCTGCTTATAATTTGGTGGAGACATCAATCTCTTACACAAACACGTGACGTGTTTCGGAGTCATGTGTCCAGACAGAGAGTGACCAATACACAAATGTATGGATGTGCAAATGCAGGCTACGAGAGGAACGGGGGAGTGGCGCACTAGATGTAGCGAGAATTTGTTTTGACTGTGCGTGTCCACTGAATGAGTGGCTGATGTGACTTATTCGGCCCGTGTATGTTTCAAAACTTTGATTTCACATCCGTCTATCTATCCTGAATAAAAGCACCGCATTACAAACCAATAAACCGAACAAAAATATTTTTAACAGAAACACACGGACTTGAATTTTAAGCTGTTTTTTCGTTTAGAGAAAAACGTAAAACTAAAAACCTCTGCTTTTAATTTTTTTTTAATGGAAGCTCATCCGTGGATGGGTCGCGGGGCAGCAGTCTTAGCACAGAGCTCCAGACTGCCGCTCAATGAAACACGAGATCGAATGATATGTGATGTGTTTCGTACTCAGATGACTTGGATCTGAGTTCGACCAAGCTTTTGTTTGTCTCATGTTTGCTCACAGTCGCAAAGGAAATCTACACACCCCTCCCCCTCCCCTGTAGAGCCGCATAGACATGCTAATGTCTTGCTACTACTCGATCAGCAGGTGAGGAATACTTCAGCTCTGGGACAAAGCTCCGTGGGAGACTGGGCAGCATCGGGCGGCGTGATCAGCTGCAGGTCTAAGACTCATTAATGCAGCAAGTAGTTTGTTCTACGTACGTTTACTCTGCAAAAATAAACGTATGTATTTATCGTAGCTTTCTGGTCTAAGTTATTTGTAGCACTTCGACATTCGTCTAAAATATGCAGTGCATTTTAAAATGAAAATACTATTATTAATATTTCTTACCTTTATTGTAAACACAGTATTAATTGCACAATTTGGACTGGCGAAGATTCGCGCTTCTTTCATAATAATCATGGATAATCAAGGAAGAAACTGCAGTTCATAGATGTTATTCAGGGACGGTTTAATAAAGATTCAGTGTGTTTTTCAACTGAACTGTCAGCCAAGGTACGTGCATTATCAAATGAATGCGCCTGTCAGCGGGGAAGACATCAACTCTATTCAGTCGCTGTTCAGTCGCTGCTGCCGTCTCCTCCCCAGTTCACACACCTTAACACTAGGACTACTGCGTTTTCTAAATATACCAGTTCCTACTACAAGGTGTTCCTACGAAGTTAACCAGCTGTTTATTTCGTTATTACTCCTTTCACCTGTACCACATAAAGTCATTGCAGAGCTACAGCCGTGTTCCTACGAAGTTAACCAGCTGCTTATTTCGTTATTCCCTCTTTCATGTCCGTCTGGTGAATGAAAGTGGGCGTGGCCATCCACGTTCCGGAGCAGGGACACTGGGGGGAGGGGAAACACACATCAACACGCAGGACAAAGATGTGCGTTTCTCTGCTGCTACAGCCTCGGCTGCGTTGGGTTGTTAGTCTCCCTTTCTCCTGTACCATATGAAATGTGTTCCTACGAAGTTGTTCAGACGCTTTCAGAATCAGAATCTTTTTTATTCCCCATGCAGGTTTGAACAGGGCAAACATTATTTTTATTTACAAAAAAAATTAATACGTTTACAGATTGACCGGTGATGCCGCACGGGTTGCTCTCAGTTAAAACAGCTGTTTGAAGCAGGGAAAAGCGAGTTAGCTGTCCTTGTCGATGCCTTGACAATGTTTTATCATCGGTTAGATCTTTGAGCCCCGACTTTTATGTCTTCTTTGGATTAAAAAACAAATGTTGAATGTTCTCAAATAATATAATATTGCCGCCCTCCGCGGCTCCCAGTGTTTGTTTTTTTCATTGAAAACGTGGGTGTTACCGGTGGCAGACCTCTGGTCTAGATCATCCTTATTCACTTTTTTAAATTGTAGTAGTGTAACCTTAGTTAGTATTCCTTTTTATTTTTTTTTATTTTATGTTTGGGAAACGTGACATTTCAGCTACTGTGATTTTATTTGTCATCAACATTAGTTCCTACCTGTCCTTATTGACGGGGGACAGGAAAATGTGACGCGCGTTGGGTGAGAGCGGCGTAAAGACAAAAGTGTACATGCGCCGTACTGTCTTGCCGTGTGGTGCATTAAAGAAGCATTCCACGTAAAGAAAATTGCCCGTACCAACAGCGAGAAATCAGGGTTACAGTAGCTTGTCTGCCATAAATCGAACGCTGCACGCGGGAGGACGCACCGTTCAGCTTCTTATTTTCGGTTTTAAACTGCCCTAATTTGCCATAATTTACTTACGTTCATAACTTCATACTATAACGCGACCAGCGGTTCATGGTCTTGGCGATTCATGCACTAAGTAATACAACGTTGTCATCTCGTGATCACATGATGATGATAAGACGCTGTTTTTCCAATAATTAAAATAAAAAAACTGCTTCCACTCAGACTCGAACCCCGGACAAAAAAAAAAAACGTTGTGTCCATGCACGTTAACCACTAGGCCACCCAAGACCTGATCATTGGTTGTTCTACAAGAGGCTATCTATATGACGTAAGCAACTACCATGTTTTAGGACCAAAAGTGGGAGTCAATCGCCACCTACAGGCCAGAAGGATGTAACACACTCCTCCCGCAGTACAAACCCGGCACTGACGCGGCAGATTTGAAACCCAAACACGGTGGGGGTAGACACTTTTACCGGCTGCCTCTGTAGCTATAGAATACAGCAGCAAAGCTACGTGCCTACGATTCCAGCTGGAGAGACCCAGACTGCCTGGACGGAATGGGTATAGCCTTTACCTTCCCCCAGGTGTGCGTGATTGCAAGCAAAGGACAAAAGCTTGACACACACTTGAAGGGCGATAGTCATTAGCTTTTCCCCACACAGGTGTGTGGCTGCAGGAGCCCACATAAGCACATTTAAAGGGGGCAAAGGCTCTGTCGACTGGCTGTAGCCATTACCATAGCTAGCTAGCTATGTTACTACATTTTAAACAGACAAACATTTTAAAATATCAAAAGTATCAAACATGTACTTACTTCAGCAAGGGGATTACGGATTGTAGGAATAGATCCCCTTTTCAACAGGGGCCGCGAAACAAACCCTGCATTGTATGCACCCTCGTTCTCGAAGCAGTCCAAGGTAAAATGAAATGCACATACATATAAATACTGAGGCAGTGTTTCTGGCACCGGTCTGTTAAAAATAAAAGTGACCCACAAAGTCTTCACTTGTTGGTCCCTGGGTAAAGTGAATAGACTTTGGTGATGGTTAGAACACCCAAGAACTGAACACCTTCTGTGAGAGGGCATGCGTGCTGCCATGTTCGTCGGTGAGTGAGAGGGGGGAAATGGCGGAAGTCCAGTTCTGGTTTGGGATCATTGTGGGGGTGGTGGTTCAGGATTTGCAGGGAGAACTTCCTACCAAGGTGACGACAGCTGGGGAACGGCCTCAGATGGACGTGGTCTGTTTTCATTGGATGAGAAAATTTACGTTTTCAAAATGTGGAAAAAGGAGTAAATACATTTCTACCGTACTCAGCGTGTGTATATGTGACCCATAGAGTCATAGGAACGCTCCAAAATGTCCAAAAAGTGGATTTAGCATGATAGGACCCCTTTAATAAATGACTTGATAAGTGACCATCACATAGATCTGTTCTGTCTCACTTAAACCTGGCTGCAGCAGGATGAATATGTTACTTTAAATGAGTCGACTCCAATGAGTCACATAAACTATCATGTTCCTAGAAGTACAGGTAGAGGTGGAGTAGCAGCAATCTATAAATTAGATTTATTCATTACTCCTAAACCTAAACATTGTTATAACTCATTTGAGAGCCTCACTCTGAGCCTTTCTCACCCAGACTCTAAAACCCAGAAGCCAGTTGTGTTTTGTATTGTTTATCGTCCTCCTGCTCTATATTCAGAGTTCTTAACTAAATTTTAACTAAAAATAGCACAGATAAAGTCATTGTAGTGTGAGACTTTAACATTTATGTAGATGTTGACAGTAACTGTCTCAGCACTGCTTTTAATTCCCTAATAGACACTAGTGGTTTTACTCAGCAGGTAAATTAACCCACACATCGTTTTAACCATACCCTTGATCATGTCATTACATATGGGGTTGAAATTGATAATTTAATAGTTCTTTCCCCAAAAACCCTCTGTTATCTGACCATTTCTTATTAACTTTTAACTTTACCATAATTGACATTACAGTACCTGGAAAGAAATGTTACTATAGCAGATGTTTATCTGACAACGCTGTTGCCAGATTCAAGCAGATGATTTCATCATCTTTTGCCTCACTGTCTTGTAGCTACACAGAGGAGAACAGTCACCTCTACCATATGAAATGTGTTCCTACAAAGTTGCTCAGCCGCTTTCAGAATCAGAATCTTTTTTATTCCCCATGCAGGTTTGAACAGGGCAAACATTATTTTTATTTACAAAAAAAATTAATACGTTTACAGATTGACCGGTGATGCCGCACGGGTTGCTCTCAGTTAAAACAGCTGTTTGAAGCAGGGAAAAGCGAGTTAGCTGTCCTTGTCGATGCCTTGACAATGTTTTATCATCGGTTAGATCTTTGAGCCCCGACTTTTATGTCTTCTTTGGATTAAAAAACAAATGTTGAATGTTCTCAAATAATATAATATTGCCGCCCTCCGCGGCTCCCAGTGTTTGTTTTTTTCATTGAAAACGTGGGTGTTACCGGTGGCAGACCTCTGGTCTAGATCATCCTTATTCACTTTTTTAAATTGTAGTAGTGTAACCTTAGTTAGTATTCCTTTTTATTTTTTTTTATTTTATGTTTGGGAAACGTGACATTTCAGCTACTGTGATTTTATTTGTCATCAACATTAGTTCCTACCTGTCCTTGTTGACGGGGGACAGGAAAATGTGACGCGCGTTGGGTGAGAGCGGCGTAAAGACAAAAGTGTACATGCGCCGTACTGTCTTGCCGTGTGGTGCATTAAAGAAGCATTCCACGTAAAGAAAATTGCCCGTACCAACAGCGAGAAATCAGGGTTACAGTAGCTTGTCTGCCATAAATCGAACGCTGCACGCGGGAGGACGCACCGTTCAGCTTCTTATTTTCGGTTTTAAACTGCCCTAATTTGCCATAATTTACTTACGTTCATAACTTCATACTATAACGCGACCAGCGGTTCATGGTCTTGGCGATTCATGCACTAAGTAATACAACGTTGTCATCTCGTGATCACATGATGATGATAAGACGCTGTTTTTCCAATAATTAAAATAAAAAACTGCTCAGTCACCTTAATCCTTATGAACAGGTTGATGTCTTGTAGATGATGCTGCAGCTTCTCTACGTACACTGTTAGACACAGTGGCTCCTCTGAAGAAGAAGACAGTGAATTAGAGGAGGTTTGCTCCATGGTAAAACTCAGAGATCCGTAGCCTCAAGCACAGGACCAGACAACTAGAAAGACAGTGGCGTTCCAACAAAATAAATGTAAACTGCATTGCATGGAAGCACAGTCTAATAATATATATAAAAGCACTTTGTGCTGCAAGAAAAACATATTATTCCTCCTTAATTGAGGAAAACAAAAACAATCCCAGGTTTCTTTTCAGCACTGTAGCCAGGCTGATTAAGAGTCATGTGTTGAGCCTACTATCCCCTTAAATCTCAACAGCAATGACTTTATGAACTACTTTAATAATAAAATTATCACCATTAGAGAAGACATTCAGGAGAAACTCAAATGACAGAAAGCACTGTCTTTATCCATCAACTTTAAATATACCAAATCCTCTGTCTTACCTAGAGAGCTTCTTCCCCATAACTCATATGGAGTTACCCTCAATAATCAACTCTTACAAGTCATCCACTTGTCTTTTAGATCACATCCCAACCAGATTACTCAAAGAAGTTCTACCTTTAATCAGCTCGTCCATATTAAATCAAATCAACCAATCTTTACATTTAGGCTATGTACCACAGGCCTTTAAGGTGGCTGTGGTCAAACCTTTATTGAAAAAACCTACTCTTGACCCTGGACAACTAGCCAACTATAGGCCAATTTCAAATTTACCCTATATTTCTAAGATTCTTGAAAAAATTGCGGCTAAACAATTTTTTGACCACCTTAGTGGGAATAACTTGTACAAAGATTTTCAGTCAGGATTTAGAAAACATCATAGCACAGAAACAGCTCTGGTTAGAGTCACTAATGATCTTCTCTTAGCTTCAGACAATGAGATCTGATCTTAGTGCTGCATTTGATACAATTTATCATAACATTCTGTTACAGAGACTAGAACATAGAATCGGAATTAAAGGAACAGCATTGGGATGGTTTAAATCTTATTTGTTGAACAGATTTTTTTATGTTAATGAGAAATTCTCCACATGCACAAGGAGTACCCTATGGAGTACCACAGGGTTCTGTGCTTGGTCCAATTCCGTTCAGCCTATACATGTCACTTCTAGGTGAGATAACATTAGCTTCAGATTCTATTGTGAGGAACCTTGGTGTCATCTTTGACCAGGATCTCTCTTTTACATCATACATTAAACAAATCTCTAAAACCGCATACTTTCATCTTAGAAATATAGCTAAAATCAGAAGCATCCTCTCTCAGAGCGATGCAAAGAAATTGATTCATGCATTTGTTACCTCTAGGCTGGACTACTGGGACTGATACTCATAGGATGTCCTAACAGCTCTTAAGCCTACAGCGTATTCAAAATGCTGCAGCCAGAGTTCTGACAGGACTTAGAAAGAGAGATCACATATCTCCTACATTAGCTTCTCTGCACTGGCTGCCTGTAAAATGTAGGATAGAATTTAAAATTCTCTTACTCACCTCCGAAGTAATCAATGATAAAGCTCCTTCTTATTTTAAAGACCTCATAGTTCCTTATGATCCCAGCAGAAAACTTCGTTCTCAGAGCGCTGGACTACTTGTGGTTCCTAGAGTCTTTAAATGTAGAACGGGAGGCAGAGCTTTTAGCTACCAAGCTCCTCTCCTGTGGAACCAGCTCCCTCTTCAGGTTCGAGAAGCTGACGCACTCTACACCTTTAAAATTAGGGTTAAAACCTTCCTTTTTGATAAAGCTAATAGTTAGAAATGGTTCAGGTCACTGGCAATGATTGTTAGTCACAGGAACCATCTCTTAGTTAAGCTGCAATAGACATAGACTGCTGGGGGATTTAATTTATACACTGAGCTCCTCTGTTTCCTTCTACCTCTTCTGTTCATCATTGTTCTATGTTTAACTATCCTTGTCTCTTTCTCTCCAGTAGTTGTGCTTCTCCCCCGCTCTCTCTCTCCTCCACTCTGTCCTCACATACAGGTATCATTGGACAAGTTTGGTGTCTGTGATGGGCAGCTGCAAATCCAACCATCCTGCCTGTGTCCAGTCCCTGGTCCAACCATCCTGCCTGTGCTCTGTTGTTGCTTGTTGCTGTTGCTGTGCTTTTCTCTCTCTCTATCCTCTCACCCCAACCGGTCGAGGCAGATGGCCGCCCACATCCAGCCTGGTTCTGCTGGAGGTTTCTTCCTCGTTAGTGAGGGAGTTTTTCCTCTCCACTGTTGCTGTCAAATTAAATGCTTGCTGTATGTGGGATTTATTGGGTTCAGTTATGTGAGGTTTTAAACCTTACTTTGTAAAGTGCCTTAACATAACTTTGTTGTGATTTGGCGCTATATAAATACAATTGATTTGAATTGAACAAGGCACCTATGTTGGATTTAGACCACCTGTAAAATAACTAAATTACTGTTTTCGTGGCAATACTTCAATAAAAGTTGAAATATTATAAAGCATTTGCCTGTTTTCCCTCATAAAAATTGTTCAGTGAAACAGCAATCTTTAAAGCCAACTTTATTGTCAACCAATGCACCAGCACTATAATGCTGGATACTGTAAGTTACCTTCACAGTTCAATGTGCAGACCACAAAATGAATGGGTAGGATTCATACAGTGGTAGTGTCAGGTTTGGTCAGGTGTCGGACCCACATGCACAGCACACAGGAGTATTGGAGAGAAAATCAGGGTTTATTGTATCATGTTGTCAAACAGTCCAGGTCATGCACAGGGGTGTCTCAGCATATGGTAGAGAGAAGGAGCAGGCGAGATCCGGTCCAGGAGGCAGGCAGTGGTTCGGTACACAGACAAACTCAGCGACGGTACAGGTAAGGACTAGGCAAACTCACAGATCAGATGGTCGGACAGAAGTCACAATCCAAACGAGGGCACAGAGGAGGGTCAGGCAGGAATCGGTGGTCGAAAGCAGGCAAGATCAGCCACAGGAAACAACTGTCTAGAGACAGACTAGAACGCTGGATAGTAGTGTGACTCAATGACTCAACAATCTGGCATCTGACTGTGGGCTGAGGTGGCGCTTAAGTACTGAGTGTGATTGCTAATTATTCTATAGGTGTGTATGGTGAACCGGGATGAGAACGGCTGGAACGAAACAGGAAGTCCTTTCAGTCTAAAGCAGGACCTGACATGAATCGTGACAGGTAGCAGTTCAAAGTGACTAGCGTTTTTACTGCAGTACCGCCACGTCGCCACGGTGCAGCAAGTGTGTCTCTGACTAAAGATATTTAATCCTGCAGCCGGCTGAGAAAATCAAAACGCTAGTCTCGTTTTAACCACCAGGTGGCGCAGCATTGATTAGAAGCCTCCAAAGCACTACAGCTTAACTGAGGTCCCACTGTTCATTTCGACCTGTAACACACATATTACACCAGACCTATTTTACTCTTAAGTATCTGTTGTGTGCTCAAATGTAGGGAGTATGAAGGGCAACAACTTGTTCATGGCTTAGTTATTTTCTGTTTACTGCAAAGTTATAATTCTTCTGTATAGTTTAGAACAGACTTGCGCCACAACAGCAAAACGTTCTTGTTTTCATTCTCCTCAGCTTTTTCGTGTCTTTAAATAGCAGGTGTCGCTTAAGAATATGTACACACTCACCGCTTTAACATCTGATACAACATATTGGCTTCACATAATTTCATGATCTTGGGTCGTGGTTTAATTAATTTATTTGAATGCGCATGGCCAAGTAAAGACGAAGAGCGCAGTCCATCTGCGACTACAGCCGCTTATTTAGGTTTTAAACTTCCCCAACTTGTGATATAATAATAATGAATGTTTTCCAATAGTCATAGGTTTTACTTAAATAACCATAATAATCATAGGAATTTGTTTTACAGCAGTTGTCAATCGTGATTTTGACAGGACGCCAAATTCAGCAGATCTCCAGCGACGCATTACAGCAACATATTTGTTCGTACGGTTTTACTTATGGGGTGCCGAATGTAAAAGGAACACCTATAACTAGTTTTCTCACAATTAACTAAATGACCCAATATGTTTTCTCACATTTAGTTAAATGTGCAAAAGTCTAAATGTACAGTCGTAGCACTTCAAAGCGACCACCTTTTTTACCGCAGTACGTGCGCGTCGCCAGCGCGCCATGTGCGTCTCCGACTAAGGATTTTTAATCGTGCAGCAAGCTGAAAAAAATCAGGGTGCTAGTCTCGTTTTAACCACCAGGTGGCGCAAAGATGTGAGGTCCGACTGTTCATTTCTATCTGTGTCTGCACATTAACCACAAAAAACGATGTCATAGTATTGTATCATTAAATGTAGAGTAGTTCATTTTTAAATGTTATAGATTTATTATAGATAGTCTTTGCTCGCTAGTGTTTGTTGTCAATTGCCGAAGCTGCTGATGTTTATACAGTTTCCAGGCCAGCCGAGAGACACAGTCCCTCCTCCAGCCAATCCAATAGAATAATGTAAGTATAATAACATAAAATAGGAATCTATATTTATTCATCAATCTGTGTTATAAATGTATTTTATATGTATATCTGTACTCGTCTTCTGGTTTGTTGATCATGAGGAAAAAATACAAAACAAACTTGGTTTTCGTTTCAGCTCGTAATATTAATTAACGGAATTCAAGTGTTGTTGTTTTTTCGACACAACGCACGGAGTTGGATTTAAAGCTGATTTTTCGTTTTGACAAAAAAGCAGAGAACGAAAAACTAAGTCGTTGTCTTGTTATAGCAGCTTTTAAGTTCAACCAAACTCTTAAAATTTACTCCGACCGCAATGACCTAGAGTTTGCTCTGATTCTGAATGAAAGCCCGAATGACAGATGATGTGTCCAAATAGAGCTTAACCGGAAATGTATGCCGTGTATGTTTTAACGTTTAACTTCCCCCTCCAGAATAAAAGCTGGGAAGACGAGAAAACACGTCGTTTTAGAATGTTTTAAACCCGGAGGACCTGTTAATGTGTCTGGACACGCTCCCAGTAAGTCCACTAACTTCATATTGTAACAAAAAGCCCCACCATCTCGTTTAAAAAGGACAAACGGCATTTATTCAAAACAGCGTGTTAAAAACGAATAAACGAGCTGAAAGCGGTGTTTTCAAAACCAGACACATTATTGGATTTAATGTCGTTTCCCGTTTCCTTGTTTCGGGGAAAAACGAATCGACTGTGGCATTGGAGCATTTTGCCAGAATGAGCTTTGCAAAGAAAGGACACTTGGTTTCCAAACCACGACCTAAACATCCCCTCAAACTCCACGTTTGGGGGATGATTATTTTCGAGGGGATTATGGATAAACAGTTTTTCGAGGAGTCCATAATCAAACGCACAGTGGGGCCATATATTAGAAAGTATATTGAAACACGGCATCGGTTTTTCCAGGACAATGACCCCAAACATGTCGCTGCAAGAGCCTGTCTGGAGACGGAATGAATCAGCTGGGTGCGCACACCAATGGAGTCCCCTGATCTGATCTCCTACTAATTAAACAACATCTTGCTTCTAAAACCAATGGTCTTTTTCTTATACTACTGACATTAAAAACCTTTCACTTCACCGCTTTTAAACGCAGTTCTTATGGATGTTCACATAAAATCTGTAAGAGGATTTTATTTAATATAAATAAATACATTGTATTAAATTTTTCTCAATGGCGCGTCAGAACGTCAGGACTCAACAGATCAACAACGCATTAATGCAGCAGCTTGTTTGTTTTACATGTGCTTATTATGCATGATAAATGTTAACGCTTTTCACTGAATGAAAACGAAAATAACTCCTGCTCTGCAGCATAAACCACTTTGACCACTTTTAAGGTGGTCAAGTCAAACAGTTAAAACAGTAAGACATAGTCAATGTGTCCTTTAAACGTAAGCTGCATTATTATACTGTACCGTAATGACATTTACCACAATATCTGCAGAAAAACAATGTTTTATTACACAGGCAACACAGTGGATTTGGAACTCGCTTCGCGCGAGTTACAGCATCTGATGTTGATTCAGTTCCAAAAGCAAACTTCAAACCCCATCCCCTACTACGTATTGGCACAGGGACATTAACATATTGTCTCCACTCGGTCAATAGGTGTAAAATACTTTAGCTCCGAGACAAAGAAAAGCTCCATGGGAGATCGGGCAGCGTGATCACTGCACCTACGTAGCTGTGAGACGCCAAAACCTTTCACTTGATTTTTTTAAAACGCTCTTCTTATGGTATTTCACACAGGTCTGGCAGACTACCACTGCTAACTTGTAGAGAATATCATATAATAAAAATAAATAAATTGTAATAAACTCTCTCTGTGGTATTCCAGAACGCCAGGACTCAGTAGATCTCCAACTCATTAATGCAGCAAGTTGTTTGTTCTGCATATATTGATTCTGCATGAGTAATAAGGACTGTTTTACGCTCTGGGACGTGGATGGCCCCGCCCACTTTCATTCACCAGACGGACATGAAAGAAGGAATTACGAAATAAACAGCTGGTTAACTTCGTAGGAACATGACTGTAGCTCTGCAATGACTTGTGGTACAGGTGAAAGGAGTAATAACGAAATAAACGGAATATAAAACGGAAACGCTTTCAAGCGTTTTCTGTTCACCCAAACTAGATGGGTGTACTGTCATCTTTTCAGTAATTTTTAGCATTTGCATGTTGTATATGAATAACGAAATTAACAAAATCTATGTTTGAAAAAACAGTGAAGAGTTCTGTGTCTACATGAAAGCGGGCAGAACACCGTCAGTCTATGACTCACTGCCGAAAGTGGCTGGTGAACCTCTTGGGAACATGGCTGTAGCTCTGCTAAATAATACAGGCAGCGAGCCCTATTAATCATTTGTTATTTTCTTGTATGCCAAAATATAAAAATGTTCAGTAATTACAACTTCTGCTTCCACCGGTATTCGAACCCGGGGTAAGAAATTGACACATCAAGGCTGTTAAACAATAAACAAACCATTACACCACGGAGGCGTTGATGCATAGCGCTACATGGGCCTATATAACATAAGTATAGGACAGTGTCATAAAGGCCAGTGTGGGGGCTGATCGCCACCTATAGGCCAAACAGACGTAACACAGCTCCAACGTGCTAAAAACCCGGTGATACCGCGCTGCAAATGCAAACAGATTGCCGTAAAGGCTGACACTTTTAAGTGCTACGACTGTGTGATGTAAAAGAGAGATCCTGGTCAAAGATGACACCAAGGTTCCTCACAGTAGAATCTGAAGCGAATGTTATGCCATCTAGGGTGGGTATCTGACTCAATAGTGTCTCTCTCAGATTTTTAGGCCCAACAATAAGAATCTCGGTTTTATCTGAGTTTAGTTGAAGGAAGTTTTGGGACATCCAGGATTTGATGTCTTTTAAACAACCCTGAATTTTGACTAGTTGATCTGTTTCATTTGGTTCCAAGGACATATATAGCTGAGTATCATCTGCGTAAAAATGAAAATTAATAGAATGCTTTCTAATAATCTCACCTAGAGGAGACATGTATAGGCTAAACAGAATTGGACCCATCACAGAACCCTTTGGTACTCCATAGCTAATCCTTGTGCATGTGGAGAATTCATCATCAACATGAACAAACTGGAATCTGTTCAACAAATAGGATTTAAACCATCCCAATGCTGTTCCATTAATCCCGATTCTATGTTCTAGTGTCTGTAATAGAATGTTATGATCAATTGTATCAAATGCAGCACTAATATCTAACAGGACAAGGACAGGAACTAGACCATTGTCCGAAGCTAATAGAAGATCATTAGTGACTCTAACCAGAGCTGTTTCTGTGCTATGATGTTTTCTAAATCCTGACTGAAATTCTTCGTACAGGTTATTCCCACTCAGGTGATCAGATAATTGTTTAGCCACGATTTTTTCCAGAATCTTGGAAATAAAGGGTAAATTTGAAATTGGCCTATAGTTGGCTTGTTGTCCAGGGTCAAGAGTAGGTTTTTTCAATAAAGGTTTGACCACAGCCACCTTAAAAGCCTGTGGTACATAGCCTAGTTGTAAAGATTGGTTGATTTGATTTAATATGGATGAGCTGATTAAAGGTAGAACTTCTTTGAGTAATCTGGTTGGGATTGGATCTAAAAGACAAGTGGACGACTTGGAAGAGTTGATTATTGAGGTTAACTCCATATGAGTTATGGGGAAGAAGCTGTCTAGGTAAGACAGAGGATTTAATAAAGTTAAAGTTGATGGATCTAGACAGTGCTTTCTGTCATTTGGAAGAAGTCGCTGCTGAATGTTTTTTCTAATGATGATAATTTTATTAGTAAAGTAGTTAATAAAGTCATTGCTGCTGAGATTTAGACTCAATACAGCTATGACTCTTTGTCAGCCTGGCTACAGTGCTGAAAAGAAACCTGGGGTTGTTTTTGTTTTCTTCAATTAGGGAGGAATAATATGTTTTTCGAGCAGCACAAAGTGCTTTTTTATATTTCATTAGACTGTCCTTCCATGCAATGCAGTTTACATTTATTTTGTTGGAACGCCACTGTCTTTCTAGTTGTCTAGTCCTTTGCTTTAGGCTGCGGATCTCTGAGTTATACCACAGAGCTGACCTCATCTGATTCACTGTCTTCTTCTTCAGAGGAGCCACTGTGTCTAACATTGTACGTAGAGAAGCTGCAGCATTATCTACAAGACAGTCAACCTGTTCATAAGGATTAAGGTGACTGTTCTCTGTGTATCTACAAGACATTGAGGCAAAAGATGATGGAATCATCTGCTTGAATCTGGCAACAGCGTTGTCAGATAAACATCTGCTATAGTAACATTTCTTTCCAGCTATTGTAGGGTCAATTGTGCTAAATTCAAAAGTTAATAAGAAATGGTCAGATAACAGAGGGTTTTGGGGAAGAACTATTAAATTATCAATTTCAACCCCATATGTCAAGACAAGATCGAGGGTATGGTTAAAACGATGAGTGGGTTCATTTACCTGCTGTGTAAAACCAATAGTGTCTATTCAGGAGTTAAAAGCAGTGCTGAGACAGTTGCTGTCAACATCTACATGAATGTTAAAGTCTCCCACTACAATGACTTTATCTGTGCTAAGAACTAAGTCAGATAAGAATTCAGAGAATTCAGTTAAGAACTCCGAATATGGAGCAGGAGGAAGGTAAACAATACAAAACACAACTGGCTTCTGAGTTTTAGAGTCTGGGTGAGAAATGCTCAGAGTGAGGCTCTCAAATGAGTTATGTTAGTTACTATGTTTAGGTTTTAATAATTAATTAATTAATTATTAATTAATAAATCTGATTTATAAATTGCTGCTACTCCTCCACCTCTACCTGTACTTCTTGGAACATGATAGTTGATATTTAATAAACCACACTTTATTAGCTTAATGTTACTTTGTTTTCCGTAAGAGGAACTGTTTTGATGTTTATTAAATTCTGGTAAGTCACTCCTCTTTGATTTGTGTGTGACTTGTATAGTTTAGGTGGTCGAGAAGCAGACACAGTCTCTATGCGATAACTAAGACTAGGAGTGGGTGGCGGCTGTAGAGAACGTGCAGAGAGGCGTGTAAGACTGCGACTCTGCGTTCTGGGCTCCACTCTGAGTTGTCATGGAGTAGGGAGGCTAAGCAACATGGCCATGTTACTAGAAAGCAGAGAGGCTCCTGTAATGGAAAAATTGTACTTTAATGCTTCATGTTCATTTCTGACTCTGATAATAACCATGCATTCTGTACTTGTTGATTAGACCCAGAACTGAAAATATTAGACAAACAACACCTCCGTGGTGTATGTTCTGATTTCCCCAGCTGGCTTTTTGATTTGCTTTCCTCATTACTTGTTATTTTCTTTATTATTTCAATAAATCGCACAAAAGGACAACTCTCTCTCATCTGCCTTTATTGCAAAATTTCCACCACAGAAATTGGCGTCTACGAACAGGATCCCGCGGCAGGTCGTCTGGACGGCATGATCTGGGACGGCGGTCCTGAGGACTAGGTTCGCTCAGCCTCCAAACCTCTACAGCTGTTCTGAGTGGGAGGACTGCTCACCCGTCTGGATCGCCTCTGACGAGATCCAACGAACTCAAAATCCAACCTCTACTCGGCCCGGTGAGAGAGATTCCGTTTTGTTGCGACTTGTTAAGGTAAAAAAAAAAGAAAACGGGTTTGAAATTGGTTTCAGGTATTCGGGTTTATCTGGCTCTGATCATTTGGTTTAGGGAAAGTAAGGCAAATAACAATTAATTCTAAAACATCCCCAACTAGACTTTAACAAACAACGACAAAAGAAAACATAACTAGGAATAGAGATAATAATATTTCTAAAACGACTATGTGGCTGAAAACATCTAAAATATAACAATTAGGACCAAACAATTTTTTTTTTATTTAAAAAAAAAATTTAATATTCGGGTAAAAAATTAATTAGGTCAAAGTCTGCCCTGGTGGCCGAGACAGTGGTTGCTAAGGGTTGGCTCGTGGGACCGAGCTTGTTTTGTCTGTACTGAGGATACAGACCAGTGTGCAGATCTGAGCGCAGTCCAAAGGGTGTGGACAAGAAATAAAAGACGGCTTCTGAAATACGGAGCGCGTTTGCAGGGGGAAGTGTTTTTGAGATACGAGGGACCCGGGTCTTAGAGGGGCCTGACGGTGAGGGAGCACTTCCGAGAACCCTGTCGCTGATCTGAGCCGTTTCCTTTCTACGGAGACGTCCGTGGAAGAGAAATTTCGAAAAAAGTTTCCGGCCGGAACACATAAAAATCTAAGGCAGGAAACCGCCGGGACTCTGAAAGATGGGTTCGGGGCGATCTAAGTCTCCACCACCAGACTGCAGCATTACAAAATTAATGAGACGTAAAAATGGTGATGAGTGCGTGTCATGTCTTCACGACTGGACAAAACATTATGGGTTTCAAGAAGGTGGTTCACTCAGTGTGAAGGTGTCAGGACTCGGGCAGGCGGCGGACCCACATGCACAGCACGGAGGCAGGATTATGATCAGACAGAGGTTTATTTCTTTACGGCAGGGTCAGACGGTCCAGGTCATACACGAAATGGTCACGGCAAAAATACAGGCAGGGATCAGGCAAACTCACGGTCAGTAGTAGTCCAGGGTCAGGCAGGATACACGGAGACACAGGAAACTCGGAACAAAGAAACACGAACGAAACTCGGAACACTCATGAAACACGGCCGGATGGAAACAAGGTACTGGAACACGGAACACGAAAACACGGGAAACACGGAACGCTCAGGAAACACGGAACACTAATGAAACTCGAATACAACAATCTGGCAAAGGACTATGGGAAACGGTGGTGGCTAAATACACAGAATGATTACATAATTACTGACAGGTGTGGATACTGAGAACCGGTAAGTGGACAGCTGACTGGAACAGGAAGTTAACAAAATAAAACAGGACATGGCGTGACTACTGGAAACAACTAGAAACGAAAACACAGATCATGACAGTACCCCCCCCCCCCCCCCCCCCCATGGCGCCTTCCACGGCGCCCACGGAAGCCCCCCCCCCCCAAACCAGGGCGGGCGGAGGGTGGTCCCAGGCGGAGGGACCGAATCCCTACCCCTCAAGGCACATGAGCAGGGTGGGTGGAGGGAGGACCGGAGGAGGGCCAAAACAAGAGTCCACATAACAAGGTCCACGAACAGGGAAGACACGAAGATCAGGGATTCCTTCACGGAGGGTGAAGGCGCGGCGAGATCCTGCCCAGCCGCCGCTGAGGCAGAGGGACCCACCCAGTGCCCTTGGGCTGGGCCAGCGTCCACGGGGATCCCCCCCAACGGCGATGTCCTCCTGGCGGACGCTGATCCCGGAGGCTGAGAAGTCGAGGTGGACGGCGCCGCAGGAGGCAGCGCCATCCCAGCCGCAGGATGCGCCGAGGGCGAGGCCACCAGTCCGGCAGCCGAGCCAAGGACGAGGCAGGAACCAGCGGCATCCTCCTTGGACCACCGTGACGAGAGACATGAACCAGCGGCGTCCTCCTTGGACCACCGCGACGAGAGACAGGAACCAGCGGCGTCCTCCTTGGACCACCGCGACGAGAGACAGGAACCAACGGCGTCCTCCTTGGACCCCCGCGACGAAAGGCAGGAACCAGCGGCGTCCTCCTTGGACCACCGCGACGAGAGACAGGAACCAGCGGCGTCCTCCTTGGACCACCGCGACGAGAGACAGGTGTAGGTGCGGCCGGAGCCGGGCCGCCGGGAACCGATGCAGGCGCGGCCGGAGCCGAGCCGCCAGGAACCGATGCAGGCGCGGCCGGAGCCGGGCCGCCAGGAACCGATGCCGGTGCAGCGGGAGCTGCGACGGGAACGACCCCCTCCTGAAGGTCCGCCGGGACTGCGACGGGCGCGACCCCCTCCTGGAGGTCCGCCGGGACTGCGACGGGCGCGACCCCCTCCTGGAGGTCCGCCGGGACTGCGATGGGCGCGACCCCCTCCTGGAGGTCCGCCGGGACTGCGACGGGCGCGACCCCCTCCTGGGGGTCCGCCGGGACTGCGACGGGCGCGACCCCCTCCTGGGGGTCCGCCGGAACTGCGGCTGGCGCGACCCCCTCCTGGAGGTCCGCCGGAGCTGCGGCTGGCGCGACCCCCTCCTGGAGGTGCGCCGGAACTGCGGCTGGCGCGACCTCCTCCTGGAGGTGCGCAGGAACTGCAGCTGGCGCGACCTCCTCCTGGAGGTGCGCAGGAACTGCAGCTGGCGCGACCTCCTCCTGGAGGTGCGCAGGAACTGCAGCAGGCGCGACCTCCTCCTGGAGGTGCGCAGGAACTGCAGCAGGCGCGACCTCCTCCTGGAGGTGCGCAGGAACTGCGGCTGGCGCGACCCCCTCCTGGAGGTCCGCCGGAGCTGCGGCTGGCGCGACCCCCTCCTGGAGGTGCGCAGGAACTGCAGCAGGCGCTGCCTCCTCCTGGAGGTGCGCAGGAACTGCAGCAGGCGCTGCCTCCTCCTGGAGGCCGGCGGGCGCTGCGGCTCCGAGGGTGACAGAGACTGGAACGACCTCTCTCGGGCCGACAGGAACGGGGCCTGGGGCGACCTCTACTTGGCCGACAGGAACGGAACCAGAGACAGGAACGCCCTCAACTTGGCCGACGGGAACGCCCTCAACTTGGCCGACGGGAACGCCCTCAACTTGGCCGACAGGGACAGGAACTGGAACGCCCTCAACTTGGCCGACAGGGACAGGAACTGGAACGACCTCAACTTGGCCGACAGGGACAGGAACTGGAACGACCTCAACTTGGCCGACAGGGACAGGAACTGGAACGACCTCAACTTGGCCGACAGGGACAGGAACTGGAACGACCTCAACTTGGCCGACAGGGACAGGAACTGGAACGACCTCGACGTGGCCGACAGGAACAGGAACGGCATTTACTTGGCCGACAGGAACAGGAACGGCATCTACTTGGCCGACAGGAACAGGAACGGCATCTACTGGGCCGACAGAGACAGGAACGGCCGCAACATGGCCGACAGAGACAGGAACGGCCGCAACATGGCCGACAGGGACAGGAACGGCCTCAACATGGCCGACATGGACGGCCTCAACATGGCCGACAGGGACGGCCTCGACATGGCCGACAGGAACGGCCTCGACATGGCCGACAGGAACGGCCTCGACATGGCCGACAGGAACGGCCTCGACATGGCCGACAGGAACGGCCTCGACATGGCCGACAGGAACGGCCTCGACATGGCCGACAGGAACGGCCTCGACATGGCCGACAGGAACGGCCTCGACATGGCCGACAGGAACGGCCTCGACATGGCCGACAGGGACTGGAACGGCCTCAACATGGCCGACAGGAACAGGAAAGGCCGCAACATGGCCGACAGGAACGGCCGCAACATGGCCGACAGGAACGGCCGCAACATGGCCGACAGGAACGGCCGCAACATGGCCGACAGGAACGGCCGCAACATGGCCGACAGGAACGGCCGCAACATGGCCGACAGGAACGAGAACGACCCCTAACGGGTCGACAGGAACTGGAACGGCGTCCCCTCCGGAGCGGGCATGACAGCTTACAGCTGCCGAGCTCGACGGGGAAGACGTCGGGCCTGATTGGGTGGACCTAACAGTTGTCAGACGGACGGTGCCCTCTGACTGGGACAAGGACTGAGCGTGACTGGACCGGACTGGGGCGTGACTCGACTGGACAGGAACATGGGCTAGACTCGGCTGGACCAGGGCGTGACTCAACTGAACTGGGACCTGGGCTGGGCTCGACTGGACTGGGCTCGACTGGACTGGGCTCGACTGGACTGAGACCTGGGCTGGGCTCGACTGGACTGAGACCTGGGCTGGGCTCGACTGGACTGAGACCTGGGCTGGGCTCGACTGGACTGAGACCTGGGCTGGGCTCGACTGGACTGAGGCCTGGGCTGGGCTCGACTGGACTGAGGCCTGGGCTGGGCTCGACTGGGCTGAAACCTGGACTGGGCTCGACTGAACTGGAACCGGGACTGGGCTCGACTGACCTGGAACCGGGACTGGGCTCGGCTGAACTGGAACCGGGACTGGGCTCGGCTGGACTGGAGACTGAACAGGGCTCGGCTGGACTGGAGACTGAACAGGGCTCGGCTGGACTGGAGACTGAACAGGGCTCGGCTGGACTGGAGACTGAACAGGGCTCGGCTGGACTGGAGACTGGGCAGCACGCGGCTGGACTGGGGACTGGGCAGCACGCGGCTGGACTGGGGACTGGGCAGCACGCGGCTGGACTGGGGACTGGGCAGCACGCGGCTGAACTGGGGACTGGGCAGCACGCGGCTGAACTGGGGACTGGGCAGCACGCGGCTGAACTGGGGACTGGGCAGCACGCGGCTGAACTGGGGACTGGGCAGCACGCGGCTGAACTGGGGACTGGGCAGCACGCGGCTGAACTGGGGACTGGGCAGCACGCGGCTGAACTGGGGACTGGGCAGCACGCGGCTGAACTGGGGACTGGGCAGCACACGGCTGAACTGGGGACTGGGCAGCACACGGCTGAACTGGGGGCTGGGCAGCACACGGCTGAACTGGGGACTGGGCAGCACACGGCTGAACTGGGGACTGGGCCACACACGACTGAGCTGGAGACTGGGCTAAACACGACTGAGCTGGAGACTGGGCTAAACACGACTGAGCTGGGGACTGGGCTAAACACGACTGAGCTGGAGACTGGGCTAAACACGACTGAGCTGGGGACTGGGCAAAACACGACTGAGCTGGAGACTGGGCTAAACACGACTGAGCTGGAGACTGAGGGCCGCGTGAGAGCAGGAACTCCTCCCAGGGAAACAACCATGGAGCTGGGCAGGTTGGTGCAGGCACGACGATCCGACGGGGCGGAGAGGAGGAAACCGAAACCATCGGCGGTGCGACCGGCGCTGGCGTGGTGCAGAGCGCGTCGCTTAGCTCGTCAGACTTCGCGCACAGTCGCTCATAGAGGCGACGAACACTGGGGTGATCTAACGCGGTGTCATCGTCCTCCAGCGTCAATATCGCCACCTCCACGGCGCAGCGCTGGTCCTCCGGGTTACTAGCCCGTCGGTAATCCTCCGCGAGGATCTTGAAATAAACATGTAGGTCGCTGGGTAGCTCGGCGCAGGTAAACTCCATACTTCCGCGGGAGAGTTATATTCGCCGTAAAAAAAAACAAGGAAAAACAGTCACTGACCTGACCGGAGGCTAGGTGCTGGCTGGGTCCAAGTTTGGCCAGATTGTTCTGTCAGGACTCGGGCAGGCGGCGGACCCACATGCACAGCACGGAGGCAGGATTATGATCAGACAGAGGTTTATTTCTTTACGGCAGGGTCAGACGGTCCAGGTCATACACGAAATGGTCACGGCAAAAATACAGGCAGGGATCAGGCAAACTCACGGTCAGTAGTAGTCCAGGGTCAGGCAGGATACACGGAGACACAGGAAACTCGGAACAAAGAAACACGAACGAAACTCGGAACACTCATGAAACACGGCCGGATGGAAACAAGGTACTGGAACACGGAACACGAAAACACGGGAAACACGGAACGCTCAGGAAACACGGAACACTAATGAAACTCGAATACAACAATCTGGCAAAGGACTATGGGAAACGGTGGTGGCTAAATACACAGAATGATTACATAATTACTGACAGGTGTGGATACTGAGAACCGGTAAGTGGACAGCTGACTGGAACAGGAAGTTAACAAAATAAAACAGGACATGGCGTGACTACTGGAAACAACTAGAAACGAAAACACAGATCATGACAGAAGGACATACGCGCTCTAAAAGAAAAATTAGAAGAAAAGGAGAAACAGCTCCGCAAAAGTAGAACGATCAAAGTTAAAACTTTAGAGGAAATTGAATCAAACAACAGATGCCTTGAAATTTGGGTTAAAGAATCAGAACGCAGGGAAAGACTGAAATGCCAAAAAGAGTTAGAAGGGAGAAAGGACGTAGCTGGCAGAAAAGAGAACAACTCTGTGGAAGCTTGCACACTGCCACTATACACACATACACACACACACCATGATGAGAAACAGAGCGCTCCCACTGTCTCTGCTTTGTATCCTTTTGCAGAGCTTAGCGCGGTCAAGGTGAGTCCCGACCTGGACTCCTTCTACGTCAGCAGGAGGGCCGGGCAGGGTGGACAGCAGGACCAACAGCAACAGCCTGACCAACAGCAACAGCCTGACCAACGACAACAGCCAGACCCACAGCAACTGCCTGCCCCACATCAACAGCTTGACCAACATCAACTGCCTGCCCCACTGCAGCAGCCTGCACCACTGCAGCAGCCTGGCCCACATCAACAGGCTGGCCACTCTCTGTCATCAGGAGCTGCAACATCGGCTGCAGAGCAGTCAGAGCATGTGGAGGACAGTGTAAATGCCACACCAACTCCTGGAACGGTGGCACGAATGTTCTGGGCCGATTCACCTGTCGGCTTCATTCCTACATCATCCACTGCCACAAGCTGTGCCCATGCACCAACTGCTACTACGAGTGCTGCCCCTGCAACTACCAGCGTTCGTACTCTAAGGAGCAACGCACCAGTAGCTCCAGAAATCCGCTTGCCCATGGTGGAAGTGGCCGGCCCTGAAGGAAGCATGTTAGTGCACAGACCATGGACTAGCGCTGACATAGCTGACTTTGCTCACACTCTTCCAGACATCACTGTATCCGGAAAGACATTCGGTGCCAACCTTCTGGCTTTCTGCCAGGAGTACAGACCCACTGGAGCTGAGATCCGTCGCATCCTGGCCAAGCGTCTTTCAGCCTGTGAATACCAAAAGCTGGCTAGACAATTGCCTGATGTGACACCTGCTCTCAAACACAAAGACTGGACAAACAACTTAAATGATGGATTCGTTACCGCAGTGAGGACGCTTGTCACCCACCTCGAAACTGCGTTCCCCGACAAAGTCTGTATGATTAAAGTCACTACATGCAAACAACAACCAGAGGAATTAGTTGATGACTTTGTTCACCACCTCACCCCCACATACAACACTCACGGAGGAGTTCATCCTCCCCCTGAAGGAGTGGGAGGACTCATCTGTTCAGCATACGAGAGTCACCTGTGTGCACTGGTGATGAAAGGCTTACTCCCTGAAGTTTTTGACGCCGTGAAGCAGTCATACATCGGATGGAAAGAAGAAGCGCGTCTGTCTGACCTCACAAGACACGCACGCCATGCTTACGACACTCTCCAGCAGAAGAAGATGGCGAAGAAGGAAAAACAACAGAGCGAATTGTATCTGCCATCCTTGGAGATGTTCTCTGCGATGCATAACAACAACAGAGGAGCGGGCAGGTTTCGCGGGCGAGGACAAGGAAGAGACTTCAGACGGAATTGGCCCAACAGAGACACAGGAGGCGCGTCTGGAAATCCAGGAAACGCCTGCCACATCTGCGGCGAGATGGGACACTGGAAGTAGCACTGCCCCCGGTTACGTCAGGTTCCACCCTCCCGGGCACTCTGGTCAGACTGACTAGAGAAGGAGCCCAGCGAAGGTTTCTGTTCACATGATGACGTAGACGGTACCGCACAAACACACACACACGCTCACACTTGATACATGCTCAATTGATTCAAATTCATGCTTGCCTGCTTGCAATGAAGACTTGCTTTCTGCTCAAAACATCCCACAGAATGATTTTGAAAAGAATACCAAACAGCTAAATGACAACTGCTGCATGACTTTACAGTCAAATGGTTTCAAACAATTTCCTGAGTTTGCTTTGACGGTTCGAGGTGAACGTATGGTGTTTTTAGTAGACTCAGGAGCAACAAATTTGGTAACAAAATCTTCCATGTTTTCCAATCCACCTAAAATGAGTGGACTATTTGTGCACACTATAGGTTCGTCTGGCCAGACAATAAAAGAAAAACTTACTGTGCCTCTGTCTTGCACAACATCAGACGGTAAGACACTCAAACATTCATTTTTGCTTTTAAACTTATGCCCAGTTAATCTATTAGGAAGAGATCTCATGTGTAGTTTAGGAATTTCACTGATTTCCACTCCGGAGGGAGTGCAGGTCACAACCGCGGACAATGTAAATAATTTTTCTTTTGTTTGTGTTAATTTCAGCTCAGAGCCGCTGCTCTACTCTTATCAGTGGCTGCTGAAGGGAGGGGCTGTAACTGAGGCCCTCATACAGGCTGCTCGACAGCTGGTTTCCTCACAGAATACGACCTTTAGAGACGCATCTGATCTGTCTTGTACAGCACATGTGTCCACTGGTCCTGATGAGAAGTTTGAAAAATCATGGTTACGCACACATGCGGACAAACTGACCTCAACCTCTCTATTCTGGGATGAACATAGGTCTGCGCTTGCGATTTCTCTCACTAACGAACAAGAGAGATTTGTTGATGCTTATTCTACAGATCCACATGTCCTTCTGTCAAAACATGACGGAGACAGATGGCAGGACTTGGGTCCTTTCGTGGACAGATGTCAACGGGAAGGAGACTGGCAAACGACTTCCGACCCGAATGTGATGTATTCACCTACCTTGCATGCTTACAAAAAACTTTTTCAGTCTATCTTTCATGCGCAGCGTACAGTGCACTTGGTACCTCAACATTTCACACACACTTCACACCACGTGTTTTTGTCGGAGGACGCTCTGACGCAGTATCCAGCCTTACAGGAAGTTCCAGCTTCCCTGTGGGCCACACACAAATATGATGTAGGTTTGATCAAAGGGTGTGACCCAGTGGTCATCACGCCAAAATCTGACTACAGACCATGCAAACAGCAATACCCTTTAAAGAGAGAAGCAATTGAAGGAATAACACCGGTGTTTAACTCTCTGTTGAAAGCAGGAGTCATCGTCCCATGTGACAACTCTCCAGTGAGGACTCCACTCTTCCCAGTTAAGAAAATCAGAGACAAAGGAAAGCCAACAGAATGGAGGTTTGTCCAGGATCTGCAGGCAGTAAATGCGGCGGTCCAACCACGCGCGCCTACGGTACCGAACCCCTACACCATTCTTTCTCAGGTTCCGCCCAAGGCTAAATTTTTTTTCAGTTGATTTGGCTGATGCTTTTTTCAGCGTGCCCGTCCACAAAGACAGCCAATTCTGGTTCGCTTTTGAATTTAACGGAAAGTCATACACCTTTACCAGACTGTGTCAGGGGTATTCAGAAAGCCCTACAATCTACAATATGGCACTGAAAGACAGCCTGGATGATCTTGTCTTGTCCCCAGGCACCGCCCTGCTGCAGTACGTTGATGACTTGATGATCTGCAGTGAGGATCAGGAAACTTGCACAGCAGACACGATCAAGCTGCTGAAACACCTGCATGCTGCAGGACACAAAGCAAGTCTGTCTAAATTACAGTTTGTTCAGACTGAAGTTACCTTCCTAGGTCACATCATTACCGCTGAAGGGAAATCCATTTCACCTAAAAGAGCTCAAGCTATTCAGAACCTGCCTAACCCGTGCACATACAAACAGCTTATGTCCTTTTTAGGTACGTGCTCTTATTGCAGGAATTTCATTCCTAACTGCGCCGTCTTGGAGGCTCCGCTTAGAGCTCTGATGCAGACGTCTTCTGCATCCACCAGCCGCCTCACGTGGACATCTGAGGCTGAACAGGCTTTCACCGACCTCAAACTTGCTCTTCAGTCGGCTCCTACTTTGGGTCTGCCTGACCCTACGCGACCTTTCATTCAAACAGTGGATGAGAAATCAGGTTGTATGACCTCTGTCCTTCTACAGGATCACGGAGGGCGTTCACGCCCTGTAGCCTATTTCTCTGCTAAGCTCGACCCAGTCGCTGCGGGGCTCCCATGATGCCTCCGAGCAGTGGCTGCGGCAGAGAAAGCCGTGCTGACATCACGTGACATTGTTGGCTATTCTGATGTGACCCTGCTGGTTCCTCATGCCGTATCTTTGATCCATGAGGAAACAAAAAAACATCACATCTTTCTACAGCCCGATGGCTTAGATACAACACCATGTTACTGGAAATGCCAAACATCACTGTCAAAAGGTGCAATGTGCTTAACCCAGCCACTTTGTTTCCAGGCCCTGACGATGGCGAGCCTCACAACTGTGTTTCGGTCTTGAACCAG
The DNA here is from genome assembly GCF_900634795.4 of Betta splendens. Lineage (NCBI taxonomy): Eukaryota > Metazoa > Chordata > Actinopteri > Anabantiformes > Osphronemidae > Betta > Betta splendens. The sequence goes on along the minus strand of NC_040889.2, from coordinate 472,341 downwards.
GTCTGCACTCCGCGCCCAGATCTGTCGGAGGTGCCAATTCCTAACTGTGACCTCGTACTCTTTGTTGATGGCTCCGCCTCTAGAGACCCTGCTTCGGGCCACTGTCAGGTTGGATATGCAGTCTGCACCTCTCATACTGTTTTACAGTCTGGCCCTTTGCCAGGACATTACTCTGCTCAGGCTGCAGAGTTGATCGCACTGACCGAAGCCTGTAAATTGGCTGAAGGGAAGTCTGCTACTATCTACACAGACTCCAGATACGCTTTTGGCGTCACACATGACTTTGGTGCTCTGAGGAAACACAGAAAGTTTTTGAAATCTGATGGCAAACCTATCTTGCATCATGATAAGGTTGCTGATCTGCTCGACACAATTCTGTTACCAGCTGCAATTGCTGTATGCAAGTGCCCTGCACACACTGGGCGCACTGATCCCATCTCTGCTGGAAACGCACGCGCTGATGCTGCTGCAAAGGCAGCTGCCCGACTTCCCCTTCCCTTTGTTCCCTGCCTCTTATCCTCCACCTCTACCCAACCTCCCTCTCCTCCCTCTGCTCTCCCTGATCTTCAGACATTCTCTACCCCACAGGAAGGCAAGCTCTGGCTGATGAATGGCGCCACCAGTAGCCATGGCGTTTGGTATGGGCCCGACGGCAAACCTTGCCTACCTAAACACTTTTTCCCTCATTTTGCGAAGTTGACACATGGATTAGACCATGTATCAAAGGGGGGAATGTTAGATGCTCTTACAAAACATTGGTACACTAAGGGATTTTCAATCTATGCGCAAAAATACTGTGAAGCATGTATGACATGCGCCCAACACAACCCAGGTAAGACGACTGCCAAACCACTGGCAGCTCATCCACCACCGGAACAGGCGTTTGACCATTTAATGCTGGACTTCATCGAACTAACGCCAGCAGAAGGTAAAAAGTATTGTTTAGTGATTGTTGATATGTTGTCAAAATGGGTGGAGGCCTTCCCAGCTAAACATGCTAACAGCCATGCAGTTATCAAAGCCTTGCTGACAGAAATAATTCCCAGATGGGGGATTCCATCTAAAATCAGCAGTGACAACGGCTCACACTTTGCAAACCAAGCCCTCGAGGAAGTGGGAAAGTTTCTGAACATCGACATCAGAAAGCACTGCTCTTACCACCCCTAAAGCGGAGGGGCGGTAGAGAGAGAGAATGGCACTTTAAAAAACAAACTGGCTAAATGCTGCTCAGAGACTGGTCTCAAGTGGACTCAGGCTCTTCCCATTGTGCTCTCATACATGAGAATGAGAAGAAGGATGAGAACAAACCTCAGCCCGTATGAGATCCTATTTGGTAGACCTCCTATGATGGGACTCCACCCTGAGACTGAGACTAGGATTTTACCACCTACTGAAATGTGCGAAGACGCAATGCTACAGTACTGTAAGAACTTATCCTCTGTTCTGTCCCAAATCTCCAAACAGGTGAAAGCGGCTCTGCCCAAACAGGCGACAGAACCACTGCACATCATTCAACCAGGAGACTGGGTGATCATTAGGGAGCTTCGCAGGAAGCACTGGAACTCAAAACGGTGGCAAGGTCCCTTCCAAGTCCTTCTGACGACCAACACGGCTGTGAAGATCGCACAAAGAGCGACTTGGATCCACTCCAGCCACTGCAGGAAGGTCCCGGATCCTACAGACGACCCTCGATCTACATCTACACCACACGGAGAAAACCACCACTGACGAAAAGAATTGAGAAGGACGACCCTCGCTGTGCTCACACACGCACTGAGGCGAGGCTGCGTTGACCATTCAGCTAAAGGTGCGAGCCAAGCGCCGCCTGAAGCTGCGCCGGTGAATCACACTATCAGACCATACATCTACACACACGCTCCTGAGAAAACACACACACGAGCAGCCTTGAGTTGCCGACGCTGGACGACGTGTAGACTCTTCACATCACGGGGAGTGACAGTGACTCAGACGACATTGGGAGGAAACCTGGCGATGATAACTAATCCCAAGTGTCTCTGTGATCAGCTGATCGCAACCTGAAGAACCCCAACGAACTGTCAAGGTGTCAACAAACAGGTTGGAAACAATCTAACGCTACTGTTCAACAGGAAGAAGAAGACATTGATTGTGACCCTGTTGTTTTGATCCTTATTGTATGTTACTTTAATATTTGCTCTAAATTGTGTGGTTGATTTACATGTATACCTCTCTGTGATTTTATCCACTATTTTTGAACAAAAACATTTTACGTTTCCACTTGATTCACACTTTCTCACAAATTTTTATCTTCCACTGACGCAAAATGACATCCACCAGACGAAACAAGATAAAAATGATTGTCATATCGACGATGACGGCAATATGCGTGGTCACTCTGACATTCGCATCAACCCAAGACACTCTTATCCACCGCACACCAGAGTCACCCACAAATCGATCATGCTTAGTTTGTTCCGATAGAGACCTGATTACCATGACGGAACAATTTCCATACATAGCGAAGACAACATGGCAAAATAGAATGGCCCTGGACACGTTGCTGGCGGAGAAAGGAGGTGTCTGCGTTATTTTTGGAGAAGCGTGCTGTACTTTTATCCCTAACAACACTGATTCTAATGGCACTGTGACAAAGGCTATCGAGGGCCTTGAGAGCCTTAGAGACGAATGGGCTAGAAACTCGGGCGTAGATCCGTCCCCTTGGCGCTGGCTAGACCAAACTTTTGGAAAATGGAAATCAGTTTTTATGTCGGCAATAGTCTCGCTTATCATCTTCATGGCCGTGATCATGTTGCTTGGTTGTTGTGTTATTCCTCTGATTAGGGGTCTCATCATGCGTGCGACATCAGCGGCGCTTTCGTACCAAATGACACAACGCACTACATTCAGGAATCCGGACACCGATTCACTCATTGATTCTGATGCTGATTCTGTAGAGAATGATGTGGACGTTGATAATGAGGACTACAAAGATGACTTTGATGATGATGATAGTGACGTAGAGGCTGATTCCACAATAGTTTAAATCAACACATAATCCTCTTCCTATTTTCAGGATGATTGAACATGATCTAATTGGAATCAATTATAGGCTTATGTCCCTGTCTTTCCAAAGCTCATACACAGAGGTTATTCTAGTATAATTACCCACAAAAACAGCTCACAATCTTTTATTCCTACGCCATTTACATCTTTATAAGCAATACATTTAACGAATCATTTTGAATGAATGCTTTATTACTACAGAATGAATGCCACGATTGACAATTTTTTATTCTTTTAATGTTTGATTAATGTGTAATCAAAAGGGGGGAAAGTATTGGAAAAATTGTACTTTAATGCTTCTTGTTCATTTCTGACTCTGTATAATAACCATGCATTCTGTACTTGTTGATTAGACCCAGAACTGAACATTATTAGACAAACAATCTATCTTCCTCTCAAGGTTCTGCTGCACATTAAGTGCTGACATCTAATGTTGTGTTTCACTGACCGATTGTTTATGGCTGTGTGTGCCTTTTACCCCTGGTCTCTGGCTCCTTTCTATCTGATGCCTCACCAGACCCAAGGCTGTAGACCTTGTGTATTCTCTGTGTAATGTAAACATCTTCACCCACAGTGTGATAGGAAGATTCCACCAGAACCCGGGAGAGGGGTTAAAAGGCAGAGACAACCTCAGAACGGAGTGATCTTTGCATTATACCTCCGTGGTGTATGTTCTGATCTCCCCAGCTGGCTTTTTGATTTGCTTTCCTCATTACTTATTATTTTCTTTATTATTTCAATAAATCGCACAAAAGAACAACTCTCTCTCATCTGCCTTTATTGCAAAATTTCCACCACAGCTCCGTTCAACGTGAGATGGACGCCGTCTCTTCTAATCAGCCCAGGTTTTCCCCAAAAAGTGCTCCAATTAGCCACAAAGCCCACACCGTTTGCAGGACACCACCTAGACAACCAGCGGTGGAGCGATGACAGCCGGCTATACATGTCATCGCTGGTCACATTGGGGAGGAGTCCAGAGAAAACTACGGAAAAGCGGAATGGAAAATGGATGGATGGAGGGATTTTTTAGAATCACTTTTATTAGGGTTTCTGCACCAAAGCACTTATCATTTCCTAAAGTCCTGAAAAATAAAATGGAATATTATTTACATTGATTCACACAATGTCCCAGACTGTGTGCTTTCTGGAGGGTCCAATAATACAATCAGTCAATCAGTCCATCAGTGTAATAGTGACGTGTGTGTCACAGTGAGGGACTTCTTTTGTCTTCTAAATGGCGGGTGGCAACCGACTGAAAGGTGCATTACCGCCACCTACTATTCTAGAGTGCACAGTGAGTGACTGAATTGCAATGTTGCAGGTAAATTTTAGTGCCCAGGTTTGTCTGGGCGGGGCTGAAGCTGGTTCTGTGAGTGGTTAATAGAATGCAGACGTACATAGTCCACCAAATTTTAAACCAATGGATCTTAAACCGGATTGGATAAATTTGCAAAATGTGAAATAAGTAGGGAGTGTATTTCTAACACACCAGGGGCCGGTTTCAAGAAGGAGGTTTTGTGGAAACCCTAACCCTAACCCAGAAATGAGGAAAACTCAGAGTTTTCGGTTTCAGAAAGCGGGGTTACTTAAACCCGTAAAGCGGGGTAAGTTTAAATCCATTTCAAGAAGAGAGGTAATCGAAAGTCAGAGTCAGTTACTATGGCAACTTACTCTGTGAACCTAACCTGGTCGCAAGCAGGTTTTATTCGGGAAACCCAGAGTTTCCTTTGGTCTCCGCCCCTTTTTAAAGTGAACAGTGTTTAAATACCTCGTTTAATCTTTCAGTGCATTCATAGATTTCACCTGAGACCAAAATGTCCGTTTCTAGGGGATCCTGTAGATGAGGACGATGTATTAAGTCACGCGGCATTGAATTTACGCTGCGAGAAGATTTTGACGCCACGAGTTAATTTTCTGTCATATCGCTGTGCATATTTAGTTTAGAGGTACCGTTTTTCTCGAGACTCCATACATATATTAATAATCTTATGCACCCATACGTCAAACACATCACACATCGTTGCCGTAATTTTACATCCGAACAGATTCTTTGTGTTGTGTTACTTTTTTTGGCTAACGGGAGTTTTCTTTATAACATTGGAGATGCTGAGCACGTTAGTGAAGCCACTGTATGTAGAATAGTTCAACCTCAAGCGCTTTCCTTGACACAAACTCCTTAAAGCCATTAAAGACGATTGGATTATGGGTATGTGGTATTTAATGCGTTTCAGTAAGGCTAATCTGAAAAATGATGATCAGTTAATAACATCTTGCTGTGACCTGAAATAAACTAATGTGCAAGTACAGTGACTCTTTCTAATGGTCACTGTAACTGGCGTATCATTGTTTACACCACCAAGATCATATGTGATGCTGCACATATCATAAACGTGAACTCATGAATATATCGTGAGTCAACCCTAAATAACGGGCTGCACTGGGGTAAGTACATGTATGTCCTATACACTAATTTCAAAGCAGCACTCACACTCACAGGAACACTTCTATGCAGCACTAAAGTAAAGTGAACTTCCTTATAGGAGAGATTTACAGCTTTCTGCTGGGAAATAGGGGTCACCCATGGCAGCCCACACTACTGACCCCTGACCCAGAACCTAAAGCAGGCCCCCAGCAGCGCTTTAATGTGCCCGGGTGGAAATGACCATAGGTCTGTTGAAAGCACGTCTTCAGTGCCTACGTCACCTCAGGGAAACACCTGAGAGGCCTGTGAAATTATTGTGGCATGTGTTGTTCTCCACAATATTGCAATTATTAGAGGGGAGCAACACCCTGCCCTACAAATACAAGACCCTGAGGAAGACTCCTTCCATCATGGTAATCTGCAGAGTGGATGGACAGTCAGAGATGTGATTTGCCGTAATGTCATTAAAAGAAACTGAATAGATGCAAATCATAATTTTTTTTATTTCCTACAAATACAAAGGCAATTGTTAGATTTTATGATTCTTCCAATAATTCATACAATCCACCTTTAACTATACACTCATCTCCAGCTTGTGTTTGGGAATTTCAATTTCTAGATCTGTCTTTTCAATCGTGTGGTACAAGTATAACATTTTCTTTGAGATTTAGTTTATACAACTCAATAACCGGTAACTTAAAATACAGAAGATTTAAAATTACAAGACATAGTTCCTCATTACTCTTACAGAATTGAACTCTAGCGTTTACTGAACATCACTGAATTGTGTGCATCTGTGCAGCAGAATGTGACGGACCCTCCTCCTGCTGTTCTTCCACACTCTGGGACAGAGGGGAGATAATAAAGTCACTATACTTGGAGATCAAGTTACATCCTTTAGGCTACGCAACACAAACATCAGAAATCATGTGATGTTTATAAACTGTATTAATATTACACTTTATAATACTGCTTATCATAATTTAAGCTTTATTTAGTAGTATACTCACAACATCCTGGGTTTCTGTTGTGACAGGAGGATTCATATATTACCATCGGAATCTGTTAAGACCAACAGAGAACCCAAACCAGAGTCTAAGAAATGGATATATCAAAAGTAGCCTATGTAAAAAAATCAAATATATAGGTAGGCCTCTTACATTTTACAAATGCACTTGTATCATGGGGAGTGACTGGTTCTGATGAACTCCCTCCAGGAATTCCTTCAGCCTCTGCTTTCCAGTGCTGAGGGCCTTCTCCTCTGCATGCGTCAGTGGTGGAGGTGCAGGTCCTCCACCAGTTGTTTTAGCCTCTGCCTTCTTTCTGTTGGCTGAGTAGAAGTAAAATGATTTAACTGTGTGAAAACATTACAGCCATGTTGAAAATACTGCTGCACTGCTATACTCTACACGCTATTTAGTTATTAATAATATGTCAATTGTTGTAAAGTCAGGTAGTCTACACACATGACATGATTGTGCCTTACCTGTTTGAATTATGTTTTTACATTTCATTTTTAGCCACATTCTTTTATGTCTGCAGGATTGCGCCTACATAAAAATTAAAATTAAATTCTTATAATATTAAATGTGTTTTGCGTAACTTTAAAAACCTAACTAGATTAATGTAATAATTTCTTTCCATAAAACGTATTGGATTATTATATTATCATTACTTTACAAATCCCACATCAACCACAACAGGAATTTTAAAAATGCATAGACATACAGTGGCAGCGGTTCAAAGTGACTAGGGTTTTTACTGCAGTACCGACGCGTCGCCACGGCGCAGCGAGTGCGTCGCTGACTAAAGATTTTTAATCCTGCAGCCGGCTGGAAAAAATCAGGACGCTAGTCTCGTTTTAACCACCAAGTGGCGCAGCGTTGAAGAAGCCTCCAAAGCACTACAGCGTAACTGAGGTCCGACTGTTCATTTCTACCTGTCACACAGATATTACACCAGACCTATTTTACTATTAAGTATCTGTTGTGTGCTAAAACATGGGGAGTATGAAGGGCAACAACTTGTTGATGGCTTAGCTGTTTTCTGTTCACTGCGAAGTTATAATTGTTCTGTGTGGTTTAAAACAGGCAGCGCCACAGCAGCAACACATCTTGTTTTCATTCTCCTCAGCTTTTTCGTGTCTTTAAATAGAAGGCGTCTCTTAAAAATATGTACACACCCACCGCTCTAACATCCGATACAACACATTGACTTCACATAATACCATGATTATGCGTCGCGGTTTAATTAATATAATTTGAATGCGCAAGTAAAGACGTAGAGCGCAGTCCATCTGCGACTACAGCCGCTTATTTAGGTTTTAAACTTCCACAACTTGTTAATTAATGTTTTCCAATAGTCGTAGATTTTACGTAAATAACCGTAATAATCATAGGAATTTGTTTTACAGCAGTTGTCGGTCGTAATTTTGACAGGACGCCAGAAATCAGCCCTGACGACTGGTGACTCATCCCAACCACACCCCCTCACTTCACACCACACTGAGTCACTTCCTCAACCCCTCACTTCACACCACACTAAGACACTCCCTCCACCCCTATCCTTCTCCAGCACCCAGGTGAGAAGTGAGCTCAGGAAGATCAAGGCCAGGAAAGCAGCTGGACCAGACGGCATCAGCTCCAGACTCCTTAAGTCCTGTGCAGGCGAACTGTGTGGAGTTATGGAGCATGTCTTCAACCTGAGCCTCAAGCTGAGGGTGGTACCACAGCTCTGGAAGACCTCCTGCGTGGTACCAGTGCCCAAGACACAGCACGCCAAAGACCCCAGCAGCTTCAGACCAGTGGCTCTGACATCACACCTGATGAAGACACTGGAGAGACTGGTCCTGGGTAACCTCCGCTCTGCAGTGGGAACCTACCTGGACCCGCTGCAGTTCGCCTACCGACACGGCATAGGAGTAGACGACGCTGTCATCTTCCTCCTACATCGAGCCCTTTCCCACCTAGAGAAGCCCGGCAGCACTGTGAGGATCATGTTCTTTGACTTCTCCAGTGCCTTCAACACCATCCAGCCGATGCGTCTGAAACACAAACTGGAGGAGGCTGGTGTGGACCTTCATCTGACGGAGTGGATTATGGACTATCTCACAAACAGGCCTCAGTTTGTGAGAGCCAGGGACTGTGTGTCTGACATTCTGACCTGCAGTGTGGGGGCCCCACAGGGGACTGTACTGGCCCCCTTCCTTTTCACCCTCTACACGTCAGACTTCAGACACAACACGGACAGCTGTGTTCTGCAGAAGTTCTCTGATGACTCTGCGATCGTCGGACTGATCACCGATGAGTACGATGCAGAGTACAGAGGACTCACTCAGAACTTTGTGGACTGGTGCCAGCGGAACCACCTCCTGATCAATGTAGGGAAAACGAAGGAGATGGTGGTGGTTAATCAAAGCACCGCCTTACAAACCAATAAAACAGGCAAAAATATTTGTTTTTTACAAAAAGACACGGAATTGGAGTTAATATGTTTTTATTGTTTAGAGACAAACGGAAAACAAAAAGTCGTTCTATCGTTACCTCTGCTTATAATTTGGTGGCGACATCAACCTCTTACACAAACACGTGACGTGTTTCGGAGTCATGAGTCCAGACAGAGAGTGACCAATACACAAATGTGTGGATGTGCAAATGCAAGCTACGAGAGGAACGGGGCAGTGGTGCACGAGATGTAGCGAGAATTTGTTTTGACTGTGCGTGTCATTGTAACTGAATGAGTGGCTGATGTGACTTATTCTCCCGTGTACGTTTCAAAACTTTGATTTCACATCCGTCCATCTATCCTGAATGAACGGACTTGAGTTTTAAGCTGTTTTTTCGTTTAGAGAAAAACGAAAAACAAAAAACCTCTGCTTTTAATTTTTAATGGAAGCTCATCCGTGGACGGGTCGCGGGGCAGCAGTCTTAGCACAGAGCTCCCGACTGCCACTCGAATGAAACACGAGATCGAATGATATGTGATGTGTTTCGTACTCAGATGACTTGACTCTGAGTTCGACCAAGCTTTTGCTTGTCTCATGTTTGCTCACAGTCACAAAGGCAAACTTCTCATCACTCCCCTCCTCCGTAGAGGCGCATAGACATGCTAATGTGTTGCTACCACTCGATCAGCATGTGAGAAATACTTCAGCTCCGGGACAAAGCTCCGTGGGAGACTGAGCAGCATCGGGCGGCGTGATCAGCTGCAGGTCTAGGACTCATTAATGCAGCAAGTAGTTTGTTCTACATGTTAAATAAACGTAGGGATTTATCGTAGCTTTCTGATCTAAGTTATTTGTAGCACTTCGACATTCATTTAAAATATGCAGTGCTTTTTAAAATGAAAATACTAATATTATTATTTATTACCTTTATTGTAAACACAGTATTAATTGCACAATTTGGACTGGCGAAGATTTGCGCTTCTTTCATAATAATCATGGATAATCAAGGAAGAAACTGCAGTTCATAGACGTTATTCAGGGACGGTTTAATAAAGATTCAGTGTGTTTTTCAACTGAACTGTCAGCCAAGGTCGTGCATTATCAAATGAATGCGCCTGTCAGAGGGGAAGACATCAACTCTATTCAGTCGCTCTTCAGTCGCTGCTGCCGTCTCCTCCCCAGTTCACACACCTTAACACTAGGACTACTGGGTTTTCTAAATATACCAGTTCCTACTACAAGGTGTTCCTACGAAGTTAACCAGCTGTTTATTTCGTTATTACTGCTTTCACCTGTACCACATAAAGTCATTGCAGAGCTACAGCCATGTTCCCACAAAGTTAACCAGCTGTTTATTTCGTGATTCCCTCTTTCATGTCCGTCTGTTGAATGAAAATGGGCGTGGCCATCCACGTCCACGATGCCTTGACAATGTTTTATCATCGGCTAGATCTCTTAGCCCCGACTTTTATGTCTTCTTTGGATTAAAAAACAAATGTTGAATGTTCTCAAATAATATAATATTGCCGCCCTCCGCGGCTCCCAGTGTTTGTTTTTTTCATTTAAAACGTGGGTGTTACCGGTGGCAGACCTCTGGTCTAGATCATCCTTATTCACTTTTTTAAATTGTAGTAGTGTAACCTTAGTTAGTATTCCTTTTTATTTTTTTTATTTTATGTTTGGGAAACGTGACATTTCAGCTACTGTGATTTTATTTGTCATCAACATTAGTTCCTACCTGTCCTTGTTGACGGGGGACAGGAAAATGTGACGCGCGTTGGGTGAGAGCGGCGTAAAGACAAAAGTGTACATGTGTCGTACTGTCTTGCCGTGTGGTGCATTAAAAAAGAATACCACGTAAAGAAAATTGCCCGTACCAACAGCAAGAAATCAGGGTTACAGTAGCTTGTCTGCCACAAATCGAACGCTGCACGCGGGAGGACGCACCGTTCAGCTTCCTATTTTCGGTTTTAAACTGCCATAATTTGCCATAATTTACTTACGTTCATAACTTCATACTATAACGCGACCAGCGGTTCATGGTCTTGGCGATTCATGCACTAAGTAATACAACGTTGTCATCTTGTGATCACATGATGATGATGAGACGCTGTTTTTCCAATAATTAAAATAAAAAAACTGCTTCCACTCAGACTCGAACCCCGGACAAAAAAAAAAACGTTGTGGCCATGCACATTAACCACTAGGCCACCCAAGACCTGATCATTGGTTGTTCTACAAGAGGCTATATGACGTAAGCAACTATGATGTTTTAGGACCAAGAGTGGGAGTCAATCGCCACCTACAGGCCAGAAGGACGTAACACACTCCTCCCGCAGTACAAACCCGCCACTGACGCGGCAGATTTGAAACCCAAACACGGTGGGGGTAGACACTTTTACCGGCTGCCTCTGTAACACTGCACCTTTAATTCATACAAACATCAGTATTTTATGCAATGACTGAAGAAACTTCTTAGGTGAGTGAACAATTACTTTACAAGTCCTTACTTTACAAGTGAAATATAACAACAATACTAAAATATTTAGTAATTAGTTACGCTGAACACCGTATGATTAAAATGTAAACTTACGCATTGACTCGAGTAGCTATTTTCTTCCAAGCTAATTCTTTCTCTTTCGCCGCTGCAGCCATGTTGTTTTTCTACGGAATATAGACTCGTAGTCGCTATATGCTTGAGGTCATATCCATTTCCAGACGTCTTTTGTTGTCCTATTGCCATGGTGTATTGTAATATCTTCACTCCATTGATCAGGGCTTTGTATCGTAGCGGTGCACATGCTTAACTCAACTCAGAGTTGCTTAAACCAACTCTTATCAGCTGTTCTGAAACCGAAAACTCCAGGTTTGCAAACTCAGTGTAAATCAACTTTTGTTTGTTAAACCTCCTTCTTGAAACGGGCCCCAGGAGTGTCTTAACATGAACCAGGGAGTCATAAATGTACCAGAATGTCCAAAAAGAAATTTTGCATGTGCAGGGACCTTTAAGGTCTGTGCAAGTTTTAAGAGTTTGATGTCTCTACCAAATTAAAAGCTGAAGTAACGAGAGATCCTAGCCACTCATTCAGTTACAATGACACGCACAGTCAAAACAAGTCAGACAGTTTCGGGCAGACACAGAGTAAACACGTAGGAACAAACATGTTGTAATGCGTCGCTGTACATCTGCTGAATTCTAGCGTCCCGTCAGAGTTATGATCAACAACTGCTGTAAAACAACATTATGGTTATTTACGTAAAATCTACAACTGCCGGGAAACATTCATTAACAAGTTGTGGAAGTTTAAAACTAAATAAGCGGATGGACTGCGCTCTACACCTTTACTTGGCCATGCTCATTCAAATTATATTAATTAAACCGCGACCCACAATCACGGAATTATGTGAAGCCAATATGTTTATATATATATATATATATGCTGATTTTAAAGTGGTGGGTGTGTACATATTCTTAAGAGACACCTGCTATTTAAAGACACGAAAAAGTGGACGAGAATGAAAAAAAAAGAATGTTTTGCTGCTGTGGCGCAGAGCTGTCTTAAACCACACAGAATGATTATAACTTTGCTGTAAAGAGAAAATAACTAAGACATCAACTATGTTGTTCAGAAAAAAAATGCATAGTTAAAGCAATAAAAAGGGATAGAACTCACACCAACTCAACTAAGACAGTGGCCACTCAGCTTAACCACTGGACAACCGGAGGACACTGTAAAATGATGGTCATGCATCATCTCTCATTTTGACGATATTTATTTGATGGCGAGTTTTTGCGCTTCATACTACTCACATTTGAGAACAGCACAGAACAGATACTTAGTAGTAAAATAGGTTTGGTGTTATATATGTGTGTTACAGGTAGAAATGAACAGTTGGACCTCAGTTACGCTGGAGTGCATTGGAGGCTTCTAATCACCTGGTGGTTAAAATGAGACTAGCGTCCAGATTTTTTTCAACCCGCTACAGGATTAATAATCTTTAGTCAGCGACACACCCACTTTGCGACGCAATGGTACTGCAGTGAAAACGCTAGTCACTTTGAACTGCCCACAGTCAGGTTGACTAGAGCTGGATCTTCACACTGAAACAACACTCTGATTGCTTTGTTTAGTTATGTTTTAGATATTTTGGATATTGAAGTTTTATTATTCAAATGCTGGATTTTATGTTTTGTTTGAGATTGAAAGAGTCAAAATCAAAATTTAGTTTTAACCTGATAAGGGATTTCTAATAAGCAAAAAATCAAGTAATATTTTTTAAATTTCTTCATCAGATTAATCGATTAATCTAAAAAATAATCAACAGATTAATCAATTATCAAAATAATCGTTAGTTACAACCTTACAAGCCTCCAGCTAAACACAGTCCTACAACAATGTGTTTGTGAGAGCCACGTCCATGTCTGCATGTATCTGACCCCCTCCTTCTTTCAGTGTTGAGCCTGGTGGAGTCCGATGGTTGACACCAGGTCTGAGCAAGTGTAAGTGTGTTTTTACTGAGAACATCAACATTCAGCCATTTTCAAAGTGTCATGAGTCATCATCAAACTGATGATAGATCAATAACTGGTGGGGAGGGTGAAGAAGAAGGGGGCCCGGACAGTCCCCTGGGGGGCTCCCACACTGCAGGTCAGAGTGTCCGACACTTTGAGTCCCGGGCCCTCACAAACTGGCGACGGTTTGTGAGGTAGCCCAGTATCCACTCTGACAGGTAATTGTCAACGCCAGCTGACTCCAATTTGTCCCTTAAGAGGGCTGGCTGTATGGTATTAAAGGCACTGGAGAAGTTGAAGAACAGAATCCTCACAGTGCTGCTGGGTTTCTCAAGGTGGGCCAAGGAACGATGGAGCAAAAAGATGATGGCGTCCTCTACTCCGATGCCAGGCTGGTAGGCAAACTGCAGCGGATCCATTGCTGAGCTCACCATGGGGCGCAGCTGACGTAGAACCAGTCTGTCCAGTGTCTTCAGACCTGAAGCTGTTGAGGTCTTTAGGGTGTGTTGTCTTGGGCACTTGCACCACACATGAAGTCTGAAGTCACCCTCAGCTTGAGGCTCTGGTTGAAGACGTGCTCCATAACACCACACAGTTCATCTGCACAGGACTTAAGGAGCCTGGAGCTGATGCCATCTGGCCTAGCTGCCTTTGTTGTTTTTATCCTCCTCAGCTCACGTCTCACATGAGCTGCTGTAATGGACGGAGAAGGGTAGGGTGGCTGGGTGAGGGGTGTTGGACTTCATGGAGCTGTGAGGTGGTGAGGTGAAGTAATGGGCTAGAAGTGTGAAGGGCTGAGGGAGTGGAGCATTGTCAAGATGTTTGGGAGAGAGGATGCAGCAGCGTAGGGGGAGGAGGGGTTGCCTGATCAAACCTACAGAAGTGCAAATTTAGGTCGTTGGCCCACTGTCGGTTCCCCTCTGTTTGAGTGTGGGGTTCTTTGAAATCTGAGATGGTCAGCGCTCGTAATGCTGATCCCAGATGACCCAGTGACATAGACTCAAGACACCTCAAACAGTGCGCACAGCTCTGCCCATACCTGACTCTGGGTCGGTGGACAACAATACTGGAGAGAATCCTGAAGTCGAAGCCAGCATAGCTTTCAGCTCCGACTCCCTCCCGTTAGCGGAGATTGAAAGGGCTGTAACAGCAGGTGTGCAGGCTGAGGCTCAGCTTCAAACTGCTGTTCCGTTGTGAACACCATTAATGGGGAGTTAAGTAGGTTTGAATGGAATATTAATGTGGCCCTGGTCGAGTTAGCTAACTTTACTAGCTAGTCGAAGTTACTTTCATGATATAAATGGTTACCAGGTCAGATGTGGGCGGGGTTTGCAGGCACTGTTTGAAGTCTTTGAGTTTGCGTTTGCAAGCGAGCGCTGTTTGAGGGTAGGGCTGGAGTCTACTTGCACATGTCACGAATATTCAGTTTTACACTTGGCAAACATTTAACATTTACATTTAGACCTTTGCCCTTTATCTAAATGTGAGAAAACATGTTTTAGGTGCTCCTTTTACATCCGGCACCCCATAACAGGCTGTGCCTCCTTACTGCTTCTCTCCACTCAAAAAGGATCACACTGGCAGTGTAACGGTTGAGAATGTACATGGTACTTCCCAAATTAAGTCTTGTGTATCTTGTGTATCTCGTGTTGTGAAGATAGCACTCAATGATCTAAGAAATGTATAAATAACAATTTAGATTTATTTTTTTTTATTTATGGAGGATCGCATTTTATTATACAGTTCTATTATACAGTTCTGGAACACACCGTACCTCTCCTGTAAGCCACTATTGAGGGCAAAGTGATCTCAGCTCCTTGTGGTGGATAACAAATCTTTGGTCCCTAATTTGAGAAGGAACCACAGACACTACCTTCACAGACACGCTCTTTTTGCCACAATGTTGATAGCTGGACAACACACATTCGAAAATGTTTATGTTAAAACAATTTAACTAGTTTAATAGTTTTGCATAGTTTTTGGGTGCAATTAAATTTTGTATAATGATTTATTATTAATTTCTGATTTATCATCATAATATAGGCACTTAGGCACAGAAAATAATTGTGAGAAGAACAAAAGAGATGGTCTCACCTGAGATGCAGCATCTTGAAAGGTGGTTGCCAGAGATGTCTCTGTATGCTGCTTTGCCAAATGAAATGTTTAAGGTCTACGTTGATGCATCACAGCTTTTAAAATTATTAATATGCCAGAATGATTTACCGGTCCATTATTATCATCTTGATGGGCCTCTTCTCCCATGTCTTTGGTGGGTATCTGCGTTTGTGTCTTTTTCAGGTCTGAGTGAAAATAATGCATGTGAAGAAAAAAATATGTAAATACATGTGTATGTTCTGAATATGTGGCTAAAAATGTAATAATCTACACAGATAATTACCTTTATCTTTTGTATTACAAATGGTTTGACTAAAGGGCTCACATAGACACCTCACTTCTTCTGTCTCCTTTGTTTCCATTTCTCTTCAGTTACATGATGTCTCTATGACATAAAACCAGATCATATTAAAACTCTTATGTTATGGCATAGAGCCTAGAATCATACCTACATGGAAAATGTATTATCAAGATGTTGGACAGTTATTTATCTAAAAAAAAAAGTATAAACACAGAATTTTATATCGACTCACAGCAAATACTGCAGTGAAATGCAAGTTTCTAAACGATTAATCTTTTATCAATAATAATTGCATTGTATACTGTTAATGAATATACTGAAGTATCTGTCTTAATATAATTTCATCACTAAGTAACTAACTCAGCAAAAGAAACTTCTGAGCTTTTTGTACCCTTTGCTTGCCCCTTAACGAATCTCTGAACTCTCTCAAAAGACCATTCAGGGTCATCTGGTAAGTTGCCACAAAGTCATCCAGTCTGGTTAGCTGTCGTCTTTGAAAACGGCTCTGCCTGGGGGGCTCTGTGTGGGCGGCTTGGGTCGCAACACCTGCCCTCCTGGAACTGAAGGTGTGTGGGCTCCCTGGCTGCTAGGATTCTTTCCTCTGCTTGTTGGATGGGCGTAGGGGCGGAGCCCCTCACATCACCCTGGCTTCCACAAGTGGCATTGTTCATGCACCAACGTCTGCCTCACCCTTTGGGTGAATAATATCAAGCTACAGCCTTACTAACCTTGTAGTGGGACACTTTCCAAATCCAACTGTAAGTATTACTGATACTTATCACTACCAATATCAATAATGTGTGAATATGGAAATTGTGGTGTTGTATGTCATGACTTTTATTTAAGTTGTATAAGTTTTATGGGATATGTATAACAATGCACATATGTATGTATATGATATGTATATGTTTGTATGAGTAGGTGCACACACCTTAACACTATTATTGGTATTAGTATTAATCTCCAAGGTAAACCACGGTACAACAGTTGTTTAGTTATGAATGTGTTAGCCTAAGGTACATCCCTGCTTCTTATTTATTTTGCTCCGATTTACTTAACAGATCTGCTTGGTTTCAGCAGCTGGTTGCACCCCTTAACCCCCACCCAACCCTCCCGCATACACACCCTAAAGCAGAAACTCAACCTGTCCACCAACACAGCAACATCACATATTTGGGATTAGCTAAATAAACCATCAAATAAACCATAAATCAAGTAGAGTGTATATATATTATATATATACTCCTCTTGTTAATCATAATATGGCATTCAGCGTAAGATATGCAGCTTGCTAAACTGTGTAATGGAAAAATTTTACCTTAGTGCTATTTCTTATCCAACACACTCGTCATGTGCTGGTTAGGTGCAATACTGAACATTCTTACACAAACAAATAATCTCTTGTGCCCTGACGTACATCAAGTCTAAACATCTGATGCTCCATTTGACTGACTAATAATTTATGATATATGTTTGTCTTTTACACCCGGACTCTGGCTCCTTCCTATCTGACTCCCCACCAGACCCAAGGCTGTTAAAGCGAATGCATCTTGTCTTGGAAGCTTGGTGTTCCTTCCTTTGGATAACAAGACATGACGATGCAGAAGTGAGAAAGCAAACATTCTCACTCACAGTGAGATAAGGTGGCGCAAACAATTCCATTGCTGCAGAGAGACATTCCACCAGAGCCAGAGAAAGGGGTTAAAAGGCAGAAGCAACTTGAGGATCGTGGGCTCTTTGCATCACACCTCTGTGGTGTGTGCACTGATCTCCCCAGCTGGTTTTTTGGTTTGTTGATGTGCACGATCAACATCCATGCTTTTTATTTGCTTTCCCCATTATTTTTATTTTCTTTATTATTTCAATAAATCGCACAAAAGGACAACTCTCTCTCATCTACTTCTTTATGGAAAATTTCCACCACAGAAATTGGCGTCTACGAACAGGATCCGCTGCAGGTCGTCTGGACGGTGTGACCAGGGACGATAGTTCTGAGGACTAGGGTCGCTCAGCCTCCAAAACTCTACAGCTGTTCTGAGTGGGAGGACTGCTCACCCGTCTGGATCGCCTCTGACGAGATCCAACGAACTCAAAATCCAACCTCTACTTGGCCCCGGTGAGAGAGATTCCGTTTTGTTGCGACTTATCGAAGAAAAAAAAAAAAAAGAAAACAGGTTTGAAATTGGTTTCAGGTATTCGGGTTTACTTGGCTCTGATCATTTGGTTTAGGGAAAGTAAGGCAAATAACAATTAATTCTAAAACATCCCCAACTAGACTAAAACATAAAAGAAAATATAACTAGGACTAAAGACAAAAATATTTCTAAAACGATTTATTTGGCTGAAAACATCCAAAATATAATATTAGGAAAAAATTATAATTTTTAAATTTTAATATTCGGGTAAAATTAATTAGGTCAAAGTCTGCCCTGGTGGCCGAGACGGTGGTTGCTAAGGGTTGGCTCGTGGGACCGAGCTTGTTTTGTCTGTACTGAGGATACAGACCAGTGTGCAGATCTGAGCGCAGTCCAAAGGGAGTGGACAAGAAATAAAAGACGGCTTCTGAAATACGGAGCACGTTTGCAGGGGGAAGTGGTTTTGAGATACGAGGGACCCGGGTCTTAGAGGGGCCTGACGGTGAGGGACCACTTCCGAGAACCCTGTCGCTAATCTGAGCGGTTCCCTTTCTACGATACGTCCGTGGAAGAGAAATTTTGAAAAAAGGTTTCTGCCGGAACACAAAAAAGTCTAAGGCAGAAAACCGCCGGGACTCTGAAAGATGGGTTTGGGGCGATCTAAGTCTCCACCACCAGACGGCAGCATTACAAAAGTAAAAGTAATTAAAAGTGAAAAGTAAATATGGTTATTAGTGCGTTTCATGTTTCCACGAGTGGGAAACTGGTTATGGGTTCAAAAGGAGAATCACTTAGTGTAAAAGACATATGCACCTTTAAAAGAAAAGTTAGATACAAAAAATGAGATTTGAAAAAGCAAAACTATCAAAACTAAAGCCCTAAAAGAAACAAAAGAGAGATGAGAGTAACAGAAAAAAAAGGAAATAACAACTCTGGGGAAGAATTGTTTGCACTCGCCACACACCTACACCACATACCACACACACACATGTCATGTCAAGAGCAAATGCTCCCATTGTTTCTTCTCCTCAGTTCTCCTAATGCAGAACTGAGCGCGATGAGGGTAAATCCGGATCTGGACTCCTTTCCCACCATCAGCAGAAGAACCGAAGGAGAAGAAGCGCCAACCAACAACCAGAACAGGGTGGAAGCTCTGACACCACAGCAGCTGGAGGACACAGACCACAGCATGGAGGCCTCACAGACTCCCACAACGTCTGCAGCCATCACGTTCTGGGCTCATCAGATGAACCAGCTACTACAAGGCCTGCACCAGCATGAAAGGACTGTGTCTGAAGCTTCAGAGGCCATGAAACTGTCATACACGCGTGTGTGTCTGACAGACACCTGCTTATGACAATCAGCAAAGGAAAACAAGGACAGAGCAACAGCAGAGAAGACGTGCTCTGACGCAGACACTGGTTGAAACAACAGGAGAGGCTTCAGACGTGATCGGCCCAATAGAGCTGCATCTGAGGATTCAGGAAAGGTCTGTCATCGAGGAACAACTGTCCCATCGAAAGGCTTCACCCACTGGCGCTCACATCAGACTGATGGTTGGGGAAGGAGGAAGGTGACGGTTCCTTTTCACGTGACGTAGAAGACGGTACCGCAGACACACACACACACATTCATACACGCAATGAAGAAACACGCTTACAGCTGATACACGCTCAAGTTCATGTTCATGCTTATCTGCTCGCAATGAAGAATCGCTTTCTGCTCAAAAAAAAATCCCAGAGTGATTTTCAAATTATTACAAACAGCTAAATGACAACTGCTGCATGACTTTACAGTCTGATGGGTTTAAACTATTTTAACTTGCAACAAATTCAGTAATAAAATCCTTCATGTTTCTAAAAAGATTTGTGCACACTATAGGTTCGTCTGGCGAGACTGTAGAAAAACAAAACAAAACAGACCATAGGAAGACTGAAACTGACTGAAACAGACTATTAATGACTATTAGAGGGAAGAAGACTATTAGAGAGAAGTAATAATAATTACTGTACGTACCAGACTATTAAAGAAAAACTTACTGTTTCACTGTCTTGTGCAACATCTGACTGCAAGACACCTTAACATTAATTTTTGCTTTTAAACTTATGCCCAGTTAAATTTTTAGGAAGACATCTGATGTGTAGTTTAGGTATTTGATTGATTTCCACTCCAGACGGAGTGCAGGTTACATCTACAGACATTCTAAATAATCCCTCTTTTGTTGGTGTTAACTTCAGCTCAGCTGTGCTCTTATC
This sequence comes from Betta splendens, assembly GCF_900634795.4. Taxonomy (NCBI): domain Eukaryota; kingdom Metazoa; phylum Chordata; class Actinopteri; order Anabantiformes; family Osphronemidae; genus Betta; species Betta splendens. Next base: position 452,113 of record NC_040889.2, on the reverse strand, counting down.
ATTGGCTGCTGAGGGGGGGCTGTAACTGAGGCCCTCACACAGGCTGCATCACAGCTTGTTTATGATTTCACACACACACACTGACAAACTGACCTCAACTTCCCTCTTTTGGGACGAACACAGGTCTGCGCTTGCGATTTCTTTTACTAACGAACAAAAATATTTTTGATGTTTATTCTACAGTTCCACACGTCCCTCTGTGAAAACATGATGGAGACAGATGACAGGACATGGGTTCTTTCGTGAACAGATGTCAATGGGGTGGAGACTGGTGAACGACTTCTGACCCCATGTGAGGTATTTACCCACATTACATGCTTTTGTTTTTGTTTTTATTTTTCAGAGGACGCTCTGACCCAACACTCAGCCTTACAGGAAGCCCTGGTTCCCTGTGGCTCACACACAGACATGATGTAGGTTTAATGAGAGGATGTGAACCAGTGCTCATCACGACTAAATCTGACCACAGACAATTTAAACAACATCACCCTCTGAAAGAACTCATAGACAGCGTTACTGCAGACACCACTAAGCTACTGAATCATTGGATTCTACAGGCCACAAGGAGCCTGTCTAAATTACAGTTTGTTCAGACTAAGGTTATTTTCTGGGTCATTGTAATTACAGCTGATGGCAAATCCATCTCACCCAACAGAGTTAAAGCAATGTGAAACCTGCCTAAACCGTGCATGTAAAAACAGCTGATGTCTTTTCTAGGTCTTTGTTCTTATTGTAGGACTTTCGTTCGTAACTTTACTGTCTTTGAGGCCCCACTCAGGGTTCTGATGCAGACGTCTTCATCGTCCACTTCTTGTCTCACATGGACGTCTGAGGCTGAACAACGTTCACTGACCTCAAGCTTACTCTTCAGTCGACTCCCACTTTGGGTCTTTCTGATCTGACCCTACGCGACCTTTCACTCAAACAGTGGATGAGAAATCAGGTTGTACGACTTCTGTTCTTTTGTCCTCATACTTAGATTCTTTTGGAATAGATTACATCTTTCTACAGCCCGATGGCTTAGATGCAACACCGCTTTGCTCAACATGCTGAACGTTACTATCAAGAGGCCGCCTTGAAGTCTGGCTTTGCTAAGACACTACTCTGCTCAGGCTGCAGAGTTGACCGCATTGACTGAAGCTAGTAAACTAGCAGAAGGAGAGTCTGTTACCATCTACAGACTCCACAGATGCTCTGTAGAAGCATAGGAAGCTTTTGAAGTCTGATTGCAAACCTATCTCACATCATGATTAGGTTCTGCTTTGCTGGACGCTGTCCTGCCGCCTACAGCTATTGCTGTTTGTAACTGTCCAACTCACACCATCAGTGACGACTTTGTTTCTGCCGACATGCAGCTGCAGACGCTGCTGCGAAGGTCACTGCCCAACAACCCCTCCCTCTCCTGATCCTTGTTCCCTCTCTCCAACTCTCTCTATCCATTCCTTCCTCTCTCCCTGTGCTTTAAACATTTTGTACCTCACAGGAACGCAGACTCTGGCAGACGAATGGTTCCACCTGTAGCCATGGAGTCTGGTTTGGGCCTGATGGCAGCCGTGCCGCCCAAACACCTTTTCCCCATAATTCAGATTTCCCAACAGGTGAAAACAGGCGACAGGACCATTACACACCATCCGACCAGGGCACTGGGCGATCGTTAAGGAGTTCAGGAGGAAGCATTGGGACTCCAAACGGTGGCAAGGTCCCTTCCAAGTCCTTCTGACGACCAACACGACTGTAAAGATCGCAGAAAGAGTGACTTGGATCCACTCCATCCAGGAAGGTCCCGGATCCAACAGACGACCCTCCATTCACATCCCACGGAGAAAACCACCACTAACGAAAAGAACTGAGAAGGACGACCCTCGCTGTGCTCACACATGCACTGAGGCGAGGCTGCGTTAACCATTCAGCTAAAGGTGCGAGCCAAGCGCCGCCTGAAGCTGCGTCGGTGAATCACACTATCAGACCATACATCTACACACACGCTCCTGAGAAAACACACACACGAGCAGCCTTGAGTTGCCGACGCTGGACGACGTGTAGACTCTTTACATCACGGGAGTGACAGTGACTCAGACGACATTGGGAGGAAACCTGGCGGTGATAACGAATCCCAAGTGTCTCTGTGATCAGCTGATCACAACCTGAAGAACCCCAACAAACTGTCAATACTTCAACACACAGGTTGGAAACAATCTAACGCTACTGTTCAACAGGACGAAGCAGATTGTTACGAGACATCAATTGTAACCTTGTTGTGTTAGACTTCATTTTATGTTACATGGATTGTTGCCTTGATCATATGATGTTTCCTTGTAACTTTACACACTATTTTTGAATGAGAAAATTCACAACAACAACAACACTGAGTTTAAATATCCTAAAGTTGATTTGGTGTTTGAATTGTTCACAATCATTTTATTCACTGCTACAAAAATTTTCTATCCTTCATCTACAGATGAAAGACAAAACAAGCAACAATATGCATCATCATTCTGGTTAAATCCCTGAATCTCCTATTCGCTCCAGACGCAAATGTACAATTAAAGATCCGAAAGCATGAAATCTATTTTAAGATTATATGAAACAGAACCCCACCGGAAACCTATGGCTATCATACATTAATTGTCTTTATTACATTACAATTGAATGGCCGTAGACATGTTGTTAGCAGAGAAAAGAGGCGTTTGTGTCATGTTTGGAGACGCATGTTGTACTTACATCCTGAATAACACTGATTCTAATGGTATTGTGGCGAAGGCGCACCACGGCCTTCAGAATTTCAGCTAACTCTGGTATAGGTTCTTTCCCTTGAAATTGGCTAGACGAAATGTCTGGAAAATGGAAATCTGTTCTCATGTCCGCAGCTGTTTCCTTTATCATTGAGATGGCTGTGATTCTCTTGTTTGGTTTTTGCGTTATCCCACTGGTTAGAGGTCTCATCATGCGTGCGACCTCAGCAACACTCTCATATCAAATGACACAATGCACTATGTTCAAAAACCCCAACTCTAACTCACTTAATGACTTTGGCGATGGTATGGGCTCATTTTCTTCACATGCCGATACAGAGGTTATTCTTGTTTAACTACCCACCAAAAACAGCTCCCAACCTTTTATTCCTAAGTTACTTGCATTTTATGTGAAGGTGTATTTTTGAATTTTGACTTAATACACTTACTGTTTCATTTGTAAGGGCTGTTACTACAAAATGCAATGTTTGAAAAATTTTATTATTTTAGTGTTTGATTAATGTGTAATCAAAAGGGGGGAATGTAATGGAAAAATTTTACCTTAGTGCTATTTCTTATCCAACACACTCGTCATGTGCTGGTTAGATGCAATACTGAACATTCTTACACAAACAACTAATCTCTTGTGCCCTGACGTACATCAAGTCTAAACATCTGATGCTCCATTTGACTGACTAATAATTTATGATATATGTTTGTCTTTTACACCCGGACTCTGGCTCCTTCCTATCTGACTCCCCACCAGACCCAAGGCTGTTAAAGCGAATGCATCTTGTCTTGGAAGCTTGGTGTTCCTTCCTTTGGATAACAAGACATGACGATGCAGAAGTGAGAAAGCAAACATTCTCACTCACAGCGAGATAAGGTGGCGCAAACAATTCCATTGCTGCAGAGAGACATTCCACCAGAGCCAGAGAAAGGGGTTAAAAGGCAGAAGCAACTTGAGGATCGTGGGCTCTTTGCATCACACCTTCGTGGTGTGTGCACTGATCTCCCCAGCTGGTTTTTTGGTTTGTTGATGTCAACATCCATGCTTTTTATTTGCTTTCCCCATTATTTTTATTTTCTTTATTATTTCAATAAATCGCACAAAAGGACAACTCTCTCTCATCTACTTCTTTATGGAAAATTTCCACCACAACTGCTGAACAGAACAAAAAAAAAAAAAAAAAAAAAGAACCCAAGTCCACAGGGCAGCCTAAGGTAGGAAGTACTTTGTCAATGCAGGGATGAATGTTGGACATAGATACATATTGGGCTCACCGTCCCTGTCTACTTCCTCCCGCTTAATTGCTTGTTTAAAATGATGTTGGAAGGGTGGTGTTCCCACATCACTCTACTCAGAAAATAAAAAAAGAAGGGCATTAATCACATTTATTAGCGTAATACTTTAAAGCAAGATAAATTATAATTTAGTCATATATGCAATGTTTAAAGAAATATGGTGGCATTTTATACAGACAATAAAAAATCCTGGTCTACAATCCTCAATGTAGTTTTTTTAAGTTTTAGTTTTTCCTCCTTGTGTCGTTACAGTGGTAGCGGTTCAAAGTGTCACGTCTATGCCACTTCCTGTTTTATTTTGTATACTTCCTGTTTCTCAGTTCAGTTGTTCACTTCCCGGATCATTTAGCACACCTGTCAGCAGTTAATTAATCAAGCAACGGTATATAGCCTTCACCTCACACAGACTCCAGTTGCCAGATTGTTAAGTCCAGTACTTCTTTCCAGCGTTTTGTGTATAGTCTCTTGTGTATTGATCCTGATTACCTTGACCGCCGAATCCTGACTGAACCTTGTCTGTACCGTTGCCTGGATAGAGAACCCTGCTTGATCGTTTGACCGTGAGTTTGCCTAGTCCTTGTCTGTACCGTCGCTGTGACCTTCTGTGTACCGAACCCTGCCTGTCTATTGGACCTGAGATTGCCTGCTCCTTGACTGTGTTTTAAAACCGTGCTCTTTTGTGTATGACCTGGACCGCCTAACTCTGATTGTGGAAATAAAGCCTGTATTCATCATCAACACGTCTGTGTACTGTGCATGTGGGTCCGACGCCTGCCCAAGCCTGACACAAAGTGACTAGCGTTTTCATTGCAGTACCGTTGCATGGCCATGGTGCAGCGAGTGCGTCGAGTTTTAATCCTGCAGCGGGCTGAAAAAAATCAGGACGACAGTCTTGTTTTAACCACCAGGTGGCGCAGCGTTGATCAGAAGCCTCCAATGCACTACAACATAACTGAAGTCCGACTGTTCATTTCTACCTGTAACACATATATATTACACCAAACCTATTTTACTATTAAGTTTTTACTATTAAGCATCTGTTGTGTGCTCAAACATGGGGAGTATGAAGGGCAACAACTTTGATGGCGTAGTTATTTTCTGTTCACTGCAAAGTTATAATTGTTCTGTCTAGTTTAGAACAGACCTGTTCCACAGTAGCAAAACGTTCTTGTTTTCATTCTCCTCAGCTTTTTCGTGTCTTTTAAATAGCAGGCGTCTCTTAAGAATATGTACACACCCACCGCTCTAACATCTGATACAACATATTGGCTTCACATAATTCCATGATTATGGGTTGAGGTTTAATTAATATAATTTGAATGCGCATAGCCAAGTAAAGACGTAGAGCGCAGTCCATCTGCGACTACAGCCGCTTATTTAGGTTTTAAACTTCCCCAACTTGTTAATGAATGTTTTCCAGTAGTTGTAGATTTTACATAAATAACCGTAATAATTATAGGAATTTGTTTTACAGCAGTTGTCGATTGTAACTTTGACAGGACGCATGAAGGACGCGACGCATTACAACATGTTTGTTCGTACGCGTTTACTCTGTGTCTGCAGAACTGCAGTTTGACTTGTCTTAACTGCGTGTGTCATTGTAATTGAGTGGCTGAGATCACTTATTCCGCCCATGTACGTTTTAACATTTTTCATTTCCCATCCGTCCATCCAGCCACTTTCACCGGCTTTTTCGTTTTTCTTGCGATGAGCGGCAAACAGATTTTAATCAAAGCACCGCCTTACAAACCAATAAACCAGGCAAAAATACTTGTTTTTACAAAAAAAAACATTTACAAAAGACACGGAATTGGAGTTAATATGTTTTTATTGTTTAGAGACAAACGGAAAACACAAAAAGTCGTTCTCTTGTTACCTCTGCTTATAATTCGGTGGAGACATCGAACTCTTACACAAACACGTGACGTGTTTCAGAGTCATATGTACAGACAGAGAGTGACCAATACACAAATGTATGGATTTGCAAATGCAGGCTACGAGAGAAACGGGGGAGTGCCGTACTAGATGAAGCGAGAATTTGTTTTGACTGTGCTTGTCATAGTAACTGAATGAGTGGCTGATGTGACTTATTCGGCACGTGTACGTTTCAAAATTTAGATTTCCCAATCCCCCATTCATCCAGCTTCACCGGCTTCTACTTTCTCTTGCTATGGGCAGCAAACAGATTTGGATAAAAGCACCGCCTTACAAACCAATAAACCGAGAAAAAATATTTTTAACAAAAACACACTGAATTGGATTTGAAACTGTTTTAAAACCTCTGGTTTTAATTTTAAACCAAAGCTTATCTGTGGATGGGTCGCGGGGCAGCAGTCGTAGCAGAGAGCTCCAGACTGCCGCTCGAATGAAACACGCAATCGAATGATATGTGATGTGTTTTGTACTCAGATGACTTGGATCTGAGTTTGACCAAGCTTTTCTTTGTCTCATGTTTGCGCACAGTCGCAAAGGCAAACTTCAATACCCTTCCCCCTCCTCCATAGAGGCGCATAGAAATGCTAATGTGTTGCTACTACTCGATCAGCAGGTGAGAAATACTTCAGCTCCGGGACAAAGCTCCGTGGGAGACTGGGCAGCATTGATTATTATTATTCCATAATAATCATGGATATGAATAATAATCATGGATGAATCAAGGAAGAAACTGCAGTTCATAGATGTGTGTTTTTCAACTGAACTGTCAGCCAAGGTAAGTGCATTATCAAATGATTGCGCCTGTCAGCAGGGAAAACATCAACTCTATTCAGTCGCTCTTCAGTCGCTGCTGCCGTCTCCTCCCCAGTTCACACACCTAAAGTGTACAAACCAATGAATGCGTTTCCATGTTGACTGGTGATGCCGCACGGGTTGCTCTGTTACAGCAGCTGTTTGAAGCAGGGGAAAGCAAGTTAGCTGTCCTTGTCAATGCCTCGACAATGTTTTATCGTCTGTAAACGATCTGAACAGTTTTTGTAGTTTTACAAGGAGTAATATGAGGCTTACGTTTGATCGTTGCTCGTATTCCATATAAAAGAGAACGAGGACTGAATAGGTATGCGGTTAATTGCTATGATCTTGTCAATAAAATATAAAATGTTAAACTTCTGAGCCCTGACTTTTATATCTTTTGATTAAAAAACAAATGTTGAATGTTCTCAAATAATATAATATTGCGGCTCCCAGTGTTTCTTTTTTCATTGAAAACGTGAGTGAGTGTAAGTGCCGGTCCTTTCTTGCCACTTACCATTCAACATCCTCAGCATCGTTGCTGCTGCCGCTCGGCGGTGTCGATGCGGCTTCGTAGTTTTAATAATCTCAACTGCTGCTACTGCACGACTGTATCGATGCGGCTTTGCTGGTTTCAATAACCTTGACTCCTGCTGTTTTTTTACACTTGGGCCGCTCTGATTTTATTGTGGTTTTAACGGGGCTATTGGTATTTTGGTTTATTTAGTTTTTTTTCCCCAAAGCATCGTTTCTGGTTTGGTACTTTGATTTATTTTTTCTATTGGTCATTGCCTGTTTTAGTGTACTATTTCAGTCGTTGGTTTTTAACGCTGGCAAATGATTTAAGTTGTACAATAAAATCTATTATTTTAAAACACCTTTTTTAATCCTCTGACCCCTGGTGATCTTCTCTTTCCGACGGGCCTACACCGCCCTGTCACACTTAGTCAGTATTCCTTTTTATTTTTTTTTATTTTATGTTTGGGAAACGTGGCATTTCAGCTACTGTGATTTCATTTGTAATTAACAAATTGTTGACGGGGGACAGGAAAAAGGTGACGCACGTTGGGTAAGAGCCGCGTAAATAAAAAAGTGTACATGTGTCGTACTGTCTTGCCGTGTGGTGCATTAAAAAAGAATACCACGTAAAGAAAATTGTAGCCCGTACCAACAGTGAGAAATCAGGGTTACAGTTACAGTCAGATTGTCTTTGTGTTGACTGATGCCAACTGACTGACGGCTGACTGACGGTAAGCGTATCGCGTCACTTCCGGTTACTGAGGTTTGCTGCCGCTGTGTGTGTACAGCGTTACTCTCCGCTCTTTTCTAAATATTATCGTTTTATATCCGATAGCGACTGCTAAAAGTTTCAAAACAAGCTTGTAACACTCAAGCATCTTTTCCTTTCATTAAACGTCCTGCTAATTTACACTGTTATCTAAGTGTTTTCTCCGCTAGCTTACTTTCCTGCTATGGCTTCCCCCTTTTCCTCTCCCTCTCGCTCTGTTCGGTGCTCGGTGTGTCTTATGTTTAGCTTATCCTCCGCCTCCTTTAGTGATGATAATGGTATCTGTAATAGGTGTACGCTAGTTGCAGGGTTGGAGGCGAGGTTGTTAGACTTAGAGTCTCGGCTTCGCACTTTAGAAAACAGGCCAGCTAGCCAGGTCCCTTTAGCCGGTGCGGAGCCTCCTAGCTTAGCTGCTACCAGTCCCCCGGCAGGTCCCAGGCAGCTGGGCAACGACTGGGTCACGGCTCGTAAGAAACGTAGCTTTAGGCAGGCACCCACGGTGCACCACCAACCGCTTCACGTTTCAAACAGATTTTCCCCACTTAGCGACACACCCGCTGAGAAACCCACTCTGATCATTGGTGACTCCATAGTCCGAAACGTGAAGTTAGAGAATCCAGCGGTCATAGTTAGGTGTTTGCCTGGGGCCAGAGCGGGCGACATTGAGTCTTATCTTAAGCTCCTGTCTAAGGATAAACGTAAGTACGCTAAGATCGTAATACACGCAGGAGCTAATGACGCCCGGTTACGCCAATCGGAAGTCACTAAAACTAACATTGAGTCGGTGTGTTCGTTCGCCAAAACAATGTCGGACTCCGTAGTTTTCTCTGGACCCCTCCCCAATGTGACCAGCGATGACATGTATAGCCGGCTGTCATCGCTCCACCGCTGGTTGTCTAGGTGGTGTCCTGCAAACGATGTGGGCTTTGTGGCTAATTGGAGCACTTTTTATAAGTTTTTTTTTTGTGATGGTCACTTTTATAAGTGACCATCACATAGATCTGTTCTGTCTCACTGAAACCTGGCTGCAGCAGGATGAATATGTTACTTTAAATGAGTCGACTCCAATGAGTCACATCAACTATCATGTTCCAAGAAGTACAGGTAGAGGTGGAGGAGTAGCAGCAGTTTATAAATCAGATTTATTAATTACTCCTAAACCTAAACATAGTTATAACTCATTTGAGAGCCTCACTCTGAGCCTTTCTCACCCAGACTCTAAAACTCAGAAACCAGTTGTGTTTTGTATTGTTTACCGTCCTCCTGCTCCATATTCAGAGTTCTTAACTGAATTCTCTGAATTCTTATCTGACTTAGTTCTTAGCACAGATAAAGTCATTGTAGTGGGAGACTTTAACATCCATGTAGATGTTGACAGCAACTGTCTCAGCACTGCTTTTAACTCCTTAATAGACACTATTGGTTTTACACAGCAGGTAAATCAACCCACTCATCGTTTTAACCACACTCTAGATCTTGTCCTGACATATGGAGTTGAAATTGATAATTTAATAGTTCTTCCCCAAAACCCTCTGTTATCTGACCATTTCTTATTAACTTTTGAATTTAGCACAACTGACCCTATAACAGCTGGAAAGAAATGTTACTATAGCAGATGTTTATCTGACAATGCTGTTGCCAGATTCAAGCAGATGATTCCATCATCTTTTGCCTCAATGTCTTGCAGATACACAGAGAACAGTCACCTTAATCCTTATGAACAGGTTGACTGTCTTGTAGATGATGCTGCAGCTTCTCTACGTACAATGTTAGACACAGTGGCTCCTCTGAAGAAGAAGACAGTGAATCAGAGGAGGTTAGCTCCGTGGTATAACTCAGACATCCGCAGTCTAAAGCAAAGGACTAGACAACTAGAAAGACAGTGGCGTTCCAACAAAATAAATGTAAACTGCATTGCATGGAAGGACAGTCTAATGAAATATAAAAAAGCACTTTGTGCTGCTAGAAAAACATATTATTCCTCCCTAATTGAGGAAAACAAAAACAACCCCAGGTTTCTTTTCAGCACTGTAGCCAGGCTGACAAAGAGTCATAGCTGTATTGAGTCTACTATCCCCTTAAATCTCAGCAGCAATGACTTTATGAACTACTTTACTAATAAAATTATTATCATTAGAAAAAACATTCAGCAGCGACTTCTTCCAAATGACAGAAAGCACTGTCTAGATCCATTAACTTTAAATTTATTAAATCCTCTGTCTTACCTAGACAGCTTCTCCCCCATAACTCATATGGAGTTAACCTCAATAATCAACTCTTCCAAGTCGTCCACTTGTCTTTTAGATCCAATCCCAACCAGATTACTCAAAGAAGTTCTACCTTTAATCAGCTCATCCATATTAAATCAAATCAACCAATCTTTACAACTAGGCTATGTACCACAGGCTTTTAAGGTGGCTGTGGTCAAACCTCTATTGAAAAAACCAACCCTTGACCCTGGACAACTAGCCAACTATAGGCCCATTTCAAATTTACCCTTTATTTCCAAGATTCTGGAAAAAATCGTGGCTAAACAATTATCTGACCACCTTAGTGGGAATAACCTGTATGAAGATTTTCAGTCAGGATTTAGAAAACATCATAGCACAGAAACAGCTCTGGTTAGAGTCACTAATGATCTTCTATTAGCTTCGGACAATGGTCTAGTTTCTGTCCTTGTCCTGTTAGATCTTAGTGCTGCATTTGATACAATTGATCATCACATTCTATTACAGACACTAGAACATAGAATCGGGATTAATGGAACAGCATTGGGATGGTTTAAATCCTATTTGTTGAACAGATTCCAGTTTGTTCATGTTAATGATGAATTCTCCACATGCACAAGGATTAGCTGTGGAGTACCACAGGGTTCTGTGCTGGGTCCAATTCTGTTTAGCTTATACATGTCTCCTCTAGGTGAGATTATTAGAAAGCATTCTATTAATTTTCATTTTTACGCAGATGATACTCAGCTATACATGTCCTTGGAACCAAATGAAACAGATCAACTAGTCAAAATTCAGGGTTGTTTAAAAGACATCAAATCCTGGATGTCCCAAAACTTCCTTCAACTAAACTCAGATAAAACCGAGATTCTTATTGTTGGGCCTAAAAATCTGAGAGAGACACTATTGAGTCAGATAGCCACCCTGGATGGCATAACATTAGCTTCAGATTCTACTGTGAGGAACCTTGGTGTCATGTTTGACCAGGATCTCTCTTTTACATCATACATTAAACAAATCTCCAGAACCGCCTACTTCCACCTTAGAAATATAGTTAAAATCAGAAGCATCCTCTCTCAGAGCGATGCAGAGAAACTGATCCATGCATTTGTTACCTCTAGGCTGGAATACTGTAACTCCTTACTCATAGGATGTCCTAACAGCTCCTTAAAAAACCTACAGCTCATTCAAAATGCTGCAGCCAGAGTTCTGACAGGACTTAGAAAGAGAGATCACATTTCTCCTACATTAGCTTCTCTGCACTGGCTGCCTGTAAAATGTAGAATAGAATTTAAAATTCTCCTACTCACATACAAAGTACTCAATGATAAAGCTCCTTCTTATCTTAAAGACCTTATAGTTCCTTATGCTCCCAGCAGAACACTTCGTTCTCAGAGCGCTGGGCTACTTGCGGTTCCTAGAGTGTTTAAATGTAGAACAGGGGGCAGAGCTTTTAGCTACCAAGCTCCTCTCCTCTGGAACCAGCTCCCTCTTCAGGTTCGAGAAGCTGACACACTCTCCACCTTTAAGATTAGGCTTAAAACCTTCCTTTTTGATAAAGCTTATAGTTAGAGATGGTTCAGGTCACTGGCAATTATTGTTAGTCACAGGAACCATCTCTTAGTTAAGCTGCAATAGACATAGACTGCTGGGGGACTTAATTTATACACTGAGCTCCTCTGTTTCCTTCTACCTCCTCTGTCCCATAACCTCCCATCATTGTCCCATGTTTAACTAACCTTGTCTCTTTCTGTCCAGTAGTTGTGCTTCTCTCCTCTCTCCCCCCCCACCCCCACTCTTTCTCCCTCTCTGTCCTCACCCACAGGTATCATTGGACTCAAAGTTTGGTGTCTGTGATGGGCAGCTGCGGATCCAACCATCCTGCCTGCATCCAGTCCCTGGTCCTACCATCCTGCCTGTGCTCTGTTGTTGCTTGTTGTTGCTTGTTGCTGTTGCTGTGCTTTTCTATCTCTCTATCCTCTCACCCCAACCGGTCGAGGCAGATGGCCGCCCACATCCAGTCTGGTTCTGCTGGAGGTTTCTTCCTCGTTAGAGAGGGAGTTTTTCCTCTCCACTGTTGCTGTCAAATTAAATGCTTGCTGTATGTGGGATTTGTTGGGTTTAGTTGTGTGAGGTTTTAAACCTTACTTTGTAAAGTGCCTTGAAATAACTTTGTTGTGATTTGGCGCTATATAAATAAAATTGAATTGAATTGAAATTGAACAGTAGCTTGTCTGCCACAAATCGAACGCTGCACGTGAGAGGGCGCACCGTTGAGCTTCCTATTTTCGGTTTTAAACTGCCGTAATTTGCCATAACTTACTTACGCACAGAACTATACTAAATACTCCAATTGTCTGCCACAGGCAACCAGCGATTTGTAGTCTTGGGGATCCATGCACTAAATATTATGTTATCTCGTGGGTCAAATGATAATGATGAGACGCTGTTTTTCCAATAATAAAAATTGAAAGAGTGCTCCCACTGAGACTCGAACTCGGGATGAAGAAGATCCTTCTTAACCACTAGACCAGCTAAGACTTGAAAAGTAGCTGTTCTACAACACAGTCAAGTACAATGTTTTAGGACCAGAAGTGGGAGTCAATCGCCACCTACAGGCCAAAAGGACGTAACACACTCTTTCACGCAATGCAACCAAGGCGCTGACGGGGCGGATTCGGAGGCAAAGCACAGTGGGGTAGACACTTTTAACAGCTGCCACTGTAACTTTTTTATTGACTATTTGGTTTTTTAACTTATTAGCCACTGTGGGAACTGGAGAACACAACAGCAGCACTGAATGATTTCTTCAAGCTCTTCAATTGTTGTGGCCTGTGACATAGCACCAAAGGTATGCATTGCCAGCTGGTAATGTTGCCAGGTGGTAATGTTTTAGGGCACTGCAAAAAAAGATATTGGGGTTACCATGGGACCATGTTTTTTGGAAAGGTCCTTGGCATTTTTTCATTACATGGCTCAAGCAGCGATGCAGTATTTGGCGTCGAATTGAATCCTCCGGGGTCTGGCTGGTCACAATACTGTAGTATCTATTTAACAACTCCTGAAGAGTGACTCCACAGAAATTGTAGGACAGCAACTGCAGTAAGACTATGGAATCATCAAAAATAAACATAACTGGACCTGTTTTAATTTTCAGCCCATATTGTGTTATTAGGTCTGTCAGAAATGAGGCCAAAAACAACACAGGCGCACTTGTGTGGTCATTGGTACTCCTTTTGGATGCATTTATATTTTTTGTATTATGTCCCAGGACAAAGTTTTCAGAGTTGGAACCTGGTCCCTACAACCTGAATCTACCACACTCTCAACCAGCTTCCCTAAATTATCTAAGTACAAGCTATGTGGTACTTTCGTGGTGAGGACATCTGCCATTGTAGATCTGTCATTAGCACGTACAGGCGGTCTTTTTAAGACATTGCAACTCTGCCACACTCTGTCTCCTTTGAAAGTTGCCGTAGCCTTAATTAACTTATTTGTATACAATTTTTAACCAAAACAACTATTTAACATCATCATTTGAGTAATATTACATATAATAGTAATATTACAGCATTATTTTGTGCCATACCTAATCTATTGTAAAGTCAAAAAAGTAAATTCTTAATCTCTCTAGAAATAGTATTTATCAATCATCAAACATATGCATAGTGTTAAAAATTAGTGCCAGAGTTTTTCAAGTTGCTGTAAAATGAATTGCCAAAGACAAGACTCAAACCTAAATCTCTGAGTTTGAGTCTTGTCAAACGCTTTACCATTAATTTGTGCATCACACAGGTGTTAATGGTGCTCATCCCCTTTGAGGCTTCTTCCTAAACTACCTTCACCGTTCTTTCTTCTGTGAGCTGCTTAACAAGAACATTTCCCCACTGTAGGAACACTAAATAATATTATATAATAAACCAAGTTTATTAGAATAAGTACAAACAGTATAGCTGTTCGGGTTTTTTTTTTAATAGACTGACAGAATAATCATTATATCAATGTTTTATGTCTTAATAAAACTATCAATGAATTTTGAATGAATGAAAATGTTGAAAAGTTTGGCATTGTTTTAATAAAAATAGATCATCTAGTTAAATTGTAACTTAATCGTTGATTTAGTATTGAAGAAACAACTAAACCTGCTTCATATGCAGCAGGATTCTATTCTAACTTTAAAGCAGAAAATCATCATGAATAAAACGTCCCTTTAGGGAAACATTAATAAACCACATGGATATTTTATTCAATTAATGAGAATTGATTCATTTTATTATTTACTTACTACTGTACTATTAATAAACCACATGGATATTTTATTTAATTAATGAGAATTGATTCATGATTTTGCTGTTATGTGTGATTTGTGAATGATTAGTTTAACATGAACTAATCTTTTATATCAGTGGTCCCCCAACCTGTTTTGCTCCACTGATTGTTTAAAGATCCATGCACACGCTTTTTTCATGCTCCACATTGCTAAAGTATTGGGCCTTACACTTCGACTGGCGCAAGGTACGTCTAACTGGCAGATTCACGTTTAATTTAATTTGATTTATATAATACGCAACTTGATTAGCTGCTAACGCTAATACTAATGGTTGCTAATTAGCAGCCTGAATTAATACGACAGAATATTCATAACAAGACTACAGCTTGTTTGGGAGCATAGCTTGATAAACTAATATAAACTCATTTTTACATGTTTTTTTATTTCTTGTTCTGCTGCTGTGTGAAAATAATTTTTCTATGATGGGATCTTCAGCTGCAGCTTATATTTTGCCGTATTTGTCTGTAATTAAGTGCCAATGTAGGAACAGTGAATGCCTACAGAGGCACGGTGTGACAGCAACTATTGCTTTTAAGATATTGCATGTGTTTATTGCTTTTATTAATAAATTAAAATTTCGATAAATCTTACCTCAAGACGCCTGAACTAGTTGCCAAACCTACTGTCATGTATGGTTGATGATCCAGGACTGGAGCCAGTATGATTGAATGTGTATTCATTACAGAACATATTTAATATACAGTAAATCAGACAATTACACATGCATGGAATAAATCAGTATCTCAGAAATTCATAAAAAACTTTAGAACATTTTACTATTTACAGATGAATCGTAATGTACCTGGGAACTCTGGTTTACAAACATAGTTTTGTTTCTAAATATATATTGACCTAATATTTTTTTAATTGCCCTTAATAAGGTGTATGATATATCAAGTGCTAATATATAACTAATAGAAATGTAGTTATTGTTTTTTTCAGTACTATGTCTGTGTGTATCTCAAGTTGTTGCAGGTATCTAGCCTAGAAGTCTAGTTAGCTGGTGCTGGGGACTTCTAGGGCGAAGAGTCCAAGTCATCCCACCTTCCCTGGTCTGGATCAGGGCAGTGTTTCCTGAGGGACAAAGCACCTATGTTGGACTTAGACCACCTGTGAAATACCTAAATTATTGTTTTTTTGTCAATACCTAAATAAAAGCTGAAATATTATAAAACATTTGTCTGTTTTCCCTCATTAGGTATATACATACAAAAATAGTTCAGTGAAACAGAAATAGTCAAAGCCAATTTTATTTTTAACCAATGCACCAGCACTATAATGCTGGATAAGTTACCGTCACAGTTCAATTTGCAGACCACAAAATGAACGGGTAGGATTCATAGTTATGTTGAAAGCATAGTTTCTGGAGTGGAACAGGTACAGTCATGGGCAGTTGGCTGGGGAGATGTGAGGATTTTTTTTGTCTTCACGTGTAGGAAGACATCGGAAGCAGTGCAGTTGCTGTACAGATGGAGGATGCAGCTGTTTCCTTGACACCACTCTAGAAGGTATAAAGAGTAGAATAGCAGATTAATAAAATGACCAGTATTTCCTATGTATCTCACAACCTTTACAGATCTAAACGATAAATAGTGGTAGTTAGATCAGTTTTAATGGTGTGTGGAGCAAACACGTTTTCAACTTATTTTATAGTGCTGGTTTGTTAAATCTTAGCATGACATTAATGACCTCCTTTCTGGCAGGTTGCTCAAATACTGCTCAGAGGGCCGGTGGGGCAGGGATGTTTACAAGGTCCTCCATAGAACAACCTGAGTCCAGCAGGACTTTATTGAAGATGGTCTTCATCACATTTTCCACATAATCTGCACCATAACATTAGAGTTACAAATTACCCGTCAACAGACTAAAATATCAAAATAAGTTGACCAACTGCATACAGAGTAAATACATAGACAATAATATTGATCAGATTATGAATACCACAACTACTGAACTGTGAAATGCAAAATCTCTGTCAAATAAAACTGCATATTGGCCAACAAATGATTATACTGCTGTTAAATGTACATACCTTTGCTCCTGAGGTGAGCACTCTAATACTCTTCTACAAGGTATCCGCGTGTCAGTTTGAGAAGCAACCTCCTCGCGTTTCGGTAGCTGGCATGCGTCACCCTGTATTAAAAAATAGGTCACGTTTACAGCTAATGTAGCTGACTAGTTAAGCAACAACACACATGTTAGACTTAGATAGAACTTGCAATAACCCAAATTCACGGGTCTACTCGGGCTACAACATACACACGACAGGCTCAGTAGTAATTAGAAACACAGCTAACAAGTGTTAGCACAACTTACTAGCGCTAGCCGCTAATGCTGCGCTACTATCGCGCTAGCAGCTATAATGTGAGCTGAGTGAATGACCTCAGTACCATATATCACACGATTCGAACCGGACAAATGCTGGAGAGGCTTGGACTCATCCGAATTGCGTGTCAGCACCTTGCAAAACTGTCTCTCTCTGTCACTGTAGCTGTTAGATTCAAAGGTTCTAGCAATTAGCATTCCTTACACAGGAGGGAAGCTACATTATAAACAGAGAAACTTCTGTAGTACATACATCAAATAAGTATCAAGCATGTACTTACGTTTGGGGAAGCAGCAAGTGGGCGCTTCTTCAACCTGAGTGACTTCTTCTTCTTTTGTCTTTTAAATGGCGGGTGGCAACCAACTGAAAGGTGCACTAGCGCCAACTCCTATGGTAGACTGCACAGTGAGTGACTTCTTCTTTTGTCTGTGACTGGAGTGACTGAAACGAAATGTTTCAGGTACATTTAGGGGTCCAGGTTTGTCTGGGGGGGCGAAGCTGGTTCTGTGATTGGTCAGCGCAAATGCAGACGTATCCAGGCCGCCAAATTTGAAACAATGGTTCTTGAACCGAATGGATAAACTCTCAAAAATGTGAAATAAGTAGAGGGCGTACTTCTAACACACCAGGAGTGTCTTAATGTAACCCAGTGAGTCAAATAAACGTGTCAGAATGTCCAAAAAGTGACTTTTGCATGTGCATGGACCTTTAAATGTCACAAGGTGGAGTAAAAATATAACCCTAACCCTAACAAAATAAAATGTTATGATCGGCATGATTGTATGTATGCATGTATTTTCTATTTACAACATTAAACATGCATCCACCATGTGTGCAGCTTTATTAGCAGCATCTTTGTAACATCGCCTAACATGTAGAATGCTTGATCTCCAAGTGATGTAGCAGCTTGAAGGCTTGATTGCCTCGTTAAAACCAGTCGCTGCACATTATGCAGCGCGAACTTGGAACAACCAGTGGTCATAAGTCCATGTTTCAGATAGGAATCCTGGTATTGTCTGTTAAAGGGGTCATATCATGCAAATTCCACTTTTTAGACAGTTTGGAGCGTTCCTATGACTCTATGGGTCACATATACACACACTGAGCACGGTAGAAATGCATTTCCTCCTTTTTTCACATTTTGAAAACGTAAATTTTCTCATCAAATGAAAACAGACCACGTCCTACTCGGAGGCCGTTCCCCAGTTGTCGTCACCTTGGTCGGAAGTTCTCCCTGCAAATCTTGAACCACCACCCCTACAATGATCACAAACCAAAACTGGACTTCCGCCATTTTCCCCCTTCCACTCACCGTGAACAGACGAGCACAGCAGCGCCCAAGTCCTCCCATAGAAATAATTTGGTTCTTGGGTGTTTTAACCAACACCAAAGTCTCTTCACTTTACCAAGGGATCAACAAGTGAGGACTTTGTGGGTCACTTTTATTTTTAACAGACCGGTGCCAGAAACACTGCCTCAGCATTTATACGTATGTGCATTTCAAACGAGGGTGCGTACAATGCTGGATTTGTTTCACAGCTCCTGTTGGAAAAACAGGATCTATTCCTACAGTCCATCATTCACTCACAGAAGTAAGTAACCTATGTGTGAGGCAAGTTAGTAGCTAGCTATGCTAACGGCTACAGCCAGTCGACCAAGCCTTTATCCCCTTCAATGTGCTCATGTGGGCTCCTGCAGCCACACACCTGTGTGGAGAAAAGCTAATTACTATCGGCATCGAGCGGCTACAGGCAGGGAGCGGCTACAGGCAGGAAGCGGTGGATCCAGCTTTTGGCCTTTTTCTGTAATCGCATACACCTGGGAGGAACAGCTGATCGTTATCGCCCTTCGAGCGGCTACAGGCAGGGAGCGGTGGATCTAGCTCGCTGTAGTAAGTACGTGCTTAATACTTAATATGTTGGTTGGTCTGTTTAAAATGTAGTAACCCACATGTGAGACAAGCTAATGGCTATCAGCATCGAGCGGCTACAGGCAGGGAGCGGTGGGTTTAGCGTTTGTCCTTTTTCTGTAATCGCATACACCTGTGGGGAACAGCTGATCGTTATTGCCCTTCGAGCGGTGACAGGGAGGGAGAGGTGAATCTAGCTCGCAAGTTTGTGCTTGATACTTGTGATGTCTAAATATGTTAGTTAAGTCTGTTTAAAATGTGGTAACCCACATGTGAGACAGGCTAATCGTTAGCGTTGCTAACGGCTACAGCGAATCAACTGAGCCTTTGTCCCTTTCAAATGTGCTACTCTGAGTTGGAGCAATCACACACCTGTGTGGGGAACAGCTAATAGCGATGGGCCTTCGATCGGCGACAGGCAGGGGGCGGTGGACCAATACAATTTACAGTAAATTTAACATTGTCTTTTCTATACTGTAGGGGGGCACATCCCAGTTGCCCACATGCAAGGAGGCTGTCAAACAGAGAAATCACTGCAGACTGATACACAGACATATGCTTCCCAGCTCAGGGGTGAAGGTATGTAAGTTTGTATGTACTAACAATAAGATAGGCAGTAGAAGATTTTAATTTTAATTGGTATATACTGTTTAGATTTTATATTTGAATTGTAACAACTGTTTATCAGTTGTTTTAGCACAGACAGGCCCGTCCTCTTGTTTGGTTTAATTTTTTGTCTGGTATTGTGTGTTCTTACATTAGAGAAGGTTTTGACCTACATAATAATGAACATTTCACTAATCTACAATTCTAATTACAGTACCTTTTGTTTTGATGAGGTGATGGTGAGGACAGCCACAGCTTCCATCTAGTAGAGGACTGCTTCCACTCAGTCTTCCAAATAGTGATGAGAACAAGGATCACCACATCTCCCTGGTCATCTATTTACAACTCTACCTGTCCTGCTGAAGAAACAAATCTCCAACATAACCAAGTGTACCCCCTACCCAGGACATTGACTGTTTACCCTACTTCCATCAAGCATTTAATATGCAAGGCCCTACAAAAGCTTCTGTCTTTGAACCCCCAGACTTCTTAATTAACTCAGTAACCTATACATTGCACATTGGAGTGTGAAGGTAACAGTTTGTTCTAGCTTTGGAGTAGTGGTGCATTTTTTTGTTTGACAATAAAGTTGGCTTTAACTATTACGTATTTCACTGAACTCTGTTTCTGAAGGGAAAACACTTTTATTAAGGCAATCATAGTATTGAAATTACATGTTTTTCTCTTTCTAATATGGTAAGCTATAAAGGTGAACATCCATAAATAAAAAGCATAAATTATATGTAAATTTTAAAAAAAATCAGTATTGCACTCACAAAAAACACATTTTTACTCAAATGGTAAAGGAGTTATTCCGCAGGTGGTCTACATCCATCATACAATGAGTGTTTTAGTGTTTTATCCATCAAGAAACTTTGCCTTCATCTACAACCCAAGCATGAAGAGATGACAACTCAGATTCTTCAACCTAGGAATCCTCAGCACCAGCTCACTAGCCTCTGTAGACTAGATACCTGTAACAACTTCAGATACAGAGACATATTACTGTCAGATTTATCAAGAATTATCAAAAAACATAATTAAAAGCACTAAAAATACATCAGTTTAATATATAATTTGAACCAATGCTTTTTGTTCCCAGGTAGGTCATGCAGTGATCGCTCTAAATATTAATGCACATTTTTTAAATAAAATTATGTCAGAGCAGCAGCACGTAGGCTAGTAAGACAAAAACAGTGAAATGTGTAAATGTAAAATGTATTTATATTATTTCAGCTATGCTCTCAAACTTTTATTTATTTGTATAATGTAAGCTAAAGTAGTGTTTTCTATTATCGAGAGTTTTCCAGGTAAGGTTAGCATACGCATTAGCAACCGCTAGTCGCTTTGTAAATTACATCCATCCATCCATTTTCCAAGCCACTTATTCCCTAATGAGGGGTCACGGGGGTGCTGGAGCCTAACCCAGCTGGCTATGGACGAGAGGCGGGGTACACCCTGGACGGGTCGCCAGTCCATCACAGGGCAACACAGAGACAGACAACCATGCACTCACACACTCACACCTACAGGCAATGGAGAGAGTCCAATCAACCTAATGCACGTCTTTGGACTGTGGGAGGAAGCCGGAGAACCCACGCAAACACGGGGAGAACGTGCAAACTCCACACAGAAAGGCACCAGGGCCACCTCCGGGAATCTAACCCAGAACCTTCTTGTGAGGCGACAGTGCTACCCACCGCACCACCGTGCTGCCCTGTAAATTACATAAATCAATTCAATTGAAGTAAATGCAACATTACCAATGAGACAAATCTTGCATCAGCTGCCGCACTGGGGCTTAAACTTTAGTTGAGGCAGCCTGAGACACAGTGGTTGAAACAGCCTGAGGAATGGGAGCAGGTAGTGGCTGTGAAGCAGTGACTGGCACGCCAACAATGGCAGAAGGGACTAAGTCTGAGTGGGGGCCGACAGAGTTTAATTCCATGACTATTTATGAAAGTCTTAACTCCTCACTCAATCCCCGATTCCTCTGGCAAAGGTCTATGATTTCCATCAAGGTGTCTCTTTGGACATGCAAGTCGGTTGTTGAGGTGGCAACGGCCTGGACCTCCGTCAGCAGGAACAATAATGGTGGCAGGCAATTGGGCGCCTTCAGGCTGGACATGACTGCCCAAGCAGAATAGGGTGCAGGATCCACTGAAGCAGGGGTAGCAACTGGAGTGGATGCACTTGAGACACAGTGACAAACTGCGGTTTTAAGACCGGGACTGGCTGCGGTTCTGTGACTGAATCCAGCTGCGGTTCTGGGACTGGAACAGACTGTGTTTCTGTTGGTCTGCAGTCTTAAGACAGATCGTTCTGATCAGCTTGCTGGCGTTCTCCACGGCCTGGTGGTTGGGAGAGGAGGTGACGATGACGTCACCAGGTTGCTGCATAGTTCAGGGGAAAGTCCGGCAGATGGAAAAAGCGGTCTCGGGCTTGGGGCAGCTAAGGAACAAAAGCTAATGATGCTGGAGCAGGAGCATGGTCAGGTGCTGGGTCCAGATGTAAAACTGGGGCTGGGGTTGAAACAGTCTGAGGGGCAGGAACAGCTGAGGCAGCAGAATGAAGGAGCACATGCAGCAACACAGCATGGGACCTGGGCAGCAGCAGCAGCAAGATGTGTAGCCTGAGTTGCAGGGGCTAAAACCGGAGTCGGGACACGAACTGTAGTCCGCTTAGACTTTGGCTTCAAGGTGCGAACTGGAGCTTGCGGCCACGGTGAGACAGATGCAGGCAGTGGTTCTGCGGCAGGTACTGGCTGCGGTATTGTGACTGGAACAAGCTGGGACAAACAAGACTAAGCTGGACACTGCCATGAGGTCAGGAGAGACGGATGCTGGCGTCTGATGTAGGCTTGGAGTGTTGGTGGGTGCTGTCACGGAGGCACTGATGTCTAAGATGATGGACCCACATGCCCAGCTCAGAGGACAAACAGGTAGGTGAAAACGGTTTAATGCAATCTCGTCATCCTTGTACAGGCAGTTATCAAAACCAGGAATGGCAACATTACAGGAAGAGCCATTCCGGAGTCTCAGCAAGCAGGCGGTCAGGTAACACAAAAACAGGCAAGGCTACGGTACAGACAAGGGCAATCCAAAAACTCCGAAATCGACAACAGGTAAGCTAGACAAAGTAATGCCGGAACGGGTATTCGAACTCACAATCTGGCAAAGGACTAGTGTCGTGTATTTCTATTCTCTTCAACCACGACAGAGATTTCACAAGAACTCAACTTTGAAGTTTAAATCAATAGCATACAAATTTATTATATATGACAAATTAAAACAATCATATAATGATTACAAAAGAGTAATAACAAGAGAGGCAAGCATTCACCTGCTTGTTCCTCTGCAGAGGGAACTGAGAGGTCGGAAAAGGTCCGCTGTGTGCTACCAGCGGACCCTCTGCAAAGCGCTCTGAAAACCCCAGCCTGTGAAGGCCTGCTTTTAACCACCACCTAAAATCTTTCCACATGTCCAAATAAGGACGTGTAGATGTTTTTCTCGGCTACTTGGAAAGTCCTGGCGCTGGGCCGTGTTATCCGTCCAGCTCCAGCTGCATCTGGCCCACCATCAACCTCCCAGTTCCTTTCCCAGGTCGGCGTGACATTTTGAATATTTCCTTAGGAACAGCTTGGATAAACATTGTTAACAACAACAGATTCTGCGAACACGGATTCTGCGAACCCAGTTTACGCAAATTCTTTCACCCCACCCCACACGAACCCATCTACTCTCTGTACTTCTCTCATAAGCAATGATCAATTTTACTGCTAAAAGTAAATGTAAATGTCTGTTTCCTGGAGTCTATCCCAGATGCTCCCCAGACAACGACCCTGCCAAACTGCAAGGGTTGAGGAACAGTCACTGCATCTTAACTTGACCCGAACAGATTGTTCACTACCTATATAATAATATATGATATGATACATAAATATACTACAAATCCCCTCCTTGTCAGACTTGGGCAGGTGTCGGACCCACATGCACGGCACAGAAGCACGATGATGATTAGACACAGGTTTATTTGACAAGGCAGGGTCAGGCGGTCCAGGTCATACACAAAAGGGTTCAGTGAAGGAGTACACAAGGGAGCAGGCAATCTCTAATCCAATATCCAGGCAGGGTTCGTTACACGGGCAGTCTCGGCAAAGGTACAGGCAGGGATAAGACAAACTCACGGTCAGATAATCAGTCACGGTTCTCTCACAGGCAGCGGTACATACGAGGTTCAGGCAGGAAGCAATGGTCAAGGCGATCAGGGTCAAAACAAGAGAAGCTATACAAGAGACGCTGGAAAGAGTACGGAAACTAACAATCTGGCAGGGAACTAAGGACACAGGTGGTGGTTAAATACACAGTGACTTGATGACTAATAGAGTGCAGGTGTGGGTAATGACCAGGTGAAGTAGGGACAGCTGTGACAGGACATGAACCGGAAGTGAAGCTTGAGCAGACACAGAAACCAGGAGACTACCAAAATAAAACAGGAAACAACTAGAAACACAAAACCAGATCATGACACTCCTCGTGGGCATTTTAATGCCCATCAATCTTGAAAGCGAGCGGCCAAGAAAGCTCCTCTTTGACTCATCATGCTGCATTATATTAAATAGACATGAACTTCAACATTGAGATGACACAGCAAAGTTAAAGATTCACAAAATCTGTAGTAAATAGAACACCTAAGCTCTTCTTTCAGCTCCAACAGGTGATCCTCCCACGCTGCCTGTAAACAAGTACATTCAATAACAAGCCTCACATTTTCATTCTTCATTACACACACAACAGTGTCCTCTTTATCACAACAGATTCTTCACAGACTCCACACCAACCACAGTCAATCATGACGGTCTGTGATCCCACGTCATCCAGCATCTGCAATTCAGCTCATGCACGGGCAAATTCAAACATCAGTGTATATCAACGATGCAGCTATGGGCGGCGCTCCGCCCACCCCCTATAGCCGTGTTGGTCAGCGCAGCCCCACAATATTAGGTGGGTGAGGATTGTTGGTGTAGCTGGAATTGGAATAATTGGACTCTCCATCAGCTCCTTTGGCTCCATCGACTCCTCCTTCGTCCGTCAAGGTTGCTCTGGAAGCTGTGGCACTGCACCCTCTGCGTTGTCCTAGGAACCTCATCTGATGCCCTGCCTTTCCGCTAGCGACCCAGTTAGCCCAGCTTGCCTTCACGTTGAACACAGAGTCCCTCATTTCTGGACCGTTCAGGGCTCCAGCACACTTCTGCTGCACCATCTTCTGTCCCTCTCAGACTGGTGCTCCAGCTGTGACCTGAGAGCTGATAGCTGAGAGGCAGAAAGATCTGCACTATAGTGCAGCATAACCATCCTACAGAGCTAGGGTTAGGGTTAGGCCGAATAGAACAAATAGTTTGCTTTTTGTTCCAGGTTGTCGCTGTAGAAATCAAAAGATCAGAGAATATAAAAACCCACAGTCGTAGCAGGTCATAAGACACACCCTCCTCTGATACTGAAGTAACCTGTGGAGGGAGGTTAAGAGTAGGAGAGAAGTTGGTTAGGAAAGAAAATTAGTTTAAGCGAGTTGTTTATGCTGACACAGTTTCTCCACTGCAACTCTGTGTAGAGAGAAGGGTTGAAGTTGTTAATGTGAGCTTCCTGTGCACAACAACACACTGAGATGCAGAATGAAAATGGTTAAACCCTCATTATATAAAATCAACAACAATAAAACATCATCAACACGTGTCATGGTCAGTCCGTAGAGCATATACAGTATCAGTCAGTCATGTCATGAGCTCAGGGTTGTTGTTTTTTTTTATCGTGCACGTAAGCTAAGAGAGAAACCTCTTGCTCTATGAGAACTATAATTTAGAAAGGCTAGCCTGTGACCTTGTTCTGCTAAATGAGTCAGCAGTGTCACTCAGGGCCCATCAGTGATTCGGAGTTTGATCTTCTTTGTCCTCTTCTTTCCTGCAATGGAACAGCACAGCTTTCCTGCGTATATTAATCATCTGTTTCACATAGAAACTTGGTTGATGCATTAAACACCATTTCGTCAAGCAAAGCTTCGTGCAATGTTAGTCTATGCGTTCGGCATATTTTTACAACCTACACACTGAAATGCAATGTTCACAGTACTTTTTCATCCCTCTATTGTCATTATCACATTTACACTTCCCTTTTCATTCACTCCTCGACTTCCCTTAACTCATTTCCTTCCTGACATACCCTGCTCCTGTCACTTTTCCTATCACTCCACAATGAGTCCCGCTGTGAGATCATATTCCTCTGTAGCGTAAGCTATTTACAGTATATACCAAATCAAATTTTGTGCCAACTCGACCACAACCTTTCTCCCATGGATTAAGTTCACCAACTTGGGATAAAACACAACAGAAACAGAATAGTCCATTCTCACAGCAGATGCCACACACACAAGTTCCCCAGTTACCAGGGACCGTCATAAAGCAATAATCAAAACAATTTTTTACAATACATTTTTCCCCCCTCAATAGACAGATAACTGTCCATTGAATTTGAAGCCGATTAAATCATTAAATTAAGATGGATGGATAAAAGAACACTAGCAAAACACTAAAAGTAATTTCCTACTCTTATTTATCCTACGTATTTATCCTTACCAGGGATCATCATCAATCCCTGAATAAAACTGAGTGAAATTAAGGACGATGTCAATAGAAGGAACAACAATGTTTAGACCTTAATAACTACAACATAAACACGAACTAATCTCATTATGAACACAGAATCATTGCGTTGTAGGAAACCTTATTGAATTCAAGAAGCACTGCAGATGCATGCATTAAGTGACTTCATGACACAATTAACGTAAAGACTACATAAGCTGAATCCTCACAAACTATCAGAAATGACAGATGGACATAACACAACCTAGTTAACTGTTGGAAACGCAAAGCTATACCCTAAAAATTCAAACAACCCCACAATTATTGCTACATCTAATTATAATTCCCCTGTGACTGTCAGAGTTTGTAGTGATAACAAAACAGCTGTGGATGATAACTGAAGTATTGTAACCTATTAAAGAAAGTCCATATAAACCCACATACAGTCAAACCTCTTGGAGGATAAAGCACCGTCACTGTTGCTACTCAGTCTCTTCCCCAGACCTCCTCCTTCTATGCCGTAAAGAACACCACAGCCCTGTCACATTTGTTTAAGGCCTGCAGACTGATGACATCTATGTTAACTGTTTAGCAAAAGAATGGAAAGAAAAAATGAACTGAGACCTGGTTCACACATTTGCTAAATGTGTCTTCTGCTCTGTTGGAATATATTAATGATAGTGATGATAAGAACTAAGTGGAACCTCATCAAAACATGTCAAGATGATCATTAAAACTGCAGCCTCGCTTAAACAGTAGACGGACTGTGCAAATCCTAAATGTAGTGTAGTGAATTGTAGCTGCTTGCAGCACCACAACCCATAGCATTACAATACAGTACTATAGAAGACTAAGCATTGTTGCAACAGTTACACCTTGCAGGTTCTGAATGGTTTGGTTTTTCTGTCTATTGGAGAACTGGCACAGTAGCAGTGAAAGGCACACCTGGTTTTAGTCACCTTAAAGTTTGATGTTTTCTGTAACACATGAGAGCATGATGCGTTATACTAGCTTACATACTGTAGGGATCAAACTGCTGTTTACTGTATGAGGGAAACATTTACACTCTCCTCAAATTCCCTTTTTAGCTGATTGACCTCCTCAGATACTTCACTCACTTTATGGTATGTGGGAGGCCCTTCCTACAGTATTGCAGCTTGTCTAGTAAAACTTTCTTACCTCTTCACATCAATAATGTGAATGAGTCATTACCAATATCATGAGACAACTGTCTACAGTTAGTGTTAGTTGGAGAGATGAAATGAGGCATGTCTCAAAGTCTGGTGCACACAGTGTCTTCATCCACATACTTCACATTCACATTGTTTTTAACACCGTCAATCACTGAGCATCAGATGGAGCATTTGTCAGCAGGGTGATTGAATTGGGAACTTTTTCTTGAAATATTCTCTATACCTTTGTCTTTCCCTTGCCTAGTAAAATTGGCATATTTTTTAATTTTTGAATCTTTTGGCAGGTTTAAGGACTAAGTCATTCTCACCAACCGACTTGTTTATTTTGTTTCCAAATTTTAGATATTTGTCTGAGCCTCAAAGTACTAAAGTGTGCATCAAGGTGAAGTCACAGATTCAGAGGCATCTGGCTTTTGATGGAGCCCATCAACAAGGTTCATGAATCCTGCAGGTGTCTGGTCCTCTCTCGTAACCAGCTGAGGGGCCTCCACATTGATCAGCGGACCCCTTTGGTCTAGGCACTCCTCGTGAGCCTCGTAGCCAAGCAAAGCAATGGCTTCTTACGTGACCAGTCTTCCCACAGCAGTAGCATCTCACGCCTCCTCTGTGGCTGCCTCCTGTTCCTCTGCCTTTGTCTGCAGGGAACCCTCCTCTCCTCATAGGAGGTCTTCTTGTCCACCCTCCTGGTAGCATGTACATCACCTAAGGTGTGGCCATGCCTGGTGGTGTAGGTGGGGTCTGAGGCACGCTGGCTGGTTGAGCAGACACCATCCTCTCTTTTCTCTCCCTTTTCCCGCTGCTGCTGGCGTGTTGGTTCTTTCGCTGCCTCCTTTGCCTGCTTCTGACGCGGCTCAACAGCATGAATCACATGCTCAGTTATTTGTTCTAGTGACAAGTTGCAAAGTCCCACAGTGTCAGTCAGATCATTCTGTTCCGGTTTTGAAGGCCAGGGCAGATTTTGACGCTTTGCCTCTTTGACCAGCAGAGGAAGTCCATCAGAAACCTCATTTACCCGTTCGTCACCCACACACACTGATTCCTCATCTGACTCAGCCCACAGTGATCTAACTGCTCTGTCACGCAGATCACTTTCACTGCGGGAATTTCCAATTGAGATTTTCTCTGTTTTTAAATAAATGTCGGGCAGTTCTAACAACTCATCCCTTTTCACTGCCCTGTCTGTCCCTTCTGGATCAGCTACAGGGTGAACTGGCTTCTTCGTCCGTAAAGGTTTTGTTTCTTCTGCATCCATCTGGGACGCATCTGAAAGAGACTTAGTTTTAGAGATCTGATTAAATTGATTATCACCACATTGAGTCGTCTTTTTGCTCATCATTTTTGCACAGTTAATAAACAATTGCAACACTGCATTTTCTCTTTCCCGTTTAAGGCCTCGCTTTACAGATTTGTCTTTTATCTCATAGGTTTTTATAAAACCCTGCATCTCTGCACACTGCCTCAGATCAAATGTCCCCTCTGAAGGCCAGGGCCCCGTGGATTCATGTGTCCGCTTGCTCCATTTGTCTGAGCATTTCTGAATTTCCTTCATCAACACCTCGACTGGAGACATGTTCCCATCCACAGATCTCATTATTAAATATGTATCTTTACTGAAGATATGATTTCAACCCCTAATTACACCTAATTATACTTGTAACTGAACTAATTTCAATCAGTGTTCATAACTGAAGTAAGTTCCCTATCTTTACAACCCATAGTTAGTGAAAAGCAACATAAATATTAACCAGTTAAATTGTAATTAGACGCTCTTCCTTTCTGGGTATCTTGGTTTTACCTCTGTTTTAAGCAACTGGCCCGATAATCATTCCTAGTGACTGTTGAGCTGATGAGTTTTGATTTGTTCTGAATAAAAGAGTAAGTCTGATGCAAAGATAAACCAAACCACTGCAGAAACGCCCACTTCAGAGCAACTGCTGAAGAAAAATTAGAAGCGTCTTATTGGAGCGGATCATGTGCTTTGTTTATATTACTAGGTTTACACAAAATCAGCATAATTGAAACACTTGATTTAACGTGATAGTGATGTCACAGGCTGTGCCTGACCCACATAAGGCCACAAATGGTGGTCTTGCTCATGAGAATGCAGGTGCTACAGACGCGTGAGCAGAAAGACCTTTGATATAAATGGAGGAATGTTTATTAACCTAGTTAACCTAGAACCAGACAAAAAAGGAAACTGAAAATGAAAAAAATAGAAGCTAAATCCCACCAATACACACTGACAGACAGTATAGCCAACACGCTGCAGACCACTACTAGTACACTAGCATGTACGTCGCATAAACCCCTTCTTGTGGTTCTATTCTCACCTAGTGTATTACTCACATTTATTCTCACCTAATACTTACTAGGCACTAATAGTCTATACATACATACATCTGATCTGAAAAGTTGGTGAAAACTCAGGGGAGGGGTGAGACGGAGCCTCAGACAGGTGGAGGCTCGAAAGTCTTTGTACTTCCAGTCTGCTCTTAGAGAAGCACACTTCTGACGGTTCTGAGCCAATTTACAGTAAAATTCCCTTCTCTTCAAACGACGTAGTAAACGTTTTGAAGTTTATCTGCTGTCCGTTACAATAATAGTAATAATAGGAACAAAACTAAGGCTTTACTGCAGTCTGCCAACTATGTGTCTATGTCTCTCCAATGCACACTCACACACACACCCACACCCGAGCCTACTGCTAGGACTAGTACGACACACACACACACCCTTGAGCTTAATGCTCTGAGCAGTAAAACACACGCACACACACACTCTCTCGGGAGCGTGAACAACAGAAGAGGCACACAGCTGACGCCTCCACACCCAATTCAGAGACCGCGCCTCAATTCACAACTCCCCCCTTTTTTATTTTTTAATAAACAAAGCAGCCGCGGTCTTTACACATCGTGACCAGCTTGACCACTCCCAACCACAGTGTGGACACGTCGTCACAAAAAATGCACTAAAATACTTAGATTACTTCAAAATGATTATAAAAGTACCAAGAAAAGTGAACACAATATAGGACAAACAAAAATGTTAAATTTTAAACTACTACAAAAATTAAAACTTCGTCGCCACCTGGCACCAGGCCAACGGCTCCCCCCAACTATCTGAAAACACACACGTATGAGGAGCGGGGATCTCTCTCTAGTCCACACACACACACACACACACACACACACACACACACACACACACACACACACACACACACACACACACACACACACTCACTCCCTCGCCCTCCTGCTCTCTTTTCCACTCTCCCTCACACACACACTCCTTCTGCACCGGAGGAGTAGAGGAACCGCTGTCAACCCAGCCTACTCAAATTTAAATTAGCAACAAGCAACTATTACGCCGTTTAACTTCACATACGTATATACACAAATACACACTTGATTAAACTTCATACATTATTGCCAGCACACTTCATATGCATATCACAGATACCGCTTTTACTGATTTCCCTATGTCTCTCAGGCCTCACAACTCATGAGAAAATCTACACTTGGATTGATCAGTCCCAAGCTTAATGTAGGTCTCCTCATACGCACATAAACCTACAGTGCCTAAAACCAAAATTTGATTGAATGTGTAGCACAAGGTCACACTCTATTTCCTAATGCACTGAGGCTGCACCGTAACCTGATGCTTGTTACGCACCCCTCCCTGTAAATTTGGTGTACGCTTTTTAAATGGCACAACATAGCTCCTACCCTATGAAAGAGTAGAGAGTGTCCAGTCCAGTGAAAAAATGTGCATATATTTTGCCACTTCAGCGTTGTTGGGCCGAAGCCATCGGCATCAGTTATGGTACTTACACAGCCTTTATATATACTTTAACCAAATACAGACTTCAAAGCCCTTAATATTAGAGTGTCCAATCCGCGTCTGCCTTAAGTCAACATTTAAGTCAACGTCTAGAGGTCAATAGGCCATGTCATTTTCTATTTCCCCACAATAAAAGCAAAGTACAGCACACAAATAAAGCAGTTAGTTAGTTATATTTATATACAGCAAATTATACAAGCAAATTCTCCACTGCCTCTCTCTGCTTATTCCCACACAGATTGTTTTCTAGAAATAGCCGAATCAGGATTTAGAATCTTCTTATGTAACCAACATTTGCCCACACTGCCCCCAACACAGAGAATCGTCATGTAAGAGCTTTAAGCGCATCTCACCTGTGGCCACCAGTGACGAGTCGTCTCGGGCTGGGTGCAGTCGGGCACCTGTCGGCTTCAGACCCGGCTATGACCTGCCTGCTTGGAGTGACGCCAATTTCTGTCATGTATTTCTATTCTCTTCAACCACGACAGAGATTTCACAAGAACTCAACTTTGAAGTTTAAATCAATAGCATACAAATTTATTATACATGACAAATTAAAACAATCATATAATGATTACAAAAGAGTAATAACAAGAGAGGCAGAGACCGAATTCACCTGCTTGTTCCTCTGCAGAGGGAACCGAGAGGTCGGAAAAGGTCCGCTGTGTGCTACCAGCGGACCCTCTGCGAAGCGCTCTGAAAACCCCAGCCTGTGAAGGCCTGCTTTTAACCACCACCTAACATCTTTCCACATGTCCAAATAAGGACGTGTAGATGTTTTTCTCGGCTACTTGGAAAGTCCTGGCGCTGGGCCGTGTTATCTGTCCAGCTCCAGCTGCATCTGGCCCACCATCAACCTCCCAGTTCCTTTCCCAGGTCGGCGTGACATTTTGAATATTTCCTTAGGAACAGCTTGGATAAACATTGTTAACAACAACAGATTCTGCGAACACGGATTCTGCGAACCCAGTTTACGCAAACTCTTTCACCCCACCCCACACGAACCCATCTACTCTCTGTACTTCTCTCATAAGCAATGATCAATTTTACTGCTAAAAGTAAATGTAAATGTCTGTTTCCTGGAGTCTATCCCAGATGCTCCCCAGACAACAACCCTGCCAAACTGCAAGGGTTGAGGAACAGTCACTGCATCTTAACTTGACCCGAACAGATTGTTCACTACCTATATAATAATATATGATATGATACATAAATATACTACTCTAGCGATGGCGGGATTCTGGGACGCCAACAGTCGAAGTCCGGCCTCCAGCTGTTGGTTGGTCCAATCGGTCTGTCCATTGGACTCTGGGTGGTATCCAGATGACAAGCTGGTCTGGGCCCCAAGCAACAAGCAGAACTCTCGCCAGAACCTAGATACGAATGGAGGTCCTCAGTCCGAGACGATATCCCTTGGGAACCTGTGCAGCCGGAATACGTGCTCCAGCGCAGCCAAGGCCGTCTGCTTGGCCGAAGGCATCTTAGCCATGGGAACAAAGTGGGCTAAATGGGAGAATCTGTCGATGACTGTCATGACAACTGTGTTACCTTATGATGGTTGCAACCCGGTGACGGACTTCAATGCAATGTGAGACCAAGTTTGGTGAGCGCAGGTAGGACAGGCATCGACGTACTGCCGGATGTCACGCTTGGACCGGGGGCCACCAGAACCATCCTCCTACCACGAACGCCGTTCAATCAGCTCCTGTATGTCTACTTCCCTCTTAGCTCTGGTGGCACAAGCAATCGGTTAGGTGGATCCTCCGGAATGGCCGGAAGGGCTCTGATAGCCTCTTTCACCCGGCTCTCGATGGACCAGGTGACTGCCCCGACCACACAACCGGCTGGAAGAATTGGCTCGGTTTTCTCTGGCTCGAACTCGACCTCATGGATCCTGGACAGGGCATCCAGCTTGCCGTTATTGGAACCTGGGCGATAAGACAGGTGGAAGTTAGCCAGCGAGCCTGGCATGAAATCAAACATTTCGGCGTTTAGAGATATTCCTTAATTTTTGTGGTCTGTAGAAGCTATGAAGGGCTGTTCTGCTTCCTCCAGCCAGTTTCGCCATTCCTCCAGAGCTCCCTTTACAGCTAACAACTCACGGTCGCCGATTTCGTAGTTCCTTCCTGCTAAAGTTATCTTGCGTGACATGAAGGCGCAAGGATGTAGCTTATCGTCCGCTGGATCCCGCTGGGAAATGACTGCCCCGATTCCTGAATTGGATGGTCTTGGATGTTCTACCTCCACCACAAACGGGCCGGATCGCGCAGCTGGAGAATGGGTGCCGAGGTGAAGCTCTTCTTTAGAAGCTGAGAGGCCTGCTCCGCCTCTTCTGTGGAGGGTGGTCACCCGCCTCGGGTGATCACCGGAACTGGACCTTGGAAGATGTGAGGGTGTGAAGAGGGGCAGCTAGCGAACAGAACCTCCGGATGAACCGATGGTAGAAGTTGGTGAACACCAGGAACCATTGAACCCCTCGTGTCTCATGCGGCATTGGCCATTCCTCCACCGCCTGGGTTTTTGCAGGATCCATAAGCACCTATCACTGAGAGGTGACAAACCACAGAAATGACACGGTGGATTTGTGGAACTCACAGTTCTCCACTTTAACGAAGAGGCGAAACTCGAGAGCTGCTTTAAGACCTTGCAAATGTGGAGTCAGTGTTCCTCTTCGAACCTGGAGAAAATCAGGATGTTGTCTAGGTAGACGAATATAAAAACATTAATCACGTTACCAAGAACGTTGTTGACAAGGCCCTAAAATACTGCAGAAGCGTTGGTCAAACGGAACGGCATCACGAGATGTTCGTAATGACCGTTGGGCGCGTTGAAGGCGATCTTCCATTCATCTCCTTCTTGAATCCTGACTAGATGGTAGGCATTGCAGAGATCTAATTTGGTAAACACCTGAGATCTCGATAGTCGATGCAGGGACAAAGCGATCCTTCCTTCTTCCCACACAAAGAAGAATCCCGCACCTGCTAGTGATGAGGTGGAGGAGTCTGGGCACCAGCGCGTCATCCAGATACTCCTTCATGGCCTCTTGCTCCTTGGGTGAGAGCTGAAACAATCTGCCCTTGGGTGGAGTGGTCCCAGGTCTTATATTGATCACGCACTCGTGTGAGCGATGAGGGGAAGGTGATGCTGCTCTCTGCTTACTAAACACAGATCAAAGATCATGATAACACTCTGGTACCTTATGCAGAAAGACTTCCTCGGTGGGGCCTCCCGCCGCTGCCGACTTCTCAGGGTATTCTGGGGCTGAGCGCGGTCAGTGACAGGTACAGTCACAGTCCTGGCCCCACTCTTCAATCTCCCCGGTTCTCCAATTCAGGCGAGGGTTATGCAGTCACAGCCACGTATGGCCTAGTACTGTCCTGTTTCGGCCATAGTTTTGGTTTTATTCTGAAGGACTTCCTGTTTCAACCACACCACAGCTGGAGAGACAGGAGTGTCTCTCTGGAGTAAGTGATCCATGAGGCCGTGAGTGGCTGTATAAAATAAATTAAAAACAGCTAGGCAATGGACCCATGTGCACAGCACGAGACAGGATTTGAGGTTAAAGTGATTTAATAAGGCTTGTAGTCCGACAGGCAGAAGTCGGTACACAGCAGGGGCAACCAGGTACAGGCAAGGCTTAGGCAAATGGTGGTCAAGACAGGCAAAGGCCAACACTCACGGCGGCGAAACAAGATTCACAGGCTGGACAAGAGACCAGGTCAGGACTAGGCAATGGTCAAACGGGTTCTGGAATGCTGGAATGCTGGCTAAACAAAGCTGACAATCTGGCAACTAGATGTGGTGAGTATTGGTGCTTAAATGCAGGAATCTGATTACTGATAGTTTCCAGATGGTGTGAACCGGAAGCAAAGCAAGAACTAAACATGATATTAGCAAAAACCGGAAGTGCATTAAAATAAAATACAAAGTGGCAACTGAAAGTCCAGGTTATGACAAAAACACTAAAAACACCAAAAAATAGGGGAGTGAATAGAGGATAGAAGACCGAGGAGTTGTGACTGCCATCTGCGGTGCCCTATGGAGAATACAACATGAGCTAGGAACCGAAGCAAACTAGTAAAAGAAAAGACTCTGGTTGTTGGGAGTCTTTCAGGTTATCAGTTGAGACACTTATTTGTTATCACTGCCAGGTTTCCTTCTCAATGCTTCTGGTTTTTACTGGTTACAGCTCAGTGAAAGATTCCTGAGGCTTCTCAAGACTAATTAGACTTTTGTTTTAAGTCATGCATTGAACATTGAACGAAGGATGAAGGCTCCACCTCAAATGGTGATGTAATGTGTGATTGTTGTGCAAAGAACCTGTGCGCCCCCAAATATCATCCTGTCTTCAGCGTCAATACTAGTCTGTGGTTTAATGTGGAGACCTCCTATTAGTAGCTGAGCACAGTGTCAGGGAGTCAGTTCGTCCTTCTTTTTTTTTTTTTTTTTTTTTTTTTTTGTTCTGTCCAGCAGTTAAGCAAGCAGCATATATTACGCTGAATGCCATATTGTGATGGACAGCTTTGCTTTAACAAGAAGAGTATATATAGAATATATATACTCTTCCTGATTTATGGTTTATTTAATGGTTTATTTAGCTAATCCAAAATGTGTGTGATGTTGCTGTGTTGGTGGACAGGTTAGGTTTCTGCTTCTGTCAGTTCGTCCTTCTCCTCTACCTGTTTTGGTGACGCTTTGGTGGTAAACTTCACTTCACGTCCACCTCCATGTCAGATCACTTTTATTTTTTTATTTCCACTACTGTGGGGAACTTGCAGCATTACCTGCACACACGGTTCTGCTTGGAGCCTCATGTACAAAGACATGTAGATTTTCTTACTAAGCCCTTGGGGCCTCGTATAAAATTGGCTTGAAGTTTGAAGTTATGAAGGGTTAAAACCGGGCGTAAGTATGAATCTACGCCTAAGGTCAGATGTATCAAAAGCTACATAAAGTAGAAACGTGCAAAAATTGAAAGTAGCTCCCTGGCTGGCATAAGTACTTTTCTACAGCTACTGGTCCATTGGCGGAACCAAGAGGTGAAACTGGGAAATTGTAAATCATGTGAAAACAATCATCTCAACCCGGAGAAAAACAATAAAAAATTAATAGACAGCCGCAGTTCTGCAATTAGATGACATTATCTAAAAATATGAGCAAAACGGCGCAAACATATAATCTACATCTGGTAGAGGTGCCCATTCTTGTTTCAAGAAGCCATGTGACCAGCGCATATCCAGCTTTGGGAGCATCCAGAGGGAGCTGCAGACCGGTCGGGTAGCCAGCTGTGTGGGACGCAGTCATTCGTATGTCAGCAAGGCATCAAGTTCTCATATTATGAGGTAGATCAGGGCAACATTAAAGCGCAGTTTGAGTCAAGAGCCAGTTTACCTGATGTGATGAGACTCATTGACTGGACACATCGCAATCAAAGCAACGTAGCAGGATGAAACATGAGTCACAGGAAACGTTTTTATTTCATCTGCGTACAAACAATCTGTTACGCACAAATGCAGTTGCGGTTAGCAACATTGTATAGAGGTGTCAGGTTTAACGATGATCCATTCATTGTATCAGATTTGAAGCTGGTACCAGATCGATGGCTTCTTGGTCAGTAAATAATTGCACAGAACCTGTGCGCTTCCAAAGTACATCCTGTCTTCAGCATCAACACTAGTCGGTGGTTTAATGTAGAGAATTCCTATTACTAGCTGAACACAGTGCAGAGGTTTAGACACTGACCAGACACCCAGGTCTTTGCTGCTTCTGATTGGTCCAGCTGAGTGTGTTTCTACTGAGCCTTTATTCTCTATCTCTGCTTTGTTTCATTATGGCCGTTGACAAATAGTTGTGCTTCTTTTAACACAGACTGTTCATATTCCGCCACACCCGGACGCTGTTCCAGTCAAAACATGCAATCTACTCTTGCCTCACTAGAACCTGTAGCCAACAGTTCACTCTGATTCACTGGGTCTGATTTAGGGAAATGGTTTGTGTCACCTATGACTCAGGTAATAAGACAAATGAGGATCCTGTTGAATGGTTGAGTTCAGCTTCAGGTGGAGACCAGATCCTACATCCAATTTGTTCCTGTACTTTGAGGAAAGTGTTAGAAAATGGCATAAAAATCATCAGAAACATAGGGGTCAGGTCCCATTATTGAGATAAATATATATCCAGAAATGCACCTGTGTGTGTCTGTGTATAAACAGTTATCACCACACAGGACTGACCTGATCCCTGAACTTACAGTAGTCCTGCAATACGTCCCTCATTTGTGGATGCTTCTGGATGCAGAAGCTTAAACCTTCTTAGTGGTGCATTTCAAAACAAAGTCGAACCTCTGGACTGACAATGGAGTAAAGCGTGTGATGTTAAGTATGGGATGTTTGAAAAAATTTGTGATAGTACTGGATCTTGTTCAGGAAGGTTTATGTTGTCTGCTCTCAAGTCCACAGAGTCAATGATGCACTGATTTACACCGAGGTCTGTGTTTTGTATCACATTTTTCCACTGTGTTATGACTGATTTGCAAGATGTATTGTTTATTGCATACTTCCATCGCTTTGGCACGTTTGAAGCCTTTAGCAAACAAAATTTGTAATTTTGACATTGGAGCAGCTATTTAGGCCTGTGTGTTAACTGTTTAGAATGTGGAGTGTGCATGAATTAACAAATAAAACTGTAATATATGAATCTGAGAATGAGACAGACATGAACACATGAACTATGTTCAGTGACAATGTTTCTCTGACAGGATCAAACTATCACTACAACAAATCACAAAGAGACACTGAGGAACTAGACCCATATAACCCAAGGCTAGGATAAAGAGGTTCAGTAAATGTGTTGTTGAAGGTATGAAGGTGGATCAGTTTGTCAGAGGAGACTCTGTAGAAGGACAGAGAACCAGCAGGACAGTCCACATACACTGATACTCTGTGAGACACAGAGGAGGAGATGGATCTTACTATGTTATTATGTCTGACAGAGTAACCATCCGCATCAGAGCAGAAAAGACTCCAGGACAATTCATTGTATCCAAATATATAGTCTCGATTGTTTCCTTTCCTTCCAAGTCTTCTGTAACTCACTGATACATCAACTCCACCTCTCCACTCAACCTCCCAGTAACAGCGACCAGTCAAACCATTACTACACAGCAGCTGAAACCAGTAGTCAAATCTGTCTGGATGATCAGGATAGGACTGATCCTCCTTCACACGTGTCACCGTCTTGTTGTTGTCAGATAGTTGTAGTTGTCTGGTCACTGTGTTTGTGTCGATGGTGAGTTGACAGAAATCTGATGGAGAGAACAAGACACAATCCAGCTGCAGTTATTGATCTATTATCAGTTTGACGATGACTCATGACAGTTTGAAGATGGTTGAACTTTGCTGATCGCAGTAAAAACACACTTACACTTGCTCAGGCCTGGTGTCAACCATCGGACTCCACCAGGCTCCACCCTGAAAGGAGGAGGGGGTCAGCGCACCAAATGCAGACATAGACATTACATTCCAATTTCTGGGATAGTCTCCGGGAAACATTTAATGAAACACTTTTTATTATTCGCTTATATTGGGCCAAAAGTTAAAACAGAACCAGATATCTAGCTCAAAGTTAATGCCTTAGTCTGAGTGGGGCAGAGAGAGTAAATAACTCATATCTGGGACCACAGGTTCTGTGGCTGACAAGCTTCTCCTGCAGGAGACCAGGTTCTCCCAACACTCTGCTCTTTTCTCTCTCTCCCTTGTTGATAATATGTCATCACTTGTAATAAACCTAAAACCATTTGTTTAAACCCTAAAGCAGTGGTGGCAGTTTATTTCAGTCTAGAAACTACACTGTAAATAAATCCCTACATCTACATCGTCTCCTATCAGGCAATATATGTAGTTGTGTTTATACCTGAGAGTGTCCAGTCTCTGGTGTGGATCCTTCAGTACAGACAGAAGCTTCACTCCTGAGTCTCCTGGATGATTGTAGCTCAGGTCCAGCTGTCTTAGATGGGAGGGGTTGAAGCTCAGAGCTGAGGCCAGAGAGACACAACCTTCCCCTGAGACCAGACAGCCTGACAGCCTGAAAACACACAATGTTAAAGCACAGTTACATACTACACTTTGGATTCGAGGCACATTTGATCATCTACTGTACAGTGGAGAGAAACACTAAGAACTATTTAATAGGTTCCTGCTTGAAATGTGATCTGATATTCAGTAACGTTACAAAGAAAGTCTAGAAGCTGGAGTCACACACTAACAAACCTGGTGAACAACTAATAAAATAAGGATGAAGGTATAATTTCATATCTCAGAATATTTGAACCCAAGTTTTGTGATTTAAAGGTTTAAACAGCTATTTGAGCTGCTATTCAGCTATTCATCTTCCACAGTTAATACTTAGTGCCTGTTCATTACCCTGGTTCTGTAGTTTGAGCTT
Organism: Betta splendens; assembly: GCF_900634795.4. Classification (NCBI taxonomy): domain Eukaryota; kingdom Metazoa; phylum Chordata; class Actinopteri; order Anabantiformes; family Osphronemidae; genus Betta; species Betta splendens. Next base: position 412,550 of record NC_040889.2, on the reverse strand, counting down.
ATTAAAAACTACTTTCCGGACAATGTGAGTGTGACTGTTCACGAGCTGCACATTTTTTAGATAATGTTTAGCTTCATGAATCCTGACCTGAGAGTATCCAGTCGACAGTGAGGACTCTTCAGTCCATCAGACAGTTGATTCACTCCTGAATCCTGCAGGTTGTTGTTACTCAGGTCCAGTTCTCTCAGACTAGAGGACTGAGAGCTGAGAACCAAGGACAGAGCTTCACAGCTTCTATCTGACAGGTTACACACACTCATTCTGAAAGGCAGAGATGTGGAGAAAAAATGTTTTGTCACAGCCTGGACTCACTTCCTGTTTTATTTTCTTGTACTTTCGGTTTTGTCTTGTCACTTTTAGTTTAGCTTTACTTTGCAGTCACATGATCTCACCAGCTGTTTTCCATCAATCATTACTCACCTAGTATTTAAGCACCATGTCTTGCCATAGTCCCTTGCCAGATTGTCTGCGTTTTCATGACGAGCATTCAAGCGTTACCTTTGTGTTCAGTCCCGTGTATGATCCGGTTTTGTTCCAGTCGTTTTTGTCTCTTGTCCAGCCTCTGATAATAGTGAGCCGTGAGTTTGACCATTGCCTGTTTTTGACCTCACTTTTGCCTACTACCTGTCAGACCTTGTTTTTGCCTGCATCATGTATGATATCTGCCTGCCTGACCACAAACACATTAAACTGCCGTCTTTACTCAAGTCACGCTGTTTTCTTCTTCCTGGAGTTGTGACAGAACAATCTGTCCAGAATCGGACACAGCCGGCGCCCTGCATCTGTTTAAGGTCGGTAAATGATTTTGTTTTTGGGGTGCGTTGACAACACGTAGTTGCGATGGCTTTTACCTGCCCGAGCCTGCCATAGGACCTCCGCTGGTGCTTCGGGGAGCTTGCGAAGGATTATGCGGAAGCCTCCAGTCTGAAGGTCCGGCTCTGCACAATAAAGCAGGCTATTGGTATCCTGGAGGGGGAATTCTGGTGGCTTGACTACCCCGGAGTGGAGATGCTTTTTGAGAGGCTCCAGTCGGTGCCGAGGGATTTGGCACGCGCTCTGCGTGCAGCACCCGCCAGCGTCTCATCAGCTGCTCCCGCTTAGAATTCCTGTCGCCGCCTCCCGCTCATGTTCCTGTTGCTGCTTCACAGGCTCCAGCTCACGTTCCTGTCGCCGCTCTGTCAGCTCAAGCTCACGTTTCTGTCGCTGCTAAGTCGGATCCAGTTCAAGTTTCTGTCGCCACATCACCAACTCCAGTTCACGTCCCTGTTCCGGCTTCGCTGGTCCCAGCCCAACACCTGTCGTCGCTTCGACAAGTGTTAGGCTGGTTCCAGCTCACGGTCCAGGCGCCACCTCGTCGGCTCAAGCCCGAGTCCACGCTGCTGCCATAGATCCCCGGTCTGACCCAGTCCCCTAGCCTCAGCCCGGGTCCGTTCTCCAGAACCCGCCGTCAACCCCCGTCTCCTGTCAGGATCCAGTCCATGCCCTGACCCCGTCCTCTGATTTAGTCACGGCGGTTGAGGAGATGGAACCCACACCCAGTCGTCTGCGTTCCGGACAACGCTGGCAAAAGCCCGGATCCAAGGCCCAGGCTCCAGAGGCCTTGGCCTCTGCAACCAAGTGACCCTCTCCTCCAGCAGAGGGCCTTCCCGGTTCACCAGACAACAGTCCCACCTCTATCGCAGGCATCCCAGACAGCGTTTTCCAGTGTATCCGTCTCTAATGCACACCTCCAGTAGTGTTCCTCTTTGCATATTATCTGGGGGGTCCAGGGAGCGCCTTTTCCGAGAAGCGACAGCTCTCATTCTTAGACATCCTGCACTGCGCGAGGCCCTGGGATTCACTGAGCTGCAGTCGGAGCCTGCCTCAGTTCCTGCGTCTCAGCCTGCCTCAGCCTCCACGTCTCAGGCTGCCTCAGTTCCTGCGTCTCAGCCTGCACCGGTTCCTGAGTCTCAGCCTGCTCTTGTCTGCCCCGAAGAGGGGGTGCTCAGGTGGACATTTTTTTGCTTTTTGGACATTCTGGTACATTTATATGACTCCCTGGTTCATGTTAAGACACTCCTGGTGTGTTAGAAGTACACTCCCTACTTCACATTTTGCGAGTTTATCCAATTTGGTTCAAGAACCATCGGTTTCAAATTTCCCAGACTGTGTACGTCTGCAGTCTTTTAACCACTCACAGAACCAGCTTTGGCCCTGCCCAGGCAAACCTGGACCCCTAAATGTACCTGAAACATTGTGTTTCAGTCCCTCACTGTGCACTCTGGCGTAGTAGGTGGCGGTAATTCAATTCAATTCAATTTTATTTATATAGCGCCAAATCACAACAAAGTTATTTCAAGGCACTTTACAAAGTAGGGTTTAAAACCTCACACAACTAAACCCAACAAATCCCACATACAGCAAGCATTTAATTTGACAGCAACAGTGGAGAGGAAAAACTCCCTCTCTAACAAGGAAGAAACCTCCAGCAGAACCAGACTGGATGTGGGCGGCCATCTGCCTCGACCGGTTGGGGTGAGAGGATAGAGAGATAGAAAAGCACAGCAACAGCAACAAGCAACAACAAGCAACAACAGAGCACAGGCAGGATGGTTGGACCAGGGACTGGATGCAGGCAGGATGGTTGGATCTGCAGCTGCCCATCACAGACACCAAACTTTGAGTCCAATGATACCTGTAGGTGAGGACAGAGAGGGAGAGAGAGTGGGGGGGGAAGCACAACTACTGGAGAGAAAGAGACAAGGTTAGTTAAACATGGGACAATGATAGGAGGTTATTGGACAGAGGAGGTAGAAGGAAACAGAGGAGCTCAGTGTATAAATTAAGTCCCCCAGCAGTCTATGTCTATTGCAGCTTAACTAAGAGATGGTTCCTGTGACTAACAATCATTGCCAGTGACCTGAACCATCTCTAACTATAAGTTTTATCAAAAATGAAGGTTTTAAGCCTAATCTTAAAGGTGGAGAGTATGTCAGCTTCTCGAACCTGAAGAGGGAGCTGGTTCCAGAGGAGAGGAGCTTGGTAGCTAAAAGCTCTGCCCCCTGTTCTACATTTAAACACTCTAGGAACCACAAGTAGCCCAGCGCTCTGAGAACGAAGTGTTCTGCTGGGAGCATAAGGAACTATGAGGTCTTTAAGATAAGAAGGAGCTTTATCATTGAGTACTTTGTGGGTAAGTAGGATAATTTTAAATTCTATCCTACATTTTACAGCAGCCAGTGCAGAGAAGCTAATGTAGGAGAAATGTGATCTCTCTTTCTAAGTCCTGTCAGAACTCTGGCTGCAGCATTTTGAATAAGCTGTAGGCTTTTTAAGGAGCTGTTCATCAGCTATGAGTTCAACATCCTATGAGTAAGGAGTTACAGTAGTCCAGCCTAGAGGTAACAAATGCATGGATCAGTTTCTCTGCATCGCTCCGAGAGAGGATGCTTCTGATTTTAACTATATTTCTAAGGTGGAAGTAGGCGGTTCTGGAGATTTGTTTAATGTATGATGTCAAAGAGAGATCCTGGTCAAAGATGACACCAAAGTTCCTCACAGTAGAATCTGAAGCTAATGTTATGCCATCCAGGGTGGCTATCTGACTCAATAGTGTCTCTCTCAGATTTTTAGGCCCAACTATTAGAATCTCGGTTTTTTCTGAGTTTAGTTGAAGGAAGTTTTGGGACATCCAGGATTTGATGTCTTTTAAACAACCCTGAATTTTGACTAGTTGATCTGTTTCATTTGGTTCCAAGGACATATATAGCTGAGTATCATCTGCGTAAAAATGAAAATTAATAGAATGCTTTCTAATAATCTCACCTAGAGGAGACATGTATAGACTAAACAGAATTGGACCCAGCACAGAACCCTGTGGTACTCCACAGCTAATCCTTGTGCATGTGGAGAATTCATCATTAACATGAACAAACTGGAATCTGTTCAACAAATAGGATTTAAACCATCCCAATGCTGTTCCTTTAATCCCGATTCTATGTTCTAGTGTCTGTAATAGAATGTTATGATCAATTGTATCAAATGCAGCACTAAGATCTAACAGGACAAGGACTAGAAACTAGACCATTGTCCAAAGCTAATAGAAGATCATTAGTGACTCTAACCAGAGCTGTTTCTGTGCTATGATGTTTTCTAAATCCTGACTGAAATTCTTCGTACAGGTTATTCCCACTCAGGTGGACAGATAATTGTTTAGCCACGATTTTTTCCAGAATCTTGGAAATAAAGGGTCAATTTGAAATGGGCCTATAGTTGGCTAGTTGTCCAGGGTCAAGGGTTGTTTTTTTCATTAGAGGTTTGACCACAGCCACCTTAAAAGCCTGTGGTACATAGCCTAGTTGTAAAGATTGGTTGTTTTGATTTAATATGGACGAGCTGATTAAAGGTAGAACTTCTTTGAGTAATCTGGTTGGGATTGGATCTAAAAGACAAGTGGACGACTTGGAAGAGTTAATTATTGAGGTTAACTCCATATGAGTTATGGGGAAGAAGCTGTCTAGGTAAGACAGAGGATTTAATAAAGTTAAAGTTGATGGATCTAGACAGTGCTTTCTGTCATTTGGAAGAAGTCGCTGCTGAATGTTTTTTCTAATGATGATAATTTTATTAGTAAAGTAGTTCATAAAGTCATTACTGCTGAGATTTAAGGGAATAGTAGACTCAATACAGCTATGACTCTTTGTCAGCCTGGCTACAGTGCTGAAAAGAAACCTGGGGTTGTTTTTGTTTTCCTCAATTAGGGAGGAATAATATGTTTTTCTAGCAGCACAAAGTGTTTTTTTATATTTCATTAGACTGTCCTTCCATGCAATTTACATTTATTTTGTTGGAACGCCACTGTCTTTCTAGTTCTCTAGTCCTTCGCTTTAGGCTGCGGATCTCTGAGTTATACCACGGAGCTGACCTCCTCTGATTCACTGTCTTCTTCTTCAGAGGAGCCACTGTGTCTAACATTGTACGAAGAGAAGCTGCAGCATCATCCACAAGACAGTCAACCTGTTCATAAGGATTAAGGTGACTGTTCTCTGTATATCTACAAGACATTGAGCCAAAGATGATGGAATCATCTGCTTGAATCTGGCAACAGCGTTGTCAGATAAATATCTGCTATTGTAACATTTCTTTCCACCTGTTATAGGGTCAGTTGTGCTAAATTCAAAAGTTAATAAGAAATGGTCAGATAACAGAGGGTTTTGGGGAAGAACTGTTAAATTATCAATTTCAACCCCATATGTCAGGACAAGATCGAGGGTGTGGTTAAAACGATGAGTGGGTTCATTTACCTGCTGTGTAAAACCAATAGTGTCTATTAAGGAGTTAAAAGCAGTGCTGAGACAGTTGCTGTCAACATCTACATGAATGTTAAAGTCTCCCACTACAATGACTTTATCTGTGCTAAGAACTAAGTCAGATAAGAATTCAGAGAATTCAGTTAAGAGGAAGCCACAACTGGCTTCTGAGTTTTAGAGTCTGGGTGAGAAAGGCTCAGAGTGAGGCTCTCAAATGAGTTATAACTATGTTTAGGTTTAGGAGTAATTAATAAATCTGATTTATAAATTGCTGCTACTCCTCCACCTCTACCTGTACTTCTTGGAACATGATAGTTGATGTGACTCATTGGAGTCGACTCATTTAAAGTAACATTTCATCCTGCTGCAGCCAGGTTTCAGTGAGACAGAACAGATCTATGTGATGGTCACTTATCAAGTCATTTATTAAAAAGGAGTTAGATGAGAGAGATCTGATATTTAATAAACCACACTTTATTAACTTATTAACTTACTGTTACTTTGTTCTGTAAGAGGAACTGTTTTGATGTTTATTAAATTCTGATAAGTCACTCCTCTTTGATTTGTTTGTGACTTGTATAGTTTAGGTGGTCGAGAAGCAGACACAGTCTCTATGCGATAACTAAGGCTAAGAGTTATCGCATAGAGTAAATAGGTAATGCACCTTTCAGTTGGCTGCCACGCGCCTTTTAAAAGACAAAAAAAGAAGAAGTCACTCACTGTAAGACGAATTGACATGGGGCCATTAGGTTTCAGAAAGTGCTCAGTTGTTGTTTGTTTCCAACCAGCATCGCGGCCTTTTCATTTTACCAGTCAGAGCAAGAAAGAAGAACTTTATGGATTAATTTTATTGTAAATGGACCGGTGCCGGCACTGCTGCCCAAATGCTTCTTTGTGTGTGGACAACATTTCACCTCCGTCTGCTTTGAAAACGAGGGTATATTTATTACTAGGCTTGAGGTTGAAGAAGGACTCTGTTCCTACAAGATGTGATCCACTTGCTGCTTCCCCAAATGTAAGTACATGCTTGATACTTATTTGATGTATGTACTCCAGAAGTTTCTTTGGTTATAATCTAGCTTCCCTCCTGTGTAAGGAATGCTAATGGCTAGAACAGTTGATTCTAACAGCTACAGCGACAGAGAGAGTGTTGCAAGGTGCTGCCACGCAGTTCAAGCCTCTCCAGCATTTGTCTGGTTCAATTTGTGTGATATATGATACTGAGGTTAATCACTCAGCTCACATTTTAGCTGCTAGCGCTATTTTAGCGTTAGCGGCTAGTGCTAGCCCTCCGCATGACATTCAGTACAACTTGGGTTTGGCTGCAACAGTAAGTTGTGAGAGTCAGCTGTGTTTCTAATTACTACCAAGCCTGTAATGTGTATGTCCTAACCCATCATAAGTGTTGCTTATCTAGTCAGCTAGCTGTAAATGTGACATGTTTTTTTATACAGGCTGGCGCATCCCAGCTACCAAGACGTGAGGAGGTTGCTTCTCAAACTGACACGCCACTGCAGGCTGTTGACACATGGCTACTGTAGAAGAGTTGTTGCTCAACTCAGGAGCAAAGATATGTACATTTAACAGCAGTATAACTTAGCTTCCGAGCCCCCATTTAAACCCTATTAATTAATTAGGATCCAATTGGGCATATTCCAATTAAAATGGTTGTAGTTCCTCAATGGTAAGGGCTACAATATTGAGCTTGGTGTCATTGGAAAGGACACTTCTTCTAGTTTTCAAAGAAAGAAACATAATTTGTTACAGTTATATAGGAGAAAAAACAAAAGAAACACAAACCTGAAATATTTTTTTGATTAGCCCTCGCCTAGATCCTCGCCTGGATTTTTCCCTTTATAGATATAAGCAAATATCTCCCTGGTGACTGGTCTCAAGACAAAAAGACAAAAGGGATCTAAAAGAATGAAGCCTTTTGCATTTATATATGAAGAAATAAATCAAATAGTGTTAAAAACCAGTAAATGGGACATTTTTTAATTACTTTTATGATTAATTAATTACCCCCCCCCCACACCAAATTCCGCCTGGCCCAGGTAACCCTAATAGGTGACATCTCTGGCCTGGATCATCCAGAGACACCAGGGAGGGCTCAAATGAAAGCTTACAGGCTGTAAAAATACCCTATAATGCTATATTCACGTTCACTATAAACTAATATATTATATGTAACAATCTGGGTCAAAAAATCATAGTTAGGAAACAGCAGGCTTCACTTTTTTGGGCCTTTGACCTGGCTGGTTACGGCAGGCTGAGCGCCCCTCCCCCACTCATCGTATATCTACGGAATCAGCGCTTTCTCTGCTACACGGCTGCAGTGTCCGTTTTGTTCCAGCATTTACGGTTATGGTTAACTCTAGAGGCCTGTAAGTGGAGGGAGGGGGGAGGGGTAGGGTTGGCCCACGTGTGCTAGACCAGTGTTGATGTACCGTGTGTTCTGGACCAAAACGCTTTATTGGATTACATTCTCTGGATCGTAACAAACAAAAAAAGACCACACAGCACGTGATTGAGCGCGATTTGAAGCTCAGAAGTCGTCTAAAGTAAGTGATGGAAAATTTATGGATTTATGGTTATTGTTTTTGAGCGTTTGGTGACTGCGCTGTGGTTGTTGTAGCTGGAAATGGTTTATAGAGTCGGAAAGACGAAAGTCTAAGCTTTCCAACGGTGTGCAGCTTGTGTCGCTGAGGTTTAGCAGCTAGATTGTACGCAGTCATAACTCGCATGATCCCCTGGAGTGTCCGTCAGGAGGGACAGCAGAACTTAAGGGGATAACAGTTTGTTGGCCAATAGGCAGTTTTATTGGACAAAGATTTTGGATTTCACATTTTATTAGTTGTAGTATTCATAATCTGATCTATGTTATTTGATGTCTGTTTATGGGTAATTTGTAATTCTAGTGTTATGATGCAGATTACGTGCAAAAGCTGATGGAGACCATCTTCAATAAAGTCCTGCTGAACCCAGGTCGTTATATGGAGGACCTTATTAACATCCCTGTCCCATCGGCCCTCTGAGCAGAATTTGAGCAACCTGATAGAAAGGAGGTCATTAATGCCATGCCAAGATTTAACAAACCAGCACTATAAAAGCTAAGTTGAAAACGTGTTTGCTCCAATCACCATATGTTGGTCTAAGTCCAACATAGGTGCCTTGTCCCTCTGGAAACACTGCCCTGATCCCCGAGGCCATGGGAATATTGGATGACAACTTGGACTCTTTACACTAGCAGTCCCCAGCACCAGCTGACAAAACTTCTCTAGGCTAAATACCTGTAACAACTTAAGATACACACAGATATAGTACTGTCAAATTCATGAAGAAAAAAACAATAACTACATTTCTATTAGTTATATATTAGCACTTAATATATCATACATCTTACTAAAAGCAATTAAAAATACATTACGTCAATATGTACATGTTTGTAAATCAGAGTTCCCAGGTACATTATGCAGTGATTAATTTGTAAATAGTACACATGCAATATCTTGACAGCAACAGCTGCTGTCATACCATGCCTCTGTAGGCATTCACAGTGTGGGCTTCCTCACACTGGGGTGGTCAAATCACCAGTACTCCTCCTCCAGAATGTTGATCGCTAACTTCAGTACTCGGAGCTGTGCTTTTAAGCAGGGTGCTTCCCCATAGTCTCTCGCGAGCTCCGCAAAGCAAAAATGAAGGTCCTGAGGTCCTCAGGCAAACTGGGTCAGGTGAAATCCAAGGCAAAGTAAAACAAGGGAATAAACTACTTCTTATGAAACAAAACCAGCAAGACTTGAAACTAAATCTGATCATCTGGGAGCTGGCTGGGTCCAATTCTGGCCAGATTGTTCTGTCAGGAACGCTGGGGAGACAGGACCCAAACAGTGTGGTGCATGGGGTGGGAGGGGTTATCCATGATGGATGTTAGTTTGGCTAAAATCATTTTATCCGCTATCTCCTTGATAGACTCCAGTGTGCAGCCCAGGCCGGAGCCAGCCTTCTGAACCGGCTTGTTGGTTCACTTCCTGCCTCTGCCTGCCCCCCGCCCAGCACACAACTCCATACAGGACTATTGAAGCCACCACAGTGTCATAAAAAAGTCCTTAGCAGCCGTCTGCCCACACCATTGTCCTTTCCTCAGCAGGTGGAGGCCAGTCTGGCCCTACTTATACCGAGGGTCTGTGTGGTTAAACATGTCCAGTTTGTTGTTAAGGAGAACACCCAAATATTTAAATGTCAGACTCAATGTCTGAGCCCCGTATATTCACCGGTGTGTGTGGTGGAGGAGACCTTCTGAAGTCAAAATAACTCCTTAGTTTTGCTGGTGGCACCATCAAAGCCAATTATGAGTAGCCCTGTTATCAAGGTCCAAAATATGAATAGATTCTCTGCATCCTCTATGGACAGTGACTCCCAGGGGACTCCAGGCGCATAAGCGCTGTTAGCTCGTCCAGCTTGGTCGCTTCTCATAGTAATGGATGGTACATATGGCTTGTAATTCTGTCTTCTCTCCCGGTGCTTCACTCCAGCTCTGCAGCATTGTCATTTCCTCCGTATCACTGCTGGAATCTCTGGCTTTCCAACGTGAAGAAAGTCTCAGCTAAGAGCTAACAGCTGGTTGTTGGAGAACATATATTTTCATTATATTTAATATATTTTCGTCGTCGGGTCGGTAAAATAGGTCCTGATCTTCCAACCAGCGGCGTTGATGACAAGATCCAGGATAGGAGCAATACAGCGACAATAGGTGAGTGTCCATAATTCCAGGATAAATAACTGAGGGTTGACTGGTGCCATAATTCCAGCGTTGATTAAGATCGACAGGGTTGACTGTAATTCCAGCGTACTCGGGTTAAAACGTGTGAATGACTGTGTGAATGGGTCTGTTTAGGGTGGAAACCTAACGATGATAACGCAAACTCTACATCTGACCATTGTCCCTAAGCGAATTGAGCTCCTTAGTGGGAGTCGCAGGGATTGTCCTGTTTGTTTTGTTGTTCTACTTGGTTTGGATCAAAGTTGAGAGTTTGGTTTGTTGGGACAGCTACATCCATAGAAAACTAGTTTCTGTAGAAGCTTGGTGTAGTCAATGATCCTTGCAGACACTGTGATCGATTGTTGATCCTGACTAGAAGAATTTTACATTCAAATACAAAATATAGTCCGAATGGGTAACGGGAAAAGCAAATCTACCACCATGGAGGGTGACTCCATGTACTGATGTACGGTCAGTGTGAGAAACTGGTTGAGAGATTAAAGGTTGAAGCTCTCAACACACTCGCAAAGCGGCAAATAAAGAACAACACCTGCAATTGTTGGCGGCTGTGAAGTGGCGAGAGCAGGCAAATAAGCGGAGACAGGAACCAACTAACCAATATGCCCAACCCACCTACTCCAGGGGGAGCAAATCAAGAATAGAAGTAGCAAACCTTCATTATGGGGCGACAACAGCCACAGGTGCAATTGATAGCAGAGAGACAATTTATTTCTTCAGACCCTGGACTGAGGCAGACTGCACAGATGCTTGCAAAAGCCCAGGCGACCCAAAATTAGATGTTAGACGCCTGGGTTGATAAGCAACAGCAGCTGATCGATTCGTTTGGATTCAACGTTTGGGAAGTTGACCAAACTTTAAAAAAAAATCTCTGACCTTTGACTGGGGCAGAGTAAAGAGAGACTGTACAGGCAAATATGCACGTGATGTAAATCTGCCAGCTAAGAGTGGTGCATTAAAAAGCCAAGTAGAGAAAGTACATGAAAACATGAGAAGGTTGTGGAAGAAAACACAATCTATGCCAAGATTGCACAATGTAGACAAAAAGAGGGTGAAGATGTGTTTGAGTAAGGAGCGCGGTTAGAGGAAGTGTTCAGCGGTTTAACTGAGGACACAGGTGATGCAGCAACTGAAACAAGCGTTGATGGCAGGTTTTCATCACACCATAGCTGACTTCATCAGGAAGCATGATGTAAACCACAGCTAATGTGCCCAACACCATGGACTATGCTTACCATGCATATGAAATCATCAAAGGAAAGAAACCATGTTTCTTTCTTAACGGTACGCGACTCACTTTTCTCTGTGATTCAGGAGCTGACAGAACTGTGCTAAGAGACCAGATTCCAAGGACCCTTTTACGCCTCAATCTTCGGCGGGGTTCCACATTACCTTGAGATACAAATACTCACCAGGGCCAGATTTCAATTATGATACTCAGGTTTTAAGTTTGGGCCCCAAATGCATGACCCTAAATGCCATGTACACTGACCGGAAGGGCATGAGAGGGTGTAAAGCTCAGCTCACAAAGCAGGCACACAAACTCTTCCGAGTGCAGGGTTCTACCCCTCATGTGTCGGTAACCAAAACCCCACATCAACAGTGGACTGACATTGGGGACACAGATGTCACTGACACTGGACACTGACATTTAGACCGTCACAGATCTCCTTCTGGAAAGAGATCGGAGGTGGCTGGCTAATAGACGAACCTACACGCTTCATCTATAAGAAACCTTTAGGATAGGTGATAACTACGTCACCCCGGGTCTATTTGGATGTCCCACATGAGACGGTAGAATGACTTGCGTTGTGCACATTGCCAGATCCCACTCTACCACATGTTCCAGATTCTTTTTGGTCGAAAGGGAAAGCAGATGTAGGATTAATGACCACTGCCACACCAGTGGTAATTAAAGCTAAACTGATCATCGACCCCGCCTAGGTCAGTATCCATTGAAACCAGATGCGTTAACCGGCATTAGGCCAGTAATTGATGATATGATAAAAGTAGGCATTATCGTTGAATCTCCAGATGCTTAGTGTAACACTCTGATTTTTGGTTCAAGATCTAAGAGCAGTGAACCAGGCAGTCGAGAGTCGTGCTCCATGTGTGCCAGATCCCCACAATTGCTTAACCAGCTAAATCCAGATAAGCAATGGTTCACAGTTGTAGATCTGGGCAACACATTCTTTTCCATACCATTAGCCTAAGAGTCACAGGGATGGTTTGGGTTCACATATCAGGGAAAGATATACACCTACACCAGGTTACCACAGGAATATTGTGACAGCCCGACCATCTTCTCTACAGAAATACAGAACTGTCTTAGAGACTTTGAAATTCCAAGCCACAGTCAGTTGTTAGTTTATCTGGATGACATTCTAATTGCTTCTGATACAGAGCAAAACAATGAGGCCTCTGCAACTGCACTGTTCCGCCATCTGGCAAAGACGAGGAACAAAGCTTCGCTATTAAAGTTGCAGTGGGTTAAACAGAAAGTGACCTTTCTAGGACATGAGCTGTCATCTTGCGGACGCAGTTTGACATTCGACAAAGTAGGAGGCAGCAGAAGGCAAACATGGTGTTTTGGCCTTGACAGTTATTTCACAAAGTCTCGCCTTTAGACTTTCAGGTGATTAAGGATATGCAAAGCCAATCACCGACCTCAGAACAGACACAATGGATTAAACTGGTTATTTCACAAAACCTGTTCCACACCATTGCTATGTTGAGTCATGGGCCTTGCCATGTCTCCACAGGAGGAATGATGAGAATGGTGGAACAGTACTTTTTTTACACATGGGTTTAACTTTCTATGCCAAACAGTTTTGCAGAGCGTGTTTAACATGCTGCAAACATAATGTACAGGGGAATGAGAGACCTAAGAGAGCACAGTTTCCAGAGGCTTCTCATCCTTTTCAGTTCCTACATGGACTTCATTGAATTGGACTCAGAGAGGGCCTGTTGCTAATGAAAAAGTGATAGTCACTCGGGACCTGCCTAGTTGTTCGCATGGGCCTGGGACCGCTGGCACCGGTACTGGTTTCCCCTGGTGTTTAGAGAAACAAGAGAGAGAGGGGGCTGAACCCATGGGAGGATTATCTGATGGAGTGTGTGTGTGAAAATTGGTACTGCATGCTGCACTTATATTTCAAACGAAGTTAACACCAATGTTTCAGCAGCCCTAGGAGTGATGAACAATCTGAGGAAGGCCATGTCACAAGATGCACATCCAGGATTCCGTGATGCAGACTGGTTGTGCTGGCTCCTTTCAGGAGAGTGGTGGCATAAATTGTTGTCGCACCAATGCTTGGCATGTTCTTCTCTGTCTTCCTTTTCACGGTTTGCTGCATTCCGTGCCTGAGAGCCATGGTCTACTCGGCTGTCTCAGACACGATGTACTCAAACACGACTACTATGACACGTGAGCTTGACTTCGAATTTGTGCTTGAACCTTAGTACTAAGGATTTTACAAGAGATCTTACAAGGTTTATACATTGTAGTGACGTTCACATTAACAACTGATGAGAGATATGATACCGATGTTTAATTGTCCTTGTAATGAAAAACAGGGGGAAAAGTTGGAGAAAATATATTTTCGTTTATCTTTTTCATTTATCATTTTCCATTTATCATTAAAGCTTTGGCATTTGCTGTAACTTGTAACCACATTGACATTTGTGCTGACATCTAACCACATGCCACCTGCTCTAACCACAGTGCTTACGTAGGTATTGTCATATACAGTACGAAGGACAATTTTATAATAATGTTGCGATGCATATTTCCTGTTCTAGGTATTGGATTGTAGAAGTTTGACATTGAACTCACGTCTGTACTCCTACTCAGGCAAAAGTGCTAAAACCGCAATAGGGGACAGCACCTGTTTGTATTACTGTGTAAATTTGTGTGTTTCCTACATGATAACAAGTGCACCAATTATATGCTATCGAAGGCGTGCACAAGCATCAATGAAATGTTGTGCTTTGGGAAAGTTCGTTGGAGTTGGTGGTCTCTGAGTGAAGCGCTTACAACGCTAAGATCTCAGACGAACTCTCCTTGTGCAAGTAAAAACTGGTTGGCTCGCAGTTGTTCTTTATGGTTCTCGTCTCTGTGCGTATCAGTGCTGTTGTGGTGTTTTTAGACCCAACACTGGTCCTGAGTGTAAGCATTGGAGTCGCTTTGAAAATACAAATAGTGTGGAAGAAAACATTAAAAAACAAAAAGAAAAGAACACAAAATGACAGAGCTGCTGAGACTTGCTGTTACATACGCAGCGCCATCTTGATTAAATGAGGTTTCTGACACATACAGTATGGGTCTCCTTTCTCTCCAGATTCAATTGAAATGACAAGCTGAAAAACTGCTGCTAAGACATCAATCAGAAAAAAACACTGACCTCAGAGTCTCCAGTCGACAGTGAGGACCCTTCAGTCCAGCACACAGAACCTTCACTGATGAGTCCTGAAGGTCATTGAAGCTCATGTCCAGTTGTGTCAGATGTGATGGGTTAAACATCAGAGCTGAGGCCACAACTTCACAGTGGGTGTCTGTGAGTCCACAGCCAGAAAGTCTGTGGTCACAGAAAATACAAAGTCTATAAATGTGAACTGACTTCTGACCGTTGATGCCGAAGTAGCTGTAGCTCAGTCGGTCACATTGATTGCTAACTGTGCAGTGTGAAGCTTGGGCTTCTCTTTGTCCACATGTCAACATGTTCAATGTGATTCATGTTGCTTTAGAATACATGTATTAATGAGCACATCAACGTTGGACTTACTGAGCCTTCCTGCAGTTCCTCACAGCAGGGATCAGTCTCCATCGTCCCTCATTTGATGTTGTGTTGTACTGGTTCAGGTCCAACTCATCCAGAACCTTCTCTGACATCTGCAGCATGTAGGCCAGAGCTGAGCATTGAATCAAGGAGAGTTTCTTCTCTGATCTGTTCTCTGACTTTAGGAACTCTTGGATCTGCTGATGGACTGAGTCGTCATTCATCTCCATCAGACAGTGGAAAATGTTAATGCTTCTGTCAGGAGAGACATTGTTCATCTTCTTCAGGTTGTTGATGATTCTCTGGATGGTTTCTGAACTGTTCTCTGTGTGACCCAACAAACCTCCTAAGATTCTCTGGTTGGACTCCAGACAGAGGCCATGAAGGAAGCGAACAAACAGGTCCAGGTGGCCACTTGGACTATGGAGGGATTTATTAATTTCTCTATTCAGGACAACATCCAGAGATAAAAAAGTTTCAGGAGGAGTATTATCTGTGCTTTGACTCCTTTTAAACCACAGTTTAATCTTTCTAAGAAATGATTCTTCATGTTTGGAGGTTTCTAGGACGTTCTCCACTTCCTCCATCTTCCTGTTAATGTAACAATGCATCATGTGAACAGCAGCCAGAAACTCCTGAACACTCAAATGAACAAAGCAGTAGACTGTTTTTTGAAAAATCACACTCTCTCTTCTGAAGATCTCTGTACAGACTCCTGAAAGAACCAAGGCCTCTGTGATGTCTAGACCACACTGCTCCAGGTCTTCTTGGTAGAACATGATTTTTCCTTCCTCCAGATGTTTGAACGCCAGCCTTCCCAGCTTCAGGAGAACTTCCCTTTCAGCCTCAGTCAGCTCCTGTAGACTCGTCTCATGTCCCTCATGGTACTTGTTCCTCTTCCTCTTCGTCTGAACCTGCAGGAAGTGTGAGTACAGGTCCGTCAGGGTTTTGGGCAGCGCTCCTCTTTGCTCTGTAGTCAACATGTGCTCCAGAACCGTAGCAATGATCCAGCAGAAAACTGGGACCTGACACATGATGTGGAGGCTCCTGGACGTCCTGACGTGTGAGATGATTCTGCTGGACAGCTCCTCTTGGCTGGATCTCCTCCTGAAGTACTCGTCCTTCTGGGCATCAGTAAAGCCTCGTACTTCTGTGACCCTGTCCACACACATAGGAGGGATCTGATGGGCCGCTGCGGGTCGGGAAGTGATCCAAACCAGAGCCGAAGGAAGCAGGTTCCCATGAATGAGGTTGGTCAGCAGCACATTGACCGATGACTTGTGTGTGATGTCAGACACCAGCTCCCTGTGGCTGAAGTCAAGTGAGAGTCTGCTTTCATCCAGGCCGTCAAAGATTAACAGAAGCTTCAGGACAGCGAGCTGCTCTGCTGGGACCTTCTGGAGCGTTGGATGGAAAACATGGAGCAGCGTGAGAAGACTGTGCTGCTCATCTTTGACCAGGTTCAGCTCCCTGAATGACAGCAGAACCAGCACACTGACATCTGGGTTTTCCCGGCCCTCTGCCCAGTCCAGAGTGAACTTCTGCACAGAGAAGGTTTTTCCAACTCCAGCGACGCCGTTGGTCAGAACCAGTCTGATGGGTTCGTGTGGGTCAGAGGAGGCTTTAAAGATGTCATGGACCTTGATGGTAGCCTCATGAGGGGTCTTATTCTTGAAAGCTGTCTCCAGCTGCCTCACCTCATGTTGGGTGTTTACCTCTTCACTCTTTCCTTCTGTGATGTAGAGCTCAGTGTAGATTGTGGTGAGGAGGACTGCACTTCCTGTTTCAACTCCTTAAGTCACATGTTCACATCTGCTCCTCAGACTGAGCTTATGTTCATCTAAAGCCTCCTGCAGAGCAACATCTGCTAAAAGAATTAGAAACAACAAAGACTGAATTAAAAGAGACACTTGTTCAATTCAAGTGAAATACACAGAACAACTGTGAATCTTTAAAATCAGTGATACAAGTATTGATGTTATCATCACATGTTCAGCCGTACTTTGAACTGTGCTGGTCTGACGACCGATCTGCAGTTCAGCTCTTGTTCTGATTCTATGTCCACATTGGGGACAGGCGACGTTTCCTGATGGTCCACACTGGTCCCAGTATGAGATGATGCACTGTCTGAACTGAACTGGTTCCTTCAGAACCTCTTGACACACAACACAGCAGGACGGCTGCTCCTCCACAGGAACATGACTCCAACTCTTCTCTCTGTCAACACAGTAGTTCACAGTAGTTTTTAATCAGCCACGTTACAGGCCCTGTTGAAAAAAAACCCATTTGAATTGTTGCAAAAATCTTTCTGTGATCTCGAGTTGCAATGTCGACTCCTGCGGCTTATAGCCAAGTGTGGCCTATATATGAAAAAACCTAAAGACAGCCTATCCAGCGGTCTGTGGGCGAGAGGCGGGGTAAACCCTGGACAGGTCGCCAGTCCATCGCAGGGCAACACATAGACAAACAACCATTCACACTCACACTCACACCTATGGGCATTTCAGAGTGCACATTTTTGGATGCTTGGTGTTGCATATGAATTTAACTAAAACAATTTGTAACAAAATCATCAATCAATCAATCAATCAATCAATCAATCAATCAATCAATCAATCAATCAATCAATCAATCAATCAATCAATCAATCAATTGAGTTTAAGAATTGTTTTTTGTAAAAATAAAAAGGCCCTTGTTTGGAACTTTGTATTTCATGGCTTACAATGCTAGACAGCTAACGAACTTAGAGGCCCCCTACCACGATCGGCCTAGCTCTCCCAGTACTCCCACTAAAGTGTTGTATTACTTGGATCTTTACCAGACCAAGACAACCGGGGCCTTTTAGTTTCAGATGTAAACTGCCTAAGTACAGATGTATCAACATCCCCTAAGTATAGATTTCCACATGTTTTTATTCATACTTACCAATCAACATAGAATTGAGCGCAGGTGTAGCAGACCAGCGACACGCCTCATTTTAATTAATATATATATACAGTCTACGTCTGCGCAGTAGCCGAGTGGGACCATGTGTACAGGTATTAATGCTGCAGGTTCCGCACTCTAGCTTAAATAAATAAATAAAAGTGGTCTGACATGAAGCTGGACGTGAAGCAAAGTTTACCACAAAAGTGTCACTAAAACCGGCAGAGGGGAGGAGAAAACGTTTAGATCCCCTGACACTGTGTTCAGCAACTAATAGGGAGTCTCTACATTAAACCACCAACTAGTGTTGATGCTGAGGACAGGATTATATAGCACACACACACACAAGAATTAATATTAAGGCTGTAGATTATTTACTGACCAAGAAACCAACGTCTCAAATCTGATCCCAACCACACTGTTTATTAAAATGAATGGATCATGGTTAAACCTTTACACAATGTTGCTGACTGTAACTGCATTTGCGCATCAAAGATTATTTGTACGTTGAAGAATTAAAAAACTGTCTTCTGTTGACATATGTCATTCCATCCTGTGAAGGTGCTTCTATAGCGAGTCTGATCAAATCAGATAATTTGGCTCTCGATGCAAACTGTGCTTTAATTTTGCCCTGATCAACCGTTGTTCAACCACACAGCTGGCTCGGCTCAGGGTCCCCCCTTGCCCCCTTGGCTAGAACCCTAGTGTGGTCAGCAGCTGGATGTGTAATAGATCCTCTATTAGATCATCTAACAGGGCAGAAGAATATAGGTTTGTACCGTTTTGAGCATATTTTTACATCATGTCATCTAATTGCAGTTGCGAGGCTGTATAATAATTGTTAGTCATTTTTTCACCGGTGTGACTAATGTAATGGGAAATATTTATACAAAGTTGTACAAACAAGTACCCTCTCTCCCTCTCGTCCTGTTCTACATCAAGTTTAGACACTTGATGTTCCGTTTGACTGATTAATAGTTTGTGATCTATGTCAGCCTTTCTCACCTTGGCCTCTGGCTCCCTTCTATCTGATTCCTCACCAGACCAAGGCCAAAAAACCTAAGTCCATCTTGTCTTTGAAGCTTAGTGTTCCTTCCTTTGTGATAACCAGAAACCGATGATGCAGTAGTGAGAATGTAAACACTCACTCGTGATGAGAGTTGGCACAAGGAATTTGATTTGTCCTGAGAGACATTCCACCTGGGCCAGAGAAAGAGGTTAAAACACTAGCATGCCTACAGGGCAGTGAAAATGGCTTTTTACGAGGCAGTCGACTAGGTGAGTAGGAGGATTTTAAATTTTATCCTACATTTTACAGGCAGCCAGTGCAGAGAAGCTAATGTAGGAGAAATGTGATCGCTTTTTTTAACTTCCATCAGAACTCTGGCTGCAGTTTTTTAGCTGCATTAGCTGTAGGCTGTTTAAAGAGCTGTTAGGACATCCCATGAGTAAGGAGTTACAGTAGTGCAGCCTAGAGGTAAGAAATGCATGGATCAGTTTCTCTGCATCGCTATGAGAGAGGATGCTTCTGATTTTAGCTATATTTCTAAGATAAAACTAGGTGGTTCTGGAGATTTGTTTAATATACGATGTAAAAGAAAGATTCTGGTCAAAGATGACACCAAGGTTACTCACAGTAGAATCTGAAGCTAATGTTATGTCATCCAAAGTAACTCTGATTGGACAGTATCTCTGTGATTTTTAACAATAATAACAACCTTGGTTTTATCTAAAGTTTTGGTACATCCAGGATTTGATGTCTTTCAAACAACTTTCAATTTTGACTAGTTGATCTGTTACATTTGGTTCCAAAGACATATATAGCTGACTATCATCTGCAAAATTTATAGAATGCTTCCTAATAATATAACACCTAGAGGAGACATGTATAGGCTGAACAGAATTGGACCAAGAACAGAAACCTGTGTACTCTATTGCTAGTCCTTGTGCATGTGGAGGATTTGTCATTAATATGAACAAACTGGAATCTGTTCAACAAATAGGATTTAAACCATCCCAGTGCTGTTCCTTTAATTCCGATTCTATGTTCTAGTCTTTGTAATAGAATGTTTTGAACAATTGCATCAAATGCAGCACTAAGATGCTTACGGCCATACCACCCTGAGCAAGCCCGGTCTCGTCTGATCTCGGAAGCTAAGCAGGGTGAGGCCTCGTTAGTACTTGGATGGGAGACCGACTGGAAATACCAGGTACTGTATGCTAAACTGAAATTCTTATTGTTGGGCCTAAAAATCTGAGAGAGACGCTATCGAGTCAGATAGCCATCCTGGATGGTATAACATTAGCTTCAGATTCTACTATGAGGAACCTTGGTGTCAATCTTTGACCAGGATCTCTTTTTTACATCATACGTTAAACAAATCTCCAATACCGCCTACTTTCATCTTAGAAATAAAGCCAAAATCAGAAGCATCCTCTCTCAGAGTGATTCTGTGACAACCGTGGCGTGTTGCTACGCCACGGGGTGTTGCTGCTGCATGTTCCTTTCGGCAAGCTCCGTTTTCCGGTTTCAACAGGTGAATGGCATTAAGGGGTTTTTGTATTTAAGGAGCAACTTGACATTAGCCTAGTCGCTGGTGTGTTAGCGTAAGCTAAAGAGATCCTCAGTGTGTCCTAGCCGTATTCTATCCTGACTGTGTCTTGCACAAGTAGTTCTCCGTAAGTATCCTGCATATCCATATGCATCCTCCATATGTTTTGCTGTTGTGCGTACGCCGCTAATCGTTACGTTGACTGTTGGCCTGCCGTTGAGCAGCGTTTTGTTTATTCCTATACTTCCGTTTGAGCGTTGTTATTGTTATACCTGTCCTGCCATTTGAGTAGCGTTTTTGTTTATTCCTATACCGCCATTTGAGTAGCATTTTATTTACATCTGTTCTATCTTATGAGCAGCCGTTGTTTCCTACGTTGTGTTGCTGCGGGTTTTGTCTATCTTCCTGACTGTGTCCATTAAATTCGCTTAACTGTGCTCAGCCTCTTGTCCTGCTTTTGGGTACCAGTCTTAGAAGCCCGACCGCCTGGGCGTAACAGATGCAGAGATATGGTCCATGCATTTGTTACCTCTAGGCTGGACTACTTTAACTCCTTACTCATAGGATGTCCTAACAGCTCCTTAAAAAGCCTATAGCTTATTCAAAATGCTGCAGCCAGAGTTCTGACAGGACTTAAAAAGAGAGATCACATTTCTCCTATGTTACTGTAGCTTCTCTGTACTGGCTGCCTGTAAAATGTAGAATAGAACTTAAAATTCTCCTACTCACCTACAAAGTCCTCAATAATAAAGCTCCTTCTTATCTTAAAGACCTCATAGTTCCTTATGCTCCCAGCAGAACTCTTCGTTCTCAGAGCGCTGGGCTACTTGTGGTTCCTAGAGTGTTTAAATGTAGAACAGGGGGCAGAGCTTTTAGCTACCAAGCTCCTCTCCTCTGGAACCAGCTCCCTCTTCAGGTTCGAGAAGCTGACACACTCTCCACCTTTAAGATTAGGCTTAAAACCTTCCTTTTTGATAAAGCTTATAGTTAGAGATGGTTCAGGTCACTGGCAATGATTGTTAGTCACAGGAACCATCTCTTAGTTAAGCTGCAATAGACATAGACTGATGGGGGACTTAATTTATACACTGAGCTCCTCGGTTTCCTTCTACCTTTTGTCCAATAACCTACCATCATAGTTCTATGTTCAACTAACCTTGTCTCTTTCTCTCAAGTAGTTGTGCTTCTACCCCGCTCTCTCTCTCCCTCCCCCACCCTGTCCTCACCTACAGGTATCATTGCACTCAAAGTTTGGTGCCTGTGATGGGCAGCTGTGGATCCATGTGGACTATCCAGCCTGTATCCAGTCCCTACCCCTATGTCCAACCGTCCTGCCTGTGCTCTGTTGTTGCTGTACTTTTCTTTCTCTCTCTCCCCTCACCCCAACCGGTCGAGGCAGATGGCTGCCCACATCCAGCCTGGTTCTGCTGGAGGTTTCTTCCTCGTTAAAGAGGGAGTTTTTCCTTTCCACTGTTGCTGTCAAATTAAATGCTTGCTGTATGTGGGATTTGTTGGGTTTAGTTGTGAAAGGCCTTAAACCTTACTTTGTAAAGTGCCCTGAGATAACTTTGTTGTGATTTGGCGCTATATAAATAAAATTGAAATGAAAATTGAATTGAAAGATCTAACAAGACAAGGACAGAGACCAGACCATTGTCTGAAGCTAAGAGAAGATCATCAGTGACTCTAACCAGAGCTGTTTCTGTGCTATGATGTTTTCTAAATCCTGACTGAAATTCTTCATACAGGTTAGTCATACTCAGGTGGTGATAATTGTTTAGCCACGCTTTTTTCAAGAATCAAGAATTTGAAATTGGCCTATAGTTAGCTAGTTCTTCAGGGTCCAGAGTAGTTTTTTTCAATAAAGGTTTGATCACTGCCACCTTAAAAGCCTGTGGTACATAGCCTATTAGTAAAGATTGGTTGAAGAATAAGAATAAGAAAACCTTTAATTAATTGTACAGTCGGATCGATGATGATGATCAATTTGATTTAATATGGACGAGCTGATTAAAACTTCTTTAAGTAATCTGGTTGGGATTGGGTCTAAAAGACATGTGGACAGATTGGAAAAGTTAATTATTGAAGTTAACTCCATATGAGTTATGGAGAAGACGCTATCTAGGTAAGATAGAGGACTTGGTAAATTTAGAGTTGATGGACCTAGAGGGTGATTTCTGTCATTTGAAGGAAGTCACTGCTGAATGTTTTCTCTAATGGTGATAATTCTATTAGTAAAGTAGTTCATAAAGTCATTGCTGCTGAGATTTTAGCTGGTAGTAGGCTCAACACAGCCATGACACGTCAGCCTGGCTACAGTGCTGAAAAGAAACCTGGGGTTGTTTTTGTTTTCCTCAATTAAGGAGGAATAATATGTTTTCTAGCAGCATGAAGTGCTTTTTATATATTATTAGACTGTCCTTCCATGCAATGCAGTTTACATTTATTTTGTTGGAACGCCACTGCCTTTCTAGTTGTCTGGTCCTGTGCTTTAGGCTGCGGATCTCCGCAGTTATACCATGGAGCTAACCTCGTCTGATTCACTGCCGTCTTCTTCAGAGGAGAAATGTCTTCCTCATCAGTGTCATGGACTCAGTCATTGCACCACTGTTTATGTTATTTCTGGTTTTATGTTTTTGTCACTTCCGCCTCAGTCATTGTTAGTTTCTGCCAGCCTTACTTCTGTCAGATCTCCAGTTTCACTTCCTGTTTTAGTTTAGCAGTTTGTCACATCACTCTGCCTGCGCTAACTTTACTTCCGGTTTTTATTCACGCACCTGTACCCAATTCATCATCACTCCCCAGGACATTTAAGCACCACCTGTGACAGTTGTTATTCGCCAGATCGTTGATTCATTGTTCTCACGTTCCAGCATTTGTCTAGTTCAGCTTATCCTGTTGTCGACCCTGTTACGTTTTTGACCATTGCTTCTCGCCTGATCCTGACCAATCTCGTAAGTCACTCTGTTACTGAACTCTGCTCGGTTCTGGACCTGTCTACGCCCGCCGATTCTGTTCCTGAGATCTGAGCCCTTTCTGGTATTGACTCACGCCTGTCCTCGGACTCGATTTCGCCTAATCCCTGTGGTGTTGTTAATCTGTGTCTACCTGTGAATGACCTGGACCGTTTTGTGACCTGGATTCTGTCATTAAAGACTTCCTTAATTATATCCACTGTCTACCGCGTCATCGCTGTGCATGTGGGTCCGATCCTTGCCGAAATCTGACAACTTCCTGTTCCAGACTACTCACCTGTTTCCCATCTAGCCATCATTACTCACTACTTAAGCACCACCTCTCACCCCAGCACCCTGCCTGATTGTCTACGAGCATTAGCCAGCAATCCAGCGTTTGTATCTGTATCTTGAAGACCGTGAATGATCCTGCTTCTCCTGACCTTGACTCTTGCCTTGCCTATGATCCTGTCCTGCCGTAAGTTGACCCCAGCCCGTCTTGTGACCACCGATTGTCTAATCCCTGCCTGTACCGTAACTGCTTCCTCTGTGTACCGACCTTTGCCTGCCTGACCACGAGAACCAGTAAACTGCATTACCACCCAGTCTTGTCTCCGCTGTTGCATGTGGGTCCGCTACCTAGAGCGCCGTGACAATCAGAGGACATTCACTAACAGCAAGACAACACAGACCCACTGTTACAAGGTAGTCATGTGTTGCCTTGAGTTTCACAATTGTCAGCAAAATTCTTATTCTCTCCTGACATGAAATGTGATTACAGAATATTTGTACGAGACAATGAGTGGGTATTTTGGTTAGTTATTGATTCATTATTTCATTCATTTTTGCATTTATTTTATTTTTTTTCATATAATTAGAATGGCTCTCTTACTCAAGGACACAGTTAGTATTCTGGTGGACCCTACCAACTGAGCCACCAAGTCACCAAAACGCATAGGAGTGCAAGAAAGTGCGGAACAAATTGTTGTTTACCTTATTTTTTGTTCTGAGGTATTGGTAAAGCACTTGTTTGTAATGGCAGACGGCACTGTAGTAAGTAAAGGGAGGCATGCAAAGGTGGTGAGAAATGTGAGGAAAAAATACTTGCTACGATTGGTTCGATAAAAGTTCATGACTATACTGTATGCTAATGGAATATAAAACCTGAAAGGTGTAACAGCTGGCAGCAAAACGCATCTAGCTGTGTACTGAATAGCAGTCAGTATTAGACCGAGTTGAATCATGGACAATAAATTCTTTCTTTTTAACCTTTTTAACCTTACTTTAAGTCTGAGGCTCCAGGTCCATTACTGAACTCCCAAGGCTCTTCTTTGGACCAGTCACTCTTCATAGACAGACAGCTGGGTCCTGGAGGTTCTGCTCTTTGCCTGTGGTTCTGACCTCTGCAAACACAAACATGTTTTCATTGATATCACATCAGTTACTGATCAATTCTCTGATCAAAGGACCCCCCCCCCCCCAACAACCCACAGTAAAAACTAGCTCTTACTTTAAGTCTGAGGCTCCAGGTCCATTACTGAACTCCCAAGGCTCTTCTTTGGACCAGTCACTCTTCATAGACAGACAGCTGGGTCCTGGAGGTTCTGCTCTTTGCCTGTGGTTCTGACCTCTGCAAACACAAACATGTTTTCATTGATATCACATCAGTTACTGATCAATTCTCTGATCAAAGGACCCCCCCCCCCCCAACAACCCACAGTAAAAACTAGCTCTTACTTTAAGTCTGAGGCTCCAGGTCCATTACTGAACTCCACAGGCTCAACGTTGGACCAGTCACTCTTCATAGACAGACAGCTGGGTCCTGGAGGTTTTGCTCTTCGCCTGTGGTTCTGACCTCTGCAAACACAAACATGTTTTCATTGATATCACATCAGTTACTGATCAATTCTCTGATCAAAGTAATTTCTCTGGCTCTAAACACAAACAACTGCTGCTGCAGATCATCAGGATGTTTCATGCTTTGGATCAGAATCAAAATAGAAAGAGAAAAAAAGATAAAATAAATCAACCATCTCTTTTACTGGTTTGTCACATCCTTGTTCACAGTCCAATTCACATAGAAATGTCTACAGTTTATCATATATTTTCATAGATGAATCTACAAGATACAGATTTCTTTTTAACCATGAAGACTATCTTTGGATTTGCTCATCAGGTGAAGCTACACAAAGGTCAATAAGTGTTTGGACGATGTGTAAAAACGTAACACTTAACAAGTGGTATTCTAGGTTATGGATGGTAAAAACTTCCACTACAATGTTTCATGTTGTGATCAGAGTTTTCTTTTTATTAACTGTTGGCATTTACTTTTCTTTCTGTCTGTCATGCTGCTGCTGTAAACACAAGAATTTTCCCTATTTTGGGGTTAATAAAGTTGTATCCTATCCTATGTGCATTGGACCTCTTACAGAAGTTGTGGAGAACTATGTTTATGAAGAAAGTCTGCCAGTTTTAGAACTGAAAAAGCTGGTAATGTGTCTGAACATGCTGGTAACACAGCACCTGGTTGTTTGAGTCGGCTGCCATGGCAGGTAAAGTAGTCTGGACCACAGCTCCCAGTAAGTCTAGTACATTCTACATTGTAACAAGAATGCATATGGCAGGACAGGAAGTGACAAATGTAAAACAGGAACTACAAAGCAGGCTAAAAACCAGAGTCCATGGCAGAAAACAGAACCTAAATATGAAAAACAAAACCAAAAGTGGCAAGAAAATAAAACAGGAAGTGGCAAAATAAAAGTCCAGGTTGTGACACAGAGGGACTTGAAGTACAACATCAGAAGGCACAAGGACAGTAACAGAAAGAGGCTGGAGCATCGCCTGGAGCAGAAAAATGTCAGTTATGTGTGAGGAGGATTAAAACACATCTCGGGGTATGGTGAGGCTGGAAATGGTCGCCCGGTCACAGGTGACTAAGCCTGGGCAAATGAGTTAAACCTGTTCTTTAATAGATTTGATTCTGCCCAACCCTCAGTCTCCAACCACAGCCCCCTTGTCACACCTCTCCAGACCAGGCGTCTACTCCCAGTAGCAGCTGTTTATACCTCAGCACCACGCAGTCCACTCTGCCCTTCCTCCGACTGCAACAAAGGAACCCCCCCCCCCAAACAACCCACAGTAAAAACTAGCTCTTACTTTAAGTCTGAGGCTCCAGGTCCATTACTGAACTCCCAAGGCTCTTCTTTGGACCAGTCACTCTTCATAGACAGACAGCTGGGTCCTGGAGGTTCTGCTCTTTGCTTGTGGTTCTGACCTCTGCAAACACAAACATGTTTTCATATCACATCAGTTACTGATCAATTCTCTGATCAAAGTAATTTCTCTGGCTCTAAACACAAACAACTGTTGCTGCAGATCATCAGGACGTTTCATACTTTCGATCAAAATCAAAATAGAAAGAGAAAAAAAGATAAAATAAATCAACCATCTCTTTTACTGGTTTGTCACATCCTTGTTCACAGTCCAATTCACATAGAAGTGTCTACAGTTTATCATATATTTTTATAAATGAATCTACAAGATACAGATAATCGTACTTTGTATTTGAGGCTCCAGGTTCAGAACTGAATGACAGAGGCTCAAATCTGGACCAGTCGTTCTTCATAGATACACATCTTGATCCTGGAGACTCTGCTTCATCCCTCTCCTCCACAATAAGACTCATCTTCTGAAAAAGCCACAGATCCAGAGCTAAACACCTGCTGTCACTTGTATTAAAGTGAAACTTAGTCTAGGATCTCACACAATGACGTTGTGCCTTTGTTTAAAAGGAGTCTGGTGTTGGACTCAATTTTGAGTTTCATGTTGTGGCTTTAAAGTCACTGACTCATGTTGAAAAGTTTGCTTCTCTCTTGTTTTTTAATACAGCCACTGTGCTCACAGGATGCTTTGGCTGCTCCGAGTCTGTCGGATGTCACAGGAGTCACTGAGGCTGAAACAGGAGCACAAGATTGTGACTATGGCAATCATAACATGGTGAGTTCAACAACAATAGCCACGCACCTGTAGTAATTCTTGCCAAAATTCAATGTTAAATATTGTATTGGAATTCATAAATGTAAAATTATATGATTTACGGCGGAGTTAGAACCAGAGGAAACATTTCAGGGTTTATGTACGCTGCTACCTGCAAGACCCTAGAAGAATCCTTTTCATGAAGCTCTTCATGAACTGAAGGAACAGTTCTCGGCTTTTGAATAAAGAATAAGCAAAAGTTGAAATTTCTTACATTCAGTAAGGCTGTAGCAAAGGGGCAGAAAATCTCTGTAATGCTTGGGCCCTGTTGTCAGGCAGACATGGTCATGTGATTCTAAATGGTATGTTACCCATCTGTTAGAGTTAACCTTCTGGATGCTTGCTTTTATTATTCCTATGAAGGTTGAGGACCTACCCCAATGGATGCTCCTAATTGGTTGTCAGGGTTTGTGAGCTTGAAAACGTTGCAACCCAAGTAAGGTTCTCTGTGACTGGGAGTTTAAGTTGGCAATAAAGGCTTTTCTATTGAACAGGAATATCTCTTTCACACATATGGTGTTGAGACATAGTTCAAACATGGTGGGAAGTCTTTGGAATGAAGCATTTTAAAGAATGTACTCTCATCAACTAGCTTATGTACCTTGCCTAAACAAATGTTGCCAACTGTCATGCATTCGAAATCTAGTTTCGGGGCATATGGCGCATGGTTGTTCCATCCTGAAGATTTCATTTTGGATTTGCAAGCTACTGTCCCTATGTTTCCTGAAAAGGTAGTGAGACATTGGATAGGTCAAAAAACTCATATCTAGTCAAAGGTCTATTATTCTGCTCATGTAAGATCACATACACCTTTCTCTTTATCTCTTTATCTACCAGGCTCTCTATCTCTCTGGTCTTTCATTAGGCCTGTAGCCACCAGTTTATAGCGAACAAGAAATCTAACGAAGTCTGCGTGTTAGAGCTGTTGTCATATAAAGGAGCAGGACCAAAGACACATTGTATACATCGGTCACACAGTTGCTGTCCGATGGGTAGTGGTGTGAGGTGAGGCCCTGCCTACCCTGACCGCACGTCACTAGTGTGATCTCATCCTTTTCTGGAGGTTGATGTGACTTAGCAGCAGGTGGAGGTGACCCAGGTTGGCTAAACATACTGTATTAGTGCTGACAGGAGAGTACTTTGCTTTGTTGACGCTTGTGGCGTATGCAGAGCATGCCTATTCCTATTCTGAGTTTAGCTGTCTGACCGTGAATCTTTTAATTAAAATCACTTCAAGATTTTGGTTGAATCCAAATTCATTAATTACCAATACTTTATTATAATAATAATAATTTTCTGAAATCCAAGCTGACTTTCTCCAAACATACGTTAAACACGTATTTCGCTCATTTCTCTACATTTGTCGCAGAAAGAGGTGACACGAAGCACAGAGAAATAAACTAATCACAGGACGATCAACCCGATCCTCTCAGATCTCTGATTTAGAAAAGACTTTAGCTGGTGGGTGTCTGTCCTGTGACCAGACTCTGAACCACACCAGAGGAGCTGCAGGTGGAAAAAACAGCTTTAAATCTGGTGGGGAAATCAAACTGTTAAAACGTACGCAAACTGTACATGGACCCTCATTGATTCCCTTGGGGAAATTGTGTTCTCTGCATCTGACCTGTTCCCTTCCTGCAGGTGAGCAGCCGCATATGGGGTGCACTCCAGAAGCTAGTGTGAAGTTTCCCACACAAAGACCTGGTGGGATCATCTGGGTTTGAACCTGGTACCTTCTGCTACTTCCTGATGTGAATATTTTAAAAACATGATATATAAATAAAGTATAAATATCTATTGTTGATTGGTTATTTATGGAGACTGAAAACATATAAACATAATTCAAAATGTTACAGTTACAGTAATACTTTATTGCTATTGCTTATGCAATAAGGCACCAACTACTTCCACACAGCCACAGGTGGATCAGTTGGTAAAGCTTTAGTCTGAGAAGCAGAAGATGATCAGTTCAAGCCCAGTTTACCCAATCAGAAAACATACATACACATAGTGTATGTTTAAGCATATGTGTGTTTATTTATATATGTTATGTTTATTTAAAAAAAACACAACCATTTGAAATTCTCTTTTCCATATATATAATACTTAAAACTATAAATGTGTTTTATTAAGGGAAGAAAAATCATTTTTTAGGGAAAACAACTATTTAACTATTTAACCAACTCAGTTTTCATCATCAATATTCCAGCAGAGCAAAAGACATATCTAGCAAATGTGTAACCCATTCTCATTGAGTTCCCCACCCTTTAGGTAAACAGTTAACACTCCATTATTTCAGCTTTGGTGAATAGAAACCATCCATTCATAATTATTAGCAACTACCTTGACCAGTATGAAATCACCATAGCACCTGTTTGACACTCCTTCACACAAATCTTGAGTTTGCTATTGGTATCAGGCCTTAAAAAAGCTGCCACATCTGTGTTGTTCTTTACCAGCATGTATGGAGGAGGTCTAAGGCAGTAATAAGTCTGCAATGTATACCATTCTTTAGTTTTAAGCAACTGTTTGCAAAACAATGTTTACATGTTTTTTAACACTATAATGTACGACCCCACCCGAACATCGCAGTAGCGGAAAAATGATTCTGCCTCATTCAATGGTGGTTGAACCCATCCCTGAAACATAGCATCCAACTCACAGACAGGCCAATAATGCTGCTTGGTAATGATGTGTCATTTGTGAAGGTTATGATCTAATCTTTTATATGACTCGGGAGTCCTTTCAGTGAATGATTAATTTTAATGAAGTACCTTCTCTTGCCACATGGCAGCAGCTGCTTAAGCTCAGTCAGTAGGACAGGAAAAAGAAATAATTTGTTCAGAAATTACTTAACCAAGCATCTGTCCTCCTGGATTAGTTCTTTTGTCACGTGACAGCCAGGCTGCTCTGGTCTGTAAAGCAGCAAGCACTCAGTTCGTTCTTGATTTGTTCATATGGATCCTTACGGATCATTCTTTCGTTCTTTTGTCACGTGACAGCTGTACATCAGATATGGGGCTGTGTCGATATGAACGATGTCTGATTTCTGACGTTTATTTTTCACCTGGCAGCCAACATACATTTACAGGCTCTTTAGCGAGTAGCAACACTTCAGTACGTTCATGATTATTTCATACGGGTCCTTACGGAACGTTCATTCGTTCATCACCATGTGACTGCTACCAAGCAACTGTCGCACTGTAAAACTACGATTGATGGATGGATGAAAGATGCGGGACATAAGTCACATTAATGTGGTACGTTTTTGCTAGGTTTTCACAGGGTTTTAATTGCTTGTGGCATTTTAGTATATGGTGTTTGAGAACCGTGACCATTATTGCAACACCCACCGCGCCACCTGCTGGATATTAACGAAATGAACAAATGAATTGCTTCAGTTCTGAACTTGCATTTACTTTTTTTTCGCTTTTGTTGCAATGCTAGATGAACAGTGTAACTGAAAACAAGGCCAAAACAAGCAGCTCATTGAATCAATCAGCAGTGCTGCTGATGTGATTGACAGAGGGCCAACCAGCTACGAATGAAAACAGTTTCTGGTGATTTGCGGGTCAATCAAAACAAAATTAAAACCGGATGAATGGCAGTGTCAAAACTATCGTATATTGGCTCTGTGATATCGTAGATCATACAGACCCCAAAAATATCGTATTAATATGATAATTATTGATGCAATCCACGTCTGGACTGAGGTAACCTCAGCTGCTGAAACCAAACAAATCAGTTAAGTAAAAAATGGTCAAAAAATAAATAAATAGGGATGTACATTCATAACTAAACATCTGCTGTACTGTGGTTTACCTGTGAAAGTAATATTTATACTAGTATAGTATAATAGTGCTAAGGTTTGTGCACACACTCATACAAAAAATGCATATATCATTAACATAAACATAAGCATTATTATACATAATCTTATAATACTTAATATTTGCCATGACATACAATACCACAATTTCCATATTCACACATTGATATTGGTAGTGATAATTATCAGTAATACTTACAGTTGGGTTTAGAAAGCCTGTTTATCAGCTCAGGTGTTGAGTGTCCCACTTCAAGGTTAGTAAAGCTGTAGCTTAACATTGTTCACCCAAAGGGTGAGGCAGACGTTGGTGCATGAACAATGCCACTTGTGATGGGGTGATGGGAGGAGCTACACTACGCCCATCCAACAAGCAGAGGAAAGAACTCTAGCAGCCAGGGAGCCCACACACCTTCAGTTCCAGGAGGGCAGGTGTCACGACCCAAGCCGCCCACACAGAGCCCCCCAGGCAGAGCTGCAGCAGCCACAGAGACAGCACCCGGGCCAGAGTGGGCCACCGGGGGTCAACGCTGTCCGCCCCATGAGAACCAGGGGCAAACACTCCCGCCCAGTGGGAGAGTCAGTCCGAGAGAGTGGCGCGTTAATGTTTCTGCATTAACACTAATTTTTTAAATTGAGTCCGCTACGGTACCGTATATCTGGTAACACTGTTATCGGTGTTATAGTTTGGACAGAAGTGGAAGTAATGTTGTTAGACACTTACCTCCTCAGCTTCACTTTTCCTGCTTCTGCTTTGTTTGCTCTGTATGGTGTCTGAAACCACTGAACAGCTTCTCTACCTAGATCACTTGATCCCTGAGGCTCCACCACACCCCTTCCCATCTGTTTACGGGAAACCAGGTGACTGGGAATCATTGATTCTGTAGAGCTGATGTGTTATAATGTTGTTCTTTTCTCTCCTACTGTTAGTTGCATTTGTGTTTGTAAGGAGCACCTGTAGGAAGCTATACATGTGCTTAAATACTGGAAAATTATGAAATAAAGAGACTTTACTTTTTCCTTCCTTTTTCCGAAGTGATCTTTGCTGTAACTTTTATTTATTTGTACATCTTATTAATTTACCTAATATCACATATTTGTTCAATTTTCCATTTTCAGTGTTATTACCGTACATTTACTGTGGCTCTGTACAGATTACACTTTTTCAATAAACACATATACAAAACCACAAACTACCAAATTTGTCTTTATCTCCAATATAAGTGTCCAGCTCAAAAACAAAGTTTGTTTATACTGTAATTTCATTCACTAAACACTGACACAAACGTACTATCTGATATCATGTAGTATCAGAGAACAGATTCAACTAACATTTAACTAACTGTTGATAGTTTACATTTCCTACAAGACCTCGTAAGCAAAAGCATTAATTGTTGTAAAATTGAGCTGGATGAACAAATGTACACATTGACACTTTATTAAGGGTGGGCCATTTGTCTCAAAATGATATTATGATATTTCAACCTCTTCTCTCCCTCTACTCTCTCTGTTGTTTAGACCGTTCACCTTTTAAGTCTCAAAGGAACACAGCTGTTACCAAGCAAACCCAGGCGACAAGTACAAACAGGAGAAAAACACACATGCCTTAAGGGAGTGGAATGTGGAAATGTGGAAATGTGGAAAACTATCCTGCTAGAGGAACTGACGAAAGCAAGATGTTTAGCGTGGATGAATAAATGAATGAAAGCAAAAATAAATATTTGGAGAATTAAAAGGAAATCCAGAATTAAAAAAAATAATTCTAAAATACACAACATCTACTTACAAAACAACAATTTAATTATTGTGATGAATAAATCTATATTTGTTTGTTTCTACATTTTCAGTTATTTACTTTAGAATTTATTATCTCCTTAAGATTGGTTGATTTATAAATTATTAAGTTGCTAGGATTTTTAATGTGTCCCATAACTGCAGAGTAGAGCCGGTTCGTCGACCTCAGGTTTTACCAGACGAAGAAGTCTGCATGAGTCAGCTCTGCACTGACAGGTCTGACTACTTTCTAAGGAGTCGTATAAAGGTTCTGTATTCACCAAGTCTTATCATAGACACAAAATGACCTATCTTTAACGCTAGGACTACTGGGTTTTCTAAATATACCAGTTCCAACTACAATGTGTTCAAATGATCTGCTCAGCTAGCTGACACCCTAAATCATCTGTGAACAGCTGATTTTGTTCGTAAAGAGGGCCATCACTGACGCACTAAAGGTGGTGGGTTGCATGGGCTCACTGACCCTGCTCCTGCCTGCAAGGCTACACAGTTCCTTTGAGTCTATGAGTGACATCCACTGTTACAATGTTCCACCGCTATGTGCTTGGATTTAAACGTGTCATTGTTGCGGTCTCACCGAAGGAAGCAATAAAAGACATCAACAATACAATAAGACAGTTTCAGATCTTTATCAAATGTGGCGAAGCTTTGTTTATTTACAAAAAAACTAGTTCAAATATTGTTTGCACTGTAACGTAACCAAAAATTACAGAAAAGATGATAGTACACCTATCAAGTTTTAATAAATGTGCAATAAAAAATATAAACCAAAAGCGCTTGAAAGCGTTTCCTTTTTATATTCCGTTTCCGTTCGTTATTCAGATACCACATGTAAATGCATATGCTAAAAATTACAGAAAATTTGACAACACACCCATTAACTTTTAACAAATGTGCAATAAAAATATATACTTGAAAGCATTTTCGTTTTATATTCCATTTATTTCGTTATTACTCCTTTCACCTGTACCACAAGTCATTGCAGAGCTACAGTCATGTTCCTATGAAGTTAACCAGCTGTTTATTTTGTTATTTCCTCTTTCATGGCCGTCTGGTAAATGAAAGTGGGCGTGGCCATCCACGTCCCAGAGCAAGGACACTGGGGGAAGGGGAAACACGCATCAACATGCAGGACAAAGATCTACGTTTCTCTGCCTGCTACAGCCTCGGCTGCTTTGGGTTGTTAGTCTCCCTTTCACCTGTACCATATGAAATGTGTTCCTACGAAGTTGATCAGCCGCTTTCAGAATCAGAATCGTTTTTATTCCCCAGGTTTGAACAGGGCAAACATTATTTTTATTTAGAAAAAAAAAAATCCCATACGGTTTGCACTGTAACGTCACCAAAAATTACGAAAAAAACGACAGTACAGTATTAATAAATGTGCAATAAAAATATAAATGCTTGAAAGCGTTTCCGTTTTATATTCCGTTTCTTTCTTTATTTCCCTTTCACCTGTATCACATAAAGTCATTGCAGAGCTAGAGCCATGTTCCCAAGAGGTTCACCAACCGCTTTCAGCGGTGACACACGCATGGACGTTGTTCTGCCCGCTTTCTGTCACAATGGCACAACGGTGGAAGGACCCAAATGCACAGCGAAACTTGAGTAAAAGATTGCTTTAATAGGAACATAGTCAGGCAGGCAGTGGTCATACACAGGTTGGCAAAAACGATATCTGACAGGGCTTGGGCAAAAGACGTGGTCAAAAACAGGCAGAGGTTATACACGCTAGGCAGGGTTATCATAGGCTGGGCAAGAATCAAAAAGGTATTACCAAACAAGGTCATGCACGGAAACTGGAAACTCGACAACGCTGGACGGCTGGTCATGGAATGAACTCAGACAATCTGGCAAGGTGCTGGGGTGAGAGGTGGTGCTTAAGTACTGAACTACTGATTACTGAATTACGTGCAGGTGGGGTTAACAAGGACCGGAAGTAAAACTAGACTGACTGGATATGGGAGCTAAACAGGAAATGATTACAAAATAAAACCGGAACTGGCTAGATAGTGGAGTAATTGACTGAGGTTGTGACACTTTCATGTAGACACAAAACTCGTCAAAGCAAAATAGCTCGGTGCAGCATTTGCAATTGCATGTTGTATATGAATAACGAAATAAACAAAATGTGAAGCAAAATGCTTTGAAGAGTATTGTGTCTACATGAAAGCGGCTGTTCAACTTTGTCAACATGTGGCACCAGTATGGTGGAGGAATTTATGGAGGAATAACGGGCCAAAGCAACAGGCTGAAAGAGGAGGCTGTAGCAGAGGAACACAGGTCTTTGTCCTGTATGTTGATGCGCCCAGCCCCCACAGTCAGCGCTTACCTTTGCTACGGGACTGATAGCCCCGCCCACTTTTATTTATCAGATAAATATGAAAGTGGGAATAACGAAATAGACGGAATGTAAAGTAAAACGCTTTGAAGAGTTTTGTTTACATCAAAGCGGGCAAATCACATGTTAACGTTTTAATTTTTAAATAAATAAACAAAAAAATAAACAAATAAATAAAATAAAATAAAATTAAAATGTTTTCCCTGTTCAAATCTGGGGAATAAAAGCGATTCTGAAAGCGGCTGGTCAACTTTGTAGGAACACATTTTATATGGTACAGGTGAAAGGGAGCCCAACGCAGCCGAGGCTGTAGCAGGCAGAGAAACGCAGATCTTTGTCCTGCATGTTGATTCGTGTTTCACCTTCCCCCCAGTGTCACTGCTCTGGGACGTGGATGGCCACGCCCACTTTCATTCACCAGACGGACATGAAAGAGGGAATAACGAAATAAACAGCTGGTTAACTTCGTAGGAACATGACTGTAACCTTGCAATGACGGAAGCATTTGCATTTACATGTTGTATATGAATAACGATATTCACAAAATCTACGTTTGAAAAAACTTTGAAGAGTTCTGTGTTTACATGAAAGCGGGCAGAACAACGTCCGTGTATGGCTCACTGCCAAAAGCGGCTGGTGAACCTCTTGGGAACATGGCTGTAGCTCTGGAATGACTTTATGTGGTACAGGTGAAAGGGAAAGTAACTAAATAAACGGAATATAAAACCGAAACGCGTTTTTGGTTTATATTATAATTTTAATTGCACATTTGTTAACACTAGATGGCTGTACTGTCGTCTTTTCTGTAATTTTTGGTAACGCTGCAGTGCAATAATGTGTGAACTTTAGTTTTTTTGTAAATAAGGAAAGCAGCAAAACTGTCTTATTGTGTTGATGTTTTTTATTGCTTCCTTCGGTGAGACCGCAACAATTATACTCGCCCTTTCACGTTGTACACTGTTAAACATTTCAGAGGGTTTGTAGTAGGGCTGTAACTCAAATATACAGTAATCATTACTGTATTTTAAATTTACAGTAATTGGTACCGTAAATCCCTCGATTACCTGTGTATTACTGTATTCCCATGACTTTAAATTAATACTTTATTAATTAATG
Source organism: Betta splendens (assembly GCF_900634795.4). Taxonomy (NCBI): domain Eukaryota; kingdom Metazoa; phylum Chordata; class Actinopteri; order Anabantiformes; family Osphronemidae; genus Betta; species Betta splendens. The sequence continues at coordinate 376,164 of NC_040889.2, read as the reverse complement.
AATTATATGCATTTATATCTATTAAACCTATAATAATGATAATAATAATATACTGTAAATTTAAACTGAATACACAAGACCCAGTCGTTACAAAATACAAAATATGGAAGTTTATTTAAAACATTGAAAATTATATTAATTAGGACTGAACTGTTTGAAAATACAATATTGTATTTAAAACATTCAAGTACATACACCATTAAAACTTGCAAGGTACACCGTAACATGGCCTTTTAACAAAACTTACAATACAGTACAGTTAACATATTTCAGAAAAATCACTACTGAATGCATGTGACTGTTGATTCAACTATCAAGACAGAAATAACAATAATAATGGCTGTAACCAACTTCATAAAAACTTACTTAACTTACTAATCTCAGTTCTTCCACCTAAATTCAGTTAGATGACAAAGAAAGAATGACACTTTTGTTCTGTTGTCTGACCATCTCTCTGATCTCCACTCTGGTTTTAGTAGCACAAATCCTCTTGATTTATTCTAACAAGGACTCTATAAGCTAAATAAAATAGAAGTTAAGACAAATTCAGATATTCGACTTTCAGATACTATCAGGTCAGAAAAACACATAAATAATGGATGTAACCAACTTTATATGAACTTACTAATTTGGGCTCGTCCACTTCCAGTTAGATGATAAAAGAAGGATGACACTGTTGTTCTGTTGTCTTTCTCTTCACCATCTCTCTGGCCTCGCCTGGCTCACTCAAGTTTAAGCAGTGCATTTTGGGCCCATCCTCTGGATTTATTGACACAAGGACTCTATGAGCAAAATAAAATAAAGGACACGACAAATTCAGATCTCAATAAACTATCAGGTCAGAAATAACAATAATAATGGTAGTAACCACCTTCAGAAGAACTTACTAATCTGAGCTCTTCCACTTCCAGTTAGATGATGAAGGAAGGATGACACTGTGTTGTTCTGGTGTCTTTCTCTTCACCACTTCTCTGGTCTCTCCTGGCTCACTCCAGCAGTGCATTTTGTGCCATCCTCCAGATTTATTCACACAAGGAATCTATAAGCAAAATAAAATAAAGGATAAGAAGACAAATTCAATTCCCTTTCAACTATCAGCAGTGGTGGGTAAATACTGGTCAAAGTCAAGTGTTACAGTAGATACACAGCATTATTTCAGCCTCTATCACCAAACCATGCAACCATGTTACAAACGTTTGATACTGAGGCTAAATGGTGCTGAGTGGCTACTGTGACACTGGCTTTGAAGAATCGTTTCACCAGAAACGCTGCTGCCGCAGCAGGTCTGTCTATCAATCTAAAGTCTATCAAAAGTTATATATTTTTGCATATTCTACCGTGCAATAATAAACTCACTCACTGATGGCATAGTTCTTCACTCAGCAGCAAATAACTTTTGACAAAGCAAACTTCGAAGTCTACTGTTAGCAGTTAGCTAGCTGTAACACCGACCTCGATGCTTACCGCGTCACGAGCCTCTGTAACATTACTAACGTTACGTTACCGGTACTGAAGAATATTAGCTACAGCATGACCCAAATGCCTTAAAACAACAAGAGATAAATAGACAGATAATGATAGAGATGTGTCGCTAGCTTGGCTCACTTTCAGATGTTACTGTTACAGTGTGTTTTCTTATGCATTTACCTTTGCGATGTCGTAAACCCTTCTTCATCAATGTGAACTCCAACAGCAGCAGTCAAACCGAGGGAAGCATCACTTTCAACTCAGGAGTGGAAAAAGTGCATACGTTAGATGAAAGAACACCTGTTAGCGCCAAAAGTAAATACAGTGGTGCGCTGTAATTTCAAAAAATATGGTAAATCGCTGTATAAAATGTGTGATGTTATCAAAAAATCCCATGATGCACTGGAAACTACAGTTATATACTGAAAAAACGATATACAGTATTGTATTCTGTGATATAGGGTAAAATTCTGTTGAAATTACAGAAATGTCTAACACTGTAAATCCAAGCACATAGCGGTGGAACATTGTAACAGTGGATGTCACTTATAGACTCATAGGAACATGAGTTGGAACAAGGAGCAAGCCCATGTGCCCCCCCCCACAGAGTGCGTCGGTGATGGCCCTCTTTATTTAACAAAAGCGGCTCTTGGCAGGGTGCCAGCTGGAGCGTGCCGGACAAATGAACACCCAGACGTTGTTAGGGGTATATTTAAAAGTGTACGTCCTTTAGGTGTTCTAGTGTTAATTACAGATTTGACTTGTCATAAATGCATACAATAGTCTAGAGCAGTAGATTATTGTATGCGCAATAATACTGCTGTAGATTATTTAGAAGACAGCGAGTACTTCAGCACAGTCTGATATTCGCGGTTACTTGTATGAGTTCAGCCTCATACTCCTCCAGACGGTGAAGTGCTGTGTGCTGTTGGGGATATGCGAGGAGCACAAGGGAGATACCCATCCATCCATCCATTTTCTTAACCGCTTACTCCCTAGTGTGGGGTCACGGGGGTGCCGGAGCCTATCCCAGCTGGCTACGGGCGAGAGGCAGGGTACACCCTGGACGGGTCACCAGTCCATCACAGGACAACACATAGACAGACAACCATTCACTCACACACTCACACCTACGGGCAATGGAGAGAAGCCAATCAACCTAATGCACGTCTTTGGACTGTGGGAGGAAGCCGGAGAACCCGGAGAGAACCCACGCAAACACGGGGAGAACATGGAAACTCCACACAGAAGGGCACCAGGGCCGCCTCCGGGAATCAAACCCAGAACCTTCTTGCTGTGAGGCGACAGTGCTACCCACCGCACCACCGTGCTGCAGGGAGATACCAATTATGTCTATAATTTCGAATCACAAATGTGGTTATTAGCTCAAATATATATAACTATATGACAAATGTCTATAGTTTAATAAGTGAAACACTTAACTATTATTGATTTTATAATTATGAATTGAATTAATAATTACTTAATTTACGGGGCACCACCCTGTTTCCAGGGACCAATAACCAATTTGCGTGTTACCTGAGGTAAAAGGGGTGTGTGTGTGTGTGTGTGTGTGTGTGTGTGTGTGTGTGTGTGTGTGTGTGTGTGTGTGTGTGTGTGTGTGTGTGTGTGTGTGTGAGAGAGAGAGCATGTCTGAGCAGAGGCAAAGCATGTCTGAGAAATCCTAAACCATATCATTTCCAAGGTATTTCTCGGGTGAAAGAAAACAAAAGAAAAGAGGGATAGATGAGTGAAGAGAGGTGTGGTTAGAGTTTGTTGGTCAATTCATGAAAGAGTTGTTGGCTGGCAAGGCATTGTGGTGTCTTTATGAAGTGTACATGTCTGTGTCTGGTGTGGACTACAGTGTGTACATTCTCTCATTGCATGAGATCTATAAAGACATGGACCTGCTTCTAGCTTAATCTAACCACAATTTAAGTTGGTACTCCCAGGGTTGTGGTACCTGAAAGGGATGCATAACCGTGACGGTAGTGGACACAAGGCTTTCCTTGATAAGGCTTTAACAGAAACTCAATAAGTTGCTACTGACTCTGACCGGGAGGCTAACTTGCAGATGAGATTTCATTAGCCTACCTAGCTACCCGTACCTAAATTATCTTCTCTGATTGTCCTGGAGGGTCTCAGGAGGCTGCAAAATCATTGAGGAGAAGAATTAACTATGCGTGGGTTACAAATTGTTTAGGCTCATCCAGAGATCCAGCTATTTCTACCAGCTTGCTGATAAGATTTTTGGGACCTACAATAGATGCGGACTAGTACTCTTTATACATATCACGCTGTGGGATGGACTAGTCTACCCTCGCCTTTGGGAGCTGGGACTGCTCCCCCCTTTTGGTATGTGGATGTGTTTGACACAGGCTTGGTGCCTGGTCTAGGCCACCTATGTCTTTCGTACCTAGTGTAATAGGAAAAGATGCCTGGTTTAATCCACTAGTGGGGAGTCAGTGTTCAGTCAGACGTTCGATGGGTCAGGATGCTAAAAACTCTGGTGTCCGCTAAAGGTCTCCTAATGGGGCGTACAAGCATTTTCCATACCAGCTGGGCATATCTCACAACTCCCTGCATTGTGTTCCTACTTGTCTTACAGTGCATGGCGACATCAAATTGGATGCTGTCATGGAGATTATGCAGGAATAAGGACTGGAATGTACTGTCTTCTTCTAGACCTGGTGTATTCCGTCCTTGGAAGTAGGCCTTGCCGGATCAGAATATGGGGCATATTCTTCTCTTAAAGCTCGACAGAGTGAAGAGTAATGATCCCGAATGGCAGGCTCGAGTGTTTCCATGAAGACATAGACACTCTTAGGTGTGGTCTTCCAGATTAGCTTTAGTTTCTCACGAGCTGTTGCATGAGGGAGGTCCAATAATCAACTTCCCGCAGGTAGTCGTCTATGGTGGAATCATCGTTAATGGGGTCAAAGCACTCCATGTCTTTGGCTAGGGATTTAAGCTGGCGTAGGCGCAAACTTAAGTTTGGGGAAGGATAAGCACTATCAGAGTCACTTGAGCTTGTGTCGTCCCACCGGTCGCTGTAACGTGGGTGAACCCGACGCTGCTTCCTGCATTTGGAATGAGGTGCTTTCTCCTCCAACAGGGGGCTTAACCTACCACTGTCACTCTGGCTCTCAGGTTGGGTTTCCCTCCCCAGAGTGGGGGCATTCCTGTCCTCAGTGCATGAGGGGGAGTAAAACAAGTTTGCTCTGGATGCCTTCCTGTGCACTGGAGTACTAGTGTCTCTGTACTCAGCCACTGTAGTGGTCTGGAAACCTTTTCCATTGACTATGTCACTGGTAACACAAGTAGCTGGACTGAGCTGGTGCTCGTAAGGAGGTGGCTGGGGGGGTCTTTAGTCTCTGGGCGAGAGCCACTGCGCCTGTTTGGGGCATCTGCCGCTTTTTTTGTAAATAAGAATAAACCTGGGGAATAAAAACGATTCTGATTCTGAAAGCGGCTGATCAACTTCGTAGGAACACATTTCATATGGTACAGGTGAAAGGGAGACTAACAACCCAACGCAGCCGAGGCTGTAGCAGGCAGACGTATTGATGGGTGTTTCCCCTTCCCCCAGTGTCCCTGCTCTGGGACGTGGATGGCCACGCCCACTTTCATTCACCAGACGGACATGAAAGAGGGAATAAGGAAATAAACAGCTGGTTAACTTTGTAGGAACATGGTTGTAGCTCTGCAATGACTTTATGTGGTACAGGTGAAAGAAGTAATAACGAAATAAATGGAATATGAAACGGAAACGCTTTCAAGCGTTTTCTGTTTATATTTTTTATTGCACATTTGTTAAAAATTGATGGGTGTCTCTCTTTTGATTTTGTCTTCGTCTAAATAAGTGTAAAACAGTCTTATTACTCATGCAGAATCAATATATGCAGAACAAACAACTTGCTGCATTAATGAGTCGGAGATCTACTGAGTCCTGGCGTTCTGGCATACCACAGAGAGAGTTTATTACAATTTATTTATTTTTATTATATGATATCCTCTACAACTTAGCAGTGGTAGTCTGCCAGACTTGTGTGAAATACTATAAGAAGAGCGTTTTAAAAAGTCAAGTGAAAGGTTTTGGCGTCTCACAACCTACGTAGGTGCAGCTGATCACGCTGCCTGATCTCCCATGGAGTTTTTCTTTGTCTCGGAGCTAAAGTATTTACACCTATTGACCGAGTGGAGACAATATGTTAATGTCTCCGTGCCAACACGTAGTAGGGGATGGGGTTTGAAGTTTGCTTTTGGAACTGAATCAACATCAGACGCCGTAACTCGCGCGAAGCGAGTTCCAAATCCACTGTGTTGCCTGTGTAATAAAACATTGTTTTTCTGCAGATATTGTGGTAAATGTCATTACGGTAAAGTGTAATGTTGCAGCTTCCGTTTAAAGGACACATTGACTATGTCTTACTGTTTTAACTGTTTAACTTGACCAACTTAAAAGTGGTCAAAGTGGTTTATGCTGCAGAGCAGGAGTTATTTTCGTTTTCATTCAGTGAAAAACTTTAACATTTATCGTGCATAATAAGCACATGTAAAACAAACAAGCTGCTGCATTAATGCGTTGTTGATCTGCTGAGTCCTGACGTTCTGACGCACCATAGAGAAAGATTTAATACAATGTATTTATTTATATTAAATAAAATCCTCTTACAGATTTTATGTGAACGTCCATAAGAACTGCGTTTAAACAGCGGTGAAGTGAAAGGTTTTTAATGTCAGGAGTATAAGAAAAAGACCATTGGTTTTAGAAGCAAGATTTAGTTTAATTAGTAGGAGATCAGATCAGGGGACTCTGCCGGTGTTTGCACTCAGCTGACTCATTCCGCCTCCAGACAGGTCTGTCCTGGAAAAACTGATACCGTGTTTCAATATACTTTGTAATATATGGCCCCACTGTGCATTTGATTATGGACTCCTCGAAAAACTGTCTATCCATAATCCCCTCGAAAATAATCATTGGTCCTGGTCCCCACTTAGAAATCATTCCCCAAACGTGGAGTTTGAGGGGATGCTTAGGTCGCGGTTTGGAAACCAAGTGTCCTTTCTCTGCGAAACTCATTCTGGCAAAATGCTCCAATGCCACAGTCGATTCATTTTTCCCCGAAACGAGAAAACGGGAAACGGCTTTAAGTCCATTAATGTGTCTGGTTTTGAAAACACAGTTTTCAGCTCGTTTATTTGTTTTTAACACGCTGCTTTGAATAAATGCCGTTTGTCCTTTTTAAACGAGATGGTGGGGCTTTCTCGTTACAATACGAAGTTACTGGACTTACTGGGAGCCTGGGTGAGAGGCAGGGTACACCCTGGACGGGTCGCCAGTCCATCGCAGGGCAACACAGAGACAGACAACCATTCACACACACACTCACACCTACGGGCAATGGAGAGACTAATGCACTGACTCTGGGAGGAAGCTGGAGAACCCAGGGAGAACCCACACAAACACGGGGAGAACAAACTCCACACAGAAAGGCACCAGGGCCGCCTCCGGGAATCAAATCCCGAACCTTCTTGCTGTGAGGCGACGGTGCTACCCACCGTACCACCGTGCCACATTCTGACAAATCATGTGTCTTAAGAGTCTTCCATCTCTGTGGTCTACTTCGTTCACTACTGGATCCTCTTGGTCATCTTAAGCAGGACAAGGAGGGTGGCTCTGCTTGTATTGTGGCAACGTTATGAAGGACAACACAATCACATGCCCTCTCTGGACTGACCCTGAGGCCACGCAGACACTGGAACCTCGCCTTCAGGATGCCTGTGGTCGTCTCCACCTTGGCCGTGTTCTGCTGTGGGCCCGGTTTAACTGTGTCTGTGGTCCAGGTTCAGGGTAGGGTGTCATCAAACAGGGCAGACAAGGGAATACTCTGTCCCCCACCAAGTAGCTATTGCAGTGTCCTGTAATGATTAAAATGTGTAAAACAATAAAACAATACAGTAAAATCATGAACTTGTGTAAATTACAACATAACCTGTTGGAACAAGTGACATAGTGATGATTCCCTGAAGATTCTGGAATCATGCACTGACCCTGATCATTTGGCTTCAACATTAGTGATGAGATGGGTTGCATCAAATATTACCTAGATAATTGAAACAGTAATGAGTTTAATAGTCTTTAAACCAAAAGATTCTTAACACGAAATAATTGTTACCCGCACATTGATATTGTGAAATGATTTCCTCTTAACATAGTCTCCCTCATTGGCTGAAGGAGCTTTAATAGGAATGTGGGTGCCATCCATGCACCCAATCACATTTGGAAAGTCTACGGTAATACGAAAGCGTGCATGTGTGCAGTACATCCGAGGTGTACGTATTAAAATATGTGCCATAGATTATCATAGAAAGGACAAACCTGCCACTCAAAAGTGTCCTGATGCAAAAAACAAAGAGCTACGCACAGAATGCTTTCTGTGGTAAGTGCAGACCCGCGTTTGTTAAGTTTGAGATGAAATGTTTTTAATAGTTCGTTAAATACATTAATGATTCTGTAGAGAAATGATAACGCTCCCTCCTTCAAATAATTCTCATATAAAAATCTTATGAAAAAAAACATTGATACGTAGCTTTATGACCCTCTGCTCCGGAGCAGGTTATGTTCAGAGAGTAAGTTGCTATGGTTACAAACATACCCTGAAAGTTCCCTTCATTTTAGGAATCGAAAGCTGAGGTTAATCACTAACTTACCCTCAAACTTACCTGGGTATGTCACATAACCCGGTTTCTGGAACACACCCCTGTTCCAGTTCTAAAGAAAACTCAAAAACACATCTCACTCTAATTCTGGAGCGTCAAACTGCCCTTTTCCAAGTCTCCCTGCTGATTACCTTGAGCAGGTGTGTCAGTTGGCCCACCCGGCTGCTGATTGACTGAACACACCTGATCAAGGTAATCAGTAGGCTCTGGGGAAGGGAGAGTTGGAAAACCAGCAAGGGACTGGTTTGAATATGACACCCCTCCTCTAATTCCTCCTCAAAGTAGTGTGCAGGCGTGGGCCTTGCTGCAGCATGTTTTGATCGTTCTGTCTTACTGTCTTTTTCTGTATTTTTACTTACTTTTACCTATTGATTTTCTTGCACCCTCTCTGACCATGTTGTTCGAGATTTTTTGTTAATTTTTTGCTTGGATTTATACTTTCCCTCATTTGCAAAGCTGGTGCACGAGAGCCGCCACGGTCTGCTGCCACAATACACACCTCAGGTTCAAAGGCAGCCTGCCACCATTAAAACTGTTAAAAGGTGGATGGATGAGGACCGTGTTGCTCTGCAGAGCTGCTTTGAAGACACTGACTGGGAGGCTCTCTGTGAACCTCATGGTGAGTTACATTACAGACTCCATGCATCCTCTGATCAAACCCTCAGTCAATCCCCTCCAGTTTGCATATCAACCCTATCTAGGAGTGGAGAACCACCTCCAACTGAACATCAGTAAAACTAAGACTAAGCTGATTTTGACTTTTGGAAGTCTGGGAGTGCTGTGAGCTGAGAGGAGGACGCTGGTCAAACTCCTCTCTAGCCTAAACAACACCTCCCACCCCCTAGCATTTTTTTAAACAGTTTGTAGTTTTTTAGCTTTACGCATGAACAAATGCACTAAATATTAAGGAATATAGATATGCCATATATCATATTAATCCATAGAGTCTTGGCTTTAATGCTGTATAAATGTATTTTACATTGACAAACACGGAGTTCAACTAGCTCAAACTTGGTCTCTAGCTCCATCTGGTGACTATATAAGGCATTTACAGTATTGCATTGGTAGGCATTGCAGTAATATTAATTTAAAAATAGTTATATATGTACAGATAAAACTTATTTTCTTCAAAATAATCACTTTTATAGGTATAAAAAAATATTATGGTTATTACCTTTTAGAAAAATCAGATCTTGCACGAGAGATGATTGATGAGATGATTTTAATACATTGTGCAAGGAACTTATTTTGATGTGTTCTGACCAGTAACACATAAACTAAAATTTACACCTCATATCACATCACACAAGTGTCCTCTACATTATGACACCAAATGTATTCAAGTAGCCCCTATGATTGCACATATATACTCTGTATGGCATCTATACCCCCCTCCACCCACCCAACTACAATACCAAAAAATAGGGTTTTAATCTCCCTACCATCTTGTGTGTACCTCCAACTGTGACAACAATCAATGTGTGCAAAAGAATTTCCCTTTTGAATTCAAGATTTCCATCTTAAATCTCGAAACATCACGGCTCTGACAGTTAAGGAACTCGATCAGTCAACGCTCTCGCTTCTGATCGGTCCAGCTCAGATTTGCTGCTCAATGGTTCCTTCCTCAGTATTGTCTACAGTAAGTCCTGGGTGGATGCAGTCATAGAGACAACCAGGTCTCTTTCTGTCACAGATTTATAGAACTGATGTTAAGCAACAACATTAAAAAGTGCAAGAACATTACGATCAATTGGAAATAACATTTAACACTATGTGACATCTGTGTTTAGTGTTTGTCAGATCAGTGGATGGTTCAGCGCTTTACCTGAATGTCTGTGTTGATATCTGTCTGCCTTTGTCTTTACATTCAGCTCTAGTGTCTCTGCTCGTGTTCCTACTCAGTGTCCTTCCAGCAGAGCTTTCGAACTCTTCGCAGCTCAAAGACACAGCTGTGAAACTGAATACCGGCAACTGCTGGGCCTCCCTCTAGGAGCAGCTGGAAGAGTTGAAACAACAGCATCTGCATGTCTGTCAACTAAATACAAAGCATTTGAAAGAGCAACTTTTTTGGACTTGAATATCAGTTGTATCGGTGGTGAAGTGTTTGTGAACTAATAGTTTATGTAACAGATTCTATTGTCTGGCTGCTTTTCACTGCTGGAACTGCCTGAAACAAATTGTCTGTATAGTTTTATTTCCATCGACCATCTGGCTGCAGAAGATCCTTTTGAAGGGAAGCTGCAGCTGAGTCTGGGTCACTTAGTGTAGGGTTTTGGCCTCAGTATCTAGAGTTGACCTTTGTGCCCAACAGTGGACAACAGGAGATGTATAACAGTGTTTACATGTAATATTTTATGAGAAACCTGTAGTAAGACAATGTTTGAAAGACATGTCCACAGTTTGTTATGGGAAAAATTGTCTCTTCCTTATTTTTATGTGTCTTCCTTATTTCTATGCATTTCTATGCAGTTATTATACGAGTTATGACTTATGTTCTGCAATTAATATCTTATGTTTTGTCTTACTGTATGCATTTGACATTTCACCTAGATTGTTCAATGGTTGTCTCTGCCTGATAGACTCTCAACTCTAGCTCCCAAACCCAAGGTCTGGGAGTTGTGTCTCTGTCTGTTGAGACTTGGTGCTCCTTTCTCACAGATAGTTGGACGTCAGCGATGCAGGTGTGAGAAAGTAAAAATCTTCACACACACTGCGACAGGGAGGAGATGGTGCATGTAATTTGATTGGGATAGAAAGACATTCCACCCTAGTCGGACAGAGAAGCTAAAAGGCAGAAGCAACTTGAGGATCGTGGGCTCTTTGCATCACACCTTCGTGGTGTGTGCACTGATCTCCCCAGCTGGTTTTTGGTTTGTTGATGTGCACGATCAACATCCATGCTTTTTATTTGCTTTCCCCATTATTTTTATTTTCTTTATTATTTCAATAAATCGCACAAAAGGACAACTCTCTCATCTACTTCTTTATGGAAAATTTCCACCACAAGTTACATATGAATAGAGTTTACCTACCAAATGCTGGTCTGGAGCAGAACAGTGATGTCACAACTAGAGAGAAACTAAACTCTGCATCAGAGAAGTGAGAAATCTTTGTCTGCCATGTAGAAACAGATTCATTAAAAGAAAAAAAGATTTACTAGGTAAACGTTGCTCCTGTGTTTAAACTCCTAACAAAACAAAACTAACTCCTGTGTTTCTAGTTTTAGAAACACAGGAGTTGGTTTAGTTTTTCTGTGTCTGCTGCAGGTGAAGAACAGGGTATGTTAACAGGTCAGAGTGACTGTTCTATAACCTTTGTAATTTGGAAGAATCATAGTCAAAGGAATTTCTGGGATTGACTCCAGGAAACAGACATTTCCTTTTGAGTAAACATTTATAGTTGATCACTGATTTCGGGCCTTACTCCAAAGGTTGGTCTGCTCCAAAAGTTAGAACGGAACCAGATGTCTAGCTGACGTGTGTAGATGCCTAGTTTGAGGGTCTATGAGCCCATGCCTGAGCCTGAGAGGGACAGAGCCCCACGTATCAGTAGATGACACTCTTTTCCTCTCTCTCCCTTGTTAATAATAATATGTCATCACTTGTAATAAATCTAAAAGTATTTGTTTAAACATTAAAGCAGTGGTGGTTTTAGTTTGTCTATCTTTTCGAATCGAATCGAATTAGAATCAGAAAAGCTTTATTGCCAGGTTCTGTAGAGGGCACGAGGAATTTGACTTGGTTTAAGTACAAACAGTACAACATACACTCAGTCTAGCAACTTGGGTCAAACGGTTCGTCTGTTAAGGAGATAAACCAGAGGAATCCAAGCCTCCTGCTCTTAAATGTTACATTTTTACTTCACTTTTGTTTTTAAGGCACTTATTAGTCTTGCCAATTACTGTGACATCGATTATCCTGACTTCTACAACCTTTTTGTGGTGATTTTAGCAGCAGCCTCCAAAGACTTTTTCACATTTCATCTCGTGGCCAGGAGATGTTGCAGATGCTGACACAGAAGAACTGCTGTCTCCTTTTTCAGACCGTTCTATAACATTTGATCCACAGTTTGCTCTGCAGACAGCTTTGTAGCATTAAGTACGTGTCTCAACTTCTTGTGGTACTTTGCGTGATTGTCTTTGAAGATAATTTTGCACATCTGTGACTTAAAAAAATCACAATTCGTGTCTTATAAATTATTCAAATCTATTGTTTTTCAAAGATTTCAGTCATGTATGTGATGAATGTCGTGATGTGTTATGAATTAATTTACTTGCATTAATGATAATGACGCCGTAACAGCTCGACACGTGATGTGAGGTCTCGCTCGCATTGGCTACGAAGTTTGGTCCGTGCGACGCTTCCGCTTCACAAGATCGACGCTGTGTCGAGCAGCAGAGCTCGGGTTGGACATCTCTACGACAGAGGCTAAAGACAGAGCGGAGAACAGCTGAAGTTTAGCGACCTGGAATAAAATGGATCAGTACAAGCTCGAAATGATAGAACGTGACCTGCACGTCCATCAAGACCAGGATCGGTCCAGTAGCGGGATAAAAGAGGAGCAGCAAAACCCGAGTTTAACCGAGCTGGACCGGTCCAGTAGCGGAATAAAAGAGGAGCAACAGGACCCGAGTTTAACCGAGCTGGACCGGTCCAGTAGCGGAATAAAAGAGGAGCAGCAAAACCCGAGTTTAACCGAGCAGGACCCGTTCAGTAACACGTTAAAGAAGGAGCAGCAGGATCCGAGTTTGACCGAGCTGGACCGGTCCAGTAGCGGAATAAAGGAGGAGCAACAGGACCCGAGTTTAACCGAGCTGGACCGGTCCAGTAGCGGAATAAAAGAGGAGCAGCAAAACCCGAGTTTAACCGAGCAGGACCCGTTCAGTAACACGTTAAAGAAGGAGCAGCAGGATCCGAGTTTGACCGAGCTGGACCGGTCCAGTACCGGAATAAAGGAGGAGCAACAGGACCCGAGTTTAACCGAGCTGGACCGGTCCAGTAGCGGAGCTGAGGTGGAGCAGCAGGACCCTATCCAGTCTGGTCCCACAGATCAACAGGTTGTTCCTGCTGAGATCTTTGTGCTAGTAGTAAAAACAGGACACAGACATTATACTGTCTTAGTTTTCCCTTTAAAGGCAGAGGAAGAATGTGGAGCAGAGTAAAAGAGCTGCAGCACTAAGCAAGAGCCAAACGCAAAAAGCAGCAAAGCCTCCTCCATCACATTTTTTTAAAGGCTGCTTCTTCAGCATTCTGGCTCCAGTCCCACTATTCAGTCAGAGACAGATGATTGTTTACTTTAGAAGAAGTTGTCTCCCAGGACGAACTCCAGGTCACTGTGACCCCCCCCCCCCCCCACACACACACACACGGTGCAAACACACAGAATTCTCTTTGTCTTAGAACACAGACTGAACCTTGTGAGGAACAAGATTTGAGACACTCAACACACTGAGCAGACATATTGTTAAGCTAGAACATGAATGATATAATATACATCACCACTGCACTAGGAGACAGAGAATGTTGTGTTTGGCCTGTGTGAGCAGGCTGGAGTTTATTCTCTTGGAAAACAAGAAGTAAACACACGATAATATGTCTCTAATGTCATGAGCTGTGCCTGTAGTTCTTCTGGTCTCTTTGTCTTTGTTTGGGCATATCTGCACTATCCCAAAAACTTTCCTTCTCTCTGATTGTGTTTTATGGACTTCATCACTGAATAGAAGTGGTAGGTTTTCCTGCAGAGCTCTGCCTCTTCCTTCCTTCCTCTCTCTCAGTTGTTGATTTAGACTCATGACCTAATGCACACATAGTTAAAAAATACACCTGGACTGAAGCTGTTTTTACAAGTCTATGCTTTTCATGACTGTTACACTGAGTTGGATTTCTGTTTGTTGAGAAACTGTCCTCCTGAGGAACCATTGTTGAAATTGAGCCCATGTTTGCTGCTTTGTCTGTTCTGTTAGAACATATTAGATGGCTATTATTAGATTTTGCAACTTAGGGGAAAACCCCTAGTGTGTTGAGCTTCCTGTTAACTGAACATTACAGTAATATTAGGTTTGACAGGAAGTTAATGGACCTTGTCCTGCAGTCGAAGTAAGTTAGATGAAGGACTCGCTTCCTTTCCATCATTCTCTGTGCTTTTCTCTGTCTCTTTACACTAGGACAGTGTTTTGGAAAAAATGTTGTTTGAGTTGAATCTTTACTTAAAACCAAAGCAAGTCAGTGAGAGAGAAGTTAGTAGTAGCAAGTTTTACAAGTTGTAGGAAGGTGAGTATATTCACATACAGTACATCCACAGATGTTCTGATTTTAGTCTAAGCGTCTATCGGTCCTATGCAACGTGCTGATACGTGTGTATCTAGTTTAATGGAGCAAACTGATGTTTTGATATGTTCTGATATTTGTCTCATTGAAAAGCAGTCAGTCTGTCACTGCAATTTCCTCATGATTTCATATCAGTCCCTAAAGAGAACGTGTGTGATTGGAGCGAGGATGGAAGTAAAAACAGATGTTGGTTCAAGATTCAAGTTTTCTTCATTCCACTCAGCTGAAGGCTTAAACAAAATTTAGTTCCTCACCATCTGCTGACAGTGCAGACAAGTAAATAAAACATAAATAAGTTGTAAGTTAAAAAGAAGATGCAGAATAAGATTGAAGTTGAATTTGAAGTTGCTGTAAATGCAGCAGAGGAACCAACAAAACAGCAGATTATCTGGAATTTGGTTCATTCTCTGTATAAATGAAGCTAAAACTTCACCAGGTTTGGTTCCATGGTTCAGTAGTGTCTGTCTGCATAGAAGTATCAGAAGACACAGAAGTTTTGGGGAACCTTGCTATTTTTTGATCTTGCAGCTATTTTGTCTCCATGAAATTTAAATTGTTTTTCTTCTTTGTGTATTTCAGAAACTTAGAGGAAAGGGTGGTTCACGTCTGTATCTCTGTCAGCCATGTAATAAAGACTTTAACAAACTATCCCAGCTAAAGATTCATCAGAAGGTTCACCATGATGAGAAACCACCCTACAGCTGTGACCAGTGTGGCAAAACCTTCACTACAAGAGGTAGCCTAAAGACCCATCACCAAATTCATACAGGACAAAGACCATACACCTGCAACGATTGTGGAGCAGCTTTTCGAATGTCACATCATTTGAAAGTTCACTATTATATTCACACTGGAGAGAAACCTTATGGTTGTGATCATTGTGGAAAAGCGTTTTATTTGTCTGCTCATCTGAAACAGCACCAGCGGATTCACACTGGAGAGAAACCGTATTCTTGTGAAACCTGTGGAAAAACATTTGCCTCAACCTACCAACTAAAACATCACCAGCACATTCACACGGGAGAAAATCCATACCGGTGCGATCAGTGTGGAAGAACCCTTTCAAGTGCCACCAACTTAAGACGACATCGGTATATTCACACTGGAGAGAAACTTTTTTCGTGTGAAACCTGTGGAAAAACCTTCTCCCAATCCTGCAAGCTAAAACAGCACCAAGAAATTCACACTAGAGAAAACCTCCACTACTGTGATCAGTGTGGAAAAGTTTTTTCTCGAGCCGACAAATTAAGACTACACCAGCGTGTTCATTCTGCAGAACAAAAGAAATATCCATGTGAAACCTGTGGTAAACATTACTCTACATCCTCCAGTCTGAAACAGCACTATCAAATTCACAGTGGACAGAAACCTTACTCATGTGGTCAGTGTGGAAAAATGTTTTCTATGTTTAAGTCCCTAACACGCCATCAGCGCATTCACACTGAATAAAAAACTTATTTGTGTGAAACCTGTGGACATGGTTTTGATACATCATCTTCCTTTTAAAAGGCACCATCAAATTCACACTAGACAAAAACCTTACTGTTGTGAGGTGTGTGGTAAAAACTTTTATTCCACCCTGCAATCTAAAACAGCACTACCGTTTTCACACAGGAGAAAAGCCTTATTGCTGTGATCAGTGTGGTAGAAATTTCTTTACATCCTCAGACCTAAAAAAGCACCAGCACATTCACAAAGGTCAAATATCTTAATGTAACACTAGAAAGAAGTCTTAGTTGTGGAGAAGCACCTTCTAATCATTTATCTTTAATGAAAACAATATATTCACACAGGGCAAACTTCTCAGGTGTGAATGATGTGGAAACATTTTCACCAGATGTACAGAAGTTTGTACAATTAAAGACACTAGTGTCTGTGAGCAGCAAACTGCTCATTATTATCCTCCATTTTTAATTTTATTAGTATCCTTACCTGTGGTAGTAAAAGAGGTTTTAGGTTTATGCTTTCCGAAGATCAAAACACTTTATTTCGTTGAACTGTTGTAAACATATCACACAACCTACATTCATTTTGCTCAACATGTGGTGAGGTTAGTGGAAACATCAAATGTTTGTTATCTAGTGATGTATGTATCTGCCTCCTTGTGAAATTAACTTTCTGTACCATGTGTGGGTCATCCTGCCTCTGCCTTTCACATTCATCACAAATACTGTATATGAGAATCAAAGCTGTTGTTCAGAACTGTCTCTAATAAGAGACTGATATTAATGAGTGTAAGCGTAAAAATGAGCTTCAATGTGGTCGACAGCTGGTATCAATGCTCAGCATTAATGACCTATTAAAGCATGTGACGTGGTTCTGCTTTAATTGTCATGAGAGCATAGGAGAGTTATTTTAATACAGTTCTTACCTGCCCTCCAACTCTGAAAACGCTTATTTGGTTTTCTTTTTTGTTTTTTAACCAAAAATATGTAATTTCACAAGAATTTTATATATACAGTACAGACACACCTGTTAGACACACCTTCTCATTCAGAGAATTTTCTTTATTTTCATGTCTATAGATTCACACTGAGGGCATCAAAACTATGAATTAACCCATGTGGAATTAAATACATAACAAAAAAGTGTGAAACAACTGAAAATATGTCATATTCTAGGTTCTTCAAAGTAGCCACCTTTTGCTTTGATTACTGCTTTGCAACACTCTTGGCATTCTCTTGATGAGCTTCAAGAGGTAGTCACCTGAAATGGTTGTCACTTCATGGGTGTACCCTCTCAGGTTTAATAAGTGGGATTTCTTGCCTTATAAATGGGTTTGGGACCATCAGTTGGGTTGTGCAGAAGTCAGGTGGATACACAGCTGATAGTCATACTGAATAGACTGTTAGAATTTGTATTATGGAAAGAAAAAAAACAGCTAAATAAAGAAAAATGAGTGGCCATCACTCCTCCCTGAACCGCCGCCTTACCGTGGTGGAGGAGTTTGTGTGCCCGAATGACCCCGGGAGCTATGTTGTCGGGGGCTAAATGCCCCTGGTAGGGTCTCCCAAGGCAAACAGGTCCTGGGCGACGGGCCAGACTAAGAGCGGTTCACAACCCCCCTATGAAAGATAAACCACCAAGGCCAGAGACGTCGCCCGGTATGGCGCAGCCGGGGCCCCACCCTGGAGCCAGGCCCGGGGTTGGGGCTCGTATGCGAGCGCCTGGTGGCCGGGCCTATTCCCACGGGGCCCGGCCGGGCACAGCCCGAAAGAGCGACGTGGGGCCGTCCTCAAGTGGACCCACCATCCGCGGGAGGAACCGTAGGGGGCCGGTGCAGAGTGGATTGGGCGGCAGTCGAAGGCGGGAGCCTGGGCGCCCCAATCCCTGGATAACCAATCTGGTTATTGGGACATGGAATGTCACGTCACTGGGGGGAAAGGAGCCTGAGCTTGTGCAGGAGGTCGAGCGGTACCGGCTAGAAATAGTCGGGCTCACCTCCACACACAGCCTGGGCTCTGGAACCCAACTCCTTGAGAGGGGCTGGACCCTTTTCTACTCTGGAGTTGCCTGCGGTGAGAGGCGGCGGGCTGGTGTGGGCTTGCTCATAGCTCCCCAGCTTAGTCGCCATGTGTTGGAGTTTTCCCCGGTGGACGAGAGGGTCGCTTCCCTGCGCCTTCGGGTGGGGGATAGGTCACTCACCGTCATTTGTGCTTACGGGCCGAATGGCAGTGTGGAGTACCCGGCCTTCTTGGGGTCCCTGGAGGGAGTGTTGGAAAGCGCTCCAACTGGGGACCCCATCGTTCTTCTGGGAGATTTCAATGCCCACGTAGGTAACGACAGTGATACCTGGAGAGGCGTGATTGGGAGGAACGGCCTCCCTGATCTGAACCCGAATGGTGTTATGTTATTGGACTTCTGTGCTAGGCACAGTTTGGCCATAACTAACACCATGTTCGAACATAAGGGTGTCCATCGGTGCACGTGGCACCAGGACACCCTAGGCCGGAGGTCGATGATAGACTTTGTAGTCGTTTCACCTGACCTTCGGCCATATGTTTTGGACACTCGGGTGAAGAGAGGGGCTGAGCTGTCAACTGATCACCACCTGGTGGTGAGTAGGATCCGCTGGCAGAGAAGGAGGCTGGAACGACTTGGCAGGCCCAAACGTATTGTGAGGGTCTGTTGGGAACGCCTGGCTGAACCCTCTGTCAGACGGACCTTTAACTCACACCTCCGGGAGAGCTTCGACCAGATTCCGAGGGAGGTGGGAGACATAGAGTCCGAGTGGACCATGTTCTCCGTCTCCATTGTCAACGCGGCCGTTCGGAGCTGTGGACGCAGGGTCTCCGGTGCCTGTCGTGGTGGTAATCCCCGAACCCGGTGGTGGACGCCGGAGGTAAGGGACGCCATCAAGCTGAAGAAGGAGTCCTACCAGGTATGGTTGACCTGTAGGACTCCTGAGGCAGCTGATGGGTACCGGCAGGCCAAGCGTGCTGCAGCCCGTGCCGTTGCGGAGGCAAAAACTCGGGCTTGGGAGGAGTTCGGGGAGGCCATGGAGGAGGACTATCGCTCGGCCTCAAAGAGATTCTGGCAAACCGTCCGGCGCCTCAGGAGGGGGAAGCAGTTCTTTACCAACTCTGTTTTCAGTGGAGGTGGGGAGCTGTTGACCTCAACTGGGGATGTTATCGGACGGTGGAAGGAGTACTTTGAGGATCTCCTCAACCCCTCCGACATGCCTTCTGCTGAGGAAGCAGAGGCAGGGGACTCAGAGGCGGACTCGCCCATCACCCAGGCTGAGGTCACCGAGGTAGTTATAAAGCTCCTCGGTGGCAGAGCAGCGGGGGTGGATGAGATCCGTCCTGAGTACCTCAAGTCTCTGGATGTTGTGGGGCTGTCTTGGGTGACACGCCTCTGCAACATCGCGTGGAGGAGGGGGACAGTTCCTCTGGACTGGACAACCGGGGTGGTTGTCCCTCTTTACAAAAAGGGGGACAGGAGAGTGTGTTCCAACTATAGGGGGATCACACTTCTCAGCCTCCCTGGGAAAGTCTATGCCAGGGTACTGGAGAGGAGAATTCGGCCGATAGTCGAACCTCGGATACAGGAGGAACAATGTGGTTTTCGGCCTGGTCGTGGAACGCTGGACCAGCTTTATACCCTCAGCAGGGTGCTTGAGGGTTTGTGGGAGTTTGCCCAACCAGTCTACATGTGCTTTGTGGATCTGGAGAAGGCATTCGACCGTGTCCCTCGTGACATCCTGTGGGGGGTGCTCCGGGAGTATGGAGTCCAGGGCCCTTTGCTAAGGGCTGTTCGGTCTCTGTACAACCGGAGCAGGAGCTTGGTTCGCATTGCCAGCAATAAGTCAGACCTGTTCCCGGTGCATGTTGGACTTCGGCAGGGCTGCCCTTTGTCACCGGTTCTGTTCATTATTTTTATGGACAGAATTTCTAGGCGCAGCCAGGGGCCGGAGGGGGTCTGGTTTGGGGACCACAGGATTGCATCTCTGCTTTTTGCAGATGATGTTGTCCTGTTGGCTTCATCAGGCCAGGACCTCCAGCGTGCGCTGGTGCGGTTTGCAGCTGAGTGTGAAGCGGCTGGGATGAGAATCAGTTCCTCCAAATCTGAGGCCATGGTTCTCGACCGGAAAAAGGTGGTTTGCTCTCTCCAGGTTGGAGAAGAGTTCCTGCCTCAAGTGGAGGAGTTTAAGTATCTTGGGGTCTTGTTCACGAGTGAGGGAAGGAGGGAGCGTGAGTTTGACAGACGGATTGGTGCGGCGGCTGCAGTAATGCGGTCGGTGTATCGGTCCGTCGTGGTGAAGAGGGAGCTGAGCCGAAAGGCAAAGCTCTCAATTTACCGGTCAATCTACGTTCCTACCCTCACCTATGGTCATGAGCTTTGGGTCATGACCGAAAGGGCAAGGTCACGGATACAAGCGGCTGAAATGAGCTTCCTCCGCAGGGTGGCGGGGCGCTCCCTTAGAGATAAGGTGAGGAGCTCTGTCACCCGGGAGGAGCTCGGAGTAGAGTCGCTGCTCCTCCACATCGAGAGGAGCCAGCTGAGGTGGCTCGGGCATCTAGTTCGGATGCCTCCTGGACGCCTCCCTGGGGAGGTGTTCCGGGCATGTCCCACCGGTAGGAGGCCCCGAGGAAGACCTAGGACTCGCTGGAGAGACTACGTCTCTCGGCTGGCCTGGGAACGTCTTGGGGTCCCACCGGAAGAGCTGGAGGAAGTGTCCGGGGAGAGGGAAGTCTGGAACTCTCTGCTTAGACTGCTGCCCCCGCGACCCGGCCCCGGATAAGCGGATGAAAATGGATGGATGGATGGATGGAGTGGCCATCAATACTTTAAGAAATGAAGGTCAGTCAGTCCGAAAAAATGGGAAAACTTTGAAAGTGTCCCCAAGTGCAGTCAAAAAACCCATCAAGCTCTACAAAGAAACTGGCTTACATGCGGACCACCCCAGGAAAGGAAGACCAACATTCACATCTGCTGCGGAGGATAAGTTCATCTGAGTCACCAGCCTCAGAAATCACAGGTTAACAGCAGCTCAGATTAGAGACCAGGTCAATGCGACACAGAATTCGACCATCATTTATTTTTCAACAGGACAATGACCCCAAACACACCTCCAGGCTGTGTAAGGGCTACTTGACTAAGAAGGAGAGTGATGGGAGTGATGACCTGGCCTCCACAGTCACTGGACCTGAACCTAATTATGATGGTTTGGGGTAGCTGGGAACTCTGGGAACTCCTTCAAGACTTTACTGATTAGATCAGTTAATCAGCCATTTGACAGTTTCACCTCTTAGTGTCGCTAATGGATCAATAGCTGTAGAAAAGTACTTACGCATACCAGGGAGCTACTTCATGTAGTTATTGATACATCTGAACGTAGGCTTAGATTTGTGCCACCATTGCCAGACAGTTAAGACGCTGTGAAGCGAGTACATATTTACTGTAAGCAGCAGGAGGACGAGCCCTATAACATGAGCTCAGCTTATAAGAGTGTCATGAATCCAGATCTGTGGGCCTGAAAATGCTGCCGTTTCCTCATGATCATGGCATCTGACGCCTCTAATTCCCCAGTTAGATCCAGGTCCCCTAACCTGCAATTACCAGCTGGTCTGAGGATGAAGGCACAAAAACTAAAATGGTCATCTTATACTTCTTTATATTACCAACCTGATTTAATGGAAGAAACCTGCATCAGAAGGCTCAAGTGGAGGAGAGAGAACATGAAAGAGGAGTTGCCCTGGTTCACTGTCTTGCAACCTTCAAATCACATGGTTATCAGACACTTGTAGCCATATTTCTGCCAGAAGTACTAGAAGCAGCTACGCTTGTTTGGTGTCTTGGTTTTGCTGGAACCACATCCTCAGTGCTTGCAGCTCATATGGTCAGTGGGTTTCTCCATGTTTGTCTCCAGGTTTCAGTGCTCCCAGGGTCACTTGTCACTATAGGGGAGGCATAAGCAGCTACATGCCTCCTGGAACCCTGAGAAGTGTAACAAATGCAGAAACGTCACACGAAAGGGTCAGTGAGGACCCCCAGAAAATGGACAAACAAAACTAAAAAGGGACATATAATTAGGTTTATTGGTAATAAAAGGAGTGAAAAACCCCGGTGGATCAATCAGTCTCCACCAAAGCTGGACACGGTGAGAAAGGAACATAGAATAAGACAGCAGATTAAACAGTGAGTGGGACACTGCCTGTGTCAGCTGCAATAACCAAGCGAAGCCGAAGAAAACATGTAGGCCTGGCAACATAGAGGACGGTGGTACATCTAGTGGATTCCAGGCGAAAGCAGAGCATGTGGCCGTGGGAGGGAGCTGCTTGGATGAATCCAGGATAGGAATAGATACCAGGTCCTGAGTCGGGTCTTCTCACAGTGCTGGAACGGATGTTTCGGCACAGGCCTGTGGTAAAGGAATAGGCCTGCTGAACAGCGCGTCCCTGAATCCCTCTAAAATACGAGTGAGGCGGCCAACTCCTGAAGACCTTCTATGACTCTGTCATGGCATCAGCCATCCTGTACTGCGTCTGCTGGAGCAGCATCACAGTGTGGTACAGGAAGAGACTGGACAGGGTCATCAACAAGTCCAGTTCTGTCCTGGGCTGCACTCTGGACATGGTGCAGGGGGTGGGTGAGAGAAGGGTCCTGGCTACACTCACATCCATCCTGGACCAGGACTCTCACCTACTGGAGGGCTCATTGTCTGTTCTGGAGAGCAGCTTTAGTAGTAGACTCATTTACCCTTGCTGTGTGAAGGAGAGATAAATCTTTCCTACCTGCTGCTATAAGACTATACAATCACTATAAAACTATACAATTGCTAACTACCTCCAACTACACTACACTGTAATCTCCTGTACAATATTTGTGCATTATTATATATATCTATTCCATATTTACATAGTGTGCAACAAGTTTTCTGTGCAAACCGGTACAAGATTTATATTTATTGTGCAATAACCCTTCCAAGACCTCATACTCACTCTACCTGTACTGTACTACGTTGTACTGTGCCAACACAAAGTGTCACAAAGTGTGTTTTTTTGCTTCATGCCGCTGTATTCCTTTTCCCTGTATTCGCTGTTGTGTGAAGTAACTTCCCCACTTTGGGCTTTTCTTATCTTATCTGGTCTTATCTTCAGACACACCGGTACTCCCTTTTTTTGCAGAGCAGAAGGGAGAAAATGTCAAAGCTTAGTCAATGTTTCAATTATTATGTGCAGTATTTTTGCAACACAAATAGTATTAATAAGAAGGCCTTGAGAAATACTTCAGTTTGAAACCATAATTCAGCAATTCATTACAGTAACTTAAGGCTACAATTCATTTTCTGGCCACCAGATGTCACTAATTATACTGTGTTGAAAAGCTTAGTAATTAAGTTAATTAGACTAATTAACCTTTTTTCAATACAAACTTCAGTGCTTCAAAAAAGCTTAATTTGGCTATTACTAGTCTGTGGTGAGAAGAGCATGAACAATGGCATAGCTGCATGGTATGAGGACACAATACTCAGGCGCTGTAAAAAAAGGCATGAGGGCACGTAAGTAACCTGCTGATTACAGGAGCAGGAGAAATCAATTGAACATAAAGCTTGCAACAGACAGGAAGACTGGAACCAGGAACTGAGCCCTTTAGAATAAAAAGTCCAAACAGGAAGTAAACATGCCTATTCTGAAAAAAAAAAAAGAAATTATACGAAGGAGACGAGGAAACAGAGCCAGTAATAGAAAGAGTCCACTGAGACCCAACGCACTTTCTGGCTTCTGACACATTGGTTCATTATTATATATTCTACTGTTTTTTTTTTTTTTCAGATGAAAACAGTGAACAATACAGAACAATAAAGGTTCCTTTTGGTTCCTGGTCATTAATTTGAACTAAAACTACGTGAAAAACAATCTCTAACAAAACCCAGGAAACATTTGTAGGTTGTAATTCATGACGGAGCCAAATGAATCAGGACCCAATGGGTCAGTACTAGTAGAACCTTCGATATCTAACTCCTGCACCACACACTTAATTTCCGACATGATCCCGGTGGACTGGACACAGAGCAGCTGGTGTCATATAAGTTTAAACTGAGAGTCGTCTCCACTGGTTCTGGTTCCTTTGTCAGTCAGTTGTGGATGATAGGGGGCGGATCAATCCTAATTTCGATAATATCGATACCAACTCTAGTATTGATATTGATCAATACCCCAATAAAAATATCAATACTTTGGTTGAATTTTTAATCCTCTGCACTGCTGCCATTTTTACTAACTATCTTGCCTGTCTGCATCTCTAAGTGCCTGTGTGTAAGTGGCGTGCCTGCGCCTGTACTGTATGCCAGAGTGAAGCAGACACACTGTGGTGGAAATTTTTCATAAAGAAGCAGATGAGAGAGTTGTCCTTTTGTGCGATTTATTGAAATAATAAAGAAAATAAAAATAATGGGGAAAGCAAATAAAAAGCATGGATGTTGATCGTGCACATCAACAAACCAAAAACTAGCTGGGGAGATCAGTGCACACACCACGAAGGTGTGATGCAAAGAGCCCACGATCCTCAAGTTGCTTCTGCCTTTTAACCCCTTTCTCTGGCTCTGGTGGAATGTCTCTCTACAGCAATAGAATTGTTTGTGCCACCTAATCTGACAATGTTTGCTTTCTCACTTCTGCATCGTCATGTCTTGTTATCCAAAGGAAGGAACACCGAGCTTTCAAGACAAGATGCATTTGCTTTAACAGCCTTGGGTCTGGTGGGGAGTCAGATAGGATGGAGCCAGAGTCCGGGTGTAAAAGACAAACATATATCATAAATTATTAGTCAGTCAAATGGAACATCAGATGTTTAGACTTGATGTACGACAGCACAAGAGATTAGTTGTTTGTGTGAGAATGTTCAGTTCAGTATTGCACCTAACCAGCACATGTCGACTGTGTTGGATAAGAAACAGCACAAAGGCTAAATTTTTCCATTACAAGAGTCTGGGTGAGAAAGGCTCAGAGTGAGGCTCTCAAATGAGTTATAACTATGTTTAGGTTTAGGAGTAATTAATAAATCTGAGTTATAAACTGCTGCTACTCCTCCATCTCTACCTGTACTTCTTGGAACATGATAGTTGATGTGACTCTTTGGAGTCGACTCATTTAAAGTAACATTTTCATCCTGCTGCAGCCAGGTTTCAGTGAGACAGAACAGATCTATGTGATGGTCACTTATCAAGTCATTTATTAACAAGGATTTAGATGAGAGAGATCTGATATTTAATAAACCACACTTTATTAACTTACTGTTACTTTGTTCTGTAAGAGGAACTGTTTTGATGTTTATTAAATTCTGGTAAGTCACTCCTCTTTGATTTGTTTGTGACTTGTATAGTTTAGGTGGTCGAGAAGCAGACACAGTCTCTATGCGATAACTAAGACTAAGAGTGGGTCGCGGCTGTAGAGAACATGCAGAGAGGCGTGTAAGACTGCGACTCTGCATCCTGGGCTCCACTCTGAGATGTCACGGAGTGGGGAGACTAAGCAACATGGCCATGTTACTAGAAAGCAGAGAGGCTCCGTTCAACGTGGGGTGGACGCCGTCTCTTCTAATCAGCCCAGGTTTTCCCCAAAAAGTGCTCCAATTAGCCACAAAGCCCACATCGTTTGCAGGACACCACCTAGACAACCAGCGGTGGAGCGATGACAGCCGGCTATACATGTCATCGCTGGTCACATTGGGGAGGGGTCCAGAGAAAACTACGGAGTCCGACATTGTTTTGGCGAACGCACACACCGACTCAATGTTAGTTTTAGTGACTTCCGATTGGCGTAACCGGGCGTCATTAGCTCCTGCGTGTATTACGATCTTAGCGTACTTACGCTTATCCTTAGACAGGAGCTTAAGATAAGACTCAATATCGCCCGCTCTGGCCCCAGGCAAACACCTAACTATGACCGCTGGATTCTCTAACTTCACGTTTCGGACTATGGAGTCACCAATGATCAAAGTGGGTTTCTCAGCGGGTGTGTCGCTGAGTGGGGAAAATCTGTTTGAAACGTGAAGCGGTTGGTGGTGAACCGTGGGCGCCTGCCTAAAGCTACGTTTCTTACGAGCCGTGACCCAGCTGCCTGGGACCTGCCGGGGGACTGGTAGCAGCTAAGCTAGGAGGCTCCGCACCGGCTAAAGGGGCCTGGCTAGCTGGCCTGTTTTCTAAGGTGCGAAGCCGAGACTCTAAGTCTAACAACCTCGCCTCCAACCCTGCAACTAGCGTACACCTATTACAGATCCCATTACCATCACTAAAGGAGGCAGAGGATAAGCTAAACATAAGACACACCGAGCACCGAACAGAGCGAGAGGGAGAGGAAAAGGGGGAAGCCATAGCAGGAAAGTAACCTAGGAGCTACGCTAGCGGAGAAAACACTTAGATAACAGTGAAAATTAGCAGGACATTTAATGAAAGGAAAAGATGCTTGAGTGTTACAAGCTTGTTTTGCAACTCTTAGCAGTCGCTACCAGATATAAAACGATAATATTCAGAAAAGAGCGGTGAGTAACGCCGTACACACACAGCGACAGCAAACCTCAGTAACCGGAAGTGACGCGATACGCTTACCGTCAGTCAGCCAACACGCTAAATGCATGAGTTTATTTAATTACCATTATTTTACTCTCCTCCTTTATTGTAATTGAAAATTAAACATAACTTTCACATCGTTTTGTACTATTAATTCAATGAGATTTGAAAAATATTGGATAATAATAATCCTTAGTAATCCTTCTGGAGCAAGAGGAACTCTGTCCCAAGTCAAAATGAAACACAAATGCAAAAAACGAAGAGCTACGCACAGAATACTTTCTGTGGTAAGTGCAGAACCGTGTTTGTTAAGTTTGAAATGAAGGGTTTCAAATGGTTCGTTAAATACATGAATGATTCTTTGAAAAAACGTTAACGCTCCCTCATCCGGTTAGGAAAAAACATCAATACGTGGCCTTATGACCCTCTCACGGTGGTAATAAACTCTAATAAGCTGCGTCTCCATGTCCACGCGCTCGTCATCAAACCTTCGAAACAAACTTACTCCTAAACATAACCTGCTCCAGAGCAGGTTACGTGGACCTGGAACAGATCCGACCCAATAAATTTTATTAGACCTGGTTCAGGTTGAGATACCTTGCCTCTCTTCTGGTTAAAGGTTGTGGTGTAAGCTAACAAGTAGTGAGCATGTGGATTTATGCTTTGTAACTACAGTAAGCTATGTCACCACGCCCCTGGGAGGAAGTAGGTCATAGGTCAGGGTGTGTTTAGGCATTTATTTCACAGATCCAGACTTGCTTCACTTCTGCAGAGTTGCCGCGAGCCAAACGGTGAGTTGAGCTTTCAAACACTAAGTTGTATTTTTTGGACAGTGGATGATTAAAAGACACAAGAACCTTGGTACTTTATGTAATTGTAACTAAAGCCTGTAGTGGAAGTGGAGCTGTGTTTCTTTTCTGTCCAAACTCTATGAAAACCATAATGGACTTGTGACTTCTCTTTGAGCAGTGAGTTTTTGACTTCTAATCTACACACAGGTTATGAGTGCATAGTATAGTATAGTGTATAGTAGTATGCTGTACACTGGAGCAGTTTGTTGTGTAAGTTTGAGTGTAACTAGCTCCTGTTTGTTTCTTTTTGTGTTGTGTCCTCAAACCAGCAGACATGACAAATCTTATAGACAATGAGGTTTTTCTGGCGTTCAGCACCTATGCTGCCATCGTCATAGTGAAAATGATGCTGATGGGGCCTCTGACTGGGTACTACCGCATAACTAGAGGGGTGAGTTGTAGCCATAGAATAAGAAATACAGAAAAGAAGGATGACGTCTTAATCCTTCCCACTACAAGCTGTTATTAATGATTACTGTTTTTCTTGTCGCTGCCATTTAGGCCTTTGCTAATGAGGAAGATCTAGGAAAAACTAAAGACAAGAAGTTGCTGAGAACTCATCCTGATGTGGAGCGAGTTCGAAGGTAAGCTGATGGAGAATGTCTACAGTGTGTGGTAGACAACAATGTAATATGTTTATTATTTAGAAACGTTATTTCGACTCATCCTCAGAGGAACTACATAATAAAGCACTGATACTACATGTCTGCACTAATAACAAATCCACAGGTACAATAGATTATATGGATTATTATTGACACAGAATCTTAACTATAAATGGCAAAATGTGAGTGAAGATTCTTATTATCCAGGTGAGGTTATATTTTGTAACAGGACTTTTGCTTAAAAGTAGAAACAATGTCCATCTAATCAGTAAATGTCTTTAGCCTGAGGAAAGTAACACATTCTTCCTGCATTAGGTTTTACATCACAGCTGTAGAGAACAGGTTCAGTAGGTGGACGAAGCTGGGTGTAAGTAGGTTAAGCATTCAACTACCATGACTCCTCCTCTATCAAGCAAAAACTTTCAGGCATCTCACCAGACACCTATTGAAAACAAGGAAGGCCTCACTATAGCACTAGTTCCAGCAGGATGTCTAGCAGGTGCAGGAGCTCTAAGCTGCATCAAGTCCATTAGGTTCTGACTCTGTGTTCGTTGTATTCAGGTGCCACCAGAACGACCTGGAGAATGTCCTTCCCTTCGTGCTCATTGGCCTGCTCTACTCCCTGACGGTACCTGAGCTTGGAACTGCTCTGCTTCACTTCCGCCTCTTTGTGGCGTCTCGGATCTTCCACACTGTTGCCTATGTTGCTGCGCTGCCCCAGCCCTCTAGGGGTCTGTCCTATATACTGGGCCTGCTGATCACCTTCTCTATGACTTACAGAGTGCTCAGCATGGTCCTCCTCCTTTAGAGGCACCTGAATTGTAGCATCATGAAGCCTGACAATGACTTTAACCTGTACATTCTCTTTAGAAGTATTGATGGAAAATTCATTTTTAATAAATGTCTCCATCAATGTTGTGTTGGTGTAATGTCTTATCTTTATATACAGTTTACAGTTAACATGTCTAAAATAAGCTTCTTCTTTACCATCTTCACTTTTAAATCAGTCATCCTTGTTGTGAGGATCCACAATTAATACGAAGCTGTAAAGTGTCTGAACTAGTGAATAATCTACAGAAACCTTTCATCAATAGACAGATGAAAGAAGTGAACCAAGTGTTACTGAAGTTCAAGGTTCGTCCCATGTTTAAACAAGCTCAGGGTAAAATCCAGGAACTCACTTCTTACCAAAACCTTTAGTTTGTACTTTATTTATGATGATTCCAAATGCAAGTTGCACACAGTGAACATTTGCTCATGTTCAGTGTTATCTTCGAGATAAGTGACAATTCAACTGAGTTAAACACAAAGTACGTTAGGAAGTTAATGTCTTATCAGCTATTTTGTACATAAGATGGCCACTCTTCTTTCTAATCTCTAATTGGTTTGGTTTTTTTTAATCTGCAGCCTGCAAAATCCAAGCAACTGTGACCCATTAAAAGCCTGAGCCAGGACATGAGCCGATATGTTGACCAGCAGCAGAGCAGTGACTCTTTAAACTGTTATTGTAATTGAGTCTTTATTTGGTTAGTGTCTGTGTATGCTGTGCTTCTGAATAAACTAGACTTGCCAAAGTTAAAGGAAGAACAAACCACAACTCTAGACTTATTGTTGTCTTTGGCAGAACAACATGAAAATGCCAAAATAAAAAAGCGCCAGGGCCAGATGGATTTCCAACTGAATTTTTTTGCATGCTGGCACACAGCTTTTACAAAATGGTATTTAAATTTAAACAACAGCATTGATTCATTACCAATATGAATTTTCATTACCAATATGAATTCAGACTTCATAAGCCTGATCAAAAAACTAGAAGAGGACCCTATGCTGCCATCAACTTACACACCAATTTCACTAATAAATGTAGATTTAAAAATAGTGTGTAAAGCACTTGCTAGAAGATTAGAAAATATCGCTCCAAGTATAATTCACTCTCATCAAACAGGCTTCATTAAAGGTAGACAGTCAACAAACAGTATAAACAGATTAATCAATTTAATTGATTATGTCATCACCCATAAACTAGAGTCAGCCCTTGTCTCCTTAGATGCAGAAAACCTTTCGATAGAGTAAACTGGAAGTTTCTTAGCCACTCTGCATAAATTCGGCATTGGCAAATCATTCATAGACTGGGTCTAAATATTGTACAGCTCAGGAAACACCACAGTGAGAACAAATAACCAGACCTCACCAAGGTTTAATCTGCATAGAGGGACCAGACAGGGCTGCCCACTTTCTCCATCACTATTTGCAATATCTATTGTACCTCTAGCTGCAGCAATAACTTTAATGAATAACATCTCTTCTACCACACTCCACTCCGGGAACTTTAAACACTTCGGCATTGAATTGCCGTCTAGGCTATCAGAGCTAATGGATCTAAACTACAACACAATTATTAAAACAAATAGAAGCCAACCTCAAAAGATGGCAGTCCTTACCCATTTCACTTATGGGAAGAATTGCCACCATAAAATCGATGATCCTGCCAAAAATTAATTACATATTCTCAATGATTCAGACTCAGCCAGGTCAGGTGTGGTTTAACACATTAGACCCAAACATCTCACAGTTTTTGTGGAAAACCAATCCACCACGAATTAGTTTAAAAACTCTTCAAAAAATCCAAACGGCAGACTAGAACTACCTAACTTCAACCACTATTTTCTTGCCAACAGACTGAGCCATGTTTACAAATGGATAAAACCCATGCCATCAGAACTCCGTATGGATAGACATTTGAACAAACATTTTGTGGAAATATTAAAGTTGCAGATCTACCAAATCCAAACAACATAGTTGCTACCAGAGCATTAACATAAGATCATCTCTGACAGCCTGGTGGGATTTTCTTAAAATTAATGGATCTTTGCTTACTCCTAAACACATCTCTTTGGAACAATCCAGACATCATACAAAACAAAAAGGCAATACACTTTCCAACTGTCAGGCCCCTGTGTTCACACCCTGTTTTATTGTGAAGCATTTCCGGTTTCTAGCCTCATCCCGTTAGCTCCAGCCTCACTTCCGGTTGTCATTACACACACCTATCTTGAATCAGGCATCACTCACCTGTGTACTTAACCACCACCAGTTCCCATAACCTGTTGCCAGATCGTTGAATCCATGACTTCACTTTCCAACATTCTCTCGTTGAGATTACCTTGTTGCCGACCTGTTTCCGTGTTCCTGACTTCCGCTTCTCGTCTGATCCTGACCGGTACTGTAAACCCGTTGTCTCTGTTGCTGAACTCTGCCTGTTACTGGAACTGTCTTAGCCTGCCCATTCAAACCTGGAAATCTGAGCCTCTTGGTTTTGACCCACGACCGCTTTTGGAACCGATCACGCCTGTCCCTCCTGTACTGCAATCCCGTGTTTATCCGTTCATGAACTGGACTGACCACGAAAACTGCAATAAACCCCTGAACTTTACCACCTGTCTGTCGCCTCAACGCTGTGCATGTGGGTCTGATCTCTGCCAAAACCTGACAGAACGATCTGGCCCGACAAGGACCCAGCCAGCGTTGAGACCCTCCGTGCTGCTCTCCTTGCTCAGGGACAGCCGCTCAGCGAGCAGGAGGAGAAGACGAATAACGCGCTGCAGAAGTTGGCGGACTGAGCTCTGCGGCAAGAAGCAGCCATGACTGACTTGGCGGGGGCGGTGAGTCAGCTAGCTCAGAGCACAGCTGGTGAGAAGATGCCGATTCAGGTTCCCGTAGCCACTGCCGCGGCAAGTGCGACCCCTGCGGTTCCCGTGGCCGCCACCCCGGCTTCCGACGCTCGCCTGGGAGCACCTACACGGTTCTCGGGCGAAATCAACCAGTGCGAGATTCACTTTGAGTTGCACTCACCTGCTTTCCCTACAGAGAGATTGCGCGTAGCCTACGCCATTTCCCACCTGACAGGTGAGGCGGAGGCGTGGGCGACAGCAGAGTGGCAGAATGGTTCTCCCTGCGTGGCCACGTTCACCTCCTTTTCGGAGGCTTTAAAACAGATCTTTCAGGAAATCATTCCGGGACGCGAAGCTGCACAAAGACTGGTGAACATCTGACAGGGGAGAAGAACTACGGCCAAGTACGCCATAGAGTTCCGGACCCTGGCGGTGGAGGCCGGCTGGGACGCCACAGCCCTTGGGGATGTTTTCATCCGCGGATTATCCCACCGGGTTAAAGACTGCCCTGGCAAGCTGTGACCTACCCAGTGCTCTGGACGAGCTGATCGCGTTGGCCATACGCATTGATCGCCGGCTGGCGAACAGCGAACGCGAGCATCACGGTGAGGAGAGGGCGAGTGGGCCACATCATTACCAGGTCCAGAGTCCAAGGAGACCGCCGAGGGAGACGGTTGACCAGCCTTTTCAGAGGAGCACAGGAGAACCTCCAAGGACAGAGGAGCCAATGCAGATCGGGCGCGTACGGCTCACCGAGGAGGAAAGACGCAGACACTGCACCCAACAGTTATGCATGTACTGTGCACAGGCAGGACACTTTGCTGCAAGGTGTCCGCTAAAAGACCAGGCTCATCACTAGCACGGAGGATAGCGATGAGCCGAACCATTCTCGGCAGTGCCTCCACACGGTCTCTTCCAACTGTGACGTTATTTTCTAATACCCGCTCGGTCCAGCAGGCGGTGCTAATAGACTCTGGTGCGGACGCCTGATGGACGCAGGGCTGGTTGATCGCATGGGCATCCACACGGCACCGTTAGCGTCACCGGTGGGGACAGTGGCGCTGGACGGCCGCAGATTGTAGTGAGTCACGTACCACACTGCACCTGTTTCTATGACATTTGCTGATGGACACTCAGAAAGAATCACGTTTTTAGTTGTAGAGTCTTGTTATCACCCCATTATTTTAGGACACACCTGGTTAAGGAGACACAATCCCACGCTGGACTGGAGGAGCGGAGAGGTGCGCGAATGGGACCTGGAGTGCCGGAATACCTGCTTCCAGCCTATCACTGAGCCAGAGGATCCTCAGAGCGTGTTGTGTATGGAAGGAGGAGAGGAGGCAGACCTTACCGGCGTCCCTGAGTGCTACTATGACCTCTGTATGGTTTTTAGTAAGGTTAGAGCCACATCTCTCCCACCGCACAGGAAACATGACTGCGCTATTAACCTGAGGCCAGGTACGGCGCCACCCAAGGGCAGGCTTTTCCACCTATCACCAAAGGAACAAACAGCCATGAAAGAATATCTGGATTCAGGACTCTCATCAGAAATCATACGGCCTTCCTCGTCACCCGCAAGAAGGATGGGTCATTAAGGCCATGCATAGATAATCGTGGGCTGAATGACAAAACCATTAGGGACTCTTATCCACTACCACTATTGTCAGCTGTGTTTGAGTTGCTTTAAGGAGCCACCTGCTTCACCAAGTTAGATCTCTGCAACGCATACCACTTGGTGCGTATTCGCGAGGGCGACGAGTGGAAGACGGCCTTCAATACGCCCAACGGACACTACGAATACTTGGTTTTGCCATTCGGTCTCACAAACGCACCAGCTGTCTTCCAATCGTTTGTCAATGAGATATTGGGTTCTATGATCAACAGCTTCGTTTTCGTGTATCTGGATAATATCCTAATTTTTTCCCGCTCCAAGGAGGAGCACATCTCCGTCAGGTGCTCAAACGATTGCTCGAACACAGACTATTTGTGAAAGCCGAGAAATGTGAATTCCACGTGGAGACCGTGGCATTTCTCGGCTTCATAGTGTCACAGGACCGAATCCAGATGGATCCGGCCAAAACGCGGGCGATGGAAAAATGGCCGGTTCCCCAGTGCTGCAGGGATGTCCAGCGGTTTCTGGGATTCGCCAACTTCTACCGCAAGTTCATCCGACGGTTCAGCAGCATCGCGGCTCCACTGCATGCCTTAACCTCCGTCAGGTCTCCCTTTAAGTGGACAGCGGACGCAGATGCAGCCTTTCGGCAACTGAAAGAGAGCTTCACATCAGCACCCGGACACGGGAGGACAGTTCATCGTGGAGGTGGACGCCTCCAACACGGGTGTAGGAGCAGTTCTTTCCCAGAGAGACCCAGCCGGAGGTAGGCTCCATCCTTGTGCCTTTATGTCCAGGAAATTGTCGCCAGCGGAGAGGAATTACAGTATCGGGGACTGGGAGCTGCTAGCCGTCAAGGTGGCGCTCGATGAGTGGAGACACTGGTTGGAGGGAGCGGAACAACCATTTATGGTGTATAAGGACCACAAGAACCTGGAGTACCTGAGAACCGCCAGACGACTGAATTTGCGCCAGGCCAGGTGGGCTCTGTTTTTCAGCCGTTTTAACTTTCACCTCTCCTATAGACCAGGTTCTAAAAATACCAAGCCCGACGCACTGTCTTGACTCCACGAGGCACCGGAAGAATCCACGGAACCTGAGACCATTTTGGAGTGCCTGCTGGGGCGGTTTCCTGGCCGGTGGAGCGTCACGTCAGGGAGGCCGTACGGGACCTTCCGGTTCCACCAGCATGCCCTCCTAATCGCCTATTTGTCCCACCTGATCTCCGGGTAGAGGTCATTCAGTGGGCACACGCCTCTTCGGTTAGCGGTCATCCAGCCGCTCCACGGAAAACGTTCAGGGTTGGAGAAAGATTCTGGTGGCCGTCCATGAAACGGGACGTGCTGGAGTACGTCGCCGCCTATCCAACCTGCGCCATGGGTACCTGGCACGCCTCAGCTCAGCCAGGCCACGACTGGAGGGTCTGGATCTGTTCCCTCCTCCTGAAGCCTCCCTCCGCCCGCCCTGGCTGGGGGGGTTTCCGTGGGCGCTGTGGAAGATGCCCTAGGGGGGGAGGGGTATTGTCAGGCCCCTGTGTTCACATCCTGTTTTATTGTGTAGCATATCCGGTTTCTAGCCTCATCCCGTTAGCTCCAGCCTCACTTCCGGTTGTCATTACACACACCTGTCTTGAATCAGTCATCACTCACCTGTGTACTTAACCACCACCAGTTCCCATAACCTGTTGCCAGATCGTTGAATCCATGACTTCACTTTCCAGCATTCTCTCGTTCAGCTTACCCCGTTGCCGACCTGTTTCCGTGTTCCTGACTACCGCTTCTCGTCTGATCCTGACCGGTACTGTAAGCCCGCTGTCTCTGTTGCTGATCTCTGCCTGTTACTGAAACCGTCTTAGCCTGCCGATTCAAACCTGGAAATCTGAGCCTCCTGGTTTTGACCCACGACCGCTATTGGAACCGATCACGCCTGTCCCTCCTGTACTGCAATCCCATGTTTATCCGTGCATGACCTGGACTATCTGTGACCACGAAAACTGCATTAAACCCTTGAACTTTACCACCCGTCTGTCGCATAATCATTGTGCATGTGGGTCCGATCTCTGCCAAAACCTGACACCAACTTGGCATATCAAAGGAATAACACATCTGAAACATATTTTCACACGAGACAAGTTTACCTCTTTCGAAAAATTGGTGTCCCACTATAAAATTACCAGTGCTTTCCTAAGTGCTTTCTCACCAACAAAAGTTGACCCACGATGGTCTGCTGTGACCTCGTGTGCTGTCTCTGTGACTGCTGCAGCTCTGCCTGGGGGGTTCTGTGTGGGCGGCTTGGGTCACGTTCAAGGCTGATGGCGAAGCACCTAGTAGCTCAGTGTTCCAACATCCACAAACGGCAACCACTATCAAAATTTGAGATTGACGAGGTACAATACAAATGATACAGCAAAGAAATTTCCTGGAACCAGAAAATGTGCACGAAGCCCCAATGAGCACAGACACTGAAGAAAAAACTGAAGGAAGAAAATATGCCACTTGTGGAATGGTACCTAAGTCATGCTAATGTCATGAAAAGATCAGATCAAATCCGGCAGGAGCGAGGCATCGGAACTTTGCCGCTCCATCTGTATATCAGTGTAAGTAACTAGTCATATAATAAAGAAGTTGAAAGCAGAAAAAATGCTATTAAAGCTAAAGATTTTATTTGGTGTTTTTATTGTGAAAGGATTTGGAGGAGGTGAATGTGCTTAATAGCTAAACTATAAAATATTTTTTAACTAGTCACAGTTACCAATTCAAAAGCAAAAAAAGTGCTATTAAAGCTAAAAATTTGGATTGTTGCTTTTATTTTTAAAAGGATATAGAGGAAGTATGTGATTAATTACTTAATCAAACAGTGTAATGTACTAAATAGTAATACAGATGGTGCGGTTCATTTTCGCTGATTTCAGTCGACTGTCAGTGCCCTTTTTTACGCTAATCACTGATAATACATTGTTTGGTATGGCAGACAGACAGACAGACAGACAGACAGACAGACAGACAGACAGACAGACAGACAGCTGCCAAACTACCTTCTGTAGGTTTATCAGTTACTGGCTGTATTAGGTTGAGTCGCACTTTGGCAGATGTCAGACCCACATGCACAGGGCGGACAACAGGAGACACGTATCGTAGCGTAGAATTCTCAGTCTTTATTCCACAATGGTTAGTACAGACGGTCCAGGTCATACACAGAAAAATCTCGAATGGGACAGGCAGGAGTTCGATAACAGTTCGACACGGCAAAGGTACCAGGTAAGGAGCAGGCTTTCTCAGGGTCAGACAATCGGATACATTACCAGCGTTCTTCTAAGGCAAAGGTACAGGCAGGGCTCTAGCAGAAGTCAGGGACAGAAACACGATCTCGAACTAAGTAGACAATCAAAAGGTATGCTGGAATGTGGTGGATATCACGCAACAATCTGGAAGAGGTATGAGGTGAGTGCCAGAGCCTTTATACCTAAATTGATTGCATGATGGAAACCGGCTGCGGGGTCATGTGACCAGGGGCGACCCCGGAACAAAAACACAAAGACAGGAAACCGACAAAATAAAGCAGGAAATATAAAATGACCCCAGGAACCATAACATTTACTAATGTACCTAATGAAATTCTTACAGATGGAGCGGCAAATTTTCGTTGCCTCGTTGCTGCAGGATTTCACACTGATCTTGTCATGACATTAGCATGACTTAGGTACCATTCCACCAAGCCCACCAAGCACATTCATGCACCAGGTGGAGCAGTGATGTGTAAACCAGGCCCACAGGCAGATTAGAAGTGAACAGAAATGAGCGTCTTAAATGTAAAGTAGTTTATAACTGAATATAAAGTTATTTATGTCTAAGCAAGTAGAAAATTACAGGTGTTATGAATACAATGACCTTTAGTCAAACATTCAGTCAACATCCACATGGATATTTTATTTGTTTTAATTATACTGTAATGTTTGTATTACTGTATTGTAATGTTTAGCTCTACATTTACTGGCATTTTTTGATAACTGACAAATACCAAAAGCTTCCTTAGTCTGAGGGAAGTTCCATATCATCCTCCAGTTTGGCTTCACTTCACACTTGCAAAGAACTGGCTCGTTACGTGAACAAAAGACACAAAAGTGAGTAGGTGTGATGAACCCTCCCCCAAGAAGGACACCAGACTGAAAGAGTTGACATGACTCAACTTCCACACAACTTCACCTGAAACATAAAAATCAAATATATTTGTAAACTGCTTAAAAAGAAAATTCTTCATGGATCCATAACTTTAAAGGTTTCACTCAAATCAAGGCTCTGTTAACATAATGCTGTATGAAGGAATTTAGTTACTGTCTATACAGTAGGTCTCCCTCAGAGGACCAACAGCCTGGTGGTTAAGGCACAGGAGCTCCCAGCTAGAGACTCCTGGTGTAAATTTGCCTCTGGTGTCTTTCGTTTACCACACAAATTCAAGTGAAACAAAATACAGAGATCTGCATACATATGTGTTATGAGTTATGCCTTTCAGTTCTGTGTCATTTCAGTCACCTTTTACTGCCAAATGTCACCGCAATCGGCTGATTGTGACTGCTCAATAATTTTAAAGTTAACTTACAGACTTTTTTTAAAGCAGAAACATTACCAAGAGTGCAGGAACCTTCAGTCTGAGTAAAGTTAGGCACTATCCTCTATTTACAATAGGCTTCACTTCACACTTGTAAAGAACTGGCTCATCAGTTGAACAAAGGACTGTGAGAAGGTGTGAAGACCATGTTCCCCATGAAGGACATATAATGTAGAAGCTCCTTGAGAAACATTTCTGCTCTAAAAGAATGTAGTGACCCAACTTTCAGACAACTTGGTTTAGAAAATGGTCAAATGAACTGGACGTTTATAAAATCTGTAAATAAAACTTGTTAAAAAGAAAGTGTTAAGTCTATGGCTTTAGGATATAAAAGTTATCTTATAAGTGATGGATGGATAAGGTAGTTCACAAATGTATCTGGTTACATCACATCAGGTAACAGCACTGCAGGACTCTGGTGCTTTGGGGAGAAGGGGGTGGTGTGAAACCAGTCTAACTGGTGCTGAGGATGGCCGTTCTGTCTGAAAAGAGGCTCTCTATTGTTATGTTCATCTAAGCTTGATTAGAACATTGAAATGTTCTTTTTTTAATTTAAAACAGCTCCTGAAGCAGGCAGACTGACACACACTACATTCAAGTGAATAAGAATAATATATAGAATGAGAATTTAATAATTTCATTAGGTAATTTTGTGAAGTCCAACTCAACCTAATACAGCCAGTAACTGATAAACCTCCAGAAGGTAGTTTGGCAGCTGTGGCAGCGTGAGCTGCCGATGCTTATCTATGATTAAAAAAGGTTAGTACAACATTCAATTCTGAAATGAAGTCAACTTTTCGAGTTTTCTCAACTTTTTAGTTGACTGTTTAGACAGACTATTGTCTGTCTCTTTGTCTGTCTGCCCTAGCAAACAGTGTAGAACTGACATTATCAGATCTATGTCCTGTTCTCAGAACTGTGCCTATACTTGCTGTTTGACCCTAACTCTATGGGTCAGATACTAAAGCTCCACCTTTTGGTTTTACCCTGGAATTGCATCTTTGGTGTTAAAATGGGGGTGGCCTCATTAACATTTTTAACACCTTCCCCAGACAGACCAAGAAGGGGGGCTGCTGACAGTCGGCTGATAAGGGTGTGATAAGTGTGTGATCAGCGTCAGAAAGGTGACTGACAGTCGACTGAAATCAGCGAAAATGAACCGCTCAATCTGTAAATTCTCATTCTCTATATTCGGCCATATTCACTAGGATGTAGTGTGTGTCAGTCTGCCTGCTTCAGAAGCTGTTTTAAATTAAAAAATGAGCATTTGAATCTTCTAATCAAGCTTAAAGACCAATCCACAGCACTAGTTAGACTGGTTTCACACCACCCCCTTCTCCCCAAAGCATCAGAGTCCTGCAGTGCTGTTACCTGATGTGATGTAACCAGATACGTTTGTGAACAACTTAAACAGAAGATTCTTCAGAGATCCATCACTTCAAAGAGCATAACTTCCCACCCACAGTTTTTTACACAAACCGTTTTTGTTAGTTGGTGGTTTAATATAAGAAACTTTTAAATCCTGAAGCCATAAACTTAACACTTTCTTTTTATAATAGTGTAGTATAGTAGTTATAGTTTTATTTACAGATTTTATATACATCCAGTTCATTTGACCATTTTCTAAACCAGGTTGTCTGAAAGTTGGGTACATTCTTTTAGAGCAGAAATGTTACTCAAGGAGCTTCTACATGATATGTCCCTCATGGGGGACGTGGTCTTCACAAGGAACAATTGGCTCCTACATCCCAGATGGCATGGCAGAGTCAAATGATCGTAGACATGTTGTTAGCAGAGAAAGGAGGCATTTGTGTTATGCTCAGAGAGGCATGTTGTACTGTACTTACATCCCGAATAACACTGATTCTAATAGTACTGTAGCGAAGGCGCTCCACGGCCTTCAGAGTCTCAGGGAGAAATGGGCTGCAACTCAGGTATAGATTCTTCCCCTTGGAATTGGCTAGACGAAATGTCTGGAAAATGAAAATCTGTTCTCATGTCTGAAGCTGTTTCCTTTATCATTGTGATGGCTGTGATTCTTTTGCTTGGTTGTTTTGTTATCACACTGGTTAGAGGTCTCATCATGTGTGCGACCTCAGCAACACTCTCGTATCAAATGACACAATGTTCAGAAACCCCGACTCCAATTCACTTAATGACTTTGATGATGATCTTGGTTTCTCTGATGATGATGACGATGATGCTGAGACTACAATAGGTAATTACTTTATTGTGACAATCTTTTTATTTCTCCTCTCTTTGTTGTTTGTTATCTGATCACGAAACATAATCTGATACAAATACGATTATTGGCTTATTTTCTTCACATGCTTGTACAGAGGTTATTCTTGTTTAACTACCCACAAAAACGGCTCCAACATTTTATACCTAAGTTACCTGCATTTTATTTGAAGGTGTATTTTTGAATCTTGATGAGTTAATACACTCATTTTTTTCATTTGCAAGGGTCTTTTAGTATTACAAAATGCGATGTTTGACAATTTTTATTCTTGTGGTTTTTTTCTAGTGTTTGATTAATGTGTAATCAAAAGGGGGGAGTGTTATGGGAAAAATTGCTTCTTCCTTATTCTATGCAGTTATTATATGATTTATGACTTATGTTCTGCAATTATTATGTCATGTTTTGTCTTCCATCTGTTTTATGTATTCGACATTTCACCTAGGTTGTTCAATGGTTTCTCTGCCTGATAGACTCTGGACTCTAGCTCCCAAACCCATGGCCGGGGAGGTGTCTCTCTGTCTGTTGAGACTTAGCGCTCCTTCCTCTCTGATAGTTAGACGTCAGTGATGGAGGTGTGAGAATGTAAACATCTCCACACACACAGGGTGTGTGACAGGGTGACAGGGACGAGATGCTACATGCAATCTGATTTGGCCACACAGACGTTCCACCGTTTTCGGACAGAAGGATTAAAAGGCAAAGACAACTTGAGGATCGGGGGCTCTTTGCATCACACCTTCGTGGTGTATGCACTGATCTCCCTAGCTGGTTTTTGGTTTGTCAATGTGCACGATCAACATCCATGATTTTGACTTGCTTTCCCCATTATTTTTATTTTCTTTTATTTTTGTAATAAATCTCACAAAAGACAACTCTCTTATCTGCCTCTTTTTGAAATTTCCACCACACTCTGCCACAGACACTAGTCGAAAAACCAACAACAAGAGGGGCTTCAGATGTGATAGAGCTGCATGCGAAGACCCAGAAAATGTCTGTTATGGCTGTGGTCAGGAGGGGCATTGGAAGAAGAACTGTCCCTGCTACGTCAGGCTTCACCCACTCGGGCGCTCACATCAGACTGATGGTTGGGGAAGCAGGAAGGTGACGGTTCCTTTTCACGTGATGTAGAAGACGGTACCACAAACACACACACACACACACACACACACACACATCCATACACGCAATGAAGAAATATGCTTACACGCTCAATTAATCCAAATTCATGCTTATCTGTTTGCAATAAAGCCTCGCTTTTTGCTCAAAACCTCGCACAGTGTGATTTTAAAATGATAACAAACAGCTGATTGACAACTGCTGCATGACTATTGTAGAAAAACTTACTGTCTTGAGCAACATCTGGCAGCAAGACATCTAAACATATATTTTTGCTTTCAAACTTATGCCCAGTTAAACTTATTAGGAAGACATCTCGTGTAGTATAAGCAGTTCATTCAATTCCCCTTTCAGATGGAGTGCATGTTACATCTACAGACATTCTAAATCAGTGATCCCCAACCCCCGGGCCGCGGACCAGTACAAGTCACTGGGTCATTTGGTAAAGAAAAAAAATCTCACATTATTTCTGTTTTATTTATTGTGTGATTCTGAACAATGTTATTTTGGAAAATTACATGAATCTCTTGGCTAAATCGGCCTACGACTCGGTCTTGGCACGTTAAAACGCTTGTCCTGGTCACTTGTCTTACTTACAACCGCTACCTTACCTGCTCCGGTAGATAACACGTTAAACATTACCGCTAAATTAAAACCCCCAAGCTAACGAACATGTTTCTTTGTGCAACGTAAAAGAGCCAATGAGGCAGAAGAAGAACCAACGACTACAAATAAAAAGAAAGCTGCATTTAACAGACAATACCAGTCCTACCTAAAACATGGACTTATTACGACTGGTTGTTC
Source organism: Betta splendens (assembly GCF_900634795.4). Classification (NCBI taxonomy): domain Eukaryota; kingdom Metazoa; phylum Chordata; class Actinopteri; order Anabantiformes; family Osphronemidae; genus Betta; species Betta splendens. The sequence goes on along the minus strand of NC_040889.2, from coordinate 334,129 downwards.
CAAGTCCGCTCTGCATAATGTGCAGCGACTGGTTCTAACAAGGCAATCAATCCTTCAAGCTGCTTCATCACTTGGAGATCAAGCATGTCAAAGCTGCACACATGGTGGATGCAAGTTTATTATTATAAATAGAAAATAACAGTTTTCATCCCAATCGTAACATTTTTTTTTGTTAGGGTTAGGGTTATATTTCGCCTCACCATAAAGACCGGTCCGTTAAAATATTGTGACATTAAACCGGTCCGTGGCGCAAAAAAGGTTGGGGACCACTGTTTTAAATAATCCCTCTTTTGTTGGTGTTAACTTCAGCTCAGCTGTACTCTTATGATTGGCTGCTGAGAGGGGGCTGTAATTGAGGGCCTCATGCAAGCTTGTTTCCCCATGTGATACGATCTCCAGAGATGCATCTGACCTGTCCTGTACAGAACATGTGTCTTCTGGTCCTTTGAAGAGTTTGACGAGTTATGCATTCACACACACAACAAACTGGCCTCAACTTCCCTCTTTTGGGATGAACACAGGTCTGTGCTTGCAATTTCTTTTACTAACGAACAAAAGTGTTTGTTGATTTTTATTCTACAATTCCATACGTCCCTCTGTCAAACCAAGATGGAGACAGATGGCAGGACGTGGGTCCATTCGAGAACAGGGGCCCGTTTCAAGAAGGAGGTTTAACAAACTGAGTTTAAACTAAACTAAAAGTTGATTTACGCTGAGTTTGCAAACCTGGAGTTTTCGGTTTCAGAACAGCTGATAAGAGTAAGTTTAAAGGGGTCATATCATGCAAAATCCACTTTTTAGACATTTTGGCGCTTTCCTATGACTCTATGGTTCACACACACTGAGCACGGTAGAAATGCATTTCCTCCTTTTTTCACATTTTGAAAACGTAAATTTTCTCATCCAATGGAGACAGACCTCGTCCTACACTGAGACTGTTCCCCTGTCGTCCCATTGGTAGGAAGTCTTCCCTGCAAATCCTGAACCACCACCCCCACAATGATCCCGAACCAAAACTGGACTTCCGCCATCCCCCCCCCTCTCACTCACCGTGAACAGAAGAACACGGCAGCGCCCAAGTCCTCCTATAAAAATAGTTTGGTTCTTGGGTGTTTTAACCAACACCAAAGTCTCTTCACTTTACCAAGGGATCAACAAATGAGGACTTTGTGAGTCACTTTTATTTTAAACAGACCGGTGCCAGAAACACTGCCTCAGCATTTATACGTATGTGCATTTCAAACGAGGGTGCGTACAATGCTGGATTTGTTTCACGGCTTCTGTTGGAAAAAAATGATCTATTCCTACAGTCCATCATTCACTCACTGAAGTAAGTACATGCTTGATATTTATAATGTTTTAAAATGTTAGTTTGTCTGTTTAAAATGTAGTAACCTATGTGTGAGGCAAGTTACTAGCTAGCTATGCCAACGGCTACAGACAGTCGACCGAGCCTTTGTCCCGTTTAAACGTGCTCATGTGGGCTCCTGCAGCCACACACCTGTGTGGAGAAAAGCTAATGACTATCGGCATTGAGCGGCTACAGGCAGGAAGTGGTGGGTCTAGCTTTTGGCCTTTTCTGTAATCGCATACACCTGTGGGGAAGAGCTGATCGTTATCGCCCTTCGAGCGGCGACAGGCAGGGAGCGGTGGATCTAGCTCGCTGTAGTAAGTACATGCTTGATACTTGTGATGTCCTAATATGTTAGTTGGTCTTTTTAAAATGTAGTAACCCACATGTGAGACAAGCTAATCACTAGCGTTGCTAACTAAAGCGAGTCAACCGAGCCTTTGTCCCTTTCAAATGTGCGGCTCTGAGTCAGCGATATCGCACACCTGTTTGGGGAACAGCTAATAGCTATGGGCCTTCGATCGGCGACAGGCAGGGAGCGGTAGATCAAGTTTTTGTCCTGTTGACGTGCTGCCGCTCCTGTTTGTGTGTTGCGTTAGCCGTTAGCATGCCGTTAGGTCTTTGCACTTTAGAGCTACAGCTGGTCGATCGCTACAAAAAGAACCTGCAGATGAACGCGGTTATGTTTGTTATTACCCCGTCATGTGTCACAGCCTAAATCAACTTGTGATTTGGGGTTATGTCATTGTTCTATCAAATTCTAACATGATTAGTTGGAATGATTACTGTGTTGTGTTGCAAGCGTAGTTGCTAATTAGTCACATCTCTACAATAACTGCTGCTTATCTGGTCAGTTACCTATAGCTTGTACCATAGCCATTATATTTGTAGGACCAATACAATTAACAGTAAATGTAAAATTGTCTTTTCTATACTGTAGGGGGACACATCCCAGTTACCCACATGCAAGGAGGCTGTCAAACAGAGAAATCACTGCAGACTGTTGGTACACAGACATCTGCTGCCCAGCTCAGGAGTGAAGGTATGTAAGTTTGTATGTACCAACAGTAAGATAGGCAATAGAAGATTTTAATTTTAATTGGTATATACTGTTTAGATTTTATTTGAATTGTAACAACTGTTTATCTTTTGTTTTAGCACAGACAGGCCTTTGTCTGGTATTGTGTATTCTTACATTAGAGAAGGTTTTGACCTACATAATAATGAACGTTTCACTAATCTACAATTCTGATTGCAGTACCTTTTGTTTTGATGAAGCTATGGTGAGGACAGCCACAGCTTCCATCTGGTAGAGGACTGCTTCCGCTTAGTCTTCCAAATAGTGATGAGAACAAGGATTACCACATCTCCCTGGTCATCTATTTACAACCATACCTGTCCTGCTGCAGAAACAAATCTCCAACATAACCAAGTGTACCCCCTACCCAGGACATGGACTGTTTACCCTACTTCCATCAAGCATTTAATATGCAAGGCCCTGCAAAAGCTTCTGTCTTTAAATCCCCAGACTTCTTAATTAACTCAGTAACCTATACATTGCACATTGGAGTGTGAAAGTAACAGTTCTAGCTTTGGAGAAGTGGCATTTTTTTGGTTGACAATAAAGTTGGCTTTAACTTTTACGTATTTCACTGAACTCTGTTTCTGAAAGGAAAACACTTTTATTCAGGAAATCATAGTATTGAAATTACATGTTTTTCTCTTTCTAATATGGTAAGATATAAAGGTGAACCGGCCATAAATAAAAAGCATAAATTATATGTAAATTTAAAAAAAATCAGTATTGCACTCACAAAAACACATTTTTACTCAAATGGTAAAAGTTATTCCACAGGTGGTCTACATCGATCATACAATGAGTGTTTTAGTGTTTTATCCATCAAGAAACTCAGCCTTCATCTACAACCCAAGCATGAAGAGATGGCAACTCAGATTCTTCAACCCAGGAATCCTCAGCACCAGCTCACTAGCCTCTGTAGACTAGATACCTGTAACAACTTCAGATACAGAGACATATTACTGTCAGATTTATCAAGAATGATCAAAAAACATAATTAAAAGCAGTAAAAATACATCAGGTCAATATATAATTTGAACCAATGCTTTTTGTTCCCAGGTAGGTCATGCAGTGATTGCTCTAAATATTAATGCACATTTTTAAATAAAATTATGTCAGAGCAGCAGCACAAGTAAGACAAAAACTGAAATGTGTAAATGTAAAATGTGTTTATATTATTTCAGTTATGCTATTAAACTTTTATTTATTTGTATAATGTAAGCTAAAATAGTGTTTTCTATTAGCGAGAGTTTTCGAGGTAAGTCGTGTTGTGAATATTCAAGCTGCACAGGCCATTTAGCATACACATTAGCAACCGCTAGCCGCTTCGCAAATTACATAAATCAATTAAATTGAAGTAAATGCGACATTAACAATGAGACACATCTTGCATCAGCCGAAATGTGATGACTTCAACAGCCTCCTCTTCAGCTTCAGGGTCAGATTCAGGATCGTAGACGCATGGTTCTACTACGCTACCGAACCAGTTGGCTGGCTAATGTCGTGCAGTCTTGTAGTGGGTCTTCTTCTTCTGTGGAGGATTGTGGTGGATTGCATTTTCAATGTCGCACTACTGCCACCTATAGTATCCTAGAGCCAATATAAAAAAAACAAAAAAGGTATGCGCTTCCGCACAGAGGTGTGGTGAGCAGCTTCGCTTGCAACACGACCAGAAAACACAGCGTTTGCTGATGGGGAGTGAAAACCACATATTGACAGGGGCAGTGTGGACGATCTGAAGAGTTTTATGGAATGAAATTTTACAGAGACCTTACTGAGAAATTGAAGTCCAATATTCTTTAGAGTAAAAAGCTGTATGATCAGGGAGCTTTAAGCATTTCTGAGTTAATTGACTCAGAGTTAAGCACGTGCACCGCGACGATACCAAGCCCTGATCAATGGAGTGAAGATATTACGAGTCACCATGGCAACAGCTCAACAAAAGAGGTCCGTAAATGGATATGATACCGCAAGCATATAGCGACTATGAGTCTATATTCTGAGAAAAAGCAACACGGCTGCAGCGGCGAAAAAGAAAGAATTAGCTTGGAAGACAATAGCTGCTCGTGTCAGATCTCCGAAGGTGACATACAGCAGTAGAAGAGGGATTTATTCGGTAAATACAGGGTCAGATTTAGGCACGGTCATTCACAGGTAAGCAATGGTTTACGGTACAGTGGATAAGGCAATCTCGGTTCCGTGGACAGGCAGGGTTCGTTAACGTGCAGTCTCCGGTATCAGTACAGTTCAGGGTAAGGCAATCTCGTAGTCAGAAAAACAGGCAGAGTCGTCGTCAGTTAAATCATTTGACTTCTACTCAGCCAACAGAAAGAAGGCAGAAGCTAGAACAACAACATATGCTTTGGACACTCAGGTGAAGAGAGGGGCTGAGCTGTCAACTGATCACCACCTGGTGGTGAGTAGGATCCGCTGGCAGGGAAGAAGGCCGGAACGACTTGGCAGGCCCAAACGTATTGTGAGGGTTTGTTGGGAACGTCTGGCTGAACACTCTTTTAGACGGACCGTTAACTCACACCTCCGGGAGAGCTTCGACGAGATTCCGAGGGAGGCTGGAGACATAGTCCGAGTGGACCATGTTCTCCACCTCCATTGTCAACGCGGCTGTTCGGAGCTGTGGACACAGGGTCTCCGGTGCCTGCCTGGGGGTAATCCCCAAACCCGATGGTGAACGCCGGTGGTAACTGACGCCATCAAGCTGAAGAAGGAGTCCTACCAGGTCTGGTTGACCTGTGGGACTCCTGAGGCAGCTGATTGGTACCGGCAGGCCAAGCGTGCTGCAGCCCGTGCCGTTACGGAGGCAAAAACTTGGGCCTGGGAGTAGTTTGGGGAGGTCACTATCGCTTGGCCTCAAAGAGATTCTGACCGTTCGGCGCCTCAGGAAGGGAAAGCAGTCCTTTACCAACTCTGTTTTCAGTGGAGGTGGGGAGCTGTTGACCTCAACTGGGGATGTTATTGGATGGTGAAAGGAGTACTTTGAGGATCTCTTCAACTCCTCGACATGCCTTCTGCTGAGGAAGCAGAGGCAGGTGACTCAGAGGCGGACTCGCCCATCACCCAGGCTAAGGTCACCGAGGTATTTAATAAGCTCCTCGGTGGCAGAGCAGCGGGGGTGGATGAGATCTGTCCTGAGTACTTCAAGTCTCTGGATGTTGTGGGGCTGTCTCGGGTGACAAGCCTCTGCAACATCGCATGGACGAGGGGGACAGTTCCTCTGGAATGGACAACCAGGATGGTTGTCCCTCTTCATAAAAAGGGGGACAGGAGAGTGTGTTCCAACTATAGGGGGATCACACTTCTCAGCCTCCCTGGGAAAGTCTATGCCAGGGTACTGGAGGGGAGAATTCGGCCGATAGTCAAACCTCAGATACAGGAGGAACAATGTGGTTTTCGGCCTGGTCGTGGAATGCTGGACCAGCTTTATACCCTCAACAGGGTGCTTAAGGGTTTGTGGGAGTTTGCCCAACCAGTCTACATGTGTTTTGTGGATCTGGAGAAGGCATTTGACCGTGTCCCTCCTGACATCCTGTGGGGGGTGCTCCGGGAGTATGGAGTCCAGGGCCCTTTGCTAAGGGCTGTTCGGTCTCTTCTCTCACCGGAGCAGGAGCTTGGTTCGCATTGCCAGCAGTAAGTCAGACCTGTTCCCGGTGCATGTTGAACTTCGGCAGGACCAAACCTTTGTCACCGGTTCTGTTCATCTTTTTATGGACAGAATTTCTGGCCGGAGGGGGTCTGGTTTGGGGACCACAGGATAGCATCCCTGCTTTATTGCAGATGATGTTGTCTTGTTGGCTTCATCGGGCCAGGACCTTCAGCGGGCGCTGGTGCGGTTTGCAGCTGAGTGTGAAGCGGCTGGGATGAGAATCAGTTCCTCCAAATCTGAAGCCATGGTTCTCGACCGGAAATAGATGGTTTGCTCTCTCCAGGTTGGGGGAGAGTTCCTGCCCCAAGTGGAGGAATTCAAGTATCTTTATCTTGGGGTCTACCGGTCAATCTACGTTACTACCCTCACCTATGGTCATGAGCTGTGGGTCATGACCGAAAGGGAAAGGTCACGGATACAAGCGGCTGAAATGAGCTTCCTCCGTAGGGTGGCTGGGCGCTCCCTTAGAGATAAGGTGAGGAGCTCTGTCACCCGGGAGGAGCTCAGATTAGAGTTACTGCTCCTCCACATCGAGAGGAGCCAGTTGAGGTGGCTCGGGCATGTGATTGGGATGCCTCCTGGACGCCTCCCTGGGGAGGTGTCCTGGGCATGTCCCACTTGTAGGAGGCTCTGAGGAAGACCCAGGACACGCTGGAGAGACTATGTCTCTCGGCTGGCCTGGGAACGTCTTGGGGTCCCACTGGAAGAGCTGGAGGAAGTGTCCAGGGAGAAGGAAGTCTGGAACTCTCTGCTTAGACTGCTGCCCCCACGACCCGACCCCGGATAAACGGATCAAACTGGATGGATGGATAGATGGAGGCTAGAACAACTGGTGGAGGACCTGCACCACCACCACTGACGCATGCAGAGGAGATGGCCCTCAGCATAAACACTGGAAAGCAGGGGCTGAAGGAATTCCTGGAGGGAGTTCATCAGAACCAGTCACTCCCCAGGATACAAATGCAATAAGCCTAAAGGATGTAACTTGATCTCCACGTATACTGACTTTATTATCTCCCCTCTGCCCCAGAGTGTGGAAGAACAGAAGGAGGAGGGTCCATCACATTCTGCTGCACAGATGCACACAGTTCAGTGATGTTTAGTAAATGCCAGAGTTCAATTCTTATTAAGAGTAATGAGGAACATGTCATGTAACTCTAAATCTTCTTTATTTTCAGTTACCAGTTGAGGAGTTCTATAAACTAAATCTCAAGGAAATGTTATACTTGGACTGCCAGATTGAAAAGACAGATCTAGAAATTGAAATTCTCAAACAAAAGCTGGAGGTGAGTGTATAGTTAAAGGTGAATTGTATTAATTATTGGAAGAACCATAAAATCCAACAATTGCCTTTGTATTTGTAGGAAATGAAGAAAACCAAATAAATTATGATTTGCATTTATTAAGTCTTTTTTATTGGGGGTGGTGGTGGTGGTGATGGTTGATTAAGACATATTACACGGCATATTACATCTCTGACTGTCCATCCACTCTGCAGATTACCATGATGGAAGGAGTCTTCCTCAGGTTCTTGTATTTGTCGGGCAGGGTGTTGCTCCCCTCTAATAATTGCAATATTGTGGAGAACACCACATGTCACAGTAATGTCACAGATCTCTCATGTTTTACCCTGATGTGACGTAGGCACTGAAGACGTGCTTTTTGCAGGCCTATGGTCATTTTCACCTGGGCTCTTGTTCTGCAGGGCCACATTAAAGCGCTGCTAGGGGGCCTGCTTCAGGTTCTGGGTAAGGGCTCAGTATTGCGGGCATTGTGTGTGAGTGCATGCATTGAAACAAGTGTATAGGACCTACATGTACTTACCACAGTGCAGCCTGTTACTTAGTGTTGACTCACGACATATTCCTGAATATATGAACAGAGCCCGGTCACTTGGCCTCCACGTTTGTGATAATATGTGCAGCATCACATATGATCTTGGTGGTGTAAACAATGATACGTCAGTTACAGTATGGTGATGTAGTCTTTGAACATTACAAAGAATAATCAGTGCACCTTTATTAGTTCATTTCCAGGGGTCACAGCAAGATGTTATTAACTGATAATGATTTTTCAAATTAGCCTTACTGAAACAAATACCGGCATGGTGGTGCGGTGGGTAGCACCGTCGCCTCACAGCTCTGGGTTCAATTCCCGGAGGCGGCCCTGGTGCCTTTCTGTGTGAAGTTTGCACGTTCCCCCCGTGTTTGTGTGGGTTCTCTCCGGGTTCTCCGGCTTCCTCCCACAGTCCAAAGACGTGCATTAGGTTGATTGGCCTCTCTCAATTGCCCGTAGGTGTGAGTGTGTGTGTGAATGGTTGTATTTTTTTTGTGTTGCCCTGCGATGGACTGGCGACCCGTCCAGGATGTACCCTGCCTCTCACCCATAGCCAGTTGGGTTAGGCTCCAGCACCCCTGCGACCCCGCATATGGGAATAAGCGGCTTGGAAAATGGATGGATAGATGGAAATACCACGTATCTGCAATCCTGTGAAACTCTTAGCCTTTAATGGCTCTGAGGAGTTTGTAGCAAGGAAAGCGCTTGAGGTCGAACTATTCTAATACAGTGGCTTCACTAATGTTATAAAGAAAACTACCGTTTGCAAAAAACATAACGCAACACAAAGGTCGGCTGTAGGAGCACGGCCACGATGGGTGATGTGTCTGATAAATGGGTGAATAAGATTATTATTATACGTTATGGAGTCTCGAGAAAAATGGTACCGCTCAAATAAATAGGCACGGCGATATGAGAGAAAATTAACTTGTGGCGTCAAAATCCTCTTGCGACGTAAATTCAAAACCGTGTGAATTAATACAGCATCCTCATGTACAGGATCGTCTAGAAACAGACACACCATTTTAATCTCTGCGCGAAGGAAACAGGTGAAATCTACAAATATACTGAAAGATTAAACAAGGTATTTACACACTGTTCACTTTAAAAAGGGGCGGAGACTGAAGGAAACTCTGGATTTCCTGAATAAAACCTGCTCCCGACCAGGTTAGGTTCACAGAGTAAGTTGCCATAGTAACTGAGTTTCGATTACCTCGCTTCTTGAAACGGGTTTAATTTACCCCGCTTTATGGGTTTAAGTAACCTCTCTTTTTGAAATCGAAAACACTGAGTTTTCCTGTGACTAAACTGTGCCCGTGCACGTATAAACAGCTTATGTCTTTTCCAGGTCTTTGTTCTTATGTAGGAACTTCATTCCTAACTTTACTGTCTATGAGGCTTCACTCAGGGTTGTAAATGCAGACGTTTTCATCGTCCACTTCTTCTCTCACATGGCCTTCTAAGACTGAACAACGTTTACCGACCTTAAGCTTGCTCTTTAGTCTGCTCCTACTTTGGGTCTTCCTCATCTGACCCTACATGACCTTTCACTCAAACAGTGGATGAGAAATCAGCTTGTACGACTTCTGTTCTTTTGTCCTGTAACCTATTTTCCTGCTTCAACCAGCTGCTGCTGAACGTCCACGGTCTCTATGAGGAGTGGCTGTGGCAGAGAGAGCCTCACGTGACTTTGTTGGCTACTCTGACGTCACCTTGTCTTTGAGCCATTTGGAACAGAAGGCTGGCTTAGATACAACACCATCTTGTTTAACATGCTAAAAGTTACTGTCAAGAGGTGCAGTGTGCTTAACCCAGCCACTCTTCTTCCAGGCCCTGACAATGGCGAACCTCAGACTGTGTTAATGGCTCCGCCTCTAGAGACCCTGCTGGGCCAATGTCAGGTTGGGTACGCAGTCTGCACTCCTCGTCCCATCTTGAAGTCTGGCCCTTTGCTATAACACTACTCTGCTCAGGCTGCAGAGTTGATCGCGTTGCCTGAAGCGAGTAAACTGTTAGTCTGTTACCATCTACACAGACTCCTTGGATGCTTTTGCTGTCACACTTAGGTGATATGTGTAAACATACAGTAGGAAGTTTTTGAAGTCGAATGGCAAACCTTTCTTACATGATTATACAGTAAGGTTGCTGCATTGCTGGATGTTGTTCTGCTACCTACAGCTAATGCTGTTTGTAAATGTCCGACTCACCACCGTCAGTGACGACTTTGTTTCTGACGAGATGTAGCTGCAAATGCTGCTGCAAAGGTCACTGCCCGGCAACCCCCTCCCTCTCCACCTTCTTGTTCCCTCTCCTTATCCTTGTTCCCTCTCCAACTCTCCCTACCCTCTACTTTCTCATCTCTCCATGTGCTTTAAACATTTCCCACCTCACAGGAACGCAGACTCTGGCAGACAAATGGTTCTGCCTGTAGCCATAGAGTCTGGTTTGGGTCTGATGGCTAGCCGTGCCGCCCAAACAGCTTTTCCTCACAATTCGGATTTCCCAACAGGTAAAAACAGGTGACAGGACTATTACAGCATCCAACTGTGGACTGGGCAATCATTAAGGAGTTCAGGAGGAAGTACTGGAACTCCAAAAAGTGGCAATGGTCCCTTCCAGGTCCTACTGACGATTCACACAGCTGTGAAGGTTTCAGAGTGAGCGACTTGGCTCCATTCCATCCACTGCAGGAAGGTCCCTGATCCAATAGACGAAAAACCCGCCAGAAGTGAGGAGACGTAAGAAGGATGACCCTTGCTGTGCATACACACACACTGAGGCAAGGCTGCGTTGACCGTTCAGCTAAAGGTATGAGCCAAGCGCCGCCTGAAGTTGCGCCGTTGAATCGAACTGTCAGACCACCCCTGCTAAACAGGCCCGTTACAGCAAAACCATAATAACTGTCAAGAAAATAACTTCACTTTTCCCTCGCGGTGCTCACACATGCACTGAGGCGAGGCTGCTTTGACCTTTCAGCTAAAGGTGCGAGCAAAGCCCCCCTGAAGCTGCGCCGGTGAATCACACTGTCAGACCATACATCTGCAGACACGCTCCTGAGAAAACACACACACGAGCAGCCTTGAGTTGCCGACGCTGGACGACTTGTAGACTCTTCACATCACGGGAGTGACAGTGACTCAGACGACATTGGGAGGAAACCTGGCGGTGATAACAAATCCCAAATGTCTCTGTGATCAGCTGATCACAACCTGAAGGACTCCAATTAACTGTCAATGCGTCAACACACAGGTTGGAAACAATCTAACGCTACTGTTCAACAGGACGAAGCGGATCGTTACAAGACATCACATGTAACCTGTTGTGTTAGACTTCATTTTATGTTACTCTAATTATTGCCTTAATCATATGGTTAATATACATAAATGTAATTTTACACACTATTTTTGAATGAGAAAATTTCACAACAACACTGAGTTTAAATATCCTAAAGTTGACTTGGTGTTTGATTTGTAGCACTTTATTCACTGCTACAATTAGTTTTTATCTTTCAGCTACAGATGATAGAGGTTATAAAACAACACAAGCAGCAATATGCATCATCATTCTGCTTAATCCCTTATTCTATTATTCACCCTAGACCAAAATATACAATTGAAGATCCAACATTATAAAAAGTAGCTCAAACTGAATATAAAACAGAACCCCAGTGGAAACCTATTGTTATCATACATTTCATTAATGTTACACATGATGGCATGAAGGCAACAGCAAAAACAGCTCTGAACCTTTTATCCCCAAGTTACCTACCTTTTATGTAAAGGTGCATTTTCAATCATTATGGGTTAATATCCGCATTGATTGATTTGCAAGGGCCGTTTTTATTACAAAATGCTATGTTTGATCATTTTTATTCTTTTAGTTTTTGATTATTGTGTAATCAAAAGGCGAGAATGTAATAGGAAAAATTGTGCCTTTGTGCTTTTTCTTATCCAACACAGTTATCATGTGCTGGTTAGGTGTAACTCTGAACATTCTCACTCAAACAACTAATCTCTTGTGCCCGGTAGTACACCAAGTTTAAAACATCTGATGTTCTGTTTGACTGATTAATAGTTTATCATATGTGTCTGCCTCTTACACCCTCGTTTCTTGCTCCCTTCTATCTCTATTTCTCACCAGACCCAAGGCCGTAAAACCAAATGCATCTTGTCTTTGAAGCTTGGTGTTCCTTCCTTTGAATAACAAGACATGATGATGCAGAAGTGAGAATGTAAACATGCAAAAGTGAGAATGTAAACAGAATGTAAACATTCTCACTCACGGCGAGATAAGGTGGCACAAACAGTTCTATTGGTCCAGAGAGACATTCCACCGGGGCCAGAGAAAGGGGTTAAAAGGCAGAGGCAACCTGATGATTTTGGGTTCTTGCATTACACCTTCATGGTGTGTGCTCTGATCTCCTCAGCTGGTTTGTTGATGTGCACGATCAACATCCATGTTTTTGATTTGCTTTCCCCATTATTTTTATTTTCCTTTATTTTTATAATAAATCACACACTCTCTCATCTGCTTGTTGATGGGAAATTTCCACCACAGGTCATCGAGGCTCCCACCTTCAACTACTGCCCAATCTACTTTGCACCGGCCCCCTACGACTGCTCCTGTGGTTGATGGGTCCCATGTTGCTTCTTTGGGCTGTGCCAGGCCACCAGGCACTCGCACACAAGCCCCAACCCCGGGCCTGCCTCCAGAGCGGGGCCCTGGCTGGAACATAACCATCTGCAACCTCTCGGTCCTCTGTAGTTTATTCATCATAGGGGAGTTTGTGATCTGCTCTTAATCTGGCCCGTCACCCAGGACCTGTTTGCCTTGGGAGACCCTACCAGGGGCATTTAGCCCATGATAACACACAAACTCCTCCACCACGATAAGGTGATGCTGTAGTTCAAGGATGAGAAAAACAGGTGCTAGACATCATAAAATGAAAATACCCCAAAGACAAACTCAAAAACGAAAAAAGGACATAACACCAATAGATGGAGGAGCAGATGCAGGGAAGTGGAGGGAACAGGTTTACCTGAGGAGAAAACTCACCTGGTTACCTTTACGTTCAGTAACATTGGCGGGAGGTCAAAGTCATCCTAGCACCTGCCTGGACCCAGCTTGACATGACCCAAGGACCCAAGGACCAAAGGTCTGGGCCTAAAAAGAACCTTAGCTACTAGACTAATAGAGGACCAAATGAGAGTGAAACTGCTGACCTAAGACCTGGATCCAGCTGGATGGAGACTCTCCAGACGCCTTGATGCTGCATTTATAGGCTCCTTCATCAGACTTGGTGACATGGCGGATGGTCATGTGACCTGTAGACTCAGTGCTGATGAGGGAGCCATCTTTATAGAAATCAGCTGTGAGGATGGAGGACTCTTTTGTTTGACAGTAGATAGTTATGTTCTGTCCCTCCGTTACAGGGAGGACAGGGCTCTGCAGGATCACTGATCCACCTCAACACAAAGACAAACTACAGCATTTGATCATGTCCACACAGACTCATCAGCACTAACTCCACAGTCAGATCTTACTAGAGACAGTGATGTTGATGCTGCTGCTTCTGGAACCAGAGCTGGACTCACACCAGTAAACTCCACTGTTCCCCTCGTTGATGTGGATAATAAAACATGTGGAACCATCTGATCTTCCCCAGTTCACTTCACATTCAGCTCTAGTGTCTCTGCTCGTGTTCCTCCTCAGTGTCCATCCAGCAGAACTGTTCTCTTCACAGCTCAAAGACACAGCTGTGAAGCTGAAAAACTGACAACTGCTGGGCCTCACTCTCGGAGCAGCTGGAGGAGCTGAAACAACATCATTTGCACGTCTGTTAACTAAATACAAAACATTTGAAAGAGCAACTTCATTGGACTTGAATATCAGTGGTGTCGGTGGTGAAGTGTTTGAACTAACAGTAACAGGTTCTATTGTCTAGATCCAAGTAGAAAGTAGCTACGAAAGAAAAAAGAACTGAATAAGTCTGCAGGCAATTGCTACGATCTTTTGTCAATAGTCTCGTGGGGTATTGTTTGGCTTATAAAAAATCTCAAATATTTAATACAACTTTTAACAGGATCCACTAAGAGATCATTATAAAACTTTTATAAGAAAATGTATCTAACATGTATGAAGACGCTCATTGTGGAACAGTGGAAACCAGATAAACTTGTGACCACTCTGTTGGGATTAAGTTAATTTAACGTTGTTTATAAGACATCTACATTTGATAACTTAAGCGATAAGCGGCCTTGTCTGTTGTTACTGCGTAGTCAGATCACATGTTTTAACTCTTTTGTGTTGTGTTTTGGTGAACGAGTCATGGTCACTTTCGACGTTGCACGGAAGAGGAGGAGTCAGTAGCTGTTCTCACTTATAGGTCTGGTCTAGTTTGACATTTACTGTATGCAACATTTTCTCTGTTTTAGTTTTCTTTGTCTGTGAGCATTTCTGTATAACCCCAAACTATTTATTGGCAAAGACAAGTGCAGCAACGAGGTCACAAGCGCCATGTACTTTTTTATATTATGAAGAAAAGAGGGTTTTGGCCAAATGAAGAATCTGTGGCTTTGTGACAACTGTCTGCTTTGATTTAAAATAAAAGGCTGCTAAACGACTTACAAACTGTGTCTTTATTTAAACACACTGTTCATTTATAACCTTCTGTTAAAAACGTAAAGCAATGTCCCATTGTTTGATTTGAACATTTTCAGCCACAACACACACTACTGCCGCTTTTTCCTGCTTTCTCATCAGTAGTACGCTTTTGCACATTTTGGCTAATAAAATATCCAATTTTCATATCACAACTTTCTTTCCCCAGTGAAGTATCCTCCCTTTAAACATTGTGTGCAGTAATGGTGGTAAAGCTCCCAAACCATTCAAGAGTCACAGGAATAGAACTCTGAGTCTGGGTCACCTAGTAAGGGTCAGGACTCTCTAGGACTCTGTGAGGTCTTGGCCTCAGTAAGTGTGAGTTTGACCTTTGTGCCCAGTTAGATTAATATAACTGAGAAAAGTGGACAACAGGAAAAGTATAACAGTGTTTACATATATTCTGAGAAAACTGTAGTAAGAGGATGTTTGAATTGAATTGTCCAGAGTTTACCTACCGAATGCTGGTCTGCAGCAGAGCAGTGACATCACAACTAGAAGGAAATGAAACTCTGCGTCAGAAGAGAGAAATCTTTGTCTGCCATGTAGAAACAGTTGCAACAAAAGGTGAACAATTTGTCTAATGTTGATTCATTCAACTCTGACATGGTGACAGACAGATTTACTAAAGATCTTAGTCCTGAAGCATCAGTTCTCGTTGCTCCTATGTTTCTGCTTGTTAAGTCAACTAGACTCGGTGAAATAGCCTAGATCAGACATTTCCTCTGTTAAGGAGCAGATCCAGATGAATCCAAGCCTCCTGCTCTTAAATGTTACCTTCAACAAAGCCATGAATCTCTTGTTCTTTGTCTACACAATCGCCAGCCTTTAACTGACTGCGTTTGATCCTTTATCACTTGTTAATCTCTCAGGTGTCAGAGTTCTAGCCTCTAAGCCTCCCATCACACTACTGTAACCATTAGTTACTATTCTCTCCACCACAGCAACAATTAAAAATGGAAAACAGATCATACTCACAGAGCAGCTGCTGCAGAGACACTCGCTCCATTTCCCCACTCAGTGATATGTGTCCACTTCCTCTCTGCAGGCCGTGGTTCAGCTTTCCTATAGAAGCTACAGAAGCTACAGGTGGAAGGGGTTCACGAAAGACGAAGGTGTAATTAAACTCTGATGTTTAATGATCAGTGTGAGTGTGGGAACTACTATATAGGACATGAGCTAGTGAGACAAATAGAGCATGAGCTGTTTAACAATGAAATGTCAGAATAAAATATCCTCGTTACAGTTTTAATGAAACAACACATTTTCTTAACAGTTAACACACAGGTCTAAAAAGTGGCTTCAATGCCAAAATGACACGCTATGTTTGCAAAAGGCCCTAACAGTGTCAAAACACTTGAATTATGCATCAAAAACTAATTTTGCCTTCAAACAATACAACTTGCAACCAAGTAAATGAACACCAATCAGTCATAAGCGATAATATGTCACAGAAAGATACAAACCACTGATCTCAGTGTGAATCAGTGCATCATTGTTTGTCATTGGAGCCTGTTGCTATTTGTTGTCTTTGCAGTATATGTCAAATTTACCTTTTATGCAAAGAATTGGATCCAGATGAAAAAATGCTTTGATTTATTGAATCTATGACATTCATTTTTCAAACTGTGGCAGAAAACTGAAATATTTTAAGTATAAGTATTGTAGTGCTGAGACAGTTACTGTCAACATCTACATGAATTTTAAACTCTGAACTTTATCTGAGCTAAAAACTAAGTCAGATAAGAATTCAGAGAATTCAGTTAAGAACCCTGAATATGGAGCAGGAGGATGGTAAATAATACAAAACACAACTACTGTACCTTCTGCATTTTAGAGTCTGGATGAGAAAGGCTCAGAGTGAGGCTCTCAAATGAGTTATACCTATGTTAAAATTTAGGAGTAATTAATAAGTCTGAGTTATAAATTGCTCCTACTCCTCCACTTTGACCTGTGCTTCTAGGAACATGATAGTTGATTTAAACTAACATTCATCCTGGTCAATCTATTCCTACTTTTGTGCAACAGCCCTCAGGAGAAGGGGGAAAAGAGGGAACAAAAACAGAAGAACGCCTCTAGTGGCGCGAAAGGCCACTAGAGGCCACACAGTTTTGATGACAATTATTGTATAATGTAAGTTGCACCTTTTTGTTTAATTGCAAGAGACTGGACAAGATTCACATTAGCATGTTTATATTGTAATTTGTTGACAGACCATGTAATACCAATGTAAAAAAAAAACCCACCAACAGTAACACAAAGGGAAAAACAGTACAAAAATGTGATAGCTTTATGCCAGCTAGTGGGCACCTCTTGCCAGCCAAACCAGGCCTCAGTCCTTGTCGACCTCCCTGTTGAGGTCGTTCCAGTTCCTGTCGACCTCCCTGCTGCGGTTCCTGGCGGCCTCCAGGAGGAGGTCGGTCCAGCTTCGGTTCCTGGCGGCCTCCAGGAGGAAGTCGTCCCAGCTTCGGCTCCTGGCGGCCTCCAGGAGGAGGTCGTCCCATGCGGCACCGACCGCATCTGCAGCGATTCCTGGTGGTCCAGCGCCGGCAGCAGTTATCTCCACTCCTAATGATCCAGCACCAACCACATCTACCTCAGTTCCTGAGGGCCCAGCAACAACAGCGTCCGCCCAGGCTCCCCGTCTGGGGGCGTCTCTACGTCTAGCCTCGTTGGGGGCTCTGGCTCCATCTGCTTGTCTGTCCTCGTCTCTGGTCCTGGCTCTGACTTCCCATCTACCCTCTGCAGTGGTCATGGTTCCGTCGTCTTGTCGGTCTTCGTCCCTGGTTTTGGCTCCTACCCCACATCCGTCCTCGTCTATGGTTCAGGTCCCATGTCTGTCCCAGTCGCTGGTGCCGGCATCCCGCCAGCTCTCGCCTCATCTGCCTGATGGATGGTCTGGTCCTTGGCGCATCCTGTGGCAGGGATGGTGCTGCCTCCTGCGTCGTTGGCCAACTCGGTTGTCCGGTTCTGGAGGCGACTCCCTGCCTCTGCGATGGCGCGGCCTCTGACGTTGCCGACCGCCGCGCCTCCTCAGTATCCGGGAGCGTCACCTGTCTGGAGAGCACCAGCGCGTGCGTTGGGCCACTGGAGGCGCCCTGTTCAGATGCCGGCCTCCTAGAACTTCCGCCTTGTCTTCGGGCACGGAATGTGCCGTCTCAGCCTGGCGGCTGCACGGCCAAGGCTCTCTGGGCTACCACCCTCCTTGAGGGAGTATCTGGATTCTGTATCTTCCTGTTATGGACTTACTCTCATGGACTCGATTCTGTTCTCCACTATTCATTCCTGGTGTTTTGATCTTCTAGTGTTTTGTTTTGGCCCACCTCCTGTCCTCCCTCTGCCCACCCTGCTAGTCCGCCTGGGGCGCCTGGGAATTCGCCCTTGAGGGGGGATTTCTGTCACGGCCTGGACTCACTTCATGCTTTATTTTTTTATACTTCTGGTTTTGTCTTGTCACTTTTGTTTTAGCTTTACTTTGCAGTCACATGATATCACCAGTTGTATTCCATCAATCATTACTCACCTGTGTTTCTCATCCAGTATTTAAGCACCACCTCTCACCCCAGCACCTTGCCAGATTGTCTGTATGTACTAGCCAGCATTCCAGCATTGCATTTCGTAGCTTGTTCCGTGAATGACCCTGCTTTCCCTGACCTTGCCTTCTGCCTCACCCTTTGATCCTACTTTGCTGTAAGTCTGACCTAAGCCTGCCTCCTGACCACCGACTGTCTGATCCCTGCCTGTACTGTAACCGCTGCCTTTGTGTATCGACCCCTGCCTCCCCGACTACGAGTACAATTAAACCTTTTGATCACCGAGCTTTGTCTCCCCGCCGTGCATGTGGGTCCGCTACCTAGAGCGCCATGACACTGGCCTCTGCAGGCATCTGATGTCATCACACGCTGCATAAATGTGAGCCAGGAGGGTCATTTGTGTATGTGGTTGGTGATCATAAACTTTACATCTCAATGCTGAGAAAAATTCCTTAATAGGGTTAAATAGTGGGTTGAGATGAACTCCATCCGCATCCTGTTGTGAGCTGCTATCCATTGCCTGATGCTGTTGGAGTGATGAAATCTCACATTGTCCCAAACTATAAACTACTTTGGCAGTTGATCTCCACTCTGACCCCTTTCTTTTTAAGGGATGATATCTCTTTAGATAATTTCTATAAAGGTGATAAGATGCTCTGTGATGTATGGACCAATTATGGGAATATGAGTAAGCACACCATTGTCAGAGATAGCAGCACCATGGTCATCAGCATGGTTATATTCCCGCCCCGTTGGCCTGGCACATCAACTGTAGCCCTGTGGCCAATATCGTCCACGCCTTCTAAATTTTGTTGGAGGTTGTAGCCATCCTTATCCATGTAGATGAAGCTGTGCGACCGTTCACTTGCTTCCAGTTCCATTTTACGCTACATTATATACAGAAGACAAAAAATGAGTTTTATGAATTACAAGCATTTTCATTTTTGTCAAGCTAGAGTTACATCAAACGTATACATCAAATATTGCATTACTTTTCTACAACCGTAGCAAATGTGTATCACACTTACTGTACTGTATATCACTGTATGGTATACATATTGTGTTTACTGTGCGGTACAGCTGCACGTCCATGTATGTTTTACCTGTACATATCTGTAGCGTAGTTCCTTCACTCATTCACAATTTCTTTCAAATGGAACAGTGTACAGCTGCTTCATATTAATTTGGTGTCTTTTCAGCACTCTGTCAATGGTTGAGATGCTCACTGTTTGGATATTTGCAAATTTGATGTTGTCCTCTATAATAGTACTCTTTATCTCCCTTAGTCTTATGGCATTGTTTTCTACAAATATGGTGCAAATAGCCTCCTCCTGTTGAGCTGTAAAAAGGGGCCCTCTGACGCCCCTAGGAAGTTGTCTTGCAGTCCCATGTGGAAAAGATACAGTACAGTAATGCAAAATACAAAATTCAGGAAGATAAAATGTCACTGCATAAAGTGTAGGCCTACTTACAGTATTTACTGAATATTGAAAAAAGCTTTATGTATTGTAGAAATAATGTAATATTTTTAGATTGCATACCTGTTCTCTCGACGAAAAGTCTGAATGACTGAGGACACAGTCTTAAGGCTTGCTGTATGTGAGATCTGTTGGGTTTAGTTGTGTAAGGTCGTAAACCTTACTTTGTAAAGTGCCTTGAGATAACCTTGTCATGATTTGGCGCTATATGAATAAAATGGAATTGAACATTTGGCAGCTCCCTTCTACCAGCCTCAGCCATTGTAAGATCATGGTTTACAACATGGTCTACAAATGTGGCTGTTATCTCCACATACATGTCTTCAGCCTTTTCCTAACACCTCCACCATGCAGCCTCACTCCTCTTCTTCTCTCTGGTTGTTGAACCCGTCCAATTACTTGTCTTTTCATTGTCAGACATAGAACATTGTGTTCTGCTCCAGCCATATATATACTGTACTTGCCAATTGATTGTTAATGAGATGCACCTTTGATCAACATAGCATAAACAATTGATAATGCAGCAAAGAACAGGGAATTGTACATAATCATGTGCATGGATGAACCAAAGCATTTGCAACTTGTTCAAAGAAATGAGAAACTACTTATATCAGGCAAGTTGTTAAGAAGGCTAGGTCTGCTTCAGAACCCGGCCCTAACAGAGTCCCCAATAAGCTTCATAAGAACTGCCCCAAGGTGCTGGAGCTACTTGGTACATAATGGGAACTGCCTGGAAGAAGTAACTCATCCCTGTCAAAGAGCAATTGCAGTCTTCATTCCCAAGAAAGCAAACAGCAAAGAGGTTAGCCAGTTTAGAAACATTGCACTACTGAATGTAGAAGGAAAGATCTTCTTCTCTGTAATAGCCCGGAGGATGACCAGCTACCTGCTAGTTTAAAGCTACATTGAAACCAAGTGCCAGAAAGCAGGAGTCCCAGGTTTCCCAGGCTGTGTAGAGCACTCCACAATGATTTGGGATCAGATCCAGAAGGCCATGCAGAAAAAAACAGACTTGCATATCATCTGGCTTGACGTTGCCAACGCGTATGGATCAGTCCCACATCAGCTCATCTCCTCTTCTTCCACATGCCCTCCTGCATAAGGAATGTGATCACATCCTATTTTTGTAACCTGCAGATGTGCTTTGCCCTTCAAGACTTTATCACCGGGTGGCAGCAACTACAAGTAGGAATTGCTATGGGGTGCGCCATTTCTCCTATTTCAGAGGGATCAAATTATCATCAGGGCAGAGCCTACTCCTACTGAGGTGCTACATGGGCAATGTCATCAGCCTTCTTCGGACAGCGCCATGTACATCCCGCTTGCTAAAAAGGATGGATGAGCTGATGGCTTGGGCAAGAATAAAGATCAATTCCTGCAGCCTATCGCTCAAAATGTTAGATGAGTTCATGTTTAACTAACCTTGTCTCTTTCTGTCCAGTAGTTGTGCTTCTCTCCTCCCCCCCCCCCCCCCCCCCCCCCCCCACCCCCACTCTTTCTCCCTCTCTGTCCTCACCTATAGGTATCATTGGACTCAAAGTTTGGTGTCTGTGATGGGCAGGTGCGGATCCAACCATCCTGCCTGCATCCAGTCCCTGGTCCTACCATCCTGCCTGTGCTCTGTTGTTGCTTGTTGTTGCTTGTTGCTGTTGCTGTGCTTTTCTATCTCTCTATCCTCTCACCCCAACCGGTCGAGGCAGATGGCCGCCCACATCCAGTCTGGTTCTGCTGGAGGTTTCTTCCTCGTTAGAGAGGGAGTTTTTCCTCTCCACTGTTGCTGTCAAATTAAATGCTTGCTGTATGTGGGATTTGTTGGGTTTAGTTGTGTGAGGTTTTAAACCTTACTTTGTAAAGTGCCTTGAAATAACTTTGTTGTGATTTGGCGCTATATAAATAAAATTGAATTGAATTGAATTGAATTGAAAAGGGAAGACAGGTATGAATGGACCACCTCCGTCGTTATGGGAGAGAAAATCCCGCTCCTGTCTGAACAACCCATCAAGAGCTTGGGAAGGCAGTATACCGCTGAGCTGTTTGACAAACAGATGGGTAGAGTTATCATGAAGTAGCTGAGGCATGGCCTGTCAACGATAGACCAAAGCCAGCTTCCGGGGCAGTACAAGGTCTGGTGTTACCAGTTTGTTCACTTATGGTAATGTGGCCACTAAAAATGAGTGAGATCCCCTCATCCACCGCAAGTAAGATGGACGGAAAAGCCAACTCTTTCATCTGAAAGTGGTTGGGGTGGCCACGGTGCCACTCTGAAACAGGCCTATTTGGGAAGAACACACTCCAACTTCCACTGCAAACCATCAGGCAGGGATATAGGCAAGAGAAGGTTAGACTTGTTCTCCAACTAGTGTCGACCACCGACCATTTAGTAAGAAAGGCAAATCCCACAGTGAATACAGGCTGAAAGTGGAATGCTCAACACAAGGTCGAGCAAGCTATCAGTAGGCTGCAACATAATGAGATAGTCGATAGTCTAGTAAATTTGATCATTGCTTATTGGAGAAATACAGAGAGTAGATGGGTTCATGTGTGTCCTCAGTTACTGGGGTTAAAGAGTTTGGTTAAACTGGGTTTGCAGAGTCTGGTGTTACCTAATGATGTTTTTCCGAGCTGTTCTTAGAAAACATTCAAAATGTCACGCCGCCCTGGGAAAGGAGCTAGGAGGTTGATG
Source organism: Betta splendens (assembly GCF_900634795.4). Taxonomy (NCBI): domain Eukaryota; kingdom Metazoa; phylum Chordata; class Actinopteri; order Anabantiformes; family Osphronemidae; genus Betta; species Betta splendens. The sequence goes on along the minus strand of NC_040889.2, from coordinate 311,849 downwards.
GAGTTCCATGGTGCCTTTCTCCCTCGAAGTAAACATCTACATGTCTTTATTTGGACATAAGAAACGATCTTAGATAATGATTAAAAGCAGGCCTTCTCAGGCTGAGGTTTTCAGAGCGCTTTGCAGAGGGTCGGCTTGAACCTTTTTGTAGGTTTGGACACTCTCTATTTAACTTTATTATGGTTCAGGACTGAAAAATATTTCTTAGAGTGGTTCTAAAATTAAGGTGAGGATTAGTAACAGCGTCAGATTACGGTGCGGCCTCAGTGCGACCAGTTTAGTAAATCGAAAAATTGAATTTACTCATCAAACTAGACCAACATATATATATACTCTATTCTTACCCTCCGTGGGTGGTCTCATCCACTTTCCAAGCTCGGGTCCTCTACCAGAGGCCAGGAAGCTTGAGGGTTCTGCGCAGTATCCTTGTTGTTCCTAGGACTGCACTTTTCTGGACTGAGATGTCGGATGTTTTTCCAGGGATCTGTTGTAGCCACTCCTCCAGTTTGGGGCTCACTGCCCCCAGTGCACCACAGGCACCACTGTGGCCTTCACCTTCCAAGCCTTCTCCAGTTCTTCTCTGAGCCCTTGGTATTTCTCTAGTTTCTCATGTTCCTTTTTCCTGATGTTGCCATCGCTTGGTATTGCCACATCCACCACTACGGCTTTCCTCTGCTCTTTATCCACCACCACAATGTCTGGTTGGTTCGCCATTACCATTCTGTCAGTCTGGATCTGGAAGTCCCACAGGATCTTGGCTCGCTCGTTCTCTACCACCTTGGGAGGTGTTTCCCACTTTGACCTTGGGGTTTCCAGTCCATACTCCGCGCAGATGTTCCTGTATACTATGCCAGCCACTTGGTTATGGCGTTCCATGTATGCTTTGCCTGCCAGCATCTTACACCCTGCAGTTACGTGCTGGACCGTCTCTGGGGCCTCTTTGCACAGTCTACACCTTGGGTCTTGTCTGGTGTGGTAGATCTGGGCCTCTATGGCTCAGGTGCTCAGGGCCTGCTCCTGTGCAGCCAGGATGAGTGCCTCTGTGCTGTCCTTCAGCCCAGCCCTTTCAAGCCATTGATAGGATTTGTTGAGATCAGCCACTTCAGTTATGTTCCGGTGGTACATCCCGTGTAAGGGCTTGTCCTCCCATGATGGTCCCTCTTCCAGCATCTCATCCTCTGTTCTCCACTGCCTGAGACATTCACTCAGCACGTCATCTGTCGGGGCCTTATCCTTGATGTACTTATGGATCTTGGATGTTTCATCCCGGATAGTGGCTCTCACGCTCACTAGTCCTCGGCCTCCTTCCTTCCGGCTAGCGTACAGTCTCAGGGTGCTGGGTTTGGGGTGGAACCCTCCATGCATGGTGAGGAGCTTTCGTGTCTTAACATCTGTGGTCTGTATCTCTTCCTTTGGCCACCTTATTATTCCAGCAGGGTATCTGATCACTGGCAGAGCGTAGCTGTTTATTGCCCGGGATTTGTTCTTGCCATTGAGCTGGCTTCTTAGGACTTGCCTTACTCGTTGGAGGTATTTGGCTGTTGCCGCATTCCTTGTTGCCTGTTCAAGGTTGCCGTTTGCCTGTGGTATTCCAAGGTACTTGTAATTGTCCTCAATGTCTGCTATTGTTCCTTCTGGGAGTGAGACCCCTTCTGTGTGGATTACCTTGCCTCTCTTTGTCACCATCCTCCCACATTTCTCGAGTCCGAATGACATCCCGATGTCCGAGCTGTAGATCCTGGTGGTGTGGATCAGCGAGTCGATGTCTCGCTCACTCTTGGCGTACAGCTTGATGTCATCCATGTAGAGGAGGTGACTTACGGTGGCCCCGTTCCGGAGTCGGTATCCATAGCCAGTCTTGTTTATTATTTGGCTGAGGGGGTTCAGACCTATGCAGAACAGCAGTGGGGACAGTGCATCTCCTTGGTATATGCCACATTTGATGGATACTTGGGCAAGTGGCTTCCCATTGGCTTCAAGGGTGGTTCTCCACAACCTCATCGAGTTTGCAATGAAGGCCCTTAGAGTTCTGTTGATGTTGTACAGCTCCAAGCATTCAGTGATCCATGTGTGTGGCATTGAGTCATAGGCTTTCTTGTAGTCGATCCAGGCTGTGCACAGGTTGGTGTGTCGCATTCTGCAGTCTTGGGCGACTGTTCTGTCTACCAGGAGTTGGTGTTTGGCTCCTCTGGTATCCTTACCAATGCCCTTCTGTGCTTCGCTCATGTATTGACTCATGTGCCCACTTATCTTAGCTGCGATGATGCCTGACATGAGCTTCCATGTTGTGGAGAGACAGGTTATTGGCCGGTAGTTGGATGGGACTGCACCCTTTGAGGGATCCTTCATTATCAGGATCGTTCGCCCTTCGGTCAGCCATTCAGGGTGAGTCCCATCCCTTAGCAGCTGGTTCATTTGTGCTGCCAGGCGCTCATGGATTGCAGTGAGCTTCTTTAGCCAGTAGGCCTGGATAATGTCAGGGCCAGGTGCTGTCCAGTTTTTCATACCTGAGACTCTTTGTTGGATGTCTGCCACTGTGATAGTCACTGGATTCTGTTCAGGGAGGTTGCTGTGGTCTTCCCTCAGATCCACCAGCCACTGTGCATCACTGTTCTGTGATGCCTCCCTTTCCCATATACCCTTCCAGTACTGTTCAGTTTCCAGCCTTGGTGGGTCTGCTCTGTTGTTATTACCCTGCCATTGAGAGTACACTTTCGCAGGTTGTGTTGCGAACAGCCGGTTTATTCGTCTGGCTTCGTTATCTCTGGTGTATCTCTTTAGGCGGCTGGCCAAGGCTTGTAGCCTTTGCTTGGCAGTTTCGAGTGCTTCAGGTATGGTCATCTGGCTGTACCTCTTAGGCATTGGTCTTTTCATTGCACCTCTCTGGGCCTCTGTCATTTGGCTCACTTCCCTCCGAGCTGCCTTGATTTTTGCCTCCAACCTTCGTTTCCATGGTGGGTATTGTTTCTCATGGCTCCCATGGTTGCTCTTATAGCCAAGCGCCTCTAGGATCACTGATGCTGAAGCGTATACCAGCTCATTGGTTTCCGTGATTGTTGTGGTAGGGATCGCTCTCAATGCTGCATTCACATCTTCCATGAGACTTTCTGATGGTACTTCACTTAGCCGTTGTAGTGGGGTTCGGGGTTGCCTGTTCAATCTCGCCATGATCTTATCTTTCAGGTCAGTTGCTGCCTCGCTCAGCGTATCTGTGCTTATTGGGGCTTCGTACCCAATTTCCGGTTGGGGAGATGGTGAAACCTCCCCTCTGACCTGGCGTCCTGGCTCCCCCTTGCCGTAGCATTACCACTCTATTCTCACCCTCCGCGGGTGGTCTCATCCACTTTCCAAGCTCGGGTCCTCTACCAGAGGCCAGGGAGCTTGAGGGTTCTGCGCAGTATCCTTGCTGTTCCTAGGACTGCACTTTTCTGGACTGAGATTTCGGATGTTTTTCCAGGGATCTGTCGTAGCCACTCCTCCAGTTTGGGGGTCACAGCCCCCAGTGCTCCGATCACCACAGGCACCACTGTGGCCCTCACCCTCCAAGCCTTCTCCAGTTCTTCTCTGAGCCCTTGGTATTTCTCTAGTTTCTCATGTTCCTTTTTCCTGATGTTGCCATCGCTTGGTATTGCCACATCCACCACTACGGCTTTTCTCTGCTCTTTATCCACCACCACAATGTCTGGTTGGTTCGCCATTACCATTCTGTCAGTCTGGATCTGGAAGTCCCACAGTGGCTGGTGGATCTGGGGGAAGACCACAGCAACCTCCCTGAACAGAACCCAGTGACTATAACAGTGGCAAACATCCAACAAAGAGTCTCAGGTATGAAAAACTGGACAGCACCCGGCCCTGACATGATCCATGCCTACTGGCTAAAGAAGCTCACTGCAATCCACGAGCGCCTGGCAGCACAAATGAACCAGCTGCTAAGGGATGGGACTCACCCTGAATGGCTAACCGAAGGGCGAACGATCCTGATAATGAAGGATCCCTCAAAGGGTGCAGTCCCACCCAACTACCGGCCAATAACCTGCCTCTCCACAACATGGAAGCTCATGTCAGGCATCATCGCAGCTAAGATAAGTGGGCACATGGGTCAATACATGAGCGAAGCACAGAAGGGCATTAGTAAGGATACCAGAGGAGCCAAACACCAACTCCTGGTTGACAGAACAGTCGCCCAAGACTGCAGAGTGCGACACACCAACCTGTGCACAGCCTGGATTGACTACAAGAAAGCCTATGACTCAATGCCACACACATGGATCACTGAATGCTTGGAGCTGTACAACATCAATAGGACTCTAAGGGCCTTCATTGCAAACTCGATGAGGTTGTGGAAAACCACCCTGAAGCCAATGGGAAGCCACTTGCCCAAGTATCCATCAAATGTGGCATATACCAAGGAGATGCACTGTCCCCACTGCTGTTCTGCATAGGTCTGAACCCTCTCAGCCAAATAATAAACAAGACTGGCTATGGATACCGACTCCGGAACGGGGCCACCATAAGTCACCTCCTCTACATGGATGACATCAAGCTGTACGCCAAGAGTGAGCGAGACATCGACTCACTGATCCACACCACCAGGATCTACAGCTCGGACATCGGGATGTCATTTGGGCTTGAGAAATGTGGGAGGATGGTGACAAAGAGAGGCAAGGTAATCCACACAGAAGGGGTCTCACTCCCAGAAGGAACAATAGCAGACATTGAGGACAGTTACAAGTACCTTGGAATACCACAGGCAAACGGCAACCTTGAACAGGCAACAAGGAATGCGGCAACAGCCAAATACCTCCAACGAGTAAGGCAAGTCCTAAGAAGCCAGCTCAATGGCAAGAACAAATCCCAGGCAATAAACAGCTACGCCCTGCCAGTGATCAGATACCCTGCGGGAATAATAAGGTGGCCAAAGGAAGAGATACAGACCACAGATGTTAAGACACGAAAGCTCCTCACCATGCATGGAGGGTTCCACCCCAAATCCAGCACCCTGAGACTGTACGCTAGCCGCAAGGAAGGAGGCCGAGGACTAGTGAGCGTGAGAGCCACTATCCAGGATGAAACATCCAAGATCCATAAGTACATCAAGGAGAAGGCCCCGACAGATGACGTACTGAGTGAATGTCTCAGGCAGTGGAGAACAGAGGATGAGATGCTGGAAGAGGGGCCATCATGGGAGGACAAGCCCTTACACGGGATGTACCACCGGAACATAACTGAAGAGGCTGATCTCAACAAATCCTACCAATGGATTGAAAGGGCTGGGCTGAAGGACAGCACAGAGGCACTCATCCTGGCTGCACAGGAGCAGGCCCTGAGCACCAGAGCCATAGAGGCCCAGATCTACCACACCAGACAAGACCCAAGGTGTAGACTGTGCAGTGCGGTCCAGCACATAACTGCAGGGTGTAAGATGCTGGCAGGGAAAGCATACATGGAACGCCATAACCAAGTGGCTGGCATAGTATACAGGAACATCTGTGCAGAGTATGGACTGGAAACCCCAAGGTCAAAGTAGGAAACACCTCCCAAGGTGGTAGAGAACGAGTGAGCCAAGATCCTGTGGGACTTCCAGATCCAGACTGACAGAATGGTAATGGCGAACCAACCAGACATTGTGGTGGTGGACAAAGAACAGAGGAAAGCCGTAGTAGTGGATGTGGCAATACCAAGCGATGGCAACATCAGGAAAAAGGAACATGAGAAACTAGAGAAATACCAAGGGCTCAGAGAAGAACTGGAGAAGGCTTGGAAGGTGAAGGCCACAGTGGTGCCTGTGGTGATTGGAGCACTGGGGGCAGTGACCCCCAAATTGGAGGAATGGCTACAACAGATCCCTGGAATAACATCCGACATCTCAGTCCAGAAAAGTGCAGTCCTAGGAACAGCAAGGATACTGCGCAGAACCCTCAAGCTTCCTGGCCTCTGGTAGAGGACCCGAGCTTGGAAAGTGGATGAGACCACCCGCGGAGGGTGAGAAGGGAGTTTATATATACATATATATATATGTATATATATACCAGAGGAACCCATGCAGCTGGGACGCGCTCGCCTCTCCGACTCAGAGAAGCGGCGACGCCGCTCCCAGGGTTTGTGCCTATACTGTGGACAGAACTGACATTTCACCATTAAATGTCCGCTAAAAGACCTGGCTCATCACGAGCACGGAGTATTGTGGTGAGCCGAATCATGTTTGGAAGTGCCTCCGCCCGTTCACTGCCTACAGTCACGCTTTCTTCAGGTACTTACTCTCTCCAGCAGGCAGTCCTCATTGACTCGGGGGCCGATGCCAGTCTGATGGACGCCAGGCTGGTGGAGAAGATGGGCATTACCACCTCCCCACACTCGCAGCTCCGGTAGAAACCGCAGCACTGGATGGTTGCAAACTGTGGAGAGTGACCCACCACACAGAGGCCGTCACCATGGAATTTGCGGACGGTCACACGGAACGCATCCATTTCCTGGTGGTGGAGGCATGCTACCATCCCGTAGTGTTGGGTCACACGTGGCTCCGCAGGCACAACCCCAGGCTGGATTGGAGAAGCGGTGAGGTAAGCGAGTGGGACACCTTCTTCATCCCCAGCGGAGGCGGGGTTTTTCTGTCGGCAAAAAGGATGGCACCCTTCGACCATGCATTAACTACCGGGGGCTTAACGACATCACCATTCGGGACTCGTACCCTCTCCCCCTTCTCCACTCCGCCTTTGAGCTACTATCAGGGGCCAAGTGGTTCACTAAGCTGGACCTACGGAACGCATACCACTTGGTCCGAATCCGAGAAGGGGACGAGTGGAAGACGGTGTTCAACACCCCAAATGTCCACTACGAGTAACTGGTGAGGCCATTCGGCCTCACCAATGCCCCTGCCGTCTTCCAGGCCTTCGTCAACGTTTTGTGCAACGTTTTTTGGGCTTTGCCAATTTCTACCGCCGTTTCATTGGAAGGTTTAGCAGCATCGTGGCTCCCCTGCATCGACTAACCTCTCCTAAAACTCCATTTCAGTGGTCAGACGAGGCGGAATCGACGTTCCAGCACCTCAAAAGGAGCTTTACTACCGCACCCGTGCTTCGCATGCCAGACCCAGCGTGCCAATTCGTGGTTGAGGTCAACGCCTCGGATTCAGGGGTTGGAGCGGTGCTATCGCAGCGCGACCCAGCCGAAGGTAGGCTTTACCCCTGTGCATTTATGTCCCGTAAGCTATGTTCGGCTGAGCGAAATTATGACATCGGGAACCTGGAGCTGCTGGCAGTTAAAACCATGCTTGAGGAATGGAGACACTGGTTAGAGGGGGCAGCACAGCCGTTTTTGGTCTATACCGACCACAAAAACCTCGAGTATATTAAGACAGCTAAGAGGCTAAATTCCCGCCAGACCCGCTGGGCGCTGTTCTTCAGCCGGTTCCATTTCCACCTGTCGTACCGCCCTGGATCAAAGAACACGAAACCGGATGCCTTCTCTCGGCTCCACGACCACCTGGACGCCCCAGTGGAACTAGATCACATATTGCCGGCAGGCTGCCTGGTGGGGGCAGTGACCTGGCCAGTGGAAAGGCACGTCCAGGAAGCCATCCAGGGTCTCAGACCCCCTGCATGTCCCCCCAATCGTCTGTTTGTTCCCCCAGGTCTGAGTGGTGAAGTGATCCACTTGGCCCACGCTTCGAAAGTCTGCTGCCACCCCGGGGCACCTCGCACCACGTTCAGGGTGGGCAAGCGATTCTGATGGCCCTCCATGAAGTCAGACGCCCGGGAGTACGTGGCCAGGTGCCCCACATGCTCAATGCACAAGCCATCCCACCAACGGCCCGCCGGCCTCCTGCGACCTTTACCAGTCCCTCATCAGCCGTGGTCGCATGTGGCTCTGGACTTCGTCACCGGGTTGCCACCATCATCAGGTAACTCGGTGGTCATGACGGTGGTGGATCGTTTTTTTAAATGTGCACACTTCATCCCTCTGCCCAAGCTCCCCTCAGCCAAACAGACAGCCCAGGCCATGATGGACCTTGTCTTCCGCCTTCACGGTTTCCCCCAGGACATAGTCTCCGACCGCGGACCCCAGTTCGTATCCCGGTTCTGGAGGGAATTCTGCACACTCCTAGGGGCCGAGGTTAGCCTTTCCTCAGGGTACCACCCTGAGACCAACGGGCAAACGGAGAGGGCCAACCAGCAGCTGAAGGTGGGACTGCGGTTGCTGGCCTCAAAGAACCCCGGGTCGTGGTCCAAGAAATTAGTGTGGATCGAGTTCGCTCACAACACCCTGCCCTGCTCCTCCATGGGACTAACGCCATTCCAATGCGCGTATGGCTTCCAGCCCCCCATGTTTCCATCATTGGAACGGGAGGTCTGCGTCCCGTCGGTCCACGCGCTGTTGCGGCGATGCCGGCAGACGTGGCTCCGAGCCCGGAGGACGATGCTCTAGGCCCAGGCTCGATATAAAAAGGCAGCGGATTGCAAGCGGTCTCCAGAGCCCACATATGAGGTGGGTGACCAGGTCTGGCTGTCGACCAAGGATCTGCGGCTCCAGGGGTCATCACGTAAGTTGACACCACGTTTTATCGGCCCATACACAATAGCCCAGGTCATTAATCCTGTTTCCGTGAGGCTCTCCTTGCCCAGGTCCATAAAAGTGCACCCCCCTTCCACGTCAGCCGGCTCAAGCCCCACCGTTTCTGTCCTTTGGTCCCACCAACTCAGCTTCCACCTCCGCCCCGGGTAGTGGATGGTCACCCGGTCTACACAGTACGGGAAGTCCTCGACTGCAGGGGACGAGGCCGCGGGTTCCAGTATCTGGTGGACTGGGAAGACTACAGGGCAGATGAGAGGTCCTGGGTCCCGGCTCGGGACATCTTGGCCCGCTCGCTCGTCCGGGACTTCCACCGGACACACCCAGAGGCACCGACCCGGACGGGCTCCACCTGGACGCTCAGGCGGCGTCAGGGCCGACGTCCAGATCTGGTCCCTCCTCCTGAACCGCCCTCCAACCGCCCTGGTCGGGGGGCCAGGGGGGGGGCTTACCGTGGGCGCCGCCGTGGTACACGCCCTGGGGGGGGGGGGAAATTGTCACGTCTTGGATTAACTTCCGCTTTTATGTTGAAAGGACTTCCTGCTAAACGTCATTTCACAGCTGTTCCCTGCCAGTACCGGTTCTCATTACCCACACCTGCAGCTCATCTGTAATCAGTTCACCTAGCATTTAAGCACCACCTCTCATCCCAGTACCTTGCCAGATTGTTGCGTGTTATTCACCACTTTCCAGCGTTCAGTAATCTAGTCCATTACTTATTACCGTGTATTGTGTGTCTTGTTTTGACCTCAGACTCCGAGCCTGTCTAGTCCCTGCCTGCCTTGGTTTTCTGATCTTGCCTGGTACCGACCTTGCCTGCCTGCCTGACCACGATTTTATGCCTGACGGAACGGTATTGTAAATCAGCCTCTTGTCTACGAACCTTGGCTGTCCCTGACACCAAGCCCGCCTGATCTTGTATATCACGTATTGACTTCCCGTGTATGACCCTGCCTGACCTGGACCCTGTAATGTGGAATAAACTCTCATTTATCATCTTCAAGCTGTGTGGTGCTGTGCACGTGGGTCCGTCATCTACAATGCCCTGACACCAAGGTTCCTCACAGTAGAATCTGAAGCTAATGTTATGCCATCCAGGGTGGCTATCTGACTCAATAGTATCTCTCTCGGATTTTTAGGCCCAACAATAAGAATTTCGTTTTATCTGAATTTAGTTGAAGGAAGTTTTGCGACATCTAGGATTTGATGTCTTATAAACAACCCTGAATTTTGACTAGTTGATCTGTTTCATTTGGTTCCAAGGAGATATATAGCTGAGTATCATCTGTGTAAAAATGAAAATTAATAGAATGCTTTCTAATAATCTCACCTAGAGGAAACATGTATAGGCTAAAAAGAATTGGACCAAGCACAGAACCCTGTGGTACACCATAGCTAATCCTTGTGCATTTGGAGAATTCCTCATTAACATGAACAAACTGGAATCTGTTCAACAAATAGGATTTAAACCATCCCAATGCTGTTCCTTTAATCCAGATTCTATGTTCTAGTGTCTGTAATAGAATGTTATCTTGGAAATAAAGGGTAAATTTGAAATGGGCCTATAGTTGGCTAGTTGTCCAGGGTCCATGGTTGTTTTTTTTAATAGAGGTTGGCCACAGCCACCTTAAAAGCCTGTGGTACATAGCCTAGTTGTAAAGATTGATTGATTTGATTTAATATGGACAAGCTGATTAAAGGTATAACCTCTTTGAGTAATCTGGTTGGGATTGGATCTAAAAGACAAGTGGACGACTTGGAAGAGTTGATTATTGAGGTTAACTCCATATGAGTTATGGGGACCCCATTTGATGTATTTACCCACTTTACATGCTTTAGAAAACTTTTTATTTTTTTATTTTGCCTGTCATGCGCAGCAAACAGTGAACCTCCGCATTCTAATCACACACACTACATGCCTTTGTTTTAATTTTTATTTTTCAGAGGATGCTCTGTCCCATCACTCAGCCTTACAGGAAGCCCTGCTTCCCTGTGGCTCACACACAGACATGATGTAGGTTTGATCAGAGGATGTGAACCAGTGGTCATCACACCTAAATCTGACCACAGACCATGTAAACAACAAACACCCTCTTAAAGATACATGCACACGCTTTTTTCATGCTCCACATTGCTAAAGTATTGGACATTGATGTCTTCTTCTTTAACTTTTCATGCCAAAAAGCGCTGTAGATCGCCCACACGGCCCATCTGAAAATGTGTGTTTTAAGCTCTCGTCCACAACGCTATATTTTCGGAATGTGTAGGAATCTAAAGTGATCGCCACACCCCTTTGAGGAAGTGCATAGCCATAATCCGCCGCGGGAATCAAACGTCACGTCACTGAATCCATTGTAACAGTGACACTGGCTAACTCGTACCTCGTAGTGGAGTTCAACCATAAGTTTGATCCAAAATCTGACTCGGAAGTTGAATGGTAGGCTGTTGAAGTGGTTACACTTCGACTGGCGCAAGGTACGTCTAACTGGCAGATTCACGTTTAATTTAATTTGATTTATATAATACGCAACTTGATTAGCTGCTAACGCTAATACTAATGGTTGCTAATTAGCAGCCTGAATTAATACAACAGAATATTCATAACAAGACTACAGCTTGCTTGGGAGCATAGCTTGATAAACTAATATAAACTAATTTTTACAAGTTTTTTTATTTCTTGTTCTGCTGCTGTGTGAAAATAATTTTTCTATAATGGGATCTTCAGCTGCAGCTTATATTTTGCCGTATTTGTCTGTAATTAAGTGCCAATGTAGGAACAGTGAATGCCTACAGAGGCATGGTGTGACAGCAACTATTGCTTTCAAGATATTGCATGTGTTTATTACTTTTATTAATAAATTAAAATTACGATAAATCTTACCTCAAGATGCCTGAACAAGTTGCCAAACCTAATGTCATGTATGGTTGATGATCCAGGACTGGAGCCAGTATGATTGAATGTGTATTCATTACAGAACACATTTAATATACAGTAAATCAGACAATTACACTTGCATGGAATAAATCAGTATCTCAGAAATTCATAAAAAACTTTTACAACATTTTACTATTTACAGATTAATCATAATGTACCTGGGAACTATGGTTTACAAACATAGTTTTGTTTCTAAATATATATTGACCTAATATTTTTTTAATTGCTTTTAGTAAGGTGTATGATATATCAAGTGCTAATATATAACTAATAGAAATGTAGTTATTGTTTTTTTCAGTACTATGTCTGTGTGTATCTCAAGTTGTTGCATCTTATCTAGCCTAGAAGTCTTGTTAGCTGGTGCTGGGGACTTCTAGGGCGAAGAGTCCAAGTCATCCCACCTTCCCTGGTCTGGATCAGGGCAGTGTTTCCTGAGGGACAAGGCACCTATGTTGGACTTAGACCACCTGTGAAATACCTAAATTATTATTTTTTTGGCAATACCTCAATAAAAGCTGAAATATTATAAAACATTTGTCTGTTTTCCCTCATTAGGTATATACATACAAAAATAGTTCAGTGAAACAGCAATAGTCTAAGCCAACTTTATTTTTAACCAATGCACCAGCACTATAATGCTGGATAAGTTACCATCACAGTACAATTTGCAGACCACAAAATGAACGGGTAGGATTCATAGTTATGTTGAAAGCATAGTTTCTGGAGTGGAACAGGTACAGTCATGGGCAGTTGGCTGGGGAGATGTGAGGATCTTTTTTGTCTTCACGTGTTGGAAGACATCGGAAGCAGTGCAGCTGCTGTACAGATGGAGGATGCAGCTGTTTTCCTTGACACCACTCTAGAAGGTATAAAGAATAGAATAGCAGATTAATGAAATGACCAGTATTTCCTATGTAGCGGATTAAAATTATTAAGAGTTTGATATTAATGCAGAAACATTAATATACCTCGAAGTTGGGGCACCAGGTTTGTTTTAAAGCTGAAACAACGCTTATATCAATCTAGCCAATGCCAGATGTCAATTCAATGAGTTACCAGTCATAAACAACAATAACAACCTTCTTGTGATAAAACCAAATCAGTCTGTTATGCCGTGAATTCTTGTCGCGGTTCAGTGATCTCTGCTTAAATCTGAAGAACAATGCACACATAATCAGATTCCTTTTAACGTTTTATTAATCTAACACTACTGGATACAGATATGAATAACATAATATGGAAATACTCAAATAAACAGAACAGAAAATGAGAGAACAATCAGAATGAGATGATGAACAGTGAATGAATCAATGAGTGAAAACACAAAGAATGGTCAAGACTTAAGTGTGTGATGGCTTTGATCAAGCGAAGAGTATTTGTCTCTAACTAATTCAAATCTAAGGATAACTAATGAATTTGGAATGTTCAATTGTAGCGCTTTGAAAACACCAGAATCCTCAGAGGATTAGAGATGTTCGTCTTACCTTAGTTTGGAGCTGTAGGCCGCTGTGCAGCGTCTCCCATTACCGGCTTGGTAAGCAGGCGTGCCCTCTCTGGTCCAGGTGCCACGGCCTCTGGGCCAGGAATCGTTGCCCGCGGTGATGATGACGGCACGGGGTCAGCGAGGTAACAGTCAGCCAGGCTGGACTTTCCAAGGTGTTTCAAAACGTCAGCGCTACTGTAGTATATTCTGTTCCTCTTATGGGGTTATTTCTGTCCACTGCAACGAGGGGCAAGTTGACCGTGGTGTCAGATTGGCCACTAAAACAAATACGCTGCTGCAGCTGTGTAAACATGGACTTTCGATGGACACGTAGGCACTTGCTGGTTGCATAAACAACACAGCTTTAAAAAGTGGGCATTGGGAGATGTTTCTTAGAGTGCTCCGCAGAGGGTCTGCTGCAGACACCCAGCTGACCTTTTTCGACCTTTCAGTTTGTTCTGCAGACGAACCTCCAGGTGAATTCGGCCACCACCTCTCTCATGAATATTCTGTAATTGTACTATTTCATTATGTGTAATAAATTCATGTGTCAATTTGAGCATAAAAGTTTGAGTCCGTGTGAAATGTCTGATAAGGTCGGACCATCAAAAATACACAACAAAATGGCGTCACAAACAGGATGGCGTCACAAACACAGGCGTGAGGAGCCGTGTCCAGAACCAACATTTGTCCGGACTGGCCCGGGCGCACGACCATCGTCATCAGTGAAGGTAAATAGCGCTTAAAGCTTTTACATGATGATTCTCTGTGTTCGTGACAGTGTGAGCAAATGTTGGTAAGATTAGAGAAATCTGATCATAAAATTCTGATTTGGCTGCTTCAGCAAAGAGAGGCGGTGGAGAATTTACCTGTGCTTACTTATATTGCTGTAAATAACTGCTTTGCATGACCAACTGCTTTGTGTGTATGTGCTATCTTGCACTTGGGGAAAAATGACATGGCCTATTGAGCTCTAGAAGTTACGTAGGTTAACTTGAGGCAGGTGACGTTTGGAAAATCTAAAGTATGGGCGTTGTAGTCTGCATTCGGATAAAATAAATTTAAGGCTGTGTAAGTTCTGTGTCGACGCTGGAAAATTTGGTCCAGGTATTGAGCGGGGTCACTGAACCATACCTCGTTGAGCGGCTGTTAAATTAAAGGGAAAGACGTACGGTACCGGCGTCGGTAGACAGTGTGGCCTCGGTGCAACGAGTTGTGAAATTCGGAAAATTCGACCTGCTCGATAGAATCAAAATTTATTAGGCACTGTAGGCTTGTGTAATGTATTGGGAATCTACATTAAGCTTGGAACGGATCAATCCAAGTGTAGAGCTTCCCAAGGTTTGTGAGGTAACATAGGGATAACCACTAAAAGCGCTTTGTGTTGATTGCGTGTTGAACTGCTATAGGGTGCCAAATGTAAAAGGAGCACCTATAACTAGTTTTCTCACATTTAACTAAATGACACAACATGTTTTCTCACATTTAGTTAAATGTGCAAAAGTCTAAATGTAAATGTTAAATGTTAAATGTAAATGTTAAATGTAAATGTTAAATGTAAATGTTAAATGCTAAATGCTAAATGTAAATGTTAAATGTAAATGTTAAATGCTAAATGCTAAATGCTAAATGCTAAATGTTAAATGTAAATGTTAAATGTAAATGTTAAATGTTAAATGTAAATGTTAAATGTTTGCAGAGTGTAAAACTGAATATTCATGAATGGGCAAGTAGACTCCATCCCTACCCTCAAACAGCGCTGGTCTCAGATCAGAGACGCAAACTCAATCACCTCAAACAGTGCGCGCAAACCCCGCCCACATCTGATCTGGAAACTTTTGTTTTTAGCCTGGACGTAACTTCGGCTAGCTAGTATAGTTAGCCAACTAATTCTCCACCGGCACCACAGAAATATTCTTTTTAAACCTACTTGACACCTCATTAATGGTGTTTACGACAGAACGGCAGTTTGAAGCGGAGCCTCAGCCCGCACACCTGCCGTTACAGCCCGTTCAATCTCCCCCAACGGGAGGGAGTCGGAGCTGGCGGCCATGATGGCTTCGACTTCAAGCTTCTCTCCAGTATTTTCGTGCACCGATCCAGAGTCAGATGTGGGCGGAGCTATGCGTACTGTTTGACGTGTTTGAGTTTGCGTTTTAATTTTTGGTGACAATAACTTTGACAAACTTTTCTTTCTTTTGTAAATAAAAAAATGTTTTCCCTGTTCAAAGCTGGGGAAAAACACGATACTGATTCTGAAAGCGGCTGATCAACTTCGCAGGAACACATTTCATAAGGTACAGGTGAAAGGGACACTAACAACCCAACGCAGCGAGGCTGTAGCAGGCAGAGAAACGCAGATCTTTGTCCTGCGTGTTGATGAGCGTTTCCCCTTTCCCCAGTGTCCCCGCTCTGGGACGTGGATGGCCACGCCCACTTTCATTCACCAGACGGACATGAAAGAGGGAATCACGAAATAGACAGCTGGTTAACTTTGTAGGAACACGACTGTAGCTCTGCAATGACTTTATGTGGTACAGGTGAAAGCAGTAATAATGAAATAAACGGAATATAAAACGGAAACGCTTTCAACGTTTCGAGCGTTTTCTGTTTTTATTTTCATTTTCATTTTTTATTGCACATTTGTCAAAACTTGATGGGTGTACTATCATCTTTTCTGTAATTTTAGCATTTGCATTTACATGTTGTATATGACTAACGAAATTAACAAAATCTACGTTTGAAAAACGTAAGAGTTCCGTGTCTACATGAAAAGCGGGCAGAACAACGTCCGTCCATGACGCACTGCCGAAAGCGGCTGGTGAACCTCTTCGGAACATGGCTGTAGCTCTGCAATGACTTTATGTAGAACAGGTGAAAGGGGAAATAACGAAATAAACGGAATACAGAACCGAAACACTTTCAAGCGTTTTTGGTTTATATTATATTTTTAATTGCACATTTGTTAAAACTAGATGGGTGAGCGGTGTACTGTCGTCTTTTTTGTAATTTCTGGAAACGCTACAGTGCAATAATGTGTGAACTTTATTTTGTTTTTTTGTAAATAAGCAAAGCAGCAAAACTGTCTTGTTCGATTGTTGATGTTTTTTATTGCTTCCTTCGGTGAGACCGCAACAATGACACTCGTCCTTTCACGTTGTAAATCCAAGCACATAGCGGTTGAACATTGTAACAGTGGATGTCACTCATAGAGTCATAGGAACATGAGTAGGAACCCTGCTCTGCTCTGTCGTCCAGCATCGGCAACTCAAGGCTGCTTGTGTGTGTGTTTTCTCAGGAGCGTGTGTGTAGATGTATGGTCTGATAGTGTGATTCACCGGCGCAGCTTCAGGCGGCGCTTGGCTCACACCTTTAGCTGAACGGTCAACGCAGCCTCGCCTCAGTGCGTGTGTGAGCACAGCGAGGGTCGTCCTTCTCAGTTCTTTTCGTTAGTGGTGGTTTTCTCCGTTGGATGTAGATGGTGGCTCGTTGTTAGATCCAGGACTTTCCTGCAGTAGTCTGTCTGTGACCTTCACAGCCATGTGGGTCGTACTTGGAAGGGGCCTCGCCACCGTTTGGAGTTCCAGTGCTTCCTCCTGAACTCCTTAACAATCGCCCAGTGCCCTGGTTGGATGGTGTGCAGTGGTCCTGTCTCTTTTTTCACCTGTTGGGAAATCTGAACAGACTCTCCTTCTGCTAGTTTACTAGCTTCAGTCAACGCGATCAACTCTGCAGCCTGAGCAGAGTGGTTACTTAGCAAAGCGCCAGACTTCAAGTAGGCCTCTTGATAGTAACTTTCGGCATGTGGAGCAAGGTGGTGTTATATCTAAGCCATCGGGCTATAGAAAGATGTGATGTTTTTTTGTTCTTAAAGAATCAAATACACAGAATAAGGAACCAACAAGGTGACAACAATGTCACTTGATGCCAGAACGGCTTTCTCTGCCGCAGCCACTGCTCATAGACACCGTGGACGTTCAGCAGCAGCTTGGTGAAGCTTGGCAGAAAAACAGGCTACAGGACAAAAGAACAAAAGTTGTACAACCTGATTTCCTATCCACTGTTTGAAAGGTCGCGTAGGGTTAGATCAGGAAGACCCAAAGTAGGAGCAGATTGAAGAGCAAGTTTGAAGTCGGTGAATGTTGTTCAGCCTCAGACGTCCACGTGAGAGAAGAAGTAGATGATGAATATGTCTGCATCAGAACCCTGAGTGGGGCCTCAAAGACAGTAAAGTTAGGAATGAAGGTCCTACAGTTAGAACAAAGACCTAGAAAAAACATCAGCAGTTTATACGTGCATGGTTTAGGCAGCTTTCAAATTGCTTCAAGTCTTTTGGGTGAGATGGATTTGCCATCAGCTGTAATAACAATGGCCCAGAAAAAAACCCTTAGTCTGAAAAACCTGTAATTTAGACAGGCTCTCTTTTTGGCCTGTAGCATCCAATGTGTCAGTAGCTTAGTGGTGCCTGCAGTAACACCATCTATGGCTTCCTTTAAAGGTCCATGCACATGCAAAATTCACTTTTTGGACATTCTGGAACGTTTATTTGACTCCCTGGGTCACATTAAGACACTCCTGGTGTGTGGGGCTCCACCTGGACGCTCAGGCGGCGTCAGGGCCGACGTCCAGATCTGGTCCCTCCTCCTGAACCGCCCTCCAACCGCCCTGGTCGGGGGGCCAGGGGGGGGGCTTACCGTGGGCGCCGCCGTGGTACACGCCCTGGGGGGGGGGGGGAAATTGTCACGTCTTGGATTAACTTCCGCTTTTATGTTGAAAGGACTTCCTGCTAAACGTCATTTCACAGCTGTTCCCTGCCAGTACCGGTTCTCATTACCCACACCTGCAGCTCATCTGTAATCAGTTCACCTAGCATTTAAGCACCACCTCTCATCCCAGTACCTTGCCAGATTGTTGCGTGTTATTCACCACTTTCCAGCGTTCAGTAATCTAGTCCATTACTTATTACCGTGTATTGTGTGTCTTGTTTTGACCTCAGACTCCGAGCCTGTCTAGTCCCTGCCTGCCTTGGTTTTCTGATCTTGCCTGGTACCGACCTTGCCTGCCTGCCTGACCACGATTTTATGCCTGACGGAACGGTATTGTAAATCAGCCTCTTGTCTACGAACCTTGGCTGTCCCTGACACCAAGCCCGCCTGATCTTGTATATCACGTATTGACTTCCCGTGTATGACCCTGCCTGACCTGGACCCTGTAATGTGGAATAAACTCTCATTTATCATCTTCAAGCTGTGTGGTGCTGTGCACGTGGGTCCGTCATCTACAATGCCCTGACACCAAGGTTCCTCACAGTAGAATCTGAAGCTAATGTTATGCATCCAGGGTGGCTATCTGACTCAATAGTATCTCTCTCGGATTTTTAGGCCCAACAATAAGAATTTCGTTTTATCTGAATTTAGTTGAAGGAAGTTTTGCGACATCTAGGATTTGATGTCTTATAAACAACCCTGAATTTTGACTAGTTGATCTGTTTCATTTGGTTCCAAGGAGATATATAGCTGAGTATCATCTGTGTAAAAATGAAAATTAATAGAATGCTTTCTAATAATCTCACCTAGAGGAAACATGTATAGGCTAAAAAGAATTGGACCAAGCACAGAACCCTGTGGTACACCATAGCTAATCCTTGTGCATTTGGAGAATTCCTCATTAACATGAACAAACTGGAATCTGTTCAACAAATAGGATTTAAAACCATCCCAATGCTGTTCCTTTAATCCAGATTCTATGTTCTAGTGTCTGTAATAGAATGTTATCTTGGAAATAAAGGGTAAATTTGAAATGGGCCTATAGTTGGCTAGTTGTCCAGGGTCCATGGTTGTTTTTTTTAATAGAGGTTGGCCACAGCCACCTTAAAAGCCTGTGGTACATAGCCTAGTTGTAAAGATTGATTGATTTGATTTAATATGGACAAGCTGATTAAAGGTATAACCTCTTTGAGTAATCTGGTTGGGATTGGATCTAAAAGACAAGTGGACGACTTGGAAGAGTTGATTATTGAGGTTAACTCCATATGAGTTATGGGGACCCCATTTGATGTATTTACCCACTTTACATGCTTTAGAAAACTTTTTATTTTTTTTATTTTGCCTGTCATGCGCAGCAAACAGTGAACCTCCGCATTCTAATCACACACACTACATGCCTTTGTTTTAATTTTTATTTTCAGAGGATGCTCTGTCCCATCACTCAGCCTTACAGGAAGCCCTGCTTCCCTGTGGCTCACACACAGACATGATGTAGGTTTGATCAGAGGATGTGAACCAGTGGTCATCACACCTAAATCTGACCACAGACCATGTAAACAACAAACACCCTCTTAAAGATACATGCACACGCTTTTTTCATGCTCCACATTGCTAAAGTATTGGACATTGATGTCTTCTTCTTTAACTTTTCATGCCAAAAAGCGCTGTAGATCGCCCACACGGCCCATCTGAAAATGTGTGTTTTAAGCTCTCGTCCACAACGCTATATTTTCGGAATGTGTAGGAATCTAAAGTGATCGCCACACCCCTTTGAGGAAGTGCATAGCCATAATCCGCCGCGGGAATCAAACGTCACGTCACTGAATCCATTGTAAACAGTGACACTGGCTAACTCGTACCTCGTAGTGGAGTTCAACCATAAGTTTGATCCAAAATCTGACTCGGAAGTTGAATGGTAGGCTGTTGAAGTGGTTACACTTCGACTGGCGCAAGGTACGTCTAACTGGCAGATTCACGTTTAATTTAATTTGATTTATATAATACGCAACTTGATTAGCTGCTAACGCTAATACTAATGGTTGCTAATTAGCAGCCTGAATTAATACAACAGAATATTCATAACAAGACTACAGCTTGCTTGGGAGCATAGCTTGATAAACTAATATAAACTAATTTTTACAAGTTTTTTTATTTCTTGTTCTGCTGCTGTGTGAAAATAAATTTTTCTATAATGGGATCTTCAGCTGCAGCTTATATTTTGCCGTATTGTCTGTAATTAAGTGCCAATGTAGGAACAGTGAATGCCTACAGAGGCATGGTGTGACAGCAACTATTGCTTTCAAGATATTGCATGTGTTTATTACTTTTATTAATAAATTAAAATTACGATAAATCTTACCCTCAAGATGCCTGAACAAGTTGCCAAACCTAATGTCATGTATGGTTGATGATCCAGGACTGGAGCCAGTATGATTGAATGTGTATTCATTACAGAACACATTTAATATACAGTAATCAGACAATTACACTTGCATGGAATAAATCAGTATCTCAGAAATTCATAAAAACTTTACAACATTTTACTATTTACAGATTAATCATAATGTAACTGGGAACTATGGTTTACAAACATAGTTTTGTTTCTAAATATATATTGACCTAATATTTTTTTAATTGCTTTTAGTAAAGGTGTATGATATATCAAGTGCTAATATATAACTAATAGAAATGTAGTTATTGTTTTTTTCAGTACTATGTCTGTGTGTATCTCAAGTTGTTGCATCTTATCTAGCCTAGAAGTCTTGTTAGCTGGTGCTGGGGACTTCTAGGGCGAAGAGTCAAGTCATCCCACCTTCCCTGGTCTGGATCAGGGCAGTGTTTCCTGAGGGACAAGGCACCTATGTTGGACTTAGACCACCTGTGAAATACCTAAATTATTATTTTTTTGGCAATACCTCAATAAAAGCTGAAATATTATAAAACATTTGTCTGTTTTCCCTCATTAGGTATATACATACAAAAATAGTTCAGTGAAACAAGCAATAGTCTAAGCCAACTTTATTTTTAACCAATGCACCAGCACTATAAGCTGGATAAGTTACCATCACAGTACAATTTGCAGACCACAAAATGAACGGGTAGGATTCATAGTTATGTTGAAAGCATAGTTTTCTGGAGTGGAACAGGTACAGTCATGGGCAGTTGGCTGGGGAGATGTGAGGATCTTTTTTTGTCTTCACGTGTTGGAAGACATCGGAAGCAGTGCAGCTGCTGTACAGATGGAGGATGCAGCTGTTTTCCTTGACACCACTCTAGAAGGTATAAAGAATAGAATAGCAGATTAATGAAATGACCAGTATTTCCTATGTAGCGGATTAAAATTATTAAGAGTTTGATATTAATGCAGAAACATAATATACCTCGAAGTTGGGGCACCAGGTTTTGTTTTAAAGCTGCAACAACGCTTATATCAATCTAGCCAATGCCAGATGTCAATTCAATGAGTTACCAGTCATAAACAACAATAACAACCTTCTTGTGATAAAACCAAATCAGTCTGTTATGCCGTGAATTCTTGTCGCGGTTCAGTGATCTCTGCTTAAATCTGAAGAACAATGCACACATAATCAGATTCCTTTTAACGTTTTATTAATCTAACACTACTGGATACAGATATGAATAACATAATATGGAAATACTCAAATAAACAGAACAGAAAATGAGAGAACAATCAGAATGAGATGATGAACAGTGAATGAATCAATGAGTGAAAACACAAAGAATGGTCAAGACTTAAGTGTGTGATGGCTTTGATCAAGCGAAGAGTATTGTCTCTAACTAATTCAAATCTAAGGATAACTAATGAATTTGGAATGTTCAATTGTAGCGCTTTGAAAACACCAGAATCCTCAGAGATTAGAGATGTTCGTCTTACCTTAGTTTGGAGCTGTAGGGCCGCTGTGCAGCGTCTCCCATTACCGGCTTGGTAAGCAGGCGTGCCCTCTCTGGTCCGGTGCCACGGCCTCTGGGCCAGGAATCGTTGCCCGCGGTGATGATGACGGCACGGGGTCAGCGAGGTAACAGTCAGCCAGGCTGGACTTTCCAAGGTGTTTCAAAACGTCAGCGCTACTGTAGTATATTCTGTTCCTCTTATGGGGTTATTCTGTCCACTGCAACGAGGGGCAAGTTGACCGTGGTGTCAGATTGGCCACTAAAAACAAATACGCTGCTGCAGCTGTGTAAACATGGACTTTCGATGGACACGTAGGGCACTTGCTGGTTGCATAAAACAACACAGCTTAAAAAAGTGGGCATTGGGAGATGTTTCTTAGAGTGCTCCGCAGAGGGTCTGCTGCAGACACCAGCTGACCTTTTTCGACCTTTCAGTTGTTCTGCAGACGAACCTCCAGGTTGAATTCGGCCCACCACCTCTCTCATGAATATTCTGTTAATTGTACTATTTCATTATGTGTAATAAATTCATGTGTCAATTTGAGCATAAAAGTTTGAGTCCGTGTGAAATGTCTGATAAGGTCGGACCATCAAAAATACACAAACAAAAATGGCGTCACAAACAGGATGGCGTCACAAACACAGGCGTGAGGAAGCCGTGTCCAGAACCAACATTTGTCCGGACTGGCCCGGGCGCACGACCATCGTCATCAGTGAAGGTAAATAGCGCTTAAAGCTTTTACATGATGATTCTCTGTGTTCGTGACAGTGTGAGCAAATGTTGGTAAGATTAGAGAAATCTGATCATAAAATTCTGATTTGGCTGCTTCAGCAAAGAGAGGCGGTGGAGAATTTACCTGTGCTTACTTATATTGCTGTAAATAAACTGCTTTGCATGACCAACTGCTTTGTGTGTATGTGCTATCTTGCACTTGGGAAAAATGACATGGCCTATTGAGCTCTAGAAGTTTACGTAGGTTAACTTGAGGCAGGTGACGTTTGGAAAATCTAAAGTATGGGCGTTGTAGTCTGCATTCGGATAAAATAAATTTAAGGCTGTGTAAGTTCTGTGTCGACGCTGGAAAATTTGGTCCAGGTATTGAGCGGGGTCACTGAACCATACCCTCGTTGAGCGGCTGTTTAAATTAAAGGGAAAGACGTACGGTACCGGCGTCGGTAGACAGTGTGGCCTCGGTGCAACGAGTTGTGAAATTCGGAAAATTCGACCTGCTCGATAGAATCAAAATTTATTAGGCACTGTAGGCTTGTGTAATGTATTGGGAATCTACATTAAGCTTGGAACGGATCAATCCAAGTGTAGAGCTTCCCAAGGTTTGTGAGGTAACATAGGGATAACCACTAAAAGCGCTTTGTGTTGATTGCGTGTTGAACTGCTATAGGGTGCCAAATGTAAAAGGAGCACCTATAACTAGTTTTCTCACATTTAACTAAATGACACAACATGTTTTCTCACATTTAGTTAAATGTGCAAAAGTCTAAATGTAAATGTTAAATGTTAAATGTAAATGTTAAATGTAAATGTTAAATGTAAATGTTAAATGCTAAATGCTAAATGTAAATGTTAAATGTAAATGTTAAATGCTAAATGCTAAATGCTAAATGTTAAATGTAAATGTTAAATGTAAATGTTAAATGTTAAATGTAAATGTTAAATGTTTGCAGAGTGTAAAACTGAATATTCATGAATGGGCAAGTAGACTCCATCCCTACCCTCAAACAGCGCTGGTCTCAGATCAGAGACGCAAACTCAATCACCTCAAACAGTGCGCGCAAACCCCGCCCACATCTGATCTGGAAACTTTTGTTTTTAGCCTGGACGTAACTTCGGCTAGCTAGTATAGTTAGCCAACTAATTCTCCACCGGCACCACAGAAATATTCTTTTTAAACCTACTTGACACCTCATTAATGGTGTTTACGACAGAACGGCAGTTTGAAGCGGAGCCTCAGCCCGCACACCTGCCGTTACAGCCCGTTCAATCTCCCCCAACGGGAGGGAGTCGGAGCTGGCGGCCATGATGGCTTCGACTTCAAGCTTCTCTCCAGTATTTTCGTGCACCGATCCAGAGTCAGATGTGGGCGGAGCTATGCGTACTGTTTGACGTGTTTGAGTTTGCGTTGTAATTTTTGGTGACAATAACTTTGACAAACTTTTCTTTCTTTTGTAAATAAAAAAATGTTTTCCCTGTTCAAAGCTGGGGAAAAACACGATACTGATTCTGAAAGCGGCTGATCAACTTCGCAGGAACACATTTCATAAGGTACAGGTGAAAGGGACACTAACAACCCAACGCAGCGAGGCTGTAGCAGGCAGAGAAACGCAGATCTTTGTCCTGCGTGTTGATGAGCGTTTTCCCCTTTCCCCAGTGTCCCCGCTCTGGGACGTGGATGGCCACGCCCACTTTCATTCACCAGACGGACATGAAAGAGGGAATCACGAAATAGACAGCTGGTTAACTTTGTAGGAACACGACTGTAAGCTCTGCAATGACTTTATGTGGTACAGGTGAAAGCAGTAATAATGAAATAAACGGAATATAAAACGGAAACGCTTTCAACGTTTCGAGCGTTTTCTGTTTTTATTTTCATTTTCATTTTTTATTGCACATTTGTCAAAACTTGATGGGTGTACTATCATCTTTTCTGTAATTTTAGCATTTGCATTTACATGTTGTATATGACTAACGAAATTAACAAAATCTACGTTTGAAAAACGTAAGAGTTCCGTGTCTACATGAAAAGCGGGCAGAACAACCGTCCGTCCATGACGCACTGCCGAAGCGGCTGGTGAACCTCTTCGGAACATGGCTGTAGCTCTGCAATGACTTTATGTAGAACAGGTGAAAGGGGAAATAACGAAATAAACGGAATACAGAACCGAAACACTTTCAAGCGTTTTTGGTTTATATTATATTTTTAATTGCACATTTGTTAAAACTAGATGGGTGAGCGGTGTACTGTCGTCTTTTTTGTAATTTCTGGAAACGCTACAGTGCAATAATGTGTGAACTTTATTTTGTTTTTTTGTAAATAAGCAAAGCAGCAAAACTGTCTTGTTCGATTGTTGATGTTTTTTATTGCTTCCTTCGGTGAGACCGCAACAATGACACTCGTCCTTTCACGTTGTAAATCCAAGCACATAGCGGTTGAACATTGTAACAGTGGATGTCACTCATAGAGTCATAGGAACATGAGTAGGAACCCTGCTCTGCTCTGTCGTCCAGCATCGGCAACTCAAGGCTGCTTGTGTGTGTGTTTTCTCAGGAGCGTGTGTGTAGATGTATGGTCTGATAGTGTGATTCACCGGCGCAGCTTCAGGCGGCGCTTGGCTCACACCTTTAGCTGAACGGTCAACGCAGCCTCGCCTCAGTGCGTGTGTGAGCACAGCGAGGGTCGTCCTTCTCAGTTCTTTTCGTTAGTGGTGGTTTTCTCCGTTGGATGTAGATGGTGGCTCGTTGTTAGATCCAGGACTTTCCTGCAGTAGTCTGTCTGTGACCTTCACAGCCATGTGGGTCGTACTTGGAAGGGGCCTCGCCACCGTTTGGAGTTCCAGTGCTTCCTCCTGAACTCCTTAACAATCGCCCAGTGCCCTGGTTGGATGGTGTGCAGTGGTCCTGTCTCTTTTTTCACCTGTTGGGAAATCTGAACAGACTCTCCTTCTGCTAGTTTTACTAGCTTCAGTCAACGCGATCAACTCTGCAGCCTGAGCAGAGTGGTTACTTAGCAAAGCGCCAGACTTCAAGTAGGCCTCTTGATAGTAACTTTCGGCAATGTGGAGCAAGGTGGTGGTTATATCTAAGCCATCGGCTATAGAAGATGTGATGTTTTTTTGTTCTTAAAGAATCAAATACACAGAATAAGGAACCAACAAGGTGACAACAATGTCACTTGATGCCAGAACGGCTTTCTCTGCCGCAGCCACTGCTCATAGACACCGTGGACGTTCAGCAGCAGCTTGGTGAAGCTTGGCAGAAAAACAGGCTACAGGACAAAAGAACAAAAGTTGTACAACCTGATTTCCTATCCACTGTTTGAAAGGTCGCGTAGGGTTAGATCAGGAAGACCCAAAGTAGGAGCAGACTGAAGAGCAAGTTTGAAGTCGGTGAATGTTGTTCAGCCTCAGACGTCCACGTGAGAGAAGAAGTAGATGATGAATATGTCTGCATCAGAAACCCTGAGTGGGCCTCAAAGACAGTAAAGTTAGGAATGAAGGTCCTACAGTTAGAACAAAGACCTAGAAAAAACATCAGCAGTTTATACGTGCATGGTTTAGGCAGCTTTCAAATTGCTTCAAGTCTTTTGGGTGAGATGGATTTGCCATCAGCTGTAATAACAATGACCCAGAAAAAAACCCTTAGTCTGAAAAACCTGTAATTTAGACAGGCTCTCTTTTTGGCCTGTAGCATCCAATGTGTCAGTAGCTTAGTGGTGCCTGCAGTAACACCATCTATGGCTTCCTTTAAAGGTCCATGCACATGCAAAATTCACTTTTTGGACATTCTGGAACGTTTATTTGACTCCCTGGGTCACATTAAGACACTCCTGGTGTGTTAGAGATTTTGCATTTCACATTTCAGTAGTTGTGGTATTCATAATCTGATCTATATTATTGTCTATGTATTTAATCTGTATGCAGTTGGTCAACTTATTTTGATATTTTAGTCTGTTGACAGGTAATTTGTAACTCTAGTGTTATGGGTGCAGATTATGTAGAAAATGTGATGGAGACCAACTTTAATAAAGTCCTGCTGGACTCAGGTTCTTGTTCTATGGAGGACCTTGTAAACATCCCTGTCCTACCGGCCCTCTGAGCAGAATTTGAGCAACCTGACAGAAAGGAGGTCATTAATGTCATGCTAAGATTTAACAAACCAGCATTATATAATAAGTTGAAAACGTGTTTGCTCCACACACCATTAAAACTGATCTAACTACCTCTATTTAGTGTTTTAGATCTGTAAAGGTTGTGAGATACATAGGTGTAGCAATCCACATCTGGACTGAGGTAACCTGACATACATGTGAACTTAACTCCCCTCAATTGAAGAGCCTCTACGTCCTTTCCAGTCCCAAGAGATAAGGGACCCTGAATCTTTCTCCACCACAGGAGACTGGTTTCTATCACAACAGGCACCAATTGGCACCAACATGTCAAATGTCCATATCAAAGAACCATGAGTCCACTTTGTTGACCACCTGTAAATCTCTCAGGATTCCACCTCTGCTTATCATTCCAAAGGGACAGGCTGTCACATTTATCACCGAGAAGCTGCCTCTCCCAGAACTGAGACCACCAGCCATAAAATGTGGAATGTGCTCATTAAGAGAACAAGAGGCTTCATTTGGACACAGGTTCTGGTTCAGATGCACCAGAACTTCCAACTTCCATGAAACTGATGCCATTGTATTCTGTGGACAAAATGTTTTCATTTGATATTAGATTGGTTTCTGTGTGATGTTTAATGCCTGATCTACAGATTTGCCAGGAAATTCCTAAAGTCACAAAGGGACTCCAACTTATCCCCACGCTTTCCTTTGTGTGAAGGCACAAAGTTGAAATATAGATACTCACCTTCTTTACTACTTTTAATCTGTGCAGCATAGACTATGTCCACCAGCTACAATTAGGTATCCTCATTATTGTATTACATTTTTAAGTGTTACAATTGTTTAATTAGTAATGTCCAGATAAGGTCATTTATAATTTCATTTTACTTGCATTTATTATTCGTGTATGTTTTAGTGTTTACTGGGTGTTACATAAGACAAGACCAGTCATCATGAATAAAATTTCATTTGTTACAGCATTGTAAGGGACCATATATATGTCACAGTCTCTGGCACACGAGGACCTGTGTTACGCTGTGCATTTGGGTCCTCATCCGAGCGTTCCTGACAGAACGATCTGGCCAGACTTGGACCCAGCCAGCATTCAGCCTCCGTCTAGGTCAGTGACTGTTTTTTGTTTTGTTTTTTGTTTTTGGCGGCGAGTCCCATTCACCCGCGGGGAGAATGGAGCTTGCATGCGCCGAGCTACCCAGCGATCTATGCCATTATTTTTCGATCCTCGCGGAGGATTACCGAAGGGCGCCCAACCCGGAAGCCCAGCGCAGCGCCGTAGAAGTGGCGGTGTGGACCCTAGAGGACGAGGACAGCGTGCTAGAACGCCCCAGTGTCCGTCACCTCTACGAGCAATTGTGCGCGCGGCTTGGGGAGTTAAGCAGCGCACTCCGCACCACACCCGCCTCCACGCCGTCCGCTCGGGCCACGCCAGCCCCGGTCGCACCGCCGATGGCTTCGGTTTCCTCCTCCCAGCCCCGTCGGACCGTCATGATTGCACCAGCCTGCCCAGCTCCACGTTTACTCCGCTGGGAGGACTTCCTGCACTCGTGCGGTCCCCCGTCTCCGTGCTCTCCAGCCCAGCCGTGTTCGATTCAGTCTCCCGTTCAGCCGTGTTCTGTTCGGTCTCCAGCTCAGCCGTGTTCTGTTCGGTCTCCAGCTCAGCCGTGTCCCGTTCAGTCTCCAGCTCAGCTGTGTTCCGTTCAGTCTCCAGCTCAGCCGTGTTCCGTTCAGTCTCCAGCTCAGCCGTGTTCCGCTCAGGTTCCAGTCCCAGTCCAGTCAAGCTCTGCTCGGGCTCTATCCCCGGTTCAGTCGAGCCCAGCCCAGGTCCCAGCCCACTCGAGCCCAGTCCAGGTCCCAGCCTAGTCGAGCCCAGTCCAGGTCCCAGCCCAGTCGAGTCTAGTCTAGGTCCCTGCCCAGTCGAGTCTAGTCCATATCCCAGCCCAGTCGAGTCTAGTCCAGGTTCCAGTCCTGTCGAGTCACGTTCATGTCCCGTCGAGTCACGTTCATGTCCCGTCGAGTCACGTTCATGTCCCAGTCCAGTCGAGTCACGTTCATGTCTCAGTCCAGTCCAGTCACGCTCATGTCTCAGTCCAGTCCAGTCACGCTCAGGTCTTGTCCCAGCCAGAAGTCACCACCCGTCGAACAAGTGCTATGCACACCCGATCAGGCCCGACGTCTGCTCCGTCGAACTCGGCGGCTGCAAGCAGCCAAACCGGTTCCAGTGTAGACCCCGTCTCAGTCGCTGCCTGCTCCTGTGAGGAACCAGAGAGCAGCGCTGCCTGCTCCCGTGAGGAGCCAGAGACCAGCGCTGCCGGCTCCAGTGAGGAGCCAGAGAGCAGCGCTCCAGTGAGGAGCCAGAGAGCAGCGTTGCCGGCTCCAGTGAGGAGCCAGAGAGCAGCGTTGCCGGCTCCAGTGAGGAGCCAGAGAGCAGCGCTGGACGGCTCCGCATAAGGACGCCGTTCCTGTCCCTGTTCCTGTTCCTGTCGGCCAAGTTGAGGTCGTTCCTGTCCCTGTCGGCCAAGTAGAGGTCGTTCCTGTCCCTGTTCCAGTTCCTGTCGACCAAGTTGAGGTCGTTCCTGTCCCTGTCGGCCAAGTAGAGGTCGTTCCAGTTCCTGTTCCTGTCGGTCCCGTAGTTCCTGTCGGTCCCGTAGCGGCCGTTCCAGTCCCTGTTCCTGTCGGTCCCGTAGTTCCTGTCGGTCCCGTAGCGGCCGTTCCAGTCCCTGTTCCTGTCGGTCCCGTAGTTCCTGTCGGTCCCGTAGCGGCCGTTCCAGTCCCTGTTCCTGTCGGTCCCGTAGTTCCTGTCGGCCAAGTAGCGGCCGTTCCAGTCCCTGTTTCTGTCGGCCCTGTAGTTGCCATTCCAGTCCCTGTTTCTGTCGGCCCTGTAGCTGCCGTTCCAGTCCCTGTTTCTGTCGACCCGGTAGCGGCCGTTCCAGTCCCTGTTTCTGTCGATCCGGTAGCGGCCGTTCCAGTCCCTATTCCTGTCGGCCACGGAGAGGTCGTTCTAGCCCCCGTTCCTGTCAGTCGCGGAGTGGCAGTTCCCGCCCACCTCCAGGAGGAGGTCGCGCCTGCTGGAATTGCTGCCGCGGTCCCCGCCGACCTCCAGGAGGAGGTCGCGCCAGCTGGAGTGGATGCCGCGGTTCCCGCGGTCCTCCGGGAGGAAGTCGCGCCCGCTACAGCCCTCCAGGAGGAGGTCGCGCCCGCTGCGGCTCCGGCGGACCTCCAGGAGGAGGTCGCAACTCCTGCGGACCTCCAGGAGGAGGTCGCGCCGGTCGCAACTCCTGCTGCAGCTCCTGTCGACCCCCAGGAGTAGGTCGCGCCAGCTGCAGTCCCTGAGGACCTCCAGGAGGAGGTCGGGCCAGCTGCAGTCCCTGAGGACCTCCAGGAGGAGGTGGCGCCAGCTGCAGTCCCTGCGCACCTCCAGGAGAAGGTCGCGCCAGCTGCAATCCCTGCGGACCTCCAGGAGGAGGTGGCGCCCGTCGTGGTTCCGGCCGACCTCCAGGAGGGGGTCGCGCCCGTCGTAGTTCCTGCCGACCCCCAGGAGGGGGTCGTTCCCGTCGTAGTTCCGGCCGACCTCCAGGAGGGGGTCGCGCCCGTCGTAGTTCCTGCCGACCTCCAGGAGGGGGTCGTTACGGTCGCAGCTCCCGCTGCGGTCCCTGGCGGCCCGGCTCCGGCCGCACCTGCATCTGTTCCTGGCGGCCCGGCTCCGGCCGCACCTGCATCTGTCCCTGGCGGCCCGGCTCCGGCCGCACCTGCATCTGTTCCTGGCGGCCCGGCTCCGGCCGCACCTGCATCTGTCCCTGGCGGCTCGGCTCCGGCCGCACCTGCATCGGTTCCTGGCGGCCCGGCTCCGGCCGCACCAGCATCGGTTCCTGGCGGCCCGGCTCTGGCCGCACCTGCATCGGTTCCTGGCGGCCCGGCTCCGGCCGCGTCTCCACGTCTGTCTTCATCTCTGGTTCCTGCCTCGTCTCTGTCTCGGCTGCCGGACTGGTGGCCTCGCCCTCGGCGCCTCCTGCTGCCTGGATGGCGCTGCCTCCTGCGGCGACGTCCGCCTCGACCCCTCAGTCTTCAGGATCAGCGTCCGCCTGGAGGACATTGCCGTTCGGGGTGGTCCCCGTGGACGCTGGCCCAGCTCAAGGGCACTAGGCGTGCCACCCTGCCTCAGCGGCGGCTGAGCAGGATCTCACCGCGTCTCCACCCGCCGTGAGGGCATTCCTGGACTCTGAGTTTTCCTGGTCGTGGACTTTGTTCTTGTCTCGTGGACATTCATGTTGTTTTCTTGATTGTGGGACTCGTTCTTGTTTTTTTTTTCGGGGGGGTCCTCTGGTCTGTCGTGTTCGGGCGTGCGCTTTGTTTTGTTGGGGGTGTCCGTTTTTGCCCTCCCCCGGTCCGCCCTCCGCCCGCCCTGTCGGTGTTCCATGCGGGCCGGTTTTTGGTTCGCGCCCTCCACCAGTCCTCCCTCCGCCCACCCTGCTCGGCTGTGGTTGGGGTTTCTTTTTGTGGTCGTCTAGAATCCGCCCTTGGGGGGGGGGGGTACTGTCACAGTCTCTGGCTCTGTTCCTTGTTTTATTTTGGTTCCAGTTTCCATTTCCGGTTTTATTTTGGTAGCACTCCCGGGTTCTGTTTCTGTCCCTGCTTTACTTCCTGTTTACGTCTTGTCACAGCTGTCCTGGTCATTATCCACACCTGCACGTTATCAGTATTCAAGTCACTTTGTATTTAACCACCACCTGTTTCCCTAGCTCTTTGTCAGATCGTTGTTTTGTGTGTTCCTGTCATAGTCCCGTTCGTTGATCTAGTCCTGCCGTGAATCGTGTACCCTGTTTTGTTCGTTGACTCTGAGCCTGCCTTATCCCTGCCTGTCACGTCTGCCTTGATCATCTACGTTTGCCTGTTACCGACCTTGTTTGCCTGCCTGACCACGATTCTCCGCCTGACGACTTGGTACTGTATACCTGGCTTTCGTGTATGAACCTTGCCTGTCCCTGACGCTGTCTCTGCCTAACCTGGAATAAACCACCCTTTGATCACCGTCAACCTGTGTTACGCTGTGCATTTGGGTCCTCATCCGAGCGTTCCTGACAGAAAAAGACCATTGGTTTTAGAAGCCAGATGTTGTTTAATTAGTAGGAGATCAGATCAGGGGACTCTGCCGGTGTTCGCACCCAGCTGATTCATTCCGCCTCCAGACAGGCTCTTACAGCGACATGTTTGGGGTCATTGACCTGGAAAAACCGATGTCGTGTTTCAAAATACTTTCTAATATATGGCCCCACTGTGCGTTTGATTATGGACTCCTCGAAAAACTGTCTATCCATAATCCCCTCGAAAATAATCATCATCACCTAGAAATCATTCCCCAAACGTGGAGTTTGAGGGGATGCTTAGTGTCCTTTCTTTGCGAAGCTCATTCTGGCAAAATGCTCCAATGCCACAGTCGACTCGTTTTTCCCTAAGACGAGAAAACGGGAAACGCATTTGAATCCATTTATTTGTCTGGTTTTGAAAACACAGTTTTTAGCTCGTTTATTCGTTTTTAACAAGCTGTTTTGAATAACTGCCGTTTGTCCTTTTTTAAACGAGATGGTGGGGGTTTGTCCTTACAATACGAAGTTACTGAACATACTGGGAGCGTGTCCAGACACATTAACAGGTCCTCCGGGTTTAAAACATTCTAAAACGGCGTGTTTTCTCGTCTTCCCAGCTTTTATTCTGGAGGGGGAAATCAAGCCGTTAAAATGTACACGGACCCGACACTTAAACACGAGGACATACTGTATAAAGACAGCAGCGACATCAGCAACTGACAATAAACACTAGCGCGTATTGACAACTTGATCCAAGTCATCTGCCTATGAATAAGTGGCTCCTCAGCACCATCGTTCGTTCTCTGCTTTTTTCTCAAAACGACAAATCTGCTCTAAATCCAACTCCGTGCCTTGTGTCGAAAAAACAACAACACTTGAATTCCGTTTGTCGCTCATGTCAAGAGAGGAGGAATTGAAATGAAAATCCAGTTTGATAGGTATTTTTATCTCATGATCAACAAACCAGAAGACGAGTACAGATATAAACATAAAATACATTTATAACACAGATTGATGAATAAATATAGATTCCTATTTTATGTTATTATACTTATATTATTCTATTGGATTGGCTGTAGGGGGGACTGTGTCTCTCGGCTGGCCTGGAAAGTGTGTAAAAACATCAGCAGCTTTGGCAATTAACAACAAACACTAGCGCGCACTAGCGAGCAAAGACGCATAAAACTCTATAATATTTAAAAATGAACTACTCTACATTTAATGATACAATACCATGACATTTTTGTACTTAATGTGCAGACACAGATAGAAATGAAAACGGACCTCACATCTTTGCGCCACCTGGTGGTTAAAACGAGACTAGCACCCGGATTTTTTCAGCTTGCTGCAGGATTAAAAATCCTTAGTCGGGAATGCACCCATTGCGCGCTGGCGACGCGCACGTACTGCAGTAAAAAAGGTGGTTGCTTTGAAGTGCTACAACTGTATTATTGCAGATTGCGATGTTGACAATTTTATTCTTAGTGTTTGATTATTGTGTAATCAAAAGGGGGGAGTGTAATGGGAAAAATTGTTTCTTCCTTACTTCTATGCAGTTATTATACGATTTATGACTTATGTTCTGCAATTAATATCTTATGTTTTGTCTTACTGTATGTATTTGACATTTCACCTAGATTGTTGATAGACTCTCAACTCTAGCTCCTAAACCCAAGGCAGGGGAGTTGTGTCTCTGTCTGTTGAGACTTGGTGCTCCTTTCTCACAGATAGTTGGGCGTCAGCAATGCAGGTGTGAGAATGTAAACATCTTCACACACACGGTGACAGGGAGGAGATGGTGCATGCAGTCTGATTCGGCTACACAGACATTCCAACGTACACAGAGAAAGGGGTTAAAAGGCAGACAACTTGAGGTTTGGGGGCTCTTTGCGTCACACCTTCATGGTGTGTGCACTGATCTCCCCAGCTGGTTTATGGTTTATTGATGTGCACAATCAACATCCATGTTCTTTATTATTTAAATAAATCGCACAAAACGACAACTCTCTCATCTGCCTCTTTATGGGAAAAATTTCCACCACACGCCACAGCAGCAAAACGTTCTTGTTTTCATTCTCCTTAGCTTTTTGGTGTCTTTAAATAGCAGCGTCTCCTAAGAATATGTACACACCCACCGCTCTAACATCTGATACAACATATTGGCTTCACATATTTCCATGATTATGGGTCGCGGTTTAATTAATATAAGTAAAGACGTAGAGCGCAGTCCATCTGCGACTACAGCCGCTTATTTAGGTTTTGAACTTCCACAACTTGTTAATGAATGTTTTCCAATAGTCGTAGATTTTACGTAAATAACCGTTATAATCCTAGGAATTTGTTTTACAACAGTTATTGTAACTTTGACAGGATGCCAGCAGATCTACAGCGACGCATTACAGCAACATGTTTGTTCCTACGCGTTTACTCTGTGTTTGCAGAACTGCAGTTTTAACTGCGCGTGTCATTGTAACTGAGTGGTTGATATCAATCTTAATCAACCCGTGTACATTTCAATATTTTGATTTCCCATCCGTCCATCCAGCCCCTTTCACCTGCTTTTTTGTTTCTCTTGCGATGAGCGGCAAACAGATTTTAATCAAAGCACCGCCTTACAAACCAATAAACCAGGAAAAAATATTTGTTTTTTACAAAAAGACACAGAATTGGATTTAAGATGTTTTTTTGTTTAGAGACAAACAAAAACAAAGGTCCTTCTCTCGTTACCTCTGCCTATAATTTGAAGGAGACATCAAACTCTTAAGTTACACAAACACATAACGTGTTTCGGAGTCATGTGTCCAGACAGAGAGTGACCAATACACAAATGTATGGGTGTGCAAATGCGGGCTACGAGAGGAACGGGGGAGTGGCACACTAGATGTAACGAGAATTTGTTTTGACTGTGCTTGTCATTGTAACTGAATGAGTTGCTGGTGTGACTTATTCGGCCCGTGTATGTTTCAAAACTTTGATTTCCCATTCGCCCATCAATCCACCTTCACCGGCTTTCTCGTTTCTCTTGCTATGGGCGGCAAACAGATATGAATAAAAGCACCGCCTTACAAACCAATAAACCGAGCAAAAATATTTTTTAACAAAAACACGGAATCAGATTTAAAACTGTTTTTTCGTTTAGAGAAAAACAAAAAACAAAAAACATCTGCCTAAACCCGACAGAACAATCTGGCCAGCAATGGACCCAGCCAGCGTGAAGTGGGTGCTCTCTGCCCTTCAGGCTCAGGAGCAACGGTTCAGCGAACTGGAGGCAAGGACTGATGCCACGCTCCAGGAATTAGCGCGCAGCACCACTCGACAGGAGAATGCCGTCACAGAGCTAGCTCAGCTAGTCAGGAGTCTAACGGCGGGAGCGGAGACCCCGAGCTCCCTCAACTCCCCCTCGTCGGAGGCGCCGGAGCCCGTCGCAGTGAGTACTGCCGCATATGCCCCGGCTCCCGACGCACGTCTGGGCGCGCCGCAGCGATTCTCTGGTGACTCTGGGGATTGTAGAGCCTTTCTCACACAGTGTGAGATTCACTTTGAGCTCCACACGCCCAGCTTTCCCACAGAGCGATCGAAAGTAGCATACGCGGTCTCTCATCTGACCGGTGACGCGGAGGCATGGGCTACGGCGGAGTGGCAGAACAGATCGCCCTGTGTGTCTACGTTTTTTCGCTTCTCAGAATCCCTGAGACAAATTTTCCAAGAAGTCACTCCCGGACGGGAGGCGGCCCAGAGACTTGTCAACATTAGACAGGGGAGGCGAAGCGCGGCGAAATACGCCATAGAATTTCGCACATTGGCAGCGGAGGCGGGCTGGGATGCCACCGCCCTTGGTGACGTGTTTATCCGGGGTTTGTCCCGTCGTCTGGAGGACTGCTTGGCGGCTCGAGACCTGCCCAAGGAGCTGGATGCGCTCGTTGCTCTCGCCATTCAGATCGACCGCCGCCCATGGAACAGCGACCAGGAGCAGCGCGAGGAGAGCCGGTGGACGGGAGCCGGTGGCGCGCGGGGAGGGGGTGCGGAGTCAACACCCGTCTTTGCCTCCGCCCCCAGAGCTCCATTAACTCCCGAGGAACCAATGCAGTTGGGTCGCACGCGGTTGACTGAGGGAGAGAAGAAGCGACGTCGGAACCTTGGGGCTCTGCTTATATTGTGGGCAGACTGGCCATTTCGCCTCGAGCTGTCCGGCAAAAGGGGGGGCTCATCACTAGACCGGAGGTTAGTGGTGAGCCACGCCGTTCTGAATAATGCCTCCACCCGTTCTCTTCCTACTGTTACCCTACAGGTCGGCTCTAACACAGTGAAACAGGCCGTACTCATTGACTCTGGGGCGGACGCCAGCCTCATGGACGCCAAGCTGGCAGAGAGGCTGGGGGTGGCCATCTTACCTCTGGCAGCACCTAGGGAGACAACGGTGTTGGATGGGCAACAACTCTGGAGGATCACACACCACACCGATCCGGTAACTCTGGTTTTCCCCGATTCTCATACTGAGACAATTACCTTTTTGGTTGTTCCTGCCTGCTATCACCCAGTGGTCCTAGGCCATACCTGGCTCCGTCTGCATAACCCACGTCTCAATTGAAGGAGTGGGGAAGTTGTGGAGTGGGGGTCTGAATGTGCCAGCTCCTGTTTTAAGGTGGATCCAACCTCGTCGGCGGCCCAGGCGGACATGGGACCGGATCCAACGGACCTGGACGGGGTCCCTCCGGACTACTGGGACCTGCGCGCTGTATTCAGTAAGCAGATGGCTTCCTCGTTGCCACTTCATTGCAGTCACGATTGCGCGATTAATCTAAGACCTGGTTCAGTTCCGCCTAAGGGTCGGCTTTATCAGCTCTTACCCAAGGAGAGAAAGGCCATGACAGAATAACTGGAGAGCGCCCTGACCGCGGGGCTGATCAGGCCATCTTCGTCTCCGGCCGGCGCCGGATTCTTTTTTGTCAGCAAGAAGGATGGGTCCCTCCGTCCATGCATAGACTACCGGGGTCTTAATGAAATCACGGTGAGGGACTCCTATCCACTTCCTTTGCTGTCGTCAGCTTTTGAATTGCTGTCAGAAGCTAAAGTTTTCACAAAGTTGGACCTTCGTAACGCTTACCATTTGGTGAGGATCCGACAGGGGGATGAATGGAAGACCGCGTTCAACACCCCCAACGGTCATTTTGAATATCTGGTCATGCCGTTTGGGTTGACGAATGCTCCGGCCGTCTTCCAGGGCCTGGTTAATGATGTCCTCGGAAGCATGATCAATGACTATGTTTTCGTTAATCTTGATGACATTTTGGTCTTTTCTCGGTCGGAGGAGGAGCATCGTCGGCACGTGCGGCAGGTTCTGCAGCGGCTGCTTGAGAATAAGCTATTTGTCAAGGCAGAGAAATGCGAATTCCATGTCTCCACGGTGTCGTTCTTGGGCTTCGTCATCTCTCAGGGACAGATCCACATGGACCCGGCTAAAACCAAGGCGGTGGAGGATTGGCCCACACCGACCAACCGACGAGAGGTGCAGCGTTTTTTAGGGTATGCCAACTTTTATCGACGCTTCATTCGACGGTTTAGTTGGATTGCTGCTCCCCTCCACGCCCTCACGTCTACAAAGACTGGCTTTCAGTGGACCACAGAGGCTAACGCCGCTTTCTGTCAGCTCAAGCAGAGCTTCGCCTCTGCGCCCATCTTGCACCTTCCTGATCCGTCCCGGCAGTTTGTGGTGGAGGTGGATGCTTCCCAGTCCGGGGTGGGGCTGTGATTTCCCAGCGAGACCCGGCGGATGGCAAGCTGCATCCTTGTGCGTTCATGTCTCGTAAGTTGTCTCCGCCGAGAGAAATTATGACATCGGGGACAGAGAGCTGCTGGCCGTCAAGATCGCGTTGGCTGGAGGGCACAGAACAGCCGTTCTTGGTGTATACAGACCATAGAAACCTTGAATACCTTAAAACAGCCAAACGGTTAAATTCCCGCCAGGCCCGTTGGTCGTTATTTTTTGCCCGTTTTAACTTCCACCTCTCTTACCGCCCGGATCTAGGAACACCAAGCCGGATGCCCTGTCCCGACTCCATGAGGCCGCCCAAGACCCGGAGGAGCCCGCACTCATACTTCCTGCGGGCTGCGTGGTGAGAGCGGTGACTTGGCCCATTGAGTCCCGGGTGAAAGCAGCAGCTCGGGCCAACCGGTTCCTCCTGCTTGTCATCCTAACCACCTGTGTTCCCCCAGACCTTCGGAGCGAGGTGATACACTGGGCGCACACTGCTCCGTTCAGCAACCACCCAGGGACGGGGCGTACAGCCTTCGTGGTAGGGGGCCGGTTCTGGTGGCCAGGCCTGAAGAAGGATGTCCAGGAGTACGTCACCGCCTGCCCGCTCTGTGCATCCCACAAACGGTCTCACCAGCAGCCGGTGGGACTCCTTCGTCCGCTACCTGTTCCCCACCGACCCTGGTCTCACATCGCCTTGGATTTTGTCACTGGTCTACCCCCGTCCCACGGAAACACGGTAATCATGACCGTGACTGATCGTTTCTCCCGTCTCGCCCACTTCATTCCCCTGCCTAGGTTACCCACTGCCAAACAGACAGCACAGGAGATGTTGGAGCACGTCTTTCGACTCCATGGGTTCCCGCAGGACATCGTCTCCGATCGAAGGCCTCAGTTTGTGTCTCGCTTTTGGAGGGAGTTTTGTGCCTTACTAGGAGCGGAGGTGAGCCTGACCTCTCGATATTACCCGGAATCCAACGGTCAGACGGAGAGGACCAACCAACAGCTGGAGACCGGCCTCCGTCTTCTGTCCTCCCGAAACCCCTCTTCCCGGTCACGGCAGTTTCTCTGGGTTGAGTTTGCCCACAACACCCTGCCCCGTTCCACCACCGGGCTAACGCCCTTCCAGTGCGCCTACGGGTTCCAACCTCCCTTGTTCCCATCCTTGGAGAGGGAGGTCCGCGTTCCGTCGGCGCATGCCCTCCTGCAACGCTGTCGGCGCACCTGGCTCCAGGCCCGCAGGGTCATATTACAGGCCCAGGGCAAATACAAGGAGGTGACCGACAAGCGTTCGCCAGAACCGGCCTATGAGGTCGGCGACCAGGTATGGTTATCCACCAAAGACCTTCCCCTGAGGGCTCCATCACGTAAGTTGGCGCAAAGATTCATTGAGCCCTTTTCCATCTCCGCAATCATTAATCCGGTGTCTGTCAGGCTCTCCCTGCCCAGGTCAATGAAGATCCACCCCACCTCCTACGTTAGCTGGCTCAAGCCCTTCCGTTCCAGTCCCTTGGTTCCTCCTTCAACTCTCCCCCCTCCTCCTACGGTCAAGGAGCTCCTGGACTGCAGGCGATGGGGTCGGGGTCGCCAGTACCTCGTGGACTGGGAGGGGTACGGTCCGAAAGAACGCTCTTGGGTCTCGGCCGCCGACATCCTGGATCCCAGCTTGATTGCGGACTTCCATCGCACACACCCGGACCTCCCAGGGCCATCAGGCTCTTGAATCGGACGCTTGCTGTGCCTGCATGCTGGCCCTCCTCCTTCCTCCCTCCGCCCGCCCTGCTCGGGGGCGTTGTGGGGCGTCTGGTATTTGCCCTAGGGAGGGGGGATCTGTTATGATTCCTGGGGCCGTTTTTGTATTTCCTGTTTTATTTAGAAGGACTACCTGTTTCAGCCAGATCACACCTGGGAGATTGGGCAGCATCGGGCGGCGGTATCAGCTGCAGGTCTAAGACTGATTAATGCAGCAAGTAGTTTGTTCTACATATGTTTACTCTATAATAATAACATTATATATTATATTATATTTAATATACTCTATAATAATAATATTTAATATTTAATTTAATAATAATTAAATAATAATATAATATTGCCGCCCTCCGGGCTCACAGTGTTCTTTTTTTCATTGAAAACGTGGGTGTTACGGGTGGCCGACCTCTGGCCTAGGTCATCTTTATTCACTTTTTTAAACTGAAGTAGTGTAACCTTAGTTAGTATCCTTTTTAAATTTTTTTATTTTATGTTTGGGAAACGTGGCATTTCTGCTACTGTAATTTTATTTATTAACATTAGTTCCTACCTGCCCTTGTTGACGGGGGACAGGAAAAAGGTGACGCGCGTTGGGTAAGAGCGGTGTAAAGAAAAAAGTGTACATGGTCTGTACTGTCTTGCGGTGTGTTGCATTTAAGCCGAATACCACGTAAAGAAAATTGTAGCCCGATTATTACCCACAGCCAGAGGAGACGGAGAACGCTATCAAAAGCGAGAAATCAGGGTTACAGTAGCTTGTCTGCCACAAATCGAACGCTGCACGCGGGCGGGCGCACCGTTCAGCTTCTTATTTTCGGTTTTAAACTGCCATAATTTGCCATAACTTACTTACGTACATAATTATACTAAATACTATAATTGTCCGCCACAGGCGACTAGCGGTTCGTAGTCTTGAGGATCCATGCACTAAATATTACGACGATGTCAAATGATAATGATGAGATGCTGTTTTTCCAATAATTAAAATAGTGCCCACTAAGACTCGAACCCAGGACGAACGACTTTACAGCCACGCTTCTTAACCACTAGGCCAGCTAAGACTTTATGTACTACCAGACTATATGACACATTCAACTATGCTGTTGTAGGACCAAAGGTGGGATTCAGTCGCCATCTACAGGCCAGAAGGACGTAACACGCTCCCTCACGCAGTGCTGACAAGGTGCTGACGCGTCGATCACGAAAGCAAACCACGGTGGGGCTGACACTTTTAACTGTTGCCACTGTATGACTCTTAGTCACCCTGGCTACAGTGCTGAAAATAAACCTAGGGTTGTTTTTGTTTTCCCCATTTAAAGAGGGGTGAAATGTTTTCCTAGCAGCACAAAGTGATTTTTTTATATATTATTAGACTGTCCTTCCATGCTATGCAGTTTACATTTATTTTGTTGGAACGCAGAGAAGCTGCAGCATCATCTACAGGACAATCAACCTGTTCATAAGGATTAAGGTGACCGTTCTCCTCTGTGTAGCTACCAGACAATGAGGCAAAAGATGATGTAATCATCTGCTTGAATCAGGCAACAGCGTCGTCAGATAAACTTCTATAGCAAAATTTCTTTCTAGCTGCTGCAAGGTCAATTATGGTAAATCTAAAAGTTAAGAGTCAGATAACAGAGGGTTTTGGGGAAGTACTATTAAATTATAGATTGAGTGGGTTCATTTACCTTCTGAGTAAAACCAATAGTTGCTGTCAACGTCTACATAAATGTTAAAGTGTCCCACTACAATGACTTTATCTCTGCTAAGAACAGTCAGATAAGTCAGATAATAATTCAGAGAATTCAGTTAAGAACTTTGAATATGGAGCAGGAGGATGGTAAACATTACAAAACACAACTGCCTTCTGGGTTTTAGAGTCTGGGTGAGAAAGGCTCAGTGAGGCTCTCAAATGAGTTATAACTATGTTTGGGTGTATGAGTAATTTGTAAATCTGAGTTATAAATTGTTGCTACTCTCCACCTTGTCAAGTTAGTGACTGGACAACTTCCATAATTACACATTATATAGGCTGCACTAATGGGTAAAACGTGACTCTGAATTATTAAAAGTCAACCAGACATTGAAACAAATGTAGCATACCCACTACTAAAGTAAAATATTACACATTACCACTGCAGCAACAGGTCTATTATCCTTCAGTCCAGAGTGTGTGGCTCTTAAACGAGCCTTTGTTTGTGTGGTGCCCTCCGATACCGCGTGCTTGGCCAGCTCCCCCCCTAGAAAATTTCTTTTCTGTTTCTCTCTATTTACTGTGACGAGATACCTGGGGTCGTTTGGTGTAAAGGACATAGGTACTCTCACCAATAGGGCTCAGGTCTATGGCAGTTAGCTGCAAAGCTAGCTAATGTACCTGTCTGTGTTAGGTGTGGGCCCCAGGTCGTCACAGTATAAACAATATGCTGTCATATACGGCACCTGCCATGGCACATGTAGGCTTTTCATGGCATGTCCACAGGTGTTGGTTGTATAATTAGAATATCATCAAAGGTGATTTATTTTACTAATTCCATTCAAAAAGTGAAACTTCTATATTATATTCATTCATTAAACACAGACTGATATATTTCAAATGTTTATTTAATTTTTACTGTGATGATATAACTGACAACTAATGAAATCTTGGCCAACTGAAAAGTATGAGCATGTACAGCACTCTATACTTAGTTGCGGCTCCTTCTGCCTGAATTATTGTAGTAATACGGAATGACATAGGTTGAATCAGTCTGTGGCACTGCTCAGGTGTTGAGAGCCCAGGCTGCTCTGATAGTGGAATTAAGCTCTTCTGCATTGTTATCTCTGGCATATCTCATGTTCCTCTTCACAATACCACATAGATTTTCTATGGGGTTAAGGTCAGCCGAGTTTGTTGCAGCTGCAGTCCACTCTTTGTAAGCCCCCCCCCCAACATTTTTGAATGGCTTTTGTTTCACAGTCCTCTCCAGCGTTTCTCTGAGAAACTGAATTTTGGGTTTTTATTAGTTGTCAGTTATAATTGTCACAAATAAAAAAAGTAAACTTTTTAAATGTATCAGGAGACAGGAGTTTAGCATGAGTTTAAGGGGTGCAGTTCGTTGTGAGTCACAGCAATTTGGTAGATACCTGCTTGATCTGCAGCCTACAGTTTGCTCCTGTACATCTTGCATGATGGCAGGAGAGAGAACAGTCCATGAGAGGGGTGCTGAGGATCCCCCATGATGGAAGCTGCTCTGTGTATGCAGCGTTGCTGATAAATCTCCAGGAATGGGAGAGGAGCACCAACAATCTTGCTGGCAGTACTGACAATGCTATAGAACCGTTGATGGTTCTGGGCTCTGCAGCTACCAAAAAAGGGGGTGAAGCCGTGTGTTAGGATGCTTTCAATGGTGCCCCTGTAAAATGTGATTAGGTAGGATAACAGCACCTATTGTGAAGTATAGTCAATATAGTATGTTCTCCTTCTGTAAATAATAATTTGTTGGACTGATTACCTTAGCTATATTATGGATAATAAAATTGTTATGTTTAGACTACCTTAATGTACAGAACATATGATGACTGATGACAAAGATGCTTGCTTACAGTACAGCTTACATCGTGGACTGTAGCTCTAAAGACAAAGCCGGAAGAGGATAACGTAAATGAACTAAAGTAGGATTAATAATTTTTCATAAAAAACATACCTATCCTTGTCCATGTAAGCAGGCCCGTTTAGAATCACTGAGTCTACTTTATATTGATACATACAGGAAGACATCTGTAACCACTGAACTACATTATTACAAGTAATTTAATTTAGAATTTTGTTTCCAACAACTATTCACCCTATAACTACTTTCATTGACCTTGACACAGAGAGCTACATATTGAAATAATGCTTTGCATTTACAGTGTTTTGTATTTGTCCACGAATGGAACATGGAATATGACATAGGCCATATAGGCCGTATAAAAATATGACTGTAGATGTAGATGCCACTATATGCTCTATAACATCATTGGTTATAGAGGTGGTTTAATATTTATAAAATAGTAAAACTTTGCTGGTATAAGCTGAACCTGTATAGTATAATTTTATAATACATTTATTATTATTATTATTATTATTATTATTATTATTATTATTATTATTATTATTATTATTATTATTATTATTATTATTATTATTATTAATAACAATAATAATAATAATAATAATAATAATAATAATAATATTAGTGCCAACTGCTTTCACTTGAGACCTGACTTTTTGGAGACAGTTTAAAATGTCTCCAGTCTGTGGAAACAGAAAATATATTAAATAAAAAAGTAACAACTTTGGGAAACTTTTAGTGTGGAAAACCAAAACACCTTAACCAACTATTTCCACACATTAATCAACTCATCTACGTGTCCTGAATTGGAGTTGACACTTTTGAAGTTTGTTGTACATACTGCTGCAGGTTAATTAGGTGGAACTGGAGAGAAACCTGCATTAAACATCTGTAAGGATGTTTACTGGTGTCTGTTTTTGCCTGTAGGGAATTACAGTGAGCCCGCATTGGCTGCATGCCGGTAGAGGGTGTTCTGTTGTGCTGTTTTGACAGTAATTGTTGAACACACACTCAAGCCAGTCACGTTTATTGCACACTACATTCTTAGCTTAACACGATGCGTTCCTCTACCGAAAGCTTAACAGTCATTCACAATAAAAGACTTTATGGCTTTAATAACAATGTTTATTGTTACAAAGGGAATGAATGATCTTCAGGGCACAACCAATGTGGCTCAAAACTATCATCTTTTACACTTGTACAATATACTTATATAAATATATAAGCATAATCCTTAAGCCTACGCTAGAAATTGGTTCCTTAAGTTTTGTTTTGACCATGGGGCTTCTTAAAGTAACTTCAAAATTACAAAGTACATGTACAAAGTACAAAAACATCAATCGAACTTAACTACGCAGCAATGACATCATCATCTGGGTGCCAAGCCAGAAACCTTTTAAGGTTTTACAGCAGATTTGGTGGCATGTGCAACGGCCCTATTGGCAGCTGCCGATGCTGCAAATTGCGCTTGCCCTCACATGTTATATTTTGACATGCAGTAGTGTTTTTGCTTTTGTAGGTGTATGGCACCTACGGGCCACTGTCCAGAGACCTAAATGACGTCACAGGCACTGCGCCGTTTTAACATTTATTAGATATCCGTGATGTATTTTCACCTAGTCAAAAGTGCAATTTTAGATATCCGTAACTCTGCGAATTGTGCCTAGTTAAAAAGAAATTACGGATATCCAAATTTCGAATTGTGCCTAGTCATTACGTAGGATATACAGATGGAGCGGCAAATTTTCGTTGCCTCGTTGCTGCAGGATTTCACACTGATCTTGTCATGACATTAGCATGACTTAGGTACCATTCCACCAAGCCCCCCTACACCAGTCATGACCCCCCACTGTGATGTACTTAATGCGTGGCTGCCTTGTTAACGCCCCCTAAACCTTTTTT
The DNA here is from genome assembly GCF_900634795.4 of Betta splendens. NCBI lineage: Eukaryota > Metazoa > Chordata > Actinopteri > Anabantiformes > Osphronemidae > Betta > Betta splendens. The sequence continues at coordinate 267,240 of NC_040889.2, read as the reverse complement.
AAGAAATGACCTGCAATTGCACATCCATGCACCAGGTGGAGCAGTGATGTGTAATCCAGGCCCACAGGCAGATTGGAGAGAGAGAACAGAAATGAGCGTCTTAAATGTAAAGTAGTTTATAACTGAACTTAAAGTTATTTATGTCTAAGCAAGTAGAAAATTACAGCTGTTATGAATACAATGCCCTTTAGTCAAACATTCAGTCAACATCCACATGGATATTTTATTTGTTTTAATTATACTGTATTGTATGTATTACTGTATTGTAATGTTTAGCTTTAAATTTACTGGCATTTTTTGACAACTGACAAAGACTAAAAGCTTCCTTAGTCTGAGGGAAGTTCCATATCATCCTCCAGTTTGGCTTCACTTCACACTTACAAAGAACTGGCTCGTTACGTGAACAAAAGACACAAAAGTGAGTAGGTGTGATGAACCCTCCCCCAAGAAGGACACCAGACTGAAAGTGTTGACATGACTCAACTTCCACACAACTTTACCTGAGCCATGAAAACCAGATATATCTGTAAAGGTTAAAGGTTCCACTCAAATCAAGGCTCTGTTAACATAATGCTGTATGGAGGAATTTAGTTACTGTCCATACAGTAGGTCTCCCTCAGAGGATCAACAGCCTAGTGGTTAAGGCACAGAAGCTCCCAGCTAGAGACTCCTGGTGTAAACTTGCCTCTGGTGTCTTTTGTTTACTACACAAATTCAAGTGACGCAAAATACAGAGATCTGCATACATATGTGTTATGAGTTATGCCAGCTGATATTCTTTCAGTTCATTTTAGTCACCTTTTACTGCCAAATGTCACCGCAATCGGCTGATTGTGACTGTTCAATAATTTTCAAGTTAACTTACAGACTTTTCTTAAAGCAGTTTTTTCTTAAAACATTACCAAAAGTGCAGGAACCTTCAGTCTGAGTAAAGGCACTATCCTCTATTTACAATAGGCTTCACTTCACACCTGTAAAGAACTGGCTCAACAGTTGAACAAAGGACTGTGAGAAGGTGTGAAGACCATGTCCCCCATGAAGAACATATAATGTAAAAGTTCCTTGAGAAACATTTCTGCTCTAAAATAATGTAGTGACCCAACTTTCAGACAACTTGGTTAAGGAAATGGTCAAATGAACTGGACGTTTATAAAATCTGTAAATAAAACTTGTTAAAAAGAAAGTGTTAAGTCTATGGCTTTAGGATATAAACGCTTCCCTTTTTTAAACCACCAACTAACAAAAGCAGTTTAGTTAAAAACTGTGGGTGAGAAGTTGTTGTCATGGACTCAGTCACTGCACCATTGTTTATGTTCATTTCCGGGTTTATGTTATTGTCACTTCCTGCCTCAGCCATTATTAGTTACTGCCAGCTTTACTTCCTGCTCCAGACCACACACCTGTTCCTCATCTAGCCATCAATTGCCACTACTTAAGCACCACCTCTCACCCCAACCAGTTGCCAGATTGTCTATGTGCATTAGCCAGCAATCCAGCGTGTATACTCATGATCTTGAAACCGTGTATGACCTTGCTTCTCCTGACCCTGATTCTTGTCTCGTCTTTGATCCTGCCTTCCCGTGAGTTGACCCTAGCCTGCCTTGTGACCACCGCTTGCCTAAACCCTGTCTGTACTGTACCTGCCTGCTCTGTGTATTGACCTTCGTTTGCCTGACCACGAGTTAAGTAAACTGCGTTACCTCTCAGATCTTGTCTTCGCTGTGCATGTGGGTCCGCTACCTCGGAAGCCGTGACAGTATAATCTGGCCAAACATGGACCCAGCCAGCGCCGAGACCATCCGGACCGAGCTCCGAGCCCAGGCGGAACGGATCCGCAAACAAGAGGAACAGACCGGAGTGCTGCTCCAGGAGTTAGCTCAGCACGCGGCACGACAAGAGGCGCAGGTAAATGCGTATGGGGAACAACTGAAGCTACTTACCCAGCAGCTCACCGCGGGGCTGACGCCGCCTCCCGCTCCAGCTGTGCCCGTCGCTCCGGCTCCGCGTCCTCCTGCACCGAATGTTCATCTGGGAGCTCCAGCACGCTTCTCCGGAGACTCAGGTGACTGTCGAGCGTTTATCACCCAATATGAGATCCAGTTTGAGCTGCACGCGCCGGACTTCCCCACCAAGCGAGCCAAGGTGGCGTACGCCGTTTCCCACTTGTCGGGCAGAGCAGAGCTGTGGGCAACGGCCGAATGGCAGAATAACTCCGCCTGCCTGAGCACTTTCGCTGCCTTTTCCCAAGCGCTGAAGCGCATTTTCCAAGAGGTAACGCCATCGAGTTCCGCACACTAGCTGCGGAGGCGGGGTGGGACTCCACCGCTTTGATCGACGTGTTCCTAGCAGGATTGGCGCGGCGGGTCAAGAACAGCCTGGCGGCCACCGAGCTTCCGTCTGAGTTGGACGAGGTCATCGCGCTCGCCATCAAGGTGGATCGCCGGTTGTGGAGCAGTGACCGCGAACGCAGAGAGGAGGAGCGGTCCACACCCCCCCGCCATCCTCGACCACCGTCTTGCAGTGCGGCGGCCCCACCCAATCTGGCGGTACGAGGGATTCCGCAGCCGACCGCGCGTCGGACCACGCCCTATGCCCCGGGATTGGTGGAGACAATAGAAGCGGTTAAGTCAGGATCCACCGGCGAACCAATGGAGGTGGGGCGGATTCGGTTGCCTGAAGCAGAGAAGAGCCGCAGGCGGGCACTCGGGTTGTGCTTGTATTGCGGCCAGCCTGGCCACATCGCAGTATCTTGCCCAGTAAAAGGCCCCGCTCACCACTAGGCCGGAGGATAGTGGTGAGCCAGTCTTCTATGTGTCATGCCTCCGCCCGACCCAGCTGTCGCGATTCATAATTCGGGGCAGGGTCCGAGACCACGGCAGAACCGTCCCCGGAGCCCAGCACGGAGGAGATCGATCTGTCTGAGGTACCATCCTGCTATCATGACCTCCAAGCCGTCTTCAGCAAGGTCAGAGCCACCAGCCTGCCGCCGCATCGAGCACACGACTGTGCGATCAATCTTCGCCCTGGAACCACGCCACCCAAGAGCAGACTATACCAGCTCTCCGCTCCAGAACGTCAAGCCATGACGGCGTATATCAACCAGGCCCTGGCCGCTGGTCTCATCCGTCCATCCTCCTCACCGGCGGGGGCCGGGTTCTTCTTTGTGGGGAAGAAGAACGGGTCCCTGCGACCGTGCATTGATTACCGGGGGCTTAACGCCATTACCGTTCGGGACTCCTACCCCTTACCCTTGCTCTCGTCCGCTTTCGAGCTCCTAGCCGACGCCAAGGTCTTCACCAAGCTTGACCTGAGGAATGCTTACCTAGTTCGCATCAGAGAGGGGGATGAGTGGAAGACGGCTTTTAATACCCCCACCGGACACTATGAATATCTAGTCATGCCATTTGGACTCACCAACGCGCCGGCCGTCTTCCAGGCGCTGGTGAACGACGTGCTAAGTTCCATGATTAATGTGTTTGTTTTCGTCTATTTAGACGACATCCTGGTATTTTCTCGGAGTGAAGAAGAACATCGTGATCATGTACGCCAGGTCCTGAGGAAGCTGCTGGAGCACCGGTTATACGTCAAGCAGAAAAGTGCGAGTTCCATGTCACCACCATCTCATTCCTAGGTTTCGTGATTCCCCGGAGGGAATTCAGATGGACCCTGCCAAGACCCAGGCTGTGACAGAGTGGCCCGTACCCCAGTCTCGTCGGGACGTCCAACGGTTCCTGGGGTTTGCAAATTTCTATAGGCTTTATCCGCCGCTTCAGCGCAATAGCGCTCCCCTCTTCATGCTCTCACTCCCCCAGGACAACTTTCCAGTGGACCCCAGAAGCCAATCGGGCGTTTCTCCAGCTCAAGGCCAGTTTCACCTCGGCTCCGGTGCTGCGGATGCCGGACCCGCTCGTCAGTTCGTGGTGGAGGTGATGCATCTGACTCCGGCGTGGGTGCGGTACTATCCCAGCGTGATCCAGAAGGTGGGCGACTGCATCCATGTGCCTTCTTGTCCCGCAAACTCTCCCCTGCAGAACGCAACTACGACATTGGTAACCGGGAACTACTCGCGGTCAAGGTGGCTCTGGAAGAGTGGCGTCACTGGCTCGAGGGCGCCGAGCAGCCGTTCCTGGTGTTCACCGACCATAAATCTGGAATACATCAATACCGCTAAGCGTCTGAACTCCCGCCAAGCCCGTTGGTCCTTGTTTTCTCCCGTTTCAACTTCCACCTCTCCTACCGTCCAGGGTCAAAGAACACCAAGCCGGATGCCCTATCCCGAGTCCACGAGTCAGGGGAGGAGGTGGAGACGCCATCAACTATTCTGCCCGCATCTTGCCTAGTAGGGGCGGTCACCTGGTCTGTCGAGGTTCGGGTGAAGGAGGCCACCCGGGGATTGCCTCCACACCCAGCGTGCCCGCCGAATCGGCTGTTCGTGCCCCCGGAGCTTCGGGGGGAGGTGATCCACTGGGCCCACACCTCCACTTTTAGCTGCCACCCGGGAGTCCAACGGACGGCTTTTGTGGTGGGCAGTCGTTTCTGGTGGCCGTCAGTCCTCAAAGACATCAGGGAGTATGTGGCAGCCTGCCCAGTCTGTTCGACCCACAAGACCCAACCAGCGCCCTCCGGGGTTCCTCCAGCCTCTGCCCGTGCCTCATCGACCCTGGTCCCACATAGCACTGGATTTGTCACGGGGTTACCTCCCTCCGGGGGTAACACAGTCGTCCTCACGGTAATCGACGATTTTCCCGATTACCCATTTCATTCCTCTGCCCAGACTCCCGTCGCCAAGCAGACGCTCAGGCAGTGCTTGAGCACGTGTTCCGGCTCCATGGGTTCCCCAAGGACGTGGTCTCCGATAGGGACCCCAGTTTGTCTCTCGGTTCTGGCAGAGTTTTTTCCCTGCTCGGTGCCCAGGTCAGCCTGACTCCGGATACCACCCGGAGTCAACGGCCAGACGAGAGGACCAATCAGCAGTTGGAGACCGGGCTTCGCCTTCTTGCCTCCACCAGCCCATCCACCTGGAGCCAACAGCTCCTCTGGGGAGTACGCCCACAATACCCTGCCTTGCTCCTCCACAGGTCTGTCACCGTTCCAGTGCGCATACGGCTACCAGCCCCACTCTTCCCATCATTGGAGGGGGAGGTCGTCATTCCGTCCGCACATGCCCTCCTTCGCCGTTGTCGACGCACCTGGTTAAGGCGCGCGCTCTATGATCGCGAGCCAAGAGCGCCACAAGAGGGCAGCGGATCGTCATCGGTCACAGGCACCCAGTTGCCGTAGGCCAGCAGGTGTGGCTCTCCACCAAGGACCTACCCATCAAGACCCAGTCACGTAAGCTGTCTCAAAGATTCATTGGACCCTTCGCATAGAGCGTATCATTAACCCATCTTCTGTCAGACTCTCCTTCCTAGAACCATGCGTATCCACCCTACCTTCCACGTCAGTCGACTCAAGCCATTCATCTAGCCCTCTGGTTCCCCCCACCCCTACCTCCTCCACCACGGCTCATCGATGGGGGCCCGGCTTACACGGTCCGGGCATTGCTGAACAGTCGGCGGCGGGGTCGTGGGCTGCAGTACCTCGTTGACTGGGAGGGGTACGGACCAGAGAGAGATCATGGATCCCGGCACGGGACATCCTGGACCCCAGCTCATCCGGGAGTTCCATCAAGCCCACCCGGACCTCCCTGGGCCGTCTAGGAATCCGCCCTAGACGGGGGGGTTCTGTCATGGACTCAGTCACTGCACCATTGTTTATGTTCATTTCCGGGTTTATGTTATTGTCACTTCCTGCCTCAGCCATTATTAGTTACTGCCAGCTTTACTTCCTGCTCCAGACCACACACCTGTTCCTCATCTAGCCATCAATTGCCACTACTTAAGCACCACCTCTCACCCCAACCAGTTGCCAGATTGTCTATGTGCATTAGCCAGCAATCCAGCGTGTTTACTCATGATCTTGAAACCGTGTATGACCTTGCTTCTCCTGACCCTGATTCTTGTCTCGTCTTTGATCCTGCCTTGCCGTGAGTTGACCCTAGCCTGCCTTGTGACCACCGCTTGCCTAAACCCTGTCTGTACTGTACCTGCCTGCTCTGTGTATTGACCTTCGTTTGCCTGACCACAAATTAAGTAAACTGCGTTACCTCTCAAGTCTTGTCTTCGCTGTGCATGTGGGTCCGCTACCTCGGAAGCCGTGACAGTTGTGTGCTTTAACCACTAGGCTCTTATAAGTGATGGATGGATGAAGTAGTTCACAAATGTATCTGGTTACATCAGGTAACAGCACTGCAGGACTCTGGTGCTTTGGGGAGAAGGGGGTGGTGTGAAACCAGTCTAACTGGTGGTGTGGATTGGTCGTTCTGTCAGAAAAGAGGCTCTCTATTGTTATGTCCATCTAAACTTGATTAGAACATTTTTTAATTTAAAACAGCTCCTGAAGCAGGCAGACTGACACACACTCCATTCAAGAGAATAAGAATAATATATAGAATGAGAATTTAATAATTTCATTTGTGAAGTCCAACTCAACCTAATACAGCCAGTAACTGATAAACCTCCAGAAGGTAGTTTGGCAGCTGTGGCAGCGTGAGCTGCCGATGCTTATCTATAATTAAAAAAAAGTTAGTACAACATTCAATTCTGAAATGAAGTCAACTTTTCGAGTTTTCTCAACTTTTTAGTTGACTGTTTAGACAGACTATTGTCTGTCTGTTTGTCTGTCTGCCCTAGCAAACAGTGTAGAACTGACATTATCAGATCTATGTCCTGTTCTCAGAACTGTGCCTATACTTGCTGTTTGACCCTAACTCTATGGGTCAGATACTAAAGCTCCACCTTTTGGTTTTACCCTGGAATTGCGTCTTTGGTGCTAAAATGGGGGTGGCCTCATTAACATTTTTAACGCCTTCCCCAGACAGACCAAGGAGGGGGGCTGCTGACAGTCGGCTGATGAGGGTTTGATAAGTATGTGATCAGCGTCAGAAAGGTGACTGACAGTCGACTGAAATCAGCGAAAATGAACCGCTCCATCTGTATATGACAGTTTTGACTAGGTGGAAATACATTTCGGATATTTAATAAATGGGAAAATGGCGCAATGTCAAATAATGCCATAATTTCAGATATCCAGAACTTAATTGTAGATAGTCAAAATGTAATTGTGTAATCTAAAACTCAACTTCTTCCTATTCCGAATACGTTTGTGGATCCAAGCTTTGGATCCAGCAGCATCAGCATCAGTGTCTCTGGTCAGATCAAAGACTGAGGTTAGTGTTAACTCAACAACAAGTTCTTGTGGGAGACCACAAGCAGTACAGGTGAGCCGCTGGCCGGTCAACAATCCCCTCCTGAATGTGGAGAAGACGAAGGAGATAGTTGTTAATTTTAGGAGAGAACATACTCAGCATGCTCCTCTGACCATCAACAATGTGACAATGGAAAGAGTGAGGAGCACCACGTTTTTGGGTGTGCACATCACAGAAAACTTCTCCTGGTCTGATAACATTGCATCACTGTCAAAGAGATCACAGCAGCATCTCTACTTCCTTCGACAACTGAAGAGAGCCACAGCCTGACCACCCATCATTCTACTGGGGCACCTGAAGGCTCGCTCACTCACTCACTCACTCACTCACTCACTCACTCACTCACTCACTCACTCACTCACTCACTCACTCACTCACTCACTCACACACACACACACACACACACACACACACACACACACACACACACACACACACACACACTACCTCACACTGGACTCCGCCTACTACCTCAGTCTATCATGAGCCATCGTGATGATTAATAAAGAATGTCACAGTCACTTTAACAACGAACAATGCCACGGTAACATTAACAATGTCTATTTTGTACCGAAGATCTTCCTATTATTTATCCATTTGTAACGGCTGTATACTGTAGCCGACCACTACCTGTAGTCTGCGTTGTGTTCAGATGAGCAGCTCTGCTGCAGTGAAGACACTGGCAACCTTGTTGTCTCACTGGTCTCTGTATTGTCATCAATAAAAAACAAAATGCCATCAGCCACACATGCTGCGGTAACCTGGCTCCTGTTAGCAAGAGAAACTTTTATTAGCTAGAGCACTTTAAATATGCTCCGCTCATAACTCGACAACTAAACTTTAACTTTGTTTTCCAAGTAACCAAAACGACCACGTTTACTTTACTCAGCAATCTACGGCCTCATTGTGGCCTATTTGCTACTAATTATGGCTGCCGTTATTAGTGTCGTGGAAATACGTACCTCCTCTCAGCGCAGGCTGTCAGGACTCGCAGGGAGTGGACAGGAGTGAGGGACCCAAACGCACAGCTCAGGAGACAGACTGCAAATGAACCAGGTTTATTTGGTAAAAACCAAGACGGCAGGCAAAAACAGGAGTCGGGCAGGCAATCGTCAGAACCAGGAAAACACAATCTTCAGGCAGAGGTACAGGCAAGGACAAGGCAAACACGGTCAAAAAACGGGCGTGAATCAAAACCATGGACTTACTCTGAGTTGGCTGGAAGACTGACAAACCGGGTGCTCGACAACAACAAACTGGCAAACAGAACAGGTGAGTACTGGAGTTTAAATGCAGGAAACTAATTACTGAGTGGAGACAGCTGACAGGACACGTGATCAGAAACGTAAAGTAAGCAAACGACACAACAGAACAGAAACCGGAAACACAACCAAAATAAAACAGGAAATGAACGTGGCTAACCACAAAAGCACAGGAACAGCCCAGGTTCATGACAGAACCCTCCCCCCAAGGGCGTATCCCAGACGCACAAATAAAACAACCGAGCAGGGAGGGCGGAGGGAGGACCGGTGGAGGGCAAAAACCAAAACCAACCCGCGTAGTACACCAACAGGGCGGGCGGAGGGCCAACTGGAGGAGGGCACAACGAGAACCCCCCTCAAAACAAAACTCACGTCAGAAACCGACAAACAAGGGAAAACCCACCCGACAACAAAAAATGACTCAGAGTCCAACACACCAGAGTAAACAAGTCCAAGGCACAGGAGGTAACATAGTCCAAACTCTCCCTTCTCACGGAGGGTGAGGATGAGGGGAGATCCTGCCCAGCAGACGCTGGACCAGAGCGGCACCCCCAGCGCCCAAGAGCTGAGCCAACGTCCAAGGGGGCCGACGTCTAAACAAGACGCCTCTGATGGCCCAAGAGAAACGGCGATGTCTTCCAGACGGACGAGACTCCAGGAGGCCGAGGGCTCGAGGCGATCGGTGACGGCAGAGACCATACCGACGTCCTACAGGCGGGGAACCGCCCCAGAGGCAGGACCGCCGAGGTGGCCGACGACGCAGGAGGCAGCGCCACCTCCGTGGCAGGCTGCGCCAAGGGCGAGGCCACCAGTCCGGCAAACGAGATGAGGACCAACATGGAACCAGCAACGAAAACAGACAGGGAGCCAGAGCCGGAACCAGCGACGAAGACAGACGTGGAGGCGGAGCCGGGACCAGAGACGAGGACAGACGTGGAGGCGTGGCCGGAGCACCAGGACCCGATGCAGGCGTGGCCGGAGCCGGGCCACCAAGGAACCGAGACGAGCGTGGCCGGAGCCGGGCTACCAGGAACCGATGCAGGCGTGGCCGGAGCCGGGCCACCAGGAACCGAGACGAGCGTGGCCGGAGCCGGGCTACCAGGAACTGAGAAGAGCGTGGCCGGAACCGAGCCACCAGGAGCCGAGTCGAGCGTGGCCGGGACCGGACCACCAGAAGCCGAGACGGGCGTGGCCGGGACCGGGCCACGAGGAGCTGAGACGAGCGTGGCCAGGACCGGACCACCAGGAGCTGACTTTGCAGACGTGATCTGTGTCAGGCCACCAGATGTAGAGATGCACGTGGCCGGTGCCGGATCACCAGGAGCCGATGCTTAGCAGGAACCTCCTGCACCTCCCGTAACGGCTCCTGTGCACAAAGGAACAAAAACAAAAGTCTCTGCAGGACCACCAGGAACTGCAGCAGGAACGACCTCCTCCTGGAGGCCGACAGGAACTGCAGCGGAGGCTGCCACAGGAACGACCTCCTCCTGGAGGCCGGCCGGAACTGCAGCGGAAGCTGCGACAGGAATGACCCCCTCCTGGGGGTTGTGGGGAACCGCAGCAGGCACTGCGACAGGCGCAACCTCCTCCTGGAGGTTATGGGGAACCGCAGCAGCAGCAGGAACTGCGGCAGGCGCGACCTCCTCCTGGAGGTTGTGGGGAACCGCAGCAGGAACTGCGGCAGGCGCGACCTCTCCGAGGCCGCCGAGAGCCGGGACGGCCCTTCCAGGACCGACAGGAATAGGAACAGGAACTAGAACGGCGTCCTCACAGGAGCCGACAGGAAAAGGAACTAGAACGGCGTCCTCACAGGAGCCGACAGGAACAGGAACTAGAACGGCGTCCTCCGTGGGGCCGACAGGAACAGGAACTAGAACGGCGTCCTCCGTGGGGACTGGAACGACCTCTTCAGGGCAGACGGAGACTGGAACGACCTCTTCAGGGCCGACAGGAACTGGAACGACCAGTATTAGCTGGGCGATATCCCTGACCAGGCGCTAGAAAGGCAACTTACGGATCAGCAGCTCAGTGTGTTTCTGGTAGCGACGAATCTCTCGGAGAGCCACGGTACCGGGCCTGTAGCGGTGAGGCTGCTTTACTCCGCCAGTGGCTGGAGCGCGCTTACAGGCAGTCTTGGTGGCCAGCTGCTTCCTGGGAGCTTTGCCTCCGGGGATTTCCGTGCGGTTTGTTTGGTTCGGGCCATTTGGTTCTACAAACAAAGAGAACGATAAAGTAAACAGAGGCAAACGCAGTCTTAAAGGAGACTGGGCGTGCCGCAAGCGACACAGCTCGCCACACCTCTGTGTGAAGAGAGAAAGAGAGATCACATTTCTCCTACATTAGCTTCTCTGCACTGGCTGCCTGTAAAATTTAGGATAGAATTTAAAATTCTCCTACTCACCTTCAAAGTCCTCAATGATAAAGCTCCTTCTTATCTTAAAGACCTCATAGTTCCTTATGATCCCAGCAGAACACTTCGTTCTCAGAGCGCTGGGCTACTTGTGGTTCTTAGAGTGTCTAAATGTAGAACGGGGGGCAGAGCTTTTAGCTACCAAGCTCCTCTCCTCTGGAACCAGCTCCCTCTTCAGGTTCGAGAAGCTGACACACTCTACACCTTTAAAATTAGGCTTAAAACCTTCCTTTTTGATAAAGCTTATAGTTAGAGATGGTTCAGGTCACTGGCAATGATTGTTAGTCACAGGAACCATCTCTTAGTTAAGCTGCAATAGACATAGACTGCTGGGGGACTTAATTTATACACTGAGCTCCTCTGTTTCCTTCTACCTCCTCTGTCCAATAACCTCCCATCATTGTCCCATGTTTAACTAACCTTGTCTCTTTCTCTCCACTTTCTCTCCAGTAGTTGTGCTTCTCTCCCTCTCTCTCTCTCTCTCTCTCTCTCTCTCTCTCTCTCTCTCTCTCTCTCTCACTCTCCTCTACTCTGTCCTCACCTACAGGTATCATTGGACTCTAAGTTTGGTGTCTGTGATGGGCAGCTGCGGATCCAACCATCCTGCCTGTATCCAGTCCCTGGTCCAACCATCCTGCCTGTGCTCTGTTGTGCTGTTGTTGTTTGCTGTGCTTTTCTCTCTCTCTCTATCCTCTCACCCCAAAACCGGTCGAGACAGATGGCCGCCCACATCCAGCCTGGTTCTGCTGGAGGTTCTTCCTCGTTAGAGAGGGAGGAGTTTTTCCTCTCCACTGTTGCTGTCAAATTAAATGCTTGGCCTGTATGTGGGATTTGTTGGGTTTAGTTGTGTGAGGTTTTAAACCTTACTTTGTAAAGGGCCTTGAGATAACTTTGTTGTGATTTGGCGCTATATAAATAAAATTGAATTAAATTGAAAATTGAAACTAGTTAGCAATTAAGCTTGCAACACAGCACAGTAATCATTACAACTAATCATGTTAGAATTTGATAGAACAATGACATAACCCCAAATCACAAGTTGATTTAGGCTGTGACACAGGACGGGGTAATAACAAACATAACTGCGTTCATTGCAATTTCTTGTAGCGATCGACAGCTGTAGCTCTAAGTGCAAAGGCCTAACGGCCACACAGGTGTGTGATCAGTGATCATCAAAGGCTCGGTTGACTCGCTGTAGCCATTAGCAAAGCTAGCTATTAGCCTGTCTCACATGTGGGTTACTACATTTTAAACAGACCAACTAACATATAAGGACAAAGACCTGCGTTTCTCTGCCTGCTACAGCCTCAGCTGCGTTGGGTTGTTACTGGGTTGTTAGGAGCAAACCAAATCAAATAGTTTGATACCTGTTCTGAGACGGAACTCTTCACCACTGGTTGAACTCATCTCTCTATTCTGAGTTGAGCACTGCCCCAGTGGTATTTAATCCAGTGACACCCTAGTTGATTTGGATTTCCCTCTATCTTCAAACTTGTTTCACCTTTCTTTTGTGTCGCATTACTTGTCTTAATTTGTCCTTTGTTCTTAAATTTGGTAAACTTATGTTAAACTTCATTATTTATCCTTAGGTTTTATAAATTAGACAGAGATACTCTTTTCACTTGATCAAAACCATCACACACTTGGGTCTTGACCATTCCTTGTCCTTTCACTCTTTGATTCATTCATTGCTGATTGTGTTTTCTTTGATTGTTTTCACATTCGTTCATTAATTGCTGTTAACATTGTCTGTCATACAAAGCTTTTAACACACACACCCTCATTCACCAACACTCTGTTCTCTGTTCATTCATTGCTGATCATCTCATGCTGATTGTTTGCTAATTTCCTGTTCTGTTACTTGAGTATTTCCATATTATTTAATTGCTATATCCAGTAGTATTAGATTAATAAAAAAGTTAAAAGGAATCTGGTTTGGGTGCATTGTTCTTCAGATTTTAAGCAGAGGTCACTGAACTGTGACAAGAATTCACACATTAAAGACTGATTTGGTTTTATCGCAAGAAAGTTGTCATTGTTGTTTATAACTAGTAACTCATCAATTGCATCTGCCGTTGACTAGATTGATACAAGTGTGGTTTCAGCTTTAAAACAAACCTTGTGCCCCAACTTTGAGGAATGTTAATGTTTCTGCATTAATATCAAACTATTCATTTGAATTCGCTACATACTGTGTGAATAAACTAAACAGCACTGAATGCTTCAGGCTAAACTGAATCTCTAAACACAGAAGACAAGACCACAGTACAAACCTCGAATAAAGAGCACTGGACATCAGAAGGGATTGTCGTAAAGTTCAGTGTGCTTAAAAATATTACTGGGTGTGAATTTCATTTTAAAATGTACTTAGAGCTTAGCATAGCCTTTACCCTCTAGCTCTTGTCTGAGTTTTGCTAATGATGATGACATTATTGGACTCTACTGATGTGTAACTGAAGTCCGCTCGCCGCACTGAGGCACTCAGACTGTGGGAGCTTTGGTTAAAAATGTTATTGCCAGTCATGGTATTGAATCCACTGTCTTTTTGATCTCTCAATTTCTCAGGAAGAACTGCAGAAGCACAGAATGGGATGATATTTGGACTCATTGAGTGGAGGAGGTTGGTGTTGGTGGGACAGTTGTAGAAATTCTTATCTAGTTCTTTGTTGTTATCATTGTGCCTTTCTGCTGGCTACAGTAACTTAAAGAAAAATGTATTCTGTTAATAAAAAATTAATAAATGTCAGAGAAATTATACAGAACAATAGAAGCAGGCTGTGCTGTCAAGGACCCACCCACATCATATAAACCACAAGCAGACGTGCATTCAGCCTTTCTGGACGGTACATCAGCCAGTGTTTTCTCTTGCCAGAGAAAGTGCGACTTTTAGCAACATCTGCAGTAGTTCATGTATTTTTAACATGTGCTATGACAAGATGTAATGCAGAATAAAATTATGAGCCTTAATGTGAACTCCTTTTTCCCCAGCAGACTACACAGTAGATTTTCTTGGTCAGTGCTGCTTTACAGAACCAAAGATGAACTGTCCACTACCGGACACCAATGTTTGGACATAGTTAAGGTAAGTGTTAAATTCACGAGTATTAAGATAAATGTGAATGTTCTTGGCTAAATACTTCATAAAAATGAAAAACATGATCAGTTTCTTTGATGTGTTGATCTTGTTGACCTTGACCTGAGTGGTGTTACAGTAGATTAAAATACTGGAAAGTTTAACATCAAGCTTGTCACCTCATCTTGGAAATAGACCAACAAAGGCAGAAGTGCTGTCTATAGTTTGTCAATTATTAGAATCATTATCATCCACCACTTCACCACAGAGGTGAAAGGTTCCTATAGCACACTGTTGTAAAGCTGGTATCAGAGCCTCACAGGGTAAAGGTGAGTTTATTGATATGTATACACTGCAAAGTGACTGCAGTAAAATAAACAGTAAACTCATCGGTGTGAACATTACCTTGTCCTAAAGTTCAGTGTGCTTAAAAATATAACTGGTTGTGAATTTCATTTTAAAATGCCTCACGGATGATAATGTACTTAGAGCTTAGCATAGCCTCTACCCTCTAGCTCTTGTCTGAGTTTTGCCAATGATGATGACATTATTGGACTCTACTGATGTGTAACTGAAGTCCGCTCGCCGCACTGAGGCACTCAGACTGTGGGAGCTTTGGTTAAAAATATTATGCACAGTCATGGTATTGAAGCCACTGTCTTTTTGATCTCTCTATTTCTCAGGAACAACTGCAGAGGCACAGAATGGGATGGTATTTGGACTGAGTGAGTGGAGGAGCTTGGTATTGGTGGGACAGTTGTAGAAATTCTTATCTAGTTCTTTGTTGTTATCATTGTGCCTTTCTGCTGGCTACAGTAACTTAAAGAAAAATGCACTCTGTTAATAAAAAATGTTAATAAATGTCAGAGAAATTATACAGAACACTAGAAGCAGGCTGTGCTGTCAAGGACCCACCCACATCATATAAACCACAAGCAGACGTGCATTCAGCCTTTCTGGACGGTACATCAGCCAGTGTTTTCTCTTGCCAGAGAAAGTGCGACTTTTAGCAACATCTGCAGTAGTTCATGTATTTTTAACATGTGCTATGACAAGATGTAATGCAGAATAAAATTATGAGCCTTAATGTGAACTCCTTTTTCCCCAGCAGACTACACAGTAGACTTTCTTGGTCAGTGCTGCTTTACAGAACCAAAGATAAACTGTCCACTACCGGACACCAATGTTTGGACATAGTTAAGGTAAGTGTTAAATTCACGAGTATTAAGATAAATGTGAATGTTCTTGGCTAAACACTTCATAAAAATGAAAAACATGATCAGTTTTCTTTGATGTGTTGATCTTGTTGACCTTGACCTGAGTGGTGTTACAATAGATTAAAATACTGGAAAGTTTAACATCAAGCTTGTCACCTCATCTTGGAAATAGACCAACAAAGGCAGAAGTGCTGTCTATAGTTTGTTAATTATTAGAATCATTATCATCCACCACTTCACCACAGAGGTGAAAGGTTCCTATAGCACACTGTTGTAAAGCTGGTATCAGAGCCTCACAGGGTAAAGGTGAGTTTATTGATATGTATACACTGCAAAGTGACTGCAGTAAAATAAGCAGTAAACTCATCGGTGTGAACATTAACTTGTCCTAAAGTTCAGTGTGCTTAAAAATATAACTGGTTGTGAATTTCATTTTAAAATGCCTCACGGATGATAATGTACTTAGAGCTTAGCATAGCCTCTAACCTCTAGCTCTTGTCTGAGTTTTGCCAATGATGATGACATTATTGGACTCTACTGATGTGTAACTGAAGTCTGCTCGCCGCACTGAGGCACTCAGACTGTGGGAGCTTTGGTTAAAATATTATGCACAGTCATGGTATTGAAGCCACTGTCTTTTGATCTCTCTATTTCTCAGGAACAACTGCAGAGGCACAGAATGGGATGATATTTGGACTCAGTGAGTGGAGGAGGTTGGTATTGGTGGGACAGTTGTAGAAATTCTAATCTAGTTCTTTGTTGTTATCATTGTGCCTTTCTGCTGGCTACAGTAACTTGAAGAAAAATTCACTCTGTTAATAAAAAATGTTAATAAATGTCAGAGAAATTATACAGAACACCAGAAGCAGGCTGCACTCTGTGACATATTAATGAAAAAAAATTAGATGGTTGCAAGTTGTATTGTTTTAAGGCAAAATTAGCCTGTGTGTTTTGACATGGTTAGAGCTTTTAGCAAACAAAATGTGTCATTAAGACATTGGAGCCACTGTTTTGACCTGTGTGTGAACTGTTAAGAGAATGTGTTGTTTCATTCGACGGCTGCATCAAAGCCAGAAATTTTAAACTGTAATAGAGAGTGGGATCTACCATACCAGGCAGGACCTAAGATGTAGCCTGTGCAAATATGCCCCTGAAACAATCCAGCACATAACAACGGGGTGCAAGATGCTAGGGACAGGGCATACATGGAATGCTATAATCAAGTGGCCTGTTGAACAAATTCTATTTCTAAATAAAAAACAAATTAAATAACTTCAGTGTGTTGTGTGTTTATACCCACATCAAAAGCATTTTTATTGCCCAGTTTATATACAATTCTAACTCCATTTTAAGTAAATGAGAAAAAACACTTTACATATAAGCTACAAGATGAATGGACGAACAGACAGAATTTTTTTAATGCTACAGCAGCAAAATTCAACTGCTGGAGCACCCACAAGAAAACAGCAAAGGAATTGTGAAGGATTGTAAAAAAAGAAGCAAAAAAAAAAGAGCGTGAAAAAACAATGCACATGTACACATTCACAGCTCAGGCATGTAGTGCTATACTGCAGAATTAGAAGTATGGAACAGAATTACCATGTAAAAGAAACATACAGTACAGTATGACAATAAACAAACACATAATATTGTGTATAAATGTACCTGTTCAATGGTTAATACATCACAAAAGCATGTGAAGTCAGTGACCTCACAGTTCAAACATACTTCCCTCAGTGGACTGTTCTCTATATATGCCTACTATTTTTATAAATGTCAAGAATAGACAAGGAAAACAAAATCACATAACAGCACATCTACACACGGAAAGTTTATTTTATCAAATTAATCAAAAAAGGTATATTTTTGTCAAAGCATCACAATGCTATCAGACGAAAATGTCAAATGGTATTACGAAGGCGTCAACTTAAGTTTGACCCATTATGGAGCGGTTCATTAGTTACTTCAAGCTGCACTTCACTTCAGCTGCCACCAGATGTCAGTAAAGATACCGTGTTGAAAAGCTTAGAGTAATGAATCATTTTTCAATACAAGCTTCAGTGCTTCAGAAAAGCTTTGTTCGGCCATTACTATTATGAATGTATTATAATAATTAATTATAATACAATATAATACCGCATTCCATATCTGTCTGATGCTTGAGGTGTGTAATCCGGATCTTGGTCATCCGCTGAGGATGAATGAGATCCTTTTCTTTCCCATCAGAGTTAAACACACATGTTGTTCTCCCCGCATCCAGCTCCATAAGTTATAACCAGTGTGTTTCTGGTAGCGACGTATCTCTTGGAGAGCCTCGGTACCGGGCCTGTAGCGGTGAGGCTGCTTTACTCTGCCAGTGGCTGGAGCGCGCTTACGGGCAGTCTTGGTGGCCAGCTGCTTCCTGGGAGCTTTGCCTCCGGTGGATTACCGTGCGGTTTGTTTGGTTCGGGCCATTTTGGTTCTACAAACAAGAGAACGATAAAGTAAACAGAGGCGAACCGCAGCTCTTAAAGGAGACTGATGATACTTTTCATCCAAAAGAATATTGGACTTCAATGTCTAAGTAAGTTCTCTGTAAATTTTCATTCCATAAAACCCTTTAGATCGTCCACACTGCCCATGTCATGTGTGGTTTTCACTCCCCATCATAAACGCTCTGTTTACGATGGGGACATCATCGTAAACAGAGCGCAAGCGACACAGCTCGCCACACCTCTGTGTGAAAGAGAGAAAGAGAGATCACATTTCTCCTACATTAGCTTCTCTGCACTGGCTGCCTGTAAAATGTAGGATAGAATTTAAAATTCTCCTACTCACCTACAAAGTCCTCAATGAAAGCTCCTTCTTATCTTAAAGACCTCATAGTTCCTTATGATCCCAGCAGAACACTTCGTTCTCAGAGCGCTGGGCTACTTGTGGTTCCTAGAGTGTCTAAATGTAAAACAGGGGGCAGAGCTTTTAGCTACCAAGCTCCTCTCCTCTGGAACCAGCTCCCTCTTCAGGTTCGAGAAGCTGACACACTCTCCACCTTAAGATTAGGCTTAAAACCTTCCTTTTTGATAAAGCTTATAGTTAGAGATGGTACAGGTCACATGATTGTTAGTCACAGGAACCATCTCATAGTTAAGCTGCAATAGACATAGACTGCTGGGGGACTTAATTTATACACTGAGCTCATCTGTTTCCTTCTACCTCTTCTGTCCAATAACCTCCCATCATTGTCCCATGTTTAACTAACCTTATCTCTTTCTCTCCAGTAGTTGTGCTTCTCTCTCTCTCTCTCTCTCTCTCTCTCTCTCTCTCTCTCTCTCTCTCTCTCTCTCTCTCTCTCTCTCTCTCTCTCTCCTCTCCTCTGTCCTCACCTACAGGTATCATTGGACTCTAAGTTTGGTGTCTGTGATGGGCAGCTGCGGATCCAACCATCCTGCCTGTATCCAGTCTCTGGTCCAACCATCCTGTCTGTGCTCTGTTGTTGCTTGTTGATGTTGCTGTGCTTTTCTCTTACTCTCTATCCTCTCACCCCAACCGGTCGAGGCAGATGGCCGCCCACATCCAGTCTGGTTCTGCTGGAGGTTTCTTCCTCGTTAGAGAGGGAGTTTTTCCTCTCCACTGTTGCTGTCAAATTAAATGCTTGCTGTATGTGGGATTTATATAAATAAAATTGAATTGAATTGAATTGAAAATTGAAACTAGTTAGCAACTAAGCTTGCAACACAGCACAGTAATCATTACAACTAATCATGTTAGAATTTGATAGAACAATGACATAACCCCAAATCACAAGTTGATTTAGGCTGTGACACAGGA
This sequence comes from Betta splendens, assembly GCF_900634795.4. Lineage (NCBI taxonomy): Eukaryota > Metazoa > Chordata > Actinopteri > Anabantiformes > Osphronemidae > Betta > Betta splendens. Next base: position 248,165 of record NC_040889.2, on the reverse strand, counting down.
CGGGGTAATAACAAACATAACCGCGTTCATTGCAATTTCTTATTGTAGCGATCGACAGCTGTAGCTCTAAAGTGCAAAGGCCTAACGGACACACAGGTGTGCGATCAGTGATCATCAAAGGCTCGGTTGACTCGCTGTAGCCATTAGCAAAGCTAGTTATTAGCTTGTCTCACATGTGGGTTACTACATTTTAAACAGACCAACTAACATATTTAAACATCACAAGTATCAAGCATGTACTTGCTACAGCGAGCTAGATCCACCGTTCCCTGCCTGTAGCCGCTCAAAGGCAGATAACGATCAGCTGTTCCCCCCAGGTGTATGCGATACAAATAAAGGCCAAACGCTGGACCCACCGTTCCCTGCCTGTAGCCGCTCGAAGGCTGATAGCTATTAGCTTGTTTCACATGTGGGTTACTGCATTTTAAACAGACCAACTAACATAATAAGACATCACAAATATCAAGCACGTACTCACTACAGCGAGCTAGATCCACCACTGCCTGCCTGTAGTCACTCGAAGGCCAATAGCAATTACCTGTTCCCCCCAGTTGTATGCAATTACAGAAAAAGGCCAAAAGCTAGACCCACCGCTTCCTGCCTGTAGCCACTCGATGCCGATAGCTATTAGCTTTTCTCCACACAGGTGTGTGGCTGCAGGAGCCCACATGAGCACATTTGAAGAGGACAAAGGCTCGGTCGACTGGCTGTAGTCGTTAGCATAGCTAGCTATTAGCTTGCCTCACACATGGGTTACTACATTTTAAACAGACAAACTAACATTTTAAAACATTATAAGTATCAAGCATGTACTTACTTCAGTGAGTGGATGACGGACTGTAGGAATAGATCCTTTTTTTCCAACAGGAGCCGTGAAACAAATCCAGCATTGCACGCACCCTCGTTTGAAATACACATACGAATAAATGCTGAGGGAGTGTTTCTGGCACCGGTCCGTTTAAAATAAAAGTGACCCACAAAGTCCTCACTTGTTGATCCCTTTGTGAAGTTAATAGACTTTGGTGTTGGTTAAAACACCCAAGAAGAAGGCCTTCATTTATTTACTTTTTATTTTACACCACATTTTTGAAGGTCTTACAATTAGACATTTATATGGAAAGAAACACTTGTATTTCATTTGCTGATTGTTTACTGGTTAAGAGGTCAGTGACTATATAAATTATGGTGCAATCCGAGTTTCTCTTTCCTAAATACTATCCGAGGTAGTGGTCATCCACCATTAAAAATAGGTGACATTTTCCTTTAAGTATGTTCAAATGTTGACTTGGAGTGTACATAGCTTGCGCTAGACAAGAAGAGGATGATCTCAGCAGGATTCCTAGTGGAGTGAGAGAAAAAGAGATGGTAGCATGGTGCAGTATGTGAGGGAGGAAAAGAGTTCAAGGAATGAAGGAAAGGTAAAGTGTGAATGTTGACAATAGAGAGATGAAACAGTGCTGTGAACCTTGCATTTCAGTGTGTAGCTTGTAAAAATATGCAGAACGCATAAAACTAACATTGCATGAAGCTTTGCTTGACAGAATAGAGTTTAATGCATCAACCAGTGATCTAAGTTTTTATGTAAAACAGATAATTAACATATGCAGGAGTGCTGTGTGCTTCCATTGCAGGAAAAAAAGAGGACAAAGAAGATCAAACTCCGGCTCACTGATGGGTGATATTGTTATAATGGATCTAATTGACCTGCCATGAGGGTTCAAGTGTCTTTGTAAACTTGTCAGTAATTTGTTTTTGTGTTTATTTTTAGAGGCAGGTACTGGATTCACCTGCGTTCTTAGGTCATCAAGCTGGCTGCCCTGAGATGTCCCGTATTAGCAGTATGATGAATTAGGCTAGTTTAATTGATTTATGTGTCCACATAGCTAAGGTTAAATGAAACTTAAAATGGTTTGGGACCTTGCTAGTGCTTATCACTTGTTTAAGGCGGTAAAGTCAATTGGGCTTAGCTTTAATGGACATTTGTCTGTCCATTGGGGGGGTTGTGGTAAATTCTGTTCCTCCTATGGGGTTATTTCTGTCAAGTTGACCGTGGTGTCAGGTTGGTCACTAAAACAAATAAACTGCTGCAGCTGAGTAAACATGGACACGTAGGCACTCGCTGGTTGCATAAACAACACAGCTTTAATAAGTGGGCATTGGGAGATGTTTCTTAGAGTGCTTCGCAGAGGATCTGCTGCAGACACCCTGCTGACCTTTTCGACCTCCCAGTTCCAAGAACCAGCGGGTGAAATCATCCACCACCTCTCTCATGATTATTCTGTGATTGTACTATTTCATTCTATGTAATAAATTCACATGTTAATTTGAGCATAAAAGTTGAGTCCGTGTGAAATCTCTAGCAAGGTCGGAACATGAAATACACATCACTTTAAATCATCCAGTTGAAGTTGTCTGAAAGTGTCATGTTTCAGCATTCACTGCTTCTTCAGTCTGAGGACAGTTGAATGTCTGAATGCCACATATTTTTCTTCCTGTCAGATTTCACTTCCAACCTCTAAAGGGCTTATTATGTAAACAAAGAACTGAGGGAGGTGAGTAGTTGTGAACTCTCAACTACTTGGCTTCTCCTGCACTGTTTAAGGCTCTTTGTGTGTGTCCTTCATGTGGGACTTGGATCCTTTTTGAAAGGGGTCATATCATGCAAAATCCACTTTTTAGATATTTTGGAGCGTTCCTATGACTCTATGGGTCACATATACACACACTGAGCACGGTAGAAATGCATTTCCTCCTTTTTTCACATTTTGAACATGTAAATTTTCTCATCCAATGGAGACAGACCTCGTCCTACTCTGAAACCGTTCCCCCATTTTCATCACACATGTAGAAAGTCCTCCCTACAAATCCCGAACCACCACCCCCACAATGATCCTGAACCAAAACTAGACTTCCGCCATTTCCCCCCCCTCTCACTCACCGAGAACAGACGAGCACGGCAGCGTCCAAGTCCTCCCATGGAAATAGTTCGGTTCTTGGGTGTTTTAACCAACACTAAAGTCTATTCACTTTACCAAGGGTTCAACAAGTGAGGACTTTGTGGGTCACTTTTATTTTAAACGGACTGGTGCCAGAAACACTGCCTCAGCATTTATTCGTATGTGTATTTCAAACGAGGGTGCGTTCAAGGCTGGATTTGTTTCACGGCTCCTATTGGAAAAAAAGGATCTATTCCTACAGTCCATCATTCACTCACTGAAGTAAGTACATGCTTGATATTTATAATGTTCTAAAATGTTACTTTGTCTGTTTATAATGTAGTAACCCATGTATGAGGCAAGTGAGTAGCTAGCTATGCTAACGGCTACAGCCAGTCGACCGAGCCTTTGCCCCCTTCAAATGTGCTCATGTGGGCTCCTGCAGACACACACCTGTGTGGAGAAAAGCTAATGGCTATCGGCATTCGAGCGGCTACAGGCAGGAAGCGGTGGGTCTAGCTTTTGTCCATTTTCTGTAATCGCATACACCTGTGGGGAACAGCTGATCGTTATCGCCCTTACAGCGGCGACAGGCAGGAAGCGGTGGATCTAGCTCGCTGTAGTAAGTAGGTGCTAGATACTTGTGAAGTCTTAATATGTTAGTTGGTCTTTTTAAAATGTAGTAATGTAATGTGAGACAAGCTAATCGCTAGCGTTGCATGTGGGTCCGATACCTGCGCATACCGGCAATCCGTGACAGACTGTGACACCAGCAGAATTAGGGTCATAGTGGATGAACATCTGCAGGTTGGGTTGAGGAGAAGGAGAGGAGAGAAAAGAACAACAACCAGCAAAAAAAGACAGCAGAACAGGCTGGTTGGAACAAAAACAGAACACAGACAGGATAGTAAGACCAGCAACTGCCCAACGGAGACAAACGCCAGCAGGCACACGACCTTCTATGTTAAAATATGGTTGAAACAATGTCAGTCGCCGATATGACGTTGATGTAAAATTGAAACAACGTTAATTCTAATGGTTTTAGTCAATCGAGAAAAAAATATCAAGTTTTGACGCACGTCTGGCGCTAGTGGAACTCCTCCACAAAGAGTTTATGGCCCTCCGCGACTCCCTGGAATTCAGCCAGCAGCAAGGTGATTTCTCTCGCCACCGAGAACGAGGCCCTGAAAGGAACGGTGCAATCCCTGACGGAGGATGTGGCTCAGCTAGCGGCCCGAAAATAAAAAGATAAAAGAAGGCATTATGATCTGCAGGCCCGCAGCATGAGGGACAACCTGGTGTTCTCGGGGATTCCAGAACAGGCGGAGGAAAACACGGAAACCACAATTAAAAACTTCCTTAAACAACAGATGAAGATTCCAGCGGACGCAGTGGACAAGATGGCGTTCCACCGTTCGCACAGACTCGGAGGAAGACGACCCATCGTTGCCAAGTTTCATGACTTTAAGCAAAAGGAACTGGTTAAGAGCCGGGGCAGACAGCTGAAGGGAACCGACTACAGCCTCAACGACCAGTTCCCCAAGGAGATCCTCGACCGCCGCCGCCGACTGTTCCCCATCCGTAAGAGGTTCATGGCAGAAGGCTGCAGGGCTGTCATCAGCGTCGACAAACTGTACGTCAACGGAGAGCTCTACCGGGACCGGGAAGCAACTCCGTGGCTGTACTAGCAGGTGGTATGTAAAAACAATGGTTTAATGTATAAGGTTTGTTAAAAAAATAATAGATGCAATGCAACTATGTGTTAAATCTTTACATCCAGTATTCAAACTCGTTCTCTCGCAGATGTTTCATGTAAATGTTTATTGTCTGTCACGTCCGGGCTTTTCACCCGCCCTTTACACTGAAAGGACTTCCTGTTTTATTTTGTATACTTCCTGTTTCTCTGTTCAGTCCCCGGATCACTCAGCACACCTGTTAGCAGTTAATTAATCAACACCGGTATATAGCCTCCATCCCTCACAGACTCCAGTTGCCAGATTGTTGCGTGAGATCACCACTTTCCAGCGTTCCTTGATTAGTCCTGTTGTGTATTGTGTTTCTCGTTCTGACCACCGACTCTGAGCCTGCTTGATCCTTGTCTGCCTTGATTGTTTGCTACTGCCTGTTGCCGACCTTGCCTGCCCGACCACGATTCAACGCCTGACGTTTGGTATTGTACTCACCTCTCGTATATGACCTGTGCCTGCTCCTGACTACGCCTCTGCTACGCTCTGATCCCGTTTAACCTGCTTGATCTCCTGTGTATGACCCTGCCTGGATTTGACGCTGCATATTGGAATAAACTACTCTCTTTAACACCAGAAACCTCGTATTGTGCTGTGCATGTGGGTCCGTCATCTACGCCGCCCTGACAGAACAATCTGGCCAGAAATGGACCCACCCAGCATCGAGAACCTCCGCGCTGCGCTCGCCGCCCAGGAGCAACGGCTTAGCGAGCAGGAGGAAAGGACCAACTCCGCGCTCCAGAATCTGGCGGAGTGCGCCCGCCGTCAAGAGAACGCAGTGGCGGGACTCGTGGAGGCGGTGGGCCGCCTCGCGTCAGGAAACGCCAATGGCACCGCACCGATCCAGGTTTCAGCGACCGCAGCGGCAAGTGCACCCGCGGCGACTCCGCCGACTCTTCCTCCGGCACCCGACGCACGCCTCGGTGCGCCAACCCGTTTTCCCGGTGAGTCGGGCGACTGCCGGGCATTTCTCACACAATGTGAGATCCACTATGAACTACACGCTCCCGCGTTTCCCACCGAGAGAGCTAAGGTGGCGTACGCGGTTTCGCACCTGACCGGGGAAGCGGAGGCGTGGGCAATGGCAGAATGGCAGAACGGTTCAACCTGCATGTCGTCTTTTAGAGCTTTTTCAACGGCGTTGAAGCAGATCTTCCAGGAGATCACGCCTGGAAGGGAAGCGGCGCAGAGACTCGTGAACATTCAAGGAGGGAGGACCACGGCCAAGTACGCGATTAAGTTTAGGACCCTGACGGCGGAGGCCGGGTGGGACGCAACCGCCTTGGGCAACGTGTTCATCCGCGGCCTCTCACGGCGCGTGAAGGACTGTCTAGCGGCTCGGGATCTGCCGAGCGACCTGAATGCATTGATATCACTGGCCATCCAGATTGACCGACGACTGGGAAGCAGCGAACGAGAGCACCGTGGAAAGGCGGAAGTCTCCACCAGAGGTCAGTGTTTCATCGACGGAGGTTCCCCCTCGCGGGGATCAGGTACGCCGCCACCACCAGAAGAACCCATGCAGCTGGGACGCGCGCGTCTCACCGAGTCAGAGAAACGACGCCGCCGCTCCCAGGGGTTAGGTTTGTATTGTGGACAGCACGGACATTTCGCCAATAAATGTCCGCTAAAAGACCTGGCTCACCACGAGCACGGAGGATCGTGGTGAGCCGAACCATGTTTGGTAGCGCCTCCGCCCGTTCACTGCCTACAGTCACGCTCTCGTCCAGCTCTCATTCTCTCCAGCAGGCGGTCCTCATCGATTCAGGGGCCGATGCCAGCCTGATGGACGCCAGGTTGGTGGAGAGGATGGGCGTCGCCATCTCCCGCTCGCGGCGCCGGTGGAAACCACAGCACTGGATGGCCGCAAACTATGGAAGGTGACCCACCACACAGAGGCCGTCACCATGGAGTTTGCAGACGGCCACACGGAACGCATCCATTTCTTGGTGGTGGAGGCATGCTACCACCCGTTGGTGTTGGGCCACACGTGGCTGCGCCGGCACAACCCCAGGCTGGACTGGAGAAGCGGTGAGGTAAGCGAGTGGGACATGGAATGTAGGAGCACTTGATTTCAGCCCTATGGTGAAGACGGAGGAGCCACAGACCGGGACTGGTCAGGAAAAAGGTGGACCTGGACCGGCGTAGTGCCGGCCTGCTACCATGACCTCCCCGGTGTTCAGTAAGGTAAGTCAAGGCCATGTCCCTGCCACCCCCCACAGGATCCACGACTGTGCCATAAACCTACGGCCCGGCTCCAACCCCCCCAAGGGGAGACTGTTCCAGCTGGCTCCAGCCGAAAGACAGGCGATGAAGGAGTATCTGGACTCAGCGTTGGCTACAGGCATCATCCGGCCATCTTCCTTCTCCAGACGAGGGGCCGGGTTTTTCTCGTAGGGGTGAAAGAAGGATGGCACACTCCGACCATGCATTGACTATCGAGGCCTCAACGACATTACCATTCGGGACTCGTACCCTCTTCCCCTCCTCCACTCTGCGTTTGAGCTACTGTCGGGAGCTAAGTGGTTCATAAAATTGGATCTACGGAACGCATACCACTTGGTTCGCATCAGAGAAGGGGACGAGTGGAAGACGGCATTCAACACCCCGAACGGCCACTATGAGTACCTGGTGATGCCGTTCGGCCTCACCAACGCTCCCGCCGTCTTCCAGTCGTTTGTTAACGAAGTATTAGGCCCAATGATAAACAGATATGCATTTGTGTACCTTGATGACATTTTGATTTTTTCTAGTACCGAGGAGGAACACCAAAGCCACGTCCGCCAGGTCCTAAAGAAACTTCTAGAACATCGGCTCTTCGTAAAAGCTGAGAAGTGTGAGTTTCACGTCAGCACCGTGTCATTTCTGGGCTTCATCGTGTCACAGGGCCAGATCCAAATGGACCCGGCAAAACCCAAGGCGGTGGAAGATTGGCCGACGCCCCAATGTCGGAGGGACGTGCAGCGCTTCCTCGGGTTTGCCAACTTCTACCGCCGCTTCATCAGACGGTTCAGCAGTATCGTAGCCCCCCTGCACAGACTCACCTCTCTGAAGGCTCCGTTCCAGTGGTCTGAAGAAGCAGAGTCGGCCTTCCAGCACCTTAAACAGAGTTTTACCACCGCCCCCGTGCTTCGCATGCCTGATCCAGAGTGCCAGTTCGTGGTGGAGGTCGACGCCTCGGATTCGGGGGTAGGAGCGGTGCTCTCCCAGCGCGACCCAGCCGGAGGTAGGCTACATCCCTGTGCATTTATGTCCCGCAAATTATCTCCCGCGGAACGGAACTATGATATCGGGAACCGGGAGCTGCTAGCTGTTAAGACAGCGTTGGAGGAGTGGAGGCACTGGCTGGAGGGAGCGGCGCAGCCTTTCTTGGTCTACACCGACCACAAAAACTTAGAATACATAAAGACCGCAAAGAGGCTAAACTCCCGCCAGGCCCGCTGGGCGCTGTTCTTCAGCCGCTTCCATTTCCACCTGTCATACCGCCCAGGCTCGAAGAATACGAAACCGGACGCTCTCTCCCGGCTCCATGACCATCTAGACGCCCCGGTGGAACCGGAGCACATCCTACCGGCAGGGTGCCTGGTGGGGGCAGTTACGTGGCCGGTGGAGAGACGGGTCCAGGAGGCCACCCAGGGCCTTCCCAGACCACCTGCATTTCCCCCCAACCGTCTGTTTGTTCCCCCAGGTCTTAGAGGGGAGGTGATCCATTGGGGCCACGCGTCTGACATCAGCTGCCACCCCGGGGCACCCCGCACCGCGTTCAGGGTGGGCAAACGGTTCTGGTGGCCCTCAATGACATCGGACGTCCGGGAGTACGTGGCCGGATGTCCCACATGCTCGATGCATAAACTGTCCCACCAGCGACCCGCCGGCCTCCTGCGACCGTTACCAGTCCCACATCGGCCGTGGTCGCACGTGGCGCTGGATTTCGTCACCGGGTTACCACCCTCAGCAGGTAAACGGGTCGTCATGACCGTGGTGGACCGTTTCTCTAAGTGCGCGCATTTCATTCCTCTGCCCAGACTCCCCTCAGCCAGGCAGACGGCCCAAGCCATGTTGGACCATGTCTTCCGCCTACATGGATTTCCGCAGGACATTGTGTCGGACCGTGGACCCCAGTTCGTGTCCCGTTTCTGGAGGGAGTTCTGCTCACTTCTGGGGGCAGAGGTCAGCCTCTCCTCTGGATACCACCCGGAGACCAACGGCCAGACGGAGAGGGCCAACCAACAGTTGGAGGTGGGACTACGATTGTTGGCATCGAAGAGCCCCGGGACGTGGTCCCGGAAGTTGATATGGGTCGAGTTCGCCCACAACACCCTGCCTTGCGCCTCCACGGGTTTGACACCTTTCCAGTGTGCTTATGGCTTCCAGCCCCCTATGTTTCCGTCCTTAGAAAAGGAGGTCCACGTCCCCTCGGCCCATGCTTTGTTACGGCGGTGCCGACAGACGTGGCTCAGAGCCCGGAGGACGATGCTCCAGGCCCAGGCCCGCTACAAGGAGGCAGCAGACCGCAAGAGGTCCCCAGGACCCACGTATGAAGTAGGCGACCAGGTCTGGCTGTCCACGAAGGACCTGCGGCTCCCGGGATCTCCACGTAAGTTGACTCCACTGTTCATCCGTACAGTATCGCTCAAGTGATTAACCCAGTGGCCGTGAGACTCTCGTTGCCCAGGTCCATGAAAGTGCATCCTACCTTCCACGTCAGCCGGCTCAAACCCCACCGCTCCTGTCCTCTGGTCCCTCCGTCCCAGCCTCCACCTCCGCCCCGGGTGGTGGACGGCCACCCGGTCTACTCGGTGCGGGACCTCTCGACTGCAGGCGCCGGGGCCGCGGGTTCCCAATACCTGGTCGACTGGGAAGGCTACGGGGCGGACGAGGAGGTCCTGGTCCCGGCCCGTGACATCCTGGACCGCTCGCTCATCCGGGACTTCCATCGGGCGCATCCGGAGGCTCCCGCCCCGGACGGGCTCCGCCGGGATGCAGAGGCGGCGACGGGGACAGCGTCAGGATCCGGTCCCTCCTCCTGATCCACCCTCCGCCCACCCTGGTCGGGGGGGGGGGCTCCCCGTGGGCACCGTGGTAGACGCCCTGGGGGGGGGGGACTGTCACGTCCGGGCTTTTCACCCGCCCTTTACACTGAAAGGACTTCCTGTTTTATTTTGTATACTTCCTGTTTCTCTGTTCAGTCCCCGGATCACTCAGCACACCTGTTAGCAGTTAATTAATCAACACCGGTATATAGCCTCCATCCCTCACAGACTCCAGTTGCCAGATTGTTGCGTGAGATCACCACTTTCCAGCGTTCCTTGATTAGTCCTGTTGTGTATCGTGTTTTTCGTTCTGACCACCGACTCTGAGCCTGCTTGATCCTTGTCTGCCTTGATTGTTTGCTATGCCTGTTGCCGACCTTGCCTGCCCGACTACGGTTCAACGCCTGACGTTTGGTATTGTACTCCACCTCTCGTATATGACCTGTGCCTGCTCCTGACTACGCCTCTGCCTGATCCCGTTTAACCTGCTTGATCTCCTGTGTATGACCCTGCCTGGATTTGACGCTGCATATTGGAATAAACTACCCTCTTTAACACCAGAAACCTCGTATTGTGCTGTGCATGTGGGTCCGTCATCTACGCCGCCCTGACATTGTCAATCTAATGTCACTCACTCACTCACTTTGCAAAGCGCTCACCATACATAATCACTCACTTTCCTTTCACTTTAATTTTCCTTCCCTTTACTCTTTTTCCTTCACCTACTTTCACTCCACACTGTTTACATCCTTCTTTTCTCTATTCTTCTCCCACGTAGTCAGCCAGCTATATAGCCCTCCAGCAGCCACACACAAACATCTACTGCACAGGGGAAACACGTGCACATACATAAATAACACACAACTCAGAATACACAGGTACTTAAGGTTAGCCTCACACCTAAAGTCTGTCACACTACATACACATAAGACTAGTGATCCACAGCAGTAAGATATGACACCACTGAAGATTGTCACTTGGAATGTACGTGGAATCAATAAGAAGGAGAAACAATTTAAAATATTTAATCATTTGAAAACCCTACAAGCAGACATTGTTTTACTACAGGAAACTCATATTCCCAAAATTATACATTACACTCTGGCATCAGCAGAGTTCCCACATGCTTACTTAGCCGGTTACAATTCTAAACAAAAAGGGGTCGCCATCCTGATAAATAAAAAGATTAACTTTACGCATAACGATACCATTGTAGATCCAGAAGGGAGATATATAATCATTAATATCTTGATAGGAAACATTGAATATTGCATAGCTAATGTGTATGGCCCTAATGCTGACGACCCCTCTTTCTTTCACAGCTTCTTCACATCACTGTCTGCTCACTCTGGTTCCAAACCTATAGTAGGAGGGGACTTTAATTTAGTATTTAACCCAGAGTTGGACAGGTTAAGCAAAGCTGTGAGCAACAGGAACTGGCAATCAGTACAGACCTTAAAACAGTACATGGATGACTTCGGTCTCTGTGACACATGGCGTTCTCTTCATCCTACATCCAGGGAATATACCTTTTTCTCACCAGTTCACCACTCTCACTCCCGTATAGATTTTATTTTAGTAAATAACTCAGTTTTACAAGATGTCTCTGACACCAATATTCACTCCATCACAATCAGTGATCATGCACCAATGTCCATTTCGTTGATTAAGACAGCCACACCATCAACCAGGAATTGGAGGTTTAATACATCATTACTCAATGCTCAAGACTTCATCAGTTATGTCAGGAGAGAATGGGAAACCTTTATAGAAATCAACGATACACCGGAAATCTCACCCTGTGTTCTTTGGGAGACCGGGAAGGCAGTTATGCGCGGTAGAATTATTTCATATTCATCACACAAGAAAAAAAAGGACATGTTACTTGAATTAGAATTAGAGCAAAAAATAAATTCTCTAGAGATTAAATATGCTGCCTCTCCAACCAATGATGTCCTAGAAGACCTAAAGAATCTAAAGCTGAAATTAAATAATATAATTGATTGCAAAACTCAGTTTCAGATAGACCAATTACGCTGGGAGAACTTTGACCATGCTAACAAATGTGGTAAATTTCTAGCTAACCAATTAAAAAATAATAAAGAGAAACAAATCATCCATTCAATAACTAATAAGGAAGGCAACATTACTCGTGATCCCCATGAAATAAATGATACCTTTAAAAACTTTTACCAAGAGTTATATACGTCCCAAATAGATCCACCCACCTCAGCCATAGAGGCGTTTCTGAATAAACTAGAACTGCCAAAGCTAAATGAAGAACAATCTACAACTCTAGACTCATTGTTATCTTTGGCAGAACTACATGAAGCTCTGCAGGAGATGCCCAATAAAAAAGCTCCAGGTCCAGATGGATTCCCAACTGAATTTTATAAAAAGTTCTGGTCCATGCTGGCACCCAGCTTTTACAAAATGGTCGCTGAAATTAAACAACAACATTCATTACCCACAAATATGAATTCTGCCTTCATAAGCCTGCTCCAAAAACCAGGAAAAGACCCTACACTCCCATCGAGTTATAGACCAATTTCACTAATAAATGTAGATCTAAAAATAGTGTGTAAAGCACTTGCTAGAAGATTAGAAAAAATCACTCCATATATAATTAACTCTGATCAAACAGGCTTCATTAAAGGTAGACAGTCAACAAACAATATGAACAGACTAATTAATTTAATTGATTATGTCACCATCCATAAACTAGAGTCAGCCATCGTCTCCTTAGATGCAGAAAACCTTTCGATAGAGTAAACTGGAAGTTTCTTTTAGCCACTCTGCACAAATTCGGCATTGGGGAAACATTCATAGACTGGATCCAAATATTATACAACTCAGCAAACGCTGCAGTCAGAACAAACAACCAGATCTCACCAAGGTTTAATCTGCATAGAGGGACAAGACAGGGCTGCCCACTTTCCCCATCACTATTTGCAATATTTATTGAACCTCTAGCCGCAGCAATAAGACAGCATGAAGGAATTACTGGAATATCGACCAAATCAGTAAATCATAAAATAAGTTTATATGCTGACGATGTGTTACTGTTTCTCCTGGAGCCTCAGACGTCTCTTCCTACAACTATCTGCCTCATAGATGAATTCTCAGGACTTTTAGAGTACTCTATTAACTGGACCAAATCTATAGTGTTACCACTTAACCTTAAGGTGACTAACATCTCCTCTACCACACTCCATTCAGGGAACATTGAATACTTGGGCATGGAATTGTCGTCTAGGCTATCAGAGCTTAATGATCTAAACTACAATCCATTATTAAAACAAATAGAAGCCAACCTCAAAAGATGGCAGTCCTTACCCATTTCACTTATGGGAAGAATTGCCACCATAAAAATGATGATCCTGCCAAAAATTAATTACATATTCTCAATGATTCCAACTCAGCCAGCCCAGGCGTGGTTTAAGACATTAGACTCCTACATCTCACAGTTTTTGTGGAAAACCAAGCCACCACGAATTAGTTTAAAAACTCTTCAAAAATCCAGACGCTGCGGAGGCCTAGAACTACCTAACTTCCACCACTATTTTCTTGCCAATAGACGTCCACAAATGGATAAAACCCATGCCAGCAGACTCCTCCTGGATAGACATTGAACAAACATTTTGTGGAAATATTAAAGTTGCAGATCTGCCCTTTATCAGCACCAAAATCAAACATCATAGTTGTTACCAGAACATTAGCATAAAAGCATCTCTGCAAGCCTGGTGGGAGTTTCTTAAAATTAATGGGTCTTCGCTTACTCTTTGCCAAAACACACCTCTCTGGAACAATCCAGACATCATACAAAACAAAAAGGCAATACACTTTCCAACTTGGCATATCAAAGGGATAACACATCTAAAACACGTTTTCACAAGAGACAAGTTTACCTCTTTTGAAGAACTAGTGTCTCACTATGAAATCACTAGTGCAAATTTCTTAGAATACCAACAACTAAAGTCAATACTTAATGCAAAAAGTAAGAATACTGCCATCCACATGCAACCACCACCAGTAATAGAGCGATTTATTGATATATCAGGGAAAAGGACAGTATCCAAAATCTATATCTTAATTTCCAATGTAGACCAGACAGTGAGCCTTCCGATCTCTAAATGGGAAGCTGATCTCAATATCATCACTAATTACACGTTCTGGAATAACATATGTTCTAATTTATTCAGAATGACAAAAAATACAAATTTACAACTAATACAATACAAAATTCTTCATAGAACTCACTATACAGGACAAAGGATGTTCCAAATAGGTCTCACAAACTCAAATATTTGCCCTCACTGTACAGATAACATAGCAGATAGATTCCTACATGCATTCTGGTCATGTTCACCTGTGCAGCAATTTTGGCAAAGAGTATGTGAACACCTGTCAACCCAGTTAAGCTGTCCAATCCCAGCAGCCCCTGCACTTTGTCTTCTAGGAGATCTAAGTGGGCTTGATCTAGAGACAAACTCATCACACACACACTTCTTTCTGCCCTCTGTGTCGCAAAGAAAATCATCCTCATGAACTGGAAAACTAAAAAAAATTAAGCATTACTCATTACCTGAATAGCTTGTTAGAATATACCACCTTAGACACATTGTCTGCTTCATCAAATCAATGACCAAAACTATACTCTGATTGATTCCATTTCCAGGTAAGGATGCGTGGGGCTCGGGTACTGCGTCATGTCTGGCACAGTGGTGGGGGGGTGACTAGTGGTTGGTGGTGCCTGCCTGCCTAAGGAACCAGGACAACGGGTTGGTAGACTCTGGGCTGGCTGCATGGTACTGCCTGGGCAGTAGTACTGCGGTCCCTGGGTCTCGGCTGTCCCTTCCTGGCTGGGGGTTGTGGGGGATGGTGGGATAGGTAGCAGAGCCAGTCAGGAACCTGGCTCTGCGGACCCTGGTGCTCTGCTTCCCAACTACATTTCTCTGATTTCATCCACTTAGGTCTGCAAGGGGCGTCCTGCTGATGGAGGGACCGGGGCTACTGGGAAGTGGTTCCATCCTTTCCAAGTGGGATGCTCTGCAGTTTTAATTGCATTAGTCATACACACTTGTCCAGGAATCTGGGGGCTCCTTCCGGGGGGGCCAGTAGACGGAGCCTTCCCATTGATGGCTCTGTCTGCTGGACCCCTCAGAGAATTGGGTATCTCCCAAAGTTCATTATACTTAGCCACATACACATACCTTTAGGGCCGGGGGTGGGCTCCTTCACTGGGGCCTTGGGCTGAGGCCAGTTGTGACCTCGGCCACTGGCCCTGGTGGAGAGATCACCACCCAGTTTTAACTGCAAAAAGACATTCAGGGTGAGGGGGGGCACTGTCCGGGGGACACACTGTCAGCCAGCGGTTGTGCTCCTGGAGGTGTCACCCACCTTCAGTGCACTTTAGTTCCACACACTCACGTCCAAGCTGGGTTGCAGGGTTCTGGGGTACCTTTTTCTGCTGCCCTCTGCCTCCCCCGGGTTGGGGGGGTTGGTCGGGGCTCGGGAGGAGCTTCGGTCCCTGCCTGGGGCCACATGGACGGCAGGCCGGAGACCTACCCTCCCCACGAATGTGATCAAGCGAATGGTGTGGGTGCGAGAATGTATCTGAGAGTGCATTGGTTCACGTATGATTGACTAGTTTGTTGTGAGAGAGTCTATGGTGTTTGTATGTGTTGATGTGAAGATGTGTGTTGCACATGTGGGTGGGTGTATGCGTCTGTGTTTGTGTGAGTTGGTATGCGTGTGGTGCAGTTGAAGTGTGGGGGGTCCAGTTTTTCGCCCAGGGTACGATGATCGTCTGCCCTGGGGGGGTCTCTTTTCTGCTGACCCCACCAATTGCTGGCGTTGTGCTGCAGGCCGCGGTGGCGCCAGGGGATGAGGTCGCGCGGATGGGGTAGGCACTTCATCGTGTTCTCCTCCGTCACCCTCATCGTCCCCGTCTTCACCCCAGACGAGGTCTGCGGTGAGGGCCTGCTGCTGCTGCTTGCCGCTGCTGCTGCTGCTACTGCTGCCGCTGCTGCTGCTGCTCCTGCTGCTGCTGCTGCTGCTGCCCCGAGTCCGGAAAGAGCAGGACAGGGAGCGGGAGGAGGAGGGGGTCCCAAACCCCCTTCTGAGCGTCCGCACAACCGAGGCGGACGCTTCGCCGCGAGGCGGATGGCGCCTTCGAGGATGAGAGGAGTCACGAGGCGCCTTGCCCAGCCTGCGCTCTAGAAACACACCTCTTCTTGCTGCAGTTGCCGGGCATCCAGTCCGGGTGGGCCTCCCGCCACACGACGAAAGCTGTTGTAGCAAGACACGTCTAGGAAGTTTGTGAAACACTGCACGGGCCAAGCGCGCAGTCTTTCTCCTGCAGCTGTAGGTTCCTATCCACCTTGTCCAGGTTGTCTACGCCTCCCTGGTGGCGTTGTATTCTAGGACGGCAAAGGGCTTTTTGTCCCGCCGTCCTGCGTCAACGAGGAGGACATCGTCGGCGGCCGTGGCGGCCGAGTGTAGCGTGCTCATCAGGATCACGTTTTTGTTTTTCTTGGGCACGTAGGACACCAGGACGGTGCTGGGAGTGAAGGCAAACACGGAGGAGAAGGCACTCCTGCCCTTTGACCGAGAGGAGCGCCGGCGGCAATTCCGGCTTGTTCTTGCGAACCGTACCGAGCATGGTGAGCTCCCCTGCGCAGGAGCTGCTGGCCCCGGTTCGTAGGAGTGAAAAAGTTGTCGCACTTCACGTTGTGAGGCCCGGCGAGCCCTTCTGTGACGTCCAGCACGACCCGCTGGCCCTGCTTTTTTTCAGAAGCTCTCTTTTTCTCCTCCTCCTCCCCTCCTCCTCCTGGCTTGCCTGTGTAAAGCTGCATCTTCCAAGCGTAGCTGGACTTGGCGTCGCACGCCACCCAAAACTTGAGGCTGTATTTTGCTGGCTTGCTAGGCATGTACTGTCTGAAAGAGCAACGACCTACAAAAAATAAGGTGAGATTTCTAAAAATATTTTTTTTACAGAGGTAAAAAAAGAAAGCCTGCTTGCTACGTGTTTTCTGCATGTCTGCATGTCTGTGTGTGTGTGTGTGTGTGTGTGTGTGTGTGTGTGTGTGTGTGTGTGTGTGTGTGTGTGTGTGTCTATGTGCCTGTGTGTGTGTATGTGTGTGTATGGGTGTGTGTCTGTGCCTGTGTGTCTGTGCCTGTGTCTGCATGTCTGCGTGTGTGTGTGCCTGTGTGTGTGTATGTGTGTGCCTGCGTGTGTGTGTCTGTGCCTGTGTCTGCATGTCTGCGTGTGTGTCTGTGTTTGTGTGTCTGAGTCTGCATGTCTGCGTGTGTGAGATGTAGTGTTTTTTTGTTTTGTTTTTTTTGCTTTACCTCTGAAAGGTACCAGTTGCTCGTCCACCGTCACGTTAGGACCCGGGTCGTAGGCTGGGCAGCCGCTCCACCCACGCGTCCCAGACCTCTCTCACGGCTGCCAGTTTGTCCGTTGCTCGCCTGGCGGGTCTAGTTTGGCGATCGTCGAAACGCAACAGCTTCGAGTAAGCGTGAAACACCTTGAGCGACATCGTGGCGCGAAAAATGGCCCTGCCGCTCCCACAGGCTGGCCACGGCCTCCCCTCGGGACCTGTAGACGCCGGACAAAATCAGGAGGCCCAAGTAGGCTCGCAGGTCGACCTCGTCCATGCCCTTCCAGGTGCTCCCGAGCTTTCGAGAGCCCTCCAGGTTGGTGTTCTCCAGGACGATCCTTTCCACCGCCGGGGTCACAAACATGCGGAAGGTCGATTCCAAGTCGACCGCCTGAGCCGCCGCGTACTCTGTGGGTCCCTTGGCAGAAAGAGGAGTAAGAGGGACGTTCCTCGCTTCCTTGCCATTGCGAAACGCAGCGGAGGACCATTTTATTTTCCCGTCTTTAGAGATAAAAGTTTTATCTTCTTCTTCTTTTTCTTCTTCTTCATCCTCCTCCTCCTCGAGTTCTATTTTCTCCAGTCTTGTACATTTTCTATTATTTCATCATCATCTTCATCATCAACATCATCATCATCATTATATTCTTCATCATCAACTTCTTCGTCTGAAGTGTCCAGCCTTAGATCCCATCCCTCGCTGTCTTCTTGTCCTTCATCTGTTTCTGGTCCTGCTGTATCTGCTTCTTCTGCTTCTCCTTTTTCTTTCTCTTCTTCACTTGACACATCTTCCTCAGATTCCTCTTCTGGTTTAGAGTCGTCATTTGATTGGCTTAAAAAAATCTGCTCTAGAACCTGTGCGGCGGTGAAACGAGCAGCGGCCATGAAGAGAGAGCGCAAAGCTGGCAGACAAGCTGGCAGGCAGGCAAGCTGTCAGGCAGGCAGGCAGGCAGGCAGGCAGGCAAGCTGGCAGGCAGGCAGGCAGGCAGGCAGGCAGGCAGGCAGGCAGGCAGGCAGGCAGGCAGGCTAATGAGCAGGGGGTCAGGCACGCAAGCATGCAGGAAACGCGGGCACGCAAGCGTCTCCCTAACACCAACTGATAAGTAAGACCAGTTTTCTCTTTTTTTGTTTGTTTTTAGTCCAAGCTACGTGAGGGTGGTGAAATAATTTGCAGGTGAAAGCACACACAAACACAAGTTTCCAAGTTGGAGGAATCTCCACCACGTTGGAGGAATC
Organism: Betta splendens; assembly: GCF_900634795.4. Lineage (NCBI taxonomy): Eukaryota > Metazoa > Chordata > Actinopteri > Anabantiformes > Osphronemidae > Betta > Betta splendens. The sequence continues at coordinate 229,833 of NC_040889.2, read as the reverse complement.
CTTCTGGTGGGATAAACTGCCGCGTTGGAGGATTTTTTACGTTGGACGAACCGGTGACAGGTCCCGACTCTCCCCCCAAGTTAGATGATTTTTTTCCACCACGCTGGAAGAATCCTTCTGGTGGGATAAACTGCCGTGTTGGAGGATTTTTCACGTTGGATAAAGTGGAGAAAGTGTGTGTGTGTGTGTTTGTGTGTGCGTGCGTGTGGGGTCTTGTTTCCAAGTTGGAGGAATCTCCACCACGTTGGAGGAAATCTTCTGGTGGGATAAACTGCCGCGTTGGAGGATTTTTCACGTTGGACGAACCCAGGTTAGATGATTTTTTTTCCCACCACGTTGGAGAAATCCTTCTGGTGGGATAAACTGCTGCGTTGAGAAACAATACCCACCATGGAAACGAAGGTTGGAGGGAAGTGAGCCAAATGACAGAGGCCCAGAGAGGTGCAATGAAAAGACCAATGCCTAAGAGGTACAGCCAGATGCCCATACCTGAAGCACTCGAAACTGCCAAGCAAAGGCTACAAGCCTTGGCCAGCCGCCTAAAGAGATACACCAGAGATAACGAGGCCAGACGAATAAACCGGCTGTTCGCAACACAACCTGCGAAAGTGTACTCTCAATGGCAGGGTAATAACAGCAGAGCAGACCCACCAAGGCTGGAAACTGAACAGTACTGGAAAGAGATATGGGAGAGGGAGGCATCACACAACAACGATGCACAGTGGCTGGTGGATCTGAGGGAAGATCACAGCAACCTCCCTGAACAGAATCCAGTGACTATCACAGTGGCAGACATCCAACAAAGAGTATGAAAAACTGGACAGCACCTGGCCCCTGACATGATCCACGCCTACTGGCTAAAGAAGCTCACTGCAATCCATGAGCGCCTGGCAGCACAAATGAACCAGCTGCTAAGGAATGGGACTCACCCTGAATGGCTAACCGAAGGGCGAACAATCCTGATAATGAAGGATCCCTCAAAGAGTACAGTCCCATCCAACTACCGGCCAATAACCTGTCTCTCCACAACATGGAAGCTCATGTCAGGCATCATCGCAGCTAAGATAAGTGGGCACATGGGTCAATATATGAGCGAAGCACAGAAGGGCATTGGTAAGGATACCAGAGGAGCCAAACACCAACTCCTGGTTGACAGAACAGTCGCCCAAGACTGCAGAGTGCGACACACCAACCTGTGCACAGCCTGGATCGACTACAAGCCACAGTGACACTCAATGCCACACACATGGATCACTGAATGCTTGGAGCTGTACAACATCAACAGAACTCTAAGGGCCTTCATTGCAAACTCGATGAGGTTGTGGAGAACCACCCTTGAAGCCAATGGGAAGCCACTTGCCCAAGTATCCATCAAATGTGGCATATACCAAGGAGATGCACTGTCCCCACTGCTGTTCTGCATAGGTCTGAACCCCCTCAGCCAAATAATAAAAAAGACTGGCTATGGATACCGACTCCGGAACGGGGCCACCATAAGTCACCTCCTCTACATGGATGACATCAAGCTGTACGCCAAGAGTGAGCGAGACATCGACTCGCTGATCCACACCACCAGGATCTACAGCTCGGACATTGGGATGTCATTCGGGCTCGAGAAATGTGGGAGGATGGTGACAAAGAGAGGCAAGGTAATCCACACAGAAAGGGGTCTCACTCCCAGAAGGAACAATAGCAGACATTGAGGACAATTACAAGTACCTTGGAATACCACAGGGAAACGGCAACCTTGAACAGGCAACAAGGAATGCGGCAACAGCCAAATACCTCCAACGAGTAAGACAAGTCCTAAGAAGCCAGCTCAATGGCAAGAACAAATCCCGGGCAATAAACAGCTACGTCCTGCCAGTGATCAGATACCCTGCGGGAATAATAAGGTGGCCAAAGGAAGAGATACAGACCACAGATGTTAAGACACGAAAGCTCCTCACCATGCATGGAGGGTTCCACCCCAAATCCAGCACCCTGAGACTGTACGCTAGCCGCAAGGAAGGAAGCCGAGGACTAGTGAGCGTGAGAGCCACTATCCGGGATGAAACATGCAAGATCCATAAGTACATCAAGGATAAGGCCCCGACAGATGACGTGCTGAGTGAATGTCTCAGGCAGTGGAGAACAGAGGATGAGATGCTGGAAGAGGGACCATCATGGGAGGACAAGCCCTTGCACGGGATGTACCACCGGAACATAACTGAAGTGGCTGATCTCAACAAATCCTACCAATGGCTTGAAAGGGCCAGGCTGAAGGACAGCACAGAGGCACTCATCCTGGCTGCACAGGAGCAGGCCCTGAGCACCAGAGCCATAGAGGCCCAGATCTACCACACCAGACAAGACCCAAGGTGTAGACTGTGCAAAGAGGCCCCTGAGACAGTCCAGCACATAACTGCAGGGTGTAAGATGCTGGCAGGGAAAGCATACATGGAACGCCATAACCAAGTGGCTGGCATAGTATACAGGAACATCTGTGCGGAGTATGGACTGGAAACCCCAAGGTCAAAGTGGGAAACACCTCCCAAGGTGGTAGAGAACGAGCGAGCCAAGATCCTGTGGGACTTCCAGATCCAGACTGACAGAATGGTGATGGCGAACCAACCAGACATTGTGGTGGTGGATAAAAAGCAGAGGAAAGCCGTAGTGGTGGATGTGGCAATACCAAGCGATGGCAACATCAGAAAAAAGGAACATGAGAAACTAGAGAAATACCAAGGGCTCAGAGAAGAACTGGAGAAGGCTTGGAAGGTGAAGGCCACAGTGGTGCCTGTGGTGATCGGAGCACTGGGGGCTGTGAACCCCAAACTGGAGGTGTGGCTACAACAGATCCCTGGTAAAACATCCAAAATCTCAGTCCAGAAAAGTGCAGTCCTAGGAACAGCAAGGATACTGCGCAGAACCCTCAAGCTCCCTGGCCTCTGGTAGAGGACCCGAGCTTGGAAAGTGGATGAGACCACCCGCGGAGGGTGAGAATAGAGTGGTATATATAATAATCAATCTGTGTGTGTGTGTGTGTGTGTATGTGTGTGTGTGTGTGTGTGTGTGTGTGTGTGTGTGTGTGTGTGTGTGTGTGTGTGTGGGTGTGTGTGTGTGTGTGTGTGTGTGCGGCGCATGGGGTCGTGTTGGACCTAGGGAGGACGTGAGGGTGGTGGTGAAATAATTTGCAGGTGAAAGCACACAGACAAACACCAAGTTTCCAAGTTGGAGGAATCTTCACCACGTTGGAGGAATCCTTCCGGTGGGATAAACTGCCACGTTGGAGGATTTTTCACGTTGGATAAAGTGGAGAACGGTTCCCGAGTTCTCTGGTGGTGAGATGATTTCGGTCTCTCTGAGGTTTTAATATGAATATGAATATGAGTGCATATGAATGCATTGTGTACCCCTTTCCTTGATTACTGTTTTATATTTAATAAATATTTAGTATTTAATCAAAAGTTTTGCTTATTTGGTCTTTATTTTCTCCCTCATAATATGATAATATTCAAATAATGTGTGTGTGTGTGTGTGTGTGTGTGTGTGTGTGTGTGTGTGTGTGTGTGTGTGTGTGTGTGTGTGTGTGTGTGTGTGTGTGCGCGCGCGTGTGGGGTCACGTCAGACACCCCGGGAGGACGCGGTGTTCACGGGGTGGTGAAATATATATATTTTTTACATGTATGGGGAGCGTGGCTGCTGCGGGCATGGAGGTCTGCGCTACTGTGTCAACGCTATTCCACCAGTCTCAATGTGAGGAGCGCTGCGGCGGAACCTATTGATCAGTCGCCGCCTCATTTCCAGTTTTACACAACTTTACACAAGTTTGCCCTCGATTTCCCAGGTTTCCCAGGATTTTTCCGAGTTGGAGGATCCTCCTGGTGGGAATAAATTGCCCGGGTCGGAGGACTTTTTCCACGTTGGACAAAGTGGAGGACGGTTCAGGAGGAGTTGTCTGGCGGTGAGATGACGATGAGCCGATTGGAGGATCCCTCGCTGGTTCAGATTTTGGGTTGGGTGCCTGTGTGCGGGGGAGGGAGGTGCGGCGAACCTTAAAAGTCGCAGAGAGAATACATCGCAGTACCACTTCTCCTGACAAGCTTGGAACGAGCGTTTATCCACAGTCTCGTCGAAAGGTTCCAACGCTATGGCCTCTCAAGAAGGTGACCTGCAAACCGACGACTGCGCTGTGTTCGAGCCGAGGCTCGAGCGGACCACAGACTGTCTGCGCCTTCGCGTAGAAGAAGAGGGAACCCCGTGCCCGTTGGATCATAGCGGATTCCCAGACCCGGAAGGAGGCCTAGACGAAGGTCTGGAGTGCGACTGTTTGTGTGGAAACGCTCTGTCCGCTGAGGGTGCCTGGAGGGCCTTGTTGGACAAACACATCCTGGCCAGCGACGGACGGTGTGCTCGTGTCAAGGCTCATTACAAACACCGCCACCTGCCAACGGATCATTTGGCCTTGGACCTGGGCGAACTCAGGTTCGCCCACGGCATGGTGGCGTTTCCGCACGCGCTCTTATTTGCCAGCGGTGGCAAATGTTACCTGCTAAACGTAAAGCGATGCGTCATCTGTGCCGGCGCGGGGAGACGACACCGCGACAGATGCAAAGAAGTTTGCGAGAGATTCACAGCGTACCTGACCGACACCCAGCTGGACGGCGACTAAGGGCGCAAGCCTCTGCTGTACACGAATCATCATCATCGTGTTCATCATCATGTTCATCATCATCATCATCATGTTCATCATCAGTGGGCCTGTGGCACGGGTGGAGATAGAAGGGAGGAAAGGAGAAGGAAAAATAAAAAACAAAAAAAATGGGGTCGCGCCTGACCCCGGGAGGACGAGGGACGGGGAGGTACAGGGGGCTGGGGTCGCGCCGGACCCCGGGAGGACGCCTGACGGGGAGATTCCGTGGGCTGAGTGTTTCAGTTCCACTTTGTCTTCCAGCAGCCAGGTGGTGCTGTTTCTTTCAGTGTTTGCCCAGTTTGTTCATTCGTGGTCTCATGTGATTTTCAGGTTTGGTTCTTGTTTATAATGGCGGTAACTTGTTTTGCATGTGGGATTATAGTGGTAAATTGGTTTGATAAACGCTAGTTTACTTTAACAAAATTTCACATGTTCTGTCTGAACATATAGTATGTTTTGATGTATTTGATGTTTCTTTTTCCTCTTATGTGCGTGTGCAGCCAGTAAGATATGATTATTTTACCTTTGTTTCCTGTCGTTCATTAATTTATGTACTTGTGTTTTTCTTATGATAAATGCTTAGTTTGTTACGTATATGTTGTAGTTTGACAGTAGACATTGGTGGATTTTGGTGGATGACAAAAGAGCAACAAGCACGGCTAGTCAACCAGACGGCATATGGACACCAGAGCGTCCACATCGTCATGCTACCTGACCAGTCAGTATCGACACTATAAGCTCTAAATTGGTGATTTCTTAATTACTAATTCCATCTCATTCCTTGTTTAGATCCACCTGCAGCCGCTAACGGATTAACCCCCTGAGGACATCTCTGCCTCCTCCCCCTCTCCATCGGCTCCAACACCTGACCCGGACTCCTTAGCTCCCTGATCTGAGCTTCCATAGATCCCATTTCACCTCTGTACTTCAGCAATAGGTATTTCCTGTATCGCAACTAGTCTATGGATCTGAGTCTGTTCACTCACAGTTTGGTACACAGCCATTTTTTAACAGGTTTTGTTGCAATTTCGAAGTTTTTCATCTTTCAAAATCAACAGTTATTTCAACATAAATGCAAGGTTGATAAAAAAAAAAAAAACATAAATCAACATAAATGCAAAGTTGATAAAAAAACATAAATCAACATAAATGCAAGGTTGAAAAAAAACACAGCCCCCTCAACGTTGATTCACCTTTCAAAATCTAAATATAATCCAATGGTTATTCAACCATAATTATAATTTTGCCTCAACGTTGTCTCAATGTTGAAATGTCTGCCGGGACAGCTCTGAGACTCATAATACCTGTACATGAGAAAAAAAGTCATATGCAGGTTACAACCCCAATGTGAGGTTTAATGCCTTACGTTTAAGGACATTTCTGTTACAATAACACAAAACTGTTTGAATACACTCACATTTAAGGAGGGATATACAACTGTATGATAGGATTAGGAGTTTACTGTTCTTCATCTGTGACCAGAAATTAATGTGTTTAACAGGCGGGGACTGGGTAGGAAGCTATGAGTCACTAAATATTCCTATTATGATGAGGGACATAAAAGATTGCTGGGGACACAACGAGAGGCTGTAATATACTAACACGGTTAGTCAATAGGAGACGAGCGGATGGAGTGAGATAGGTGGCGGTAATGACCTTTAAGGGGGGCATTGACGTAAAACACCACCACAGAAGAAGTACAGGAACGACGAGGGACTCTGAGGTCTGGTGTCTTTGTTCCGCCATCGTAGAGACCGCAATCTGGGCAGAGGGCTGCTGCATTTTAGCGACAAGGACCGAAATGGATCAGTACAAACTCAAACTGAAAGAAGAGGACGTGGACGTCTATCAAGACCAGAACAAGAGCGACAAGAAGTAGCAGGACCCGACTTTAACCAAGCAGGACCCGAGTTTAACCGAGCAGTACCTGTCCACTAACCCAATAAAGGAGGAGCAGCAGGACCCGAGTTTAACCGAGCAGCACCGGTCCGCTGAGGAGGAGCAGCGGCAGGATCCCGGCCGTGCTGGTCCCACAGATCAACAGGTCAGTGCTCATTCACCCCTAAAAGCGGTTTATACCAACACAAACAAATAAAAACAAAAATAGAATATAATAGATATGGATAAATACGTCGATGTTCTATGCAGCAACCGGAGGAAAACCATTTTATTGTCATTTTACAAATATATAGCTGACTGACAAAAAAGCAAATGGCACAGTAAAGAAGATTAATGCTAGTAAATGTAGTTTTGTTGTACCAATAGGTACAATAACTAACGATTAATCTGTCGATTCTTTTATTTTTACACAGTAGCAATTAGCTTTTTCACATGATGGATTAATGATGGATTAATTAGATAAAAATATCAATAATAAAAATAAAAACATTTAAAGGGCCCATATCATGCAAAATCCACTTTTTAGACATTTTGGAGCGTTCCTATGACTCTATGGGTCACATATACACACACTGAGCACGGTAGAAATGCATTTCCTGCTTTTTTCACATTTTGAAAACGTAAATTTTCTTATCCAATGAAAACAGCCACGACCTACTCTGAGGCCGTTCCCCAGTTCTCGTCACACTGGTTGAAAGTTCTCCTTGCAAATCCTGAACCACCACCCCCACAATGATCCCGAACCAAAACTGGACTTCCGCCATTTCCCCCCTCTCACTCACCGTGAACAGACCAGCACGGCAGCGCCCAAGTCCTCCCATAGAAATAGTTCGGTTCTTGGGTGTTCTAACCAACACCAAAGTCTATTCATTTTACCAGGGAACAACAAGTGAGGATTTGTGGGTCACTTTTATTTTTAACGGACCGGTGCCAGAAACACTGCCTCAGCATTTATACGTATGTGCATTTCAAACGAGGGTGCGTACAATGCTGGATTTGTTTCACGGCTCCTGTTGGAAAAAAAGGACCTATTCCTAAAGTCCGTCATCCACTCACTGAAGTAAGTACATGCTTGATATTTATAATGTTTTTAAAATGTTAGTTTGTCCGTTTTAAATGTAGTAACCTATGTGTGGGGCAAGTTACTAGCTAGCTATGCTAACGGCTACAGCAAGTCGAGCCTTTGTCCCCTTCAAATGTGCTCATGTGGGCTCGTGCAGCCACACACCTGTGTGGAGAAAAGCTAATGACTATCGGCATCGAGCGGCTACAGGCAGGGAGCGGTGGGTCTAGCGTCTGTCCTTTTTCTGTAATCACATACACCTGCGGAGAACAGCTGATCGTTATCGCCCTTCCAGCAGCGACAGACAGGAAGCGGTGGATCTAGCTCGCTGTAGTAAGTTTGTGCTTGATACTTGTGATATCTAAATATGTTAGTTGGGTCTGTTTAAAATGCAGTAACCCACATGTGAGACAAGCTAATCGCTAGCGTCGCTAACGGCTACAGTGAGTCAACTGAGCCTTTGTCCCTTTCAAATGTGCTACTCTGAGTTGGTGCAACCACACACCTGTGTGGGGAACAGCTAATAGCGATGGGCCTTCGATCGGCGACAGGCAGGAAGCGGTGGATCGAGCTTTTGTCCTGTTGACGTGCTGCCGCTCCTGTTTGTGTTGCGTTAGCCGTTAGCATGCCTTTAGGCCTTTGCACTTTAGAGCTACAGCTGGTCATCGCTACAAAAAGAACCTGCAGATGAACGCGGTTGTGTTTGTTATTACCCCGTCCTGTATCACAGCCTAAATCAACTTGTGATTTGGGGGTTATGTCATTGTTCTATCAAATTCTAACATGATTAGTTGGAATGATTACTGTGTTGTGTTTCAAGCTTAGTTGCTAATTAGTCACATCTCTACAATACCTGCTGCTTATCTGGTCAGTTACCGATAGCTTGTACCATAGCCATTATATTTGTAGGACCAATACAATTTACAGTAAATGTAACAGTCTTTTCTATACTGTAGGAGGGCAAATCCCAGTTGCCCACATGCAAGGAGGCTGTCAAACAGAGAAATCACTGCAGACTGTTGGTACACAGACATCTGCTGCCCAGCTCAGGAGTAAAGGTATGTAAGTTTGTATGTACCAACAGTAAGATAGGTAATAGAGATTTTAATTGGTATATACTGTTTAGATTTTATATTTGAATTGTAACAACTGTTTATCTGTTGTTTTAGCACAGACAGGCCTGTCCTCTTGTTTGGTTTAATTTTTTGTCTGGTATTGTGTGTTCTTACATTAGAGAAGGTTTTTGACCTACATAATAATTAACATTTCACTAATCTACAATTCTGATTGCACTACCTTTTGTTTTGATGAGGTGATGGTGAGGACAGCCACAGCTTCCATCTGGTAGAGGACTGCTTCCGCTCAGTCTTCCAAATAGTGATGAGAACAAGGATCACCACATCTCCCTGTTTACCCTACTTTCATGCATTTCGTCTGCAAGGCCCTGCAAAAGCTTCTCCTTCGTCCTCAAACCCCCAGACTTCTTAATTAACTCAGTAACCTATACATTGCACATTGGAGTGTGAAGGTAACAGTTTGTTCTAGCTTTGGCGTAGTGGTGTATTTTTTTGGTTTACAATAAAGTTGGCTTTAACTATTATGTATTTCACTGAACTCTGTTTCTGAAGGTAAAACACTTTTATTTAGGAAATCATAGTATTGAAATTACATGTTTTTCTCTTTCTAATATGGTAAGCTATAAAGTTGAAGCGGCCATAAATAAAACGCATATAAATTATATATAAATAAAGTTTAAAAAATTCTTAATGAGTGTTGCACTCACAAAAAACAAATTTTTACTCAAACGGTAAAGGAGTTATTCTACAGGTGGTCTACATCAATCATACTATGAGTGTTTTAGTGTTTTATCCATCAGGAAACTGCCTTCATCTACAACCCAAGCATGAAGAGATGGCAACTCAGATTCTTCACCCCAGGAATCCTCAGCACCAGCTCACTAGCCTCTGTAGACTAGATACCTGTAACAACTTTAGATACAGAGACATATTACTGTCAAATTTATCATGAATGACAAAAAACATAATTAAAAGCAGTAAAAATACGTTAGGTCAATATATAATTTGAACCAATGCTTTTTGTTCCCAGGTAGGTCATGCAGTGATTGCTCTAAATATTAATGCACATTTTTTAAATAAAATTGTCAGAGCAGCAGCACAAGTAAGACAAAAACAGTGAAATGTGTAAATGTAAAATGTATTTATATTATTTCAGCTATGCTCTCAAACTTATTTATTTGTATAATGTGAGCTAAAGTAGTGTTTTCTATTAGTGAGAGTTTTCCAGGTAAGTCGTGTTGTGAATATTGAAGCTGCACACGCCATTTAGCATTCGCATTAGCAACCGCTAGTCGCTTTGCAAATTACATAAATCAATTAAATTGAAGTAAATGCGACATTACCAATGAGACACATCTTGCATCAGCCGAAATGTGGTGACTTCAACAGCCTCCTCTTCAGCTTCAGGGTCAGATTCGGGATCGTAGATGTATGGTTCTACTACGCTATGAACCAGCTGACTAATGTCGTGCAGTTCTGTAGTGGGTCGTCTTCTTCTGTGGTGGATTGCATTCTCAATGTCGCACTACTGCCACCTATTGTATCCTAACCGTGCGGTGGCTCGTATCCATGGAGCCAATTTAAAAAAAAAACAACAACAAAAAAGGTATGCGCTTCCGCACAGAGGTGTGGTGAGCAGCTTCGCTTGCGACACGCCCAGAAAACACAGCGTTTGCTGATGGGGAGTGAGAACCACATATTGACAGGGGCAGTGTGGACGATCTAAAGGGTTTTATGGGATGAAAATTTACAGAGACCTTACTGAGACATTAAAGTCAAATATTTTTTAGAATGAAAAGCATGATATGACTCCTTTAATAAATTCATGTTTTGCTTATTGTAAATCCCTTTATCATTTTTTAAACTATATTTCCGTTTTGACTTCAAGAAACACAAAATCCAGTGTTTGAGTAATAAGAATAAAGAAGAAGACTTATAAATAATAATAATAATAATAATAACAATAATAATAAATATAAATCAGAATCAGCTTTAATGGCCAAGTTTGCACAGGACAACCAAGGAATTATATGCGGTCTGACTCCATCTTTGTTCCCTCGTGACAAAAAAACAAATTATTTAGAATTTTAATTATGGTTATTTACAAAAATCAACAAATAAAGAATAAAAACTGTAGCTCGCTGGAAAGCAAGGAAAGCAAGCATAGAGTTTTGTTCCAACGTGAAGATCTGCAGCAGCTCCAGCCAACGACTGTGGTAAAAAAAACATGAAGACACGGGAGAACATGTAAACTCCACTCCTGGTAGCCTGGACTCCTGGGCCCCTTCTGGCCTCTGAGGCACAAAGTAACTTTTAACACAGCTGCACTTAAAGCTCCCTTATCTTACAGCTTTTCACTCTAATGAATATTGGACTCCAATGTGTTAGTAAGGTCTCTGTAAATTTTCATTCCATAAAACCCTTTAGATCGTCCACACTGCCCCTGTCAATGTGTGGTTTTCACTCCCCATCATTAAAAGATCTGTTTTCTGGGCGTGTCGCAAGCAAAGCTGCTCGCTACACCTCTGTGCGGAAGCGCATACCTTTTTTGTTGTTGTTTTTTTCTAAAAAATGGGCTTCATGGATACGAGCCACCACACAGTTAAGATACAATAGGTGGCAGCAGTGCGACATTGAGAATGCAATCCAACGCAATCCTCCACAGAAGAAGACCCACAGGACAATGGCCAGCTGGTTCGGTAGCGTAGTACGATACCGAATCTGACCATAAAGCTGAAGAGGAGGCTGTTGAAGTCACCACATTTCGGCTGATGCAAGATGTGTCTCATTGTTAATGTCGCATTTACTTCAATTTAATTGATATATGTAATTTGCAAAGCGACTAGCGGTTGCTAATGCGTATGCTAAATGGCCTGTGCAGCTTGAATATTCACAACACGACTTACCTGGAAAACTCTTTAAAATAGAAAACACTACTTTAGCTTACATTATACATATAAATAAAAGTTTTAAAGCATAGCTGAAATAATATAAATACAATTTACACTGTTTTTGTCTTGCTTGTTCTGCTGCTCTGACATAATTTCATTTTCGTATTTTTACTGCTTTTACTTGTTTTTCAGTAATGTTTATTGATCATTCTTTATAAACCTGACCTTAATATGTCTCTGTATCTAAAGTGGTTACAGTCTAGTCTACAGAGGCTAGTGAGCTGGTGCTGAAAGAATCTGAGTTGCCATTTCTTCATGCATGGGTTTTAGATCAAGGCAGTTTCCTGATGGATAAAACACTCACTGTATGTTGAATGTAGACCACCTCTGGAATAACTCCTTTACCATTCGAGTAGAAATGTGTTTTTTGTGTGTGCAATACTCAATAAGAATTTTTTAAATAATTGAATTTTTAATTTATATTTACACATGCTTTTTTCTGTTGGCTGGTTCACCTTTTATAGCTTACCATATTAGAAAGAAAAAAACATGCAATTTCAATACTATGATTTCCTGAATAAAAGTGTTTTCCCCCTCATAAAAACAGAGTTCAGAGAAATATGTAATAGTTAAAGCCAACTTTATTGTCAACCAAAAAATGCATCACTACAAAGCTGGAAAAAACTGTTACCTTCACACTCCAATGTGCAATGTATAGGTTACTGAGTTAATTAAGAAGTCTGGGGGTTTGAGGACAGAAGCTTTTGCAGGGTCTTGATGATGCTTGATGGATATGGGGTAGGGGGTAATCTTGGTTATGTTGGAGACTTGTTTCTGCAGCAGGACAGGTATAGTTGTAGACAGATGACCAGGGAGATGTGGTAAACCTTGTTCTCATCACTATTTGGAAGACTTTGAGCAGAATCAGTCCTCTACCAGATGGAAGCTGTGGCTGTCCTCACCATCACCTCATCAAAACAAATGTACTGCAATCAGAGTTGTAGATTAGTGAAATGTTCAGTATTATGTAGGACAAAACCTTCTCTAATGTAACAATACACAATACCAGACAAAAAATTAAACCAAACAAGAGGACAGGCCTTCCTGTGCTAAAACATCAGATAAACATAGTTGTTACAATTCAAACATAAAATCTAAACCGTCTATACCAATTAAAATCTTCTATTGCCTGTCTTACTGTTGGTACATACCTACATACAAATGTACATACCTTCACTCCTGAGCTGGGCAGCAGATGCCTGTTTACCAACAGTCTGCAGTGATTTCTCTGTTTGACAACCTCCTTGCATGTGGGTAACTGGGATGTGCCTCTCTACAGTATAGAAAAAGACAATGTTACATTTACTGTAAATTGTGTTGGTCCTACAAATATAATGGCTACAGTACACAAGCTATAGGTAACTGACCAGATAAGCAGCAGTTACTGTAGATATGTGACTAATTAGCAAGTAAGCTTGCAACATAACACCATCAGCGTTGCCATTACAACTAACCATGTTAGAATTTGATAGAACAATGACATAACCCCAAATCACAAGTTGATTTAGGCACAGCCTAAAAACACAGGACGGGGTAATAACAGACATAACCACGTTCATCATCATTTCAGCTCTCAATGGTGTCTGTAGGTTGAAGCACATCAGAGTTAGGACAAATTGGAAATTTGGGGTGTGGTAGACAAATGAAAAATCATAAAAAGTAAAGAATTTTTTTAATGCTATTTTATTTATTTCTTCAAATGCATTTGGCTTCATTATTTGGATTCATTTTGTCTTTTAGTCCTTTCCACTATGCACCTGAGAGATATTTGAATGCATTTATAAGGGAAAACCCCAGGTGAGGTGGAAAATTATTCCTTTCTGTGTTTTACACTGTATAACTATATATCATTTAGCTGTATAGTTTATGCGACAGCTGTGGTGACAACTACAGAATGTTTTTTTCATAACACAGATGCAATGTACAGGAAGGGTCAGAGCAGACTCTACCTCCCAAGGAGACTGCGGCCTTTTGGAGTGAGAGGACCACTCCTGAAGACCTTCCATGACTCTGTGGTGGCATCAACCATCCTGTACGATGTGGTCTACTGGGGCAGCAGCATCACAGTGAGGGACAGGAAGATACTGGGCAGGGTCATCAAAAAGTCCAGTTCTGTCCTGGGCTGCACTCTGCAGGAGGTGGGTGAGAGAAGGATCCTGGCTAAACTCACATCCATCCTGGACCAGGACGCTCACTGTCTACTCTGGAGAGCAGCTTTAGTAGTAGACTTATCCACCCTCGCTGTGTGAAGGAGCGATATCTTAGATCTTTCCTACCTGCTGTTATCAGACTGTATAATAATCAGCACTGTTAACTCCCACACCACAACTGATAACCATCACAGGTTATGTAGAAATCTACTCTGTGCAATATTTGTGCAAAATGTACAATATTTATATTATACTTATACAATAACCCTACCCATTATTCCATTCTTATCACCTGTACAGTGTTGTATTGTGCCAACTCAGCCTAATTTGATTTAATTTGTTGCCGTATGTTTCATCTGTTGCTGTACTTTCTTTACTGTGCTGTGCTATATACCATTTACATATACTCCAAATGGTTAAAGAACAGCTTTCATTTGTTTAGACACTCTCAGTTTTTTCAACTTAAAGTTGCTCTGTCTGCAGCAGCTGGAAACTATGTACTACATCAAAACAGTGGAGTCTTCAGTTTACAGGGTGATCAGGAAGTTGGTTTCATTTGTTTTTCATAGGAGGCAATGGCAGCTTCAGCCTTTTTGGTTCTGACCCAAGGTTCTAGCAGCAGACAGTCACCTAAATATTTGTGAGCTCTGTCCTGTAAATGTCCTGTAGATATTAATTCCACGGCTCACCAAGCACGTCTCTTGCCCTGGATAATGTCAGCAAATATATCTTATTATTTTCAGGCACTGGTGATTTATTTGGTACAGTAATTAGAGAGTTACAGAGACACTGATATACAGTTAGGTAAATGTTATTTCAGTCCCTGCTGACTTTGTATGTTTGCCCACTAACAAAGACATGTATGTTGGCTGTCAGGTGACAAATAAATAAATGTCAGAAATCACGTTTATTTCCTTGTCTATCAGTCCACATAGCACAATAGATGAGCCACAGCTGTCACGTGACAATAGAACGCATGTTTTGTAAGGATTCGTAGGAGCGGATCAAGAATGAACTGGAGCGCTTGCTGCTTGCTACAGAACCTGTGCGGCTCGACTGTCACGTGACAAAAGAATGACTCATTGAGTAAGGACGCTCAGTTGAGTGAGTCCTGAACGAGTCATTTCTATTTCCTGTCATGCTGACTGAGCTTAAGCAGCTGCTGCCATTTGGCGAGGGAAGGTACTGCATGGAACTGAACGAGTCGTTCACTGAGAGGACTCATCCTTCCAGAGTCATATAAAAGATTCGTTCATATTGAACGAATCGTTAACGAATGACACATCACTAGTTCTGTGCTTGGTCCAATTCTATTAATTTTTATTGTTATGCAGATGCTACTCAGTTATATATGTCTTTGGAACCAAATGAAACAGATCAACTAGTCAAAATTCAAAGTGGTTTAAAAGACATCAAATCCTGGATGTCCCAAAACTTCTTTCAACTAAATTCAGATGAAACTGATTTTTAGGCCCAACTACAAGAATTTCAGGAGCAGACACTATTGAGTCAGATAGGCACCCTGGATGGCATAGCATTCAGATTATACTGTAAGGAACTTTGGTGTCATCTTTGACCAGGATGTCTCTTTTACATCATACATTAAACAAATTTCAGAACTGCCTACTTTCACCTTTAGAAATAAAAATACTGTAGCTAGAATCATAAGCATCCTCTCTCAGAGCGATGCAGAGAAACTGATTTATGCATTTGTTACCTCTAGGCTGGACTATTGTAACTGCTTACTCATAGGATGTCCTAACAGCTCTTTAAAAAGCCTACAGTTTATTCAAAATGCTGCAGCCAGAATTCTGACAGGACAGAAAGAGAGATCACATTTCTCCTACATTAGCTTCTCTGCATTGGCTGCCTGTAAAATGTAGGATAGAATTTAAAAATCTCCTACTCACCTACAAAGCATTTAATTATAAAGCTCCTTCTAATCTTAAAGACCTCATAGTTCCTTATGCTCCCAGCAGAACACATTCTCACAGTGCTGGGCTACTTGTGGTTCCTAGGGTCTTTAAATGTAGAAAGGGGGGCAGAGCTTTTAGCTACAATTCTCCTCTCCTGTGGAACCTGCTCCCTGTAGATTTGAGAAGCTGACACACTCTCCACTTTTAAGATCAGGCCTAAAACATTCCTTTTTGATAAAGCTTATAGCTAAAGATGGTTCAGGTCACTAGCAATGATTGTTAGTCACTGGAACCATCTCTTAGTTAGGCTGCAATAGACATAGACTTGTGGGGGACTTAATTTATACACTGAGCTCCTCTGTTTCCTTCTAGAGTACTTCTTCTGTCCATGTACCACTGTTGTAGTTAGTGTCTTAGTGTAGTAATGTTGCAGAGACCACAACTTTAATTTTCTCCTTTTCTTTATCTGTCATTTTAGAAACAAAGAGGAAGACGAGCTTCAAGTCTGTATCTCTGTAAGGAATGTAACCAAGCCTTCACCAGACTATCAGAGGCGAAGATGCATCTGAAGAGTCAGTCTGGAGAGAAACTATACAGCTGTGACCAGTGTGGCAAAACCTTTACTGCAAGAAGTATCCTAAAGTCCCACCAGCGAATTCATACAGGAGAAAGACCGTACACTTGCACTGAATGTGGAAAAACTTTCCATGGGTTATCCACCACTCTCCACTGTTGTGTTAACACTAGAGAGAAGCCTCACATATGTGAGCAATGTGGAAAAGCATTTTGTCACCTCAGTGGGTTACTGAGCCACCATAAGGTTCATACTGGAGAAAAACCTTACTCATGTGAACAGTGCAGAAAAGAGTTCTCCTACTGTCATAGCTTACTGAAGCACCAACGTGTTCACACGGGAGAGAAACCATACTCATGTAAACAATGCAGAAAGGCATTCGCTTACCTCAGTGAGCCACAAACGGGTTCACACTGAAGAAAAACCTTACTTATGTGAACATTGTGGAATAAAGTTTCCTGATCGCAGTGCCTTGCAGAAACACCAACATATTCACACTAGAGAAAAACTTCACTAGTGTGAACAGTGTGGAAAAGTATTCTTTCAATTAATTAACTTAATTTGACTTGTGGTTCAACAGATCAAGTACATTAATATCTTGCTGTATCACGTTTTAAAGAATGCAAGGGATCAAAAATAGATAATAACATCAAGCACGGAAGTTAATTGCTAACAACCTGAACTTTTTGTCAAAGTGAGACAAAGCTTAGATTATGTCTGAACAAGATGTTGGGTAATACTGATAAACAAAGTGGTTTAACTGGTTGGGTGAGAGATTGTAGTTGAGCGACAGTCTGCATGAAAATTGGGAAACAAGGGAAAGAAAGAGGTCTTTGGAGGACATTCTGCCTGAAAAAGGCACCTCCACTGCTGAGTGGTTAAGCCTCTGCATTAGGCAGGATGAAGCATCAAGGAGAACCTCTACTTCAGAGTGTAGACTGCTTTGGAAAGAGACTCTCACCAAACCATCTTCTACACATCTTCAATTCTCCAGCTAGCCTCAAATTTTCCAGAGACAAATAGGTTGTGAGTAGATTAGGTAAGAGTTGATATTTTTCGAATGATTGAATTGTGTTTTTTTTAGTAGTATTACAATATTATAAATTTATATATAATACTGTATATAATATTATATATTTATAATATTATTTAATATATTACAATATATTACTTGCCTTGCCTTAATTTTATCCAAATATGTTTTTGTTTGTAAATAAGCCTATACTGTCTCCCCTTGTTGATATAAAAGTTCCAGATCATGTGTGTCTGAGTCAGGCTCACAAGGCTCTTGTTAGTTTGATCTAGACCCAGAAATTAACAAAATACTAAAAGTATACCTATCAACAAAAATTATTTCGGCAACCACAACAAGTGTTACAATTTAGAAGGAATCTGCTCAAACGCATTAGTGTCTGTAATCTCAGGGTTGTACAGGTGCTAATTGAGTGTGAAGCAGGGTGGGAATAGGGATTACGAGCAGTGAATAGCTGAATGCGATCTTTTCAGCGTAAGTTGAAGACCTGTATTGGTATACCTCACAGAGGCAAACAAATGAACCACTTTAATGCGTGACGCTGACCTGATCTCTTGTATTGGAGATTCAAGGTTAACAAACACATGGTTCACCCGTAGCGGTAAATCAGACATATAAGAGATATATGTTTGTTGTAGGGCATATTATAGCGTAGTGTGGTAGTATACTTATAAGTGCAGGGAGAGTTTGAACTTGATAGCACCGAAACTTATACAAAACTACAAATCAATCAAATAAACATATGTCCGCTCGTTTTTAACACCATTTTTAAATAAATGTTACTTTATAACCCAAACCAACAATTACATAAACTTACGGCATTGTGTCTAGGGTGTTTCTCATCAGATGGCGATAGATTCACATAGCATCCGCATGTGCCTAGGTTCTTCCGCATTTCAAAATGGTAACAGGAAATATCATGCGAGATTTCCCGCGAAACAGGAAGTAGCGTCACATGTCACGAGATTATCAAATTAGCGCTTTCATAACACAACAGAAACATTTTAACAATTATTACACACACACACACACGTAAACACTTTCGTAACACAAACAGTGTGACATCACAGCTGCACACAGCTCTCATCTTGGGACAGTCGGGATAAATTGCGTGCCAGCTTCGCCTTGCCCATGACAAATCCCACCTTGGCCCGGCCATGTTCTTGAACTGTTCTCAGGTATGCTACTGCACCGATGGCTTTGACAGACGCGTCCGAGAAGACACACAGTTCTTTGTATGTTGTTTCACTAGATAAAGTTGCAGTGTACATACGTGGGACATGAAGGTGTTTTAGATCTTGAAGTGAATCTTCTTCTCCAAGATTCGCACTGACTCAGCTTATCTGCAGGCAGTGGTGTGTCCCAGTCAGACTGCTCAGAGGTAAGTTCTCTTCCCTGAGTGTGGCACACAAACTTACAAAAGTGCTCAAAGGGTGCAAAAACGACCACAGTTCTCTTCCTTGTAAAGGAAACCAGTAGACACCCACCTCTCCTGAAGACCAAAATGGAAGTTTTTCCACAGTTGGTGCAATACCCTGTGGAGTGTCCAAGTATGACAGACCTGTGAGGTAGCCATCTTCTTTAGCGCCTTCAATTTCCTTAATTTTATGTTGTCTTTAGCAGTAATCTTTGGAAATCTCTCTAATCAATTTCTGGAGCTGCATAGGACTCTTACAGCCTCTCCCATGCTTTACTTAAGGCTAATGCAGGGTTATTAACATGGACTGAGCGATTGCCTTTTACTAGTTCACTAGAGTCTTTTCCTAGCCACTTAGTCATGAGGTCCAGTTGCTGTGCAGATGTGAGTTGGAGACCATTGACTGTACTAAAGAATGAAGAATACCAGGCACGATAATGTTCAGGCTTATCATCATACTGGTACAGACCTGAATTTACCAAATCTCTTTGTGCTAGGTAGAGTGCCACGGGTTTTGGCTCTGGCTGTCTTGCAGGTGATGGAATATATTGTGGTGTGTATGGCAATGCATTGACATTCATGATGGGGCTTGACCCACTCATCTTTTTAATCATACCCTCGATCTTGTCCTGACATATGGGGTTGAAATTGATAATTTAATAGTTCTTTCCCCAAACCTTCTTTTATCTGACTAGTTCTTATTAACTTTTGAATTTACCATAATTGACTTTGCATCAGCTGGAAAGAAAGATGTGTATCTGACAACGCTGTTGCCAGATTCAAGCAGATGATTCCATCATCTTTTGCCTCATTGTCATTTAGCTACACATGGGAGAATAGTCACCTTAATCCTTATGAACAGATTACATGTAACTGTCTTGTAGATGATGCTGCAGCTTCCTCTATCTTCTCACCCCAACCCGTCGAGGCAGATGGCCGCCCACATCCAGTCTGGTTCTGCTGGAGGTTTCTTCCTCGTTAGAGGGGGAGTTTTTCCTCTCCACTGTTGCTGTCAAATTAAATGCTTGCTGTATGTGGGATTTGTTGGGTTTAGTTGTGTGAGGTTTTAAACCTTACTTTGTAAAGTGCCTTGAAATAACTTTGTTGTGATTTGGCGCTATATAAATAAAATTGAATTGAATTCCTTACATACAATTTTAGACACAGTGGCTTCTCTGAAGAAGAACTCAGTGATTTAGATGTTAGCCCCATCGTATAACTCAGGGATCTGCTGCCTAAAGCACAGGACCTGTCAACTAAAAAAGGCAGTTATTTTCAATAAAATAAATGTAAACTGCATAGCATGGAAGGACAGGCTAATAATATATAATAAAGCACTTCGTGCTGCTTGAAAAACACATTATTCTTCCCTAAATTAAGGGAAAACAAAAACAACCCCAGGTTTCTTTTCAGCACTGTAGCCAAGCTGACCAAGAGTCATAACTGAGTTGAGCCTACTATCCCCTTAAATCTCAGCAGCAATGACTTTATGAACTACTTTACTGAAAAATCACCATTGGAGAAAACATCAGTGACTTCCCCCAAATGACAGAAATCACTGTCTAAATCCAACAACTTTAATAAATTTACCTAGTCCTCTGTCTTACTTCGAGAGCGTTTCCCCCATAACTTATATGGAATTAACTTCAATAATGAACTCATCCAAGTCGTCCACCTGTCTTTTAGACCCAATCCTAACCAGATTAAAAAAGTTCTACCCATAATCAACTCGTCCATATTAAATCAAATCAACTAATCTTTACATATACAGCGGGGTAAATAAGTATTTGACACATCAGCATTCTTATCAGTAAGGGGATTTCTAAGTGGGCTATTGATACAAAATTTGCACCAGATGTAGCTATCAAGCCAAGTAATGAATTCGCATAAAGAAATCAGATCATTTAATTATATAAGTTGAGTAATAATAAATAAAGTAAAATTATACAGGGAATAAGTATTGAACACATGAAGATAACAAGGTGAAAAATGGCATAGAAAGCCAGGAGATCACCTGAAATCCATCAATATTGTTAGAGAAACCCTGCCCCCTATCATTACTAAGCTATATATTTGCTTGAATTTTATTTTATTTTATTATTTTTGGTAAATGGTCTTATATACTTATAAAGCGTATTTAAACACCATTCCACGATCCAAAGCACTTTACAATACTTCTCATTCACCCATTTACTCTCACGCACTGAAGCCAGCAGCTGCAGTGCCATGTACCAACGCTTGCTCGCAACAGCAGGGGCAACTTGGGGTTTTGCCCAAGGACACTTCGGCATATCGACAAAGGAGAGGGCTTGAACCACCAACCTTGTGGTTAGAGGATGACCCTACCAAATGCTATACTATATTTTAGTGGCAGAATTATCTCAGTTATGTTGTTATACAAATGCTATAGAGAGTATAAAATTAGTTTGATGAGAATCACACCACAGCTTTGTCCATCCTGTTGAACGGGGTGGCTCCTATATCCAGCTTTCCACTTTACAGTAGGTCCACCCAGTCAGGTTTTCCATGAAACGCTTTCAACAGCTCCCTAAGCAAGCTTAATGTGGTAATTAGAATGCAAATGACAAAGAGTTTTTTGTTTTGTTTTTAAATCAGAGAAATCTCACAAATAGATCACTTAATAGTGTACCGGCATACAGTATATTTACAACTACTTCCCACTTTAGGTTGATTGGCCTCTCTTCGTTGCCCATAGGTGTGAGTGCATGTGTAAATGGTTGTTTGTCTCTGTGTTGCCCTGCGATGGGCTGGCGACCTTTCCAGAGTGTACTCTGCCTCCTGCCCATAGCCAGATGGGATGGGCTCCAGCACCCTGCGACCCCGCATATGGGATGGAAAATGGATGGATGAACAAAATAAAACATTATTTACTGGATGTTTTTGTTGCATCTTCAGAATCCTGCAACTCTGGTGTTGAAGCAGCTGGATCCACCAGATACACCATGTTTCTTGAATGGTGGATCACAATTCAACTACAATATTTATAAATATATGAGTTCAATGTATTCAATAAATTCAATTCAATGAATTCAATTACACCACAATGTGTTTTGGTGAAGGACATGCAAAAGACTTCAATATTGGTAAATTTTACTTATGCCTTAAGACCTGGGGTCTCATGTACAAAGACTTGCGTAGATCTCCTACTAAACATGGCGAAAGTTAAAATCCAGAAAACTGCGTAAATACAGTTGTAGCAATCGCTACTAAGTATGAATCTACGTATGTTTCCTTCATACTTACCAATCAACGTAGAATTGAGCACAGTTGATTCAGTAGGAGACTCTTCATGACACGCCTCCATATAAATATGTTAATTAATTTGATTATGGTTTGCGTCTAAGCAGTACGCAGAGTGGGACCGCGTGTGCAGATGTTAATGCTGCAGGTTCCGCACAGTAGCGGAAATAAAAAGATAAAAGTAGTCCCAGTTTCACCTCTTTGTGACTAATAGCTGTAGAAAAGAACTTGCTCCAGCCAACAAGCTACCATAGATTTGTGCATGTTTCTACTTTACGTTACATCCTAAAAAAGAAAATTGTTAGTATAGCAGTATACATTTTATTCAACTAATGTAATTAGACATGCAGTCTACTGATTGTAATCACAAGAAAAAAAAAATAAAAAGCAATAAGACAAAATAAACATAAGACAAAACTGCAAGCCCATGGATCAGGATTGGGAACAACAGCAAAATACAAAGAACACACAGAAAAGTATATGAAAATAAAGGTTATTTATCCTTACAGATATTAAACCTCACAAAGCTTCTAGTGATATTGTTGGTCAATTACCTCACATGGCTACATGTAAGGTAATTGACCAACAACATTTTTCTATAACAAACGTCCTATGAAGCAAAAACATGTTGCTCGGTAAGCTATCTTACTTATCTAGCTTCACGTTAGTTCAACTGTAGTCCGTTTTACATGATTCTTTGACTGAGAAGAATCCAACCGAGGTTTTTCTGCTGCGGCAAGGAATCAGGCAGGCATCTCTAAAGCTTTCAACAGTCAGGTTAGGTGTGCAGTAGGTATGTTTTAAAGGAATGGGGGGAAAGCTCCCCCATTCATTTAAAACAATGAAGTGAGGTGCTCTAAATAGGAGTGAAATCTATGTATGAGCACGTAAAACTATATCCACCACAGCAAGTTCCGATGTCAGCGGTGCCACCACTGATTTAAACTGCTACAGTTTCGAGCCGACCCAGAGTAAACATAAGAATATACATGTTGCAGCAATAACGAGTGGATCTGCAACTTATGGCGTTTTAAAACCTAAATAAGTGGCTGTAGTTGCATATGGACTGTGCTCTACGTCATTAAGAGGCCATGTGCGCTGAATTTATTAGTTACTAATTAGTATTATTAGTATTAGTACCACGAACCATAATCACAAAATATGTGAAGCCAATATATTATATCATACGTTAGAGTGGTGGTGGGTATGTACATGTTCTTAAGAGATGCCTGCTATCTAAGGACACAAAAAAGCGGAGGAGAATAAAAACAAGAATGTTTTGCTGCTGTGGCTCAGATCTGTCTTAAACTAGACAGAGCACTTATACCTTTGTAGTGAACAGAAAATAACTAAGAAATCAACTATGTGGTTCAGAAAAAAAATTGCATAGTAAGAGCACTTACAAGGGATCGAACTCATGGCAACTCATGGCAACTATTGAAGACACTAGTCACCCAATGTAACCACTGGAGGAGTGAGTTGTTGTGCTTCATACTCCCCACATTTGAGCACACAACAGATAGTTGATAGTAGATAGTAAAATAGGTTTGGTGTAATATATGTATGTTAAAGATAGAAACGAGCCAGACCTGAGTTACGCTGTAGTGCATTGGAGGCTTCTAAACAACATTGCCCCACCTGGTGGTTAAAATGAGACTAGCGTCCTGATTTTCTTCAGCCAGCTGCAGGATTAAAAATATTTGGTCAGCGACACAACTGTTGCGCCATGGCGACGCAATGGTACTACAGTGAAAACGCTTGTCAATTTGGACTGCTACCACTGTAAGGCAACGTAAACCTGCATTGACACAATCAGAGTTCTTTCAACAACAGATGGAGAAAACCACAGCTCACTGTTGTTGTTAATTTGCGTAGTTAAAATACGCTGTGTCCGAACAGGTACAAAGTAATTTTTTTCACATTTTCAACAAAAGCAGCATGTCAAAGTAACTGTATCGTGCGACTGTCATTTCTTTTAGTGACTTTATAGTTAGAGCCAGAGGTAAAGGTGAGGTACATATGTGCAGTGGGACCTGATGTATTAGCATTAATTAATGGAGCTAAACATGCCTGACAGACTACAGGTCTGACTACAAAATTTATGTTGGCTAACATTGTAAACCTAGTCAAAAATCCCTAATATATATTATTGTATTAGTGATTGTGTTTGCCATTTTGAAATTCAACCAAACATGAAGCTCGCCATGTGGAGTTGGCTAGAGTAAGAAAATTAGCTGGATAAACTAGGTGAGGCCTTGTTTGGCCTGAGACTGAAGGGTAATTTAGATAGCTTGGGTGACTTTGTAGCTTCCTTAATGTGAGATGTAATTTAAAATGTGCAGAGGATGCTTGCAGTTATTGGTGTGCTCCATGTGGAGTTAGCTAATTAGCTAAGCTAGGCACGAATTTTTATATTGGCGGTTGTTTGTTTTATTTGGCTACAGTTAGCTTATTTCGTTTTTGGAATGCCATGAGACTGGAGTGTCATTTAGACAGCTTAGGTAACTCTTGTAGCTTCCGTACTGTAAGATGTAATTATAAATGTGCAGATGTTTATCTGAAAGATGGTAATTTGGAAGTTAGTTAAGTTGAAATACTCTGGAGATGGCAAGTGTTAGCTACAGAGTTAGCTAATTGGATGCACATTCATTACCTCAATTGATATTATTCTACACAAATGTTATGTCCATCCATCCATTTTCATCCCCTTATCCGGGGCCGGGTCGCGGGGGCAGCAGTCTAAGCAGAGAGTTCCAGACTTACCTCTCCCCGGACACTTCTTCCAGCTCTTCCGGTGGGACCCAGCCGAGAGACGTAGTCTCTCCAGCGAGTCCTGGGTCTTCCTCGGGGCCTCCTACCGGTGGGACATGCCCGGAACACCTCCCCAGGGAGGCGTCCAGGGGGCATCTGAACTAGATGCCCGAGCCACCTCAACTGGCTCCTCTCGATGTGGAGGAGCAGCGACTCTACTCCGAGCTCCTCCCGGGTGACAGAGCTCCTCACCTTATCTCTAAGGGAGCGCCCAGCCACCCTGTGGAGGAAGCTCATTTCAGCCGCTTGTATCCGTGACCTTGCCCTTTCGGTCATGACCCAAAGCTCATGACCATAGGTGAGGGTAGGAACGTAGATTGACCGGTAAATTGAGAGCTTTGCCTTTCGGCTCAGCTCCCTCTTCACCACGACGGACCGATACACCGACCGCATTACTGCAGCCGCCGCACCGATCCGTCTGTCAAACTCACGCTCCTTCCTTCCCTCACTCGTGAACAAGACCCCAAGATACTTAAACTCCTCCACTTGGGGCAGGAACTCTTCTCCAACCTGGAGAGAGCAAACCACCTTTTTCCGGTCGAGAACCATGGCCTCAGATTTGGAGGAACTGATTCTCATCCCAGCCGCTTCACACTCAGCTGCAAACCGCACCAGTGCACGCTGGAGGCCCTGGCCTGATGAAGCCAACAGGACAACATCATCTGCAAAAAGCAGAGATGCTATCCTGTGGTCCCCAAACCAGACCCCCTCCGGCCCCTGGCTGCACCTAGAAATTCTGTCCATAAAAATAATGAACAGAACTGGTGACAAAGGGCAGCCCTGCCGAAGTCCAACATGCACCGGGAACAGGTCTGACTTATTGCTGGCAATGCGAACCAAGCTCCTGCTCCGGTTGTACAGAGACCGAACAGGCCTTAGCAAAGGGCCCTGGACTCCATACTCCCGGAGCACCCCCCACAGGATGTCACGAGGGACGCGGTCGAATGCCTTCTCCAGATCCACAAAGCACATGTAGACTGGTTGGGCAAACTCCCACAAACCCTCAAGCACCCTGCTGAGGGTATAAAGCTGGTCCAGCGTTCCACGACCAGGCCGAAAACCACATTGTTCCTCCTGTATCCGAGGTTCGACTATCGGCCAAATTCTCCTCTCCAGTACCCTGGCATAGACTTTCCCAGGGAGGTGAGAAGTGTGATCCCCTATAGTTGGAACACACTCTCCTGTCCCCCTTTTTGTAAAGAGGGACAACCACCCCGGTTGTCCAGTCCAGAGGAACTGTCCCCCTCCTCCACGCGATGTCGCAGAGGCGTGTCACCCAAGACAGCCCCACAACATCCAGAGACTTGAGGTACTCAGGACGGATCTCATCCACCCCCGCTGCTCTGCCACCGAGGAGCTTACTAACTACCTCGGTGACCTCAGCCTGGGTGATGGGCGAGTCCACCTCTGAGTCCCCTGCCTCTGCTTCCTCAGCAGAAGGCATGTCGGAGGGGTTGAGGAGATCCTCAAAGTACTCCTTCCACCGTCCGATAACATCCCCAGTTGAGGTCAACAGCTCCCCACCTCCACTGAAAACAGAGTTGGTAAAGAACTGCTTCCCCCTCCTGAAGCGCCGAACAGTTTGCCAGAATCTCTTTGAGGCCGAGCGATAGTCCTCCTCTATGGCCTCCCCGAACTCCTCCCAAGCCCGAGTTTTTGCCTCCGCAACGGCACGGGCTGCAGCACGCTTGGCCTGCCGGTACCCATCAGCTGCCTCAGGAGTCCTACAGGTCAACCATACCTGGTAGGACTCCTTCTTCAGCTTGATGGCGTCCCTTACCTCCGGCGTCTACCACCGGTTTCGGGGATTACCACCACGACAGGCACCGGAGTCCCTGCGTCCACAGCTCCGAACGGCCGCGTTGACGATGGAGACGGAGAACATGGTCCACTCGGACTCTATGTCTCCCACCTCCCTCGGAATCTGGTCGAAGCTCTCCCGGAGGTGTGAGTTAAAGGTACGTCTGACAGAGGGTTCAGCCAGGCGTTCCCAACAGACCCTCACAATACGTTTGGGCCTGCCAAGTCGTTCCAGCCTCCTTCTCTGCCAGCGGCTCCTACTCACCACAAGGTGGTGATCAGTTGACAGCTCAGCCCCTCTCTTCACCCGAGTGTCCAAAACATATGGCCGAAGGTCAGGTGAAACGACTAGAAAGTCTATCATCGACCTCCGGCCTAGGGTGTCCTGGTGCCATGTGCACCGATGGACACCCTTATATTCGAACATGGTGTTTGTTATGGCCAAACTGTGCCTAGCACAGAAGTCCAATAACATAACACCATTCGGGTTCAGATCAGGGAGGCCGTTCCTCCCAATCACGCCTCTCCAGGTATGACTTTTGTTACCTACGTGGGCATTGAAATCTCCCAGAAGAACGATGGGGTCCCCAGTTGGAGCGCTTTCCAACACTCCCTCCAGGGACCCCAAGAAGGCCGGGTACTCCACACTGCCATTTGGCCCGTAAGCACAAATGACGGTGAGTGACCTATCCCCCACCCGAAGGCGCAGGGAAGCGACCCTCTCGTCCACCGGAGAAAACTCCAACACATGGCGACTAAGCTGGGGAGCTATGAGCAAGCCCACACCAGCCCGCGGCCTCTCACCGCAGGCAACTCCAGAGTAGAAAAGGGTCCAGCCCCTCTCAAGGAGTTGGGTTCCAGAGCCCAGGCTGTGTGTGGAGGTGACCTCCTGCACAAGCTCAGGCTCCTTTCCCCCCAGTGAAGTGACATTCCATGTCCCAATAGCCAGATTGGTTATCCAGGGATTGGGTGGGTCGCCTAGGCTCCCGCTTTTGACTGCTGCCCAATCCACTCTGCACCGGCCCCCTACGGTTCCTCCTGCGGATGGTGGGTCCACTTGAGGACGGCCCCACGTCGCTCTTTCGGGCTGTGCCCGGCCACCAGGCGCTCGCATATGAACCCCAACCCCGGGCCTGGCTCCAGGGTGGGGCCCCGGCTGCGCCATACCAGGCGTCGTCTCTGGCCTTGGTGGTTTGCCTTTCAGAGGCAAATGTTATGTCTCATTTATTTTTGATTGATAGTAAAGCATCAGCATCATCATGCATGTTATATCTTAAGCAGATTAAATGCGGGAATCAAACATGGGTCCCCCACACCAAAGTCAAAAATTAAAGCTGTTGAGCCACAGCATTTCATAGCTGAAAGAGGACATAGCTGAAAAGCTTTCTCTAAATGCTTAATAGTTTTAGCATATTGTAGCAGCCAAGGGGGGTTATTCCTCCCCTGAGCCGCTATGGCTTATGGGTACAGTAACCGTTCTTGTGTTTATAGTGTTATAATTAAAGTTAGGATTTAAGAAATGTTATAACTTTGGTGAAATTAATTTAGCCTTTTGTTAATGTGTGTTTATAATGTATTCTTGTTTCATGTGGTGCACCCTGAGTGAGGAGAGTGTGTGTTTGAGTGACCCTCAGGGCAAAGTGATATGTGTCCTGGAAATTGAATAATAATAATAAAGGCAGATGAAAGAGTTGTCTTTTTTGTGAAATTTATTGTAATAACAGAGAATAATAATGGGAAAAGCAAACCAAAAGCCAGTAGTGGAGATCAAAACATACACCACAGAGGTATAAGGTATATAAGGTATTTTAACCCATCTGTTCGACTGGGGTGGAATGTCTTGTTTGTTACACTGTAATCTCCAGTACAAGAGACCAGGTCGCCCTCGCACATCAAAGTGGTTATTTTGTTAGCCTGTGGTTTGCTAATACAGGTTTCCTAACTTAGGCCGAGGCAAAGGAATTCATCCAGCTAATTCACTGCTTTTAATCCTCATGTCCACCCTGCTTCACACGCAAGGGCACCTGTACAGACCAGAATATTACAGATACCAAGGAGTCACAATGAGTTATAGCAGCTTCCTTCTTATATGTAATTGTTGTTGTGGTTGCTGGAAATGTTTTCAGTTGTAAGTTTCCTTATGCAGCCTGGCTCAGTCACACACAACCTGTAGCTTTTCACATCAACGAGGAGAGGCTACGAATTCATTTGAAGAAACCTTTTGCACAATATAATAAGAGAGAGGACGCTGTTACTTTAATTTCAAAGTTGTTTATATAGCAAAAGCAAACAGCAAGTGATAAATCAATCAAGGATTAAATATTTTGATCAACAAGTCGTTAGTTTTTTAATTTTTTCCTGAACTCCACTTTCTTACTCAATGTCATTATTGCTTTGTTTTTGGGCCTGAGGGCTAATTAAGGGGAAAGTTGATTGTTAATTTTCTTCCGTCCAGTTTGCTCTAACATCCTTCCACTTTTGCTGCACAAACTTAACGTATTGCTCCCGGTTCAGCTGGATCTCCCCTTCATTTGTGCTTGTCCTTCTCAAAACCTTCCCGATTTCGGGATAGGTCGACCACATCACCATTTCGGGAATATGGACTTCCATATATAAGTCGACCTTTCCCATAGTGTCCCAGCACACTGTTTCATGTCACACTAGGGATTGTGATGGCTTATAAAGAAACATTATATTACCACTCATGGGCAAGATTCTCACCGTAATTTTAATTTCTTGGCAATACACATCGTAATCCATCATGAACATGGGCATGTATTGAGCCGTCGTCTCGGCCCAAAGGGAATCTCCCTGGAATGTTGGTATCTAGGTAAGGCTCCTGAACCCATTTGTCCCATTTTTCCTCTATCTAAAGCGGCACATTGCCATTCTTCCTTTTGTTCTTTAGTCAGCTGAAAATATTTCTCAACCTTTCTTTTCTACTTCCTCTAGTGGTTTCAGTGTTCCTTTTTTTAGGTAGAGGCGGCTGCACTAACGTAGCTGCCCCCACCTGCACGCCCAAAGAATATACACCCTGCAATGATGATATCACTGCTTTTACCACAACTTCTACGCTGCATACGTCCTCTGGCCAGAAGGGGAATAGATACCCGGTGAGCCACTGACCCTGGCACCTGAACCACTTTCCGTTCCGGACGTCTGTCTCGGGAGTGATTTCACATTGCATTACTTTTGCTCTTATTTCAGCTCTCAGGTCACCTCAACCATCAAGGCGGGTCATGTAGTAATGCAACACGTTCTTCCTGACACCACAGGAATCTCATCCGATTTTGCAACCAAAGTTATCTGGGTGTTGCTGATTATTTCTTTTACCAACTTCCCCCACGAGGTCAGTTCCCGAGGCCCCTGCCATCCTCCAGATATTGCCATCTTCTGGTGAATCTCTGCTTAATCTGCGCCTTCTCCTCATTTGGTTCAGCCGGCCTTTTAATTCTGAACTGCACCAACACCTTGGTTTGTCCTAACACTCCTTCCACCCCCCTTTCCAACACATTATAAGACCATACCTTATTCACTACCTGGATCAACTCCGTTTCTATTAACAGGGTTGAAACCGCATCTTCCAATGGGACACCTCATCTTGTCAATCAAATTTAGGGTATACGGCCACTCCTTGTGGGCGTGTCTTCCCCTTTAGCCACATCCTTTGACCCAAGACAATAGGATAGCTGGAGGCGGAGCCTGGGGCTGTACCAGTCTTCGTCCTCCCTATCTCCTGGGTTCTGATTGGTCGGGAATTTAGCTCTGATGATGGTGATGGCCGGCCCTCCCTGGGTCTGTCATTCAATGCTTCAAACAATGCTAGGACCTTAGTGCTCCATTCCATTTTACTGAGACGTGTATGGAGGAGAGTACACTCGTCGCACTCCATGTGCCTGGCACCATTTATCCACTGTTACATTTTTGAACAGTGTGCCATTATCCGTTATCTCAACTCTCCTGGGATCCCCAAGGCCCCACATGTTTGCTCGAGATGTGAAACCACGCTATCCCCTGTGGCTCTCCTCACTGGCTTCATGGTTACATACCCTGACTTTGAATCCAACAACACCTGTGACCCCTACAGGCCCTGCCACATCCATGCATATTGATCCCTAGGGGACAGTGCTGTTCAGGTGTTCAGTGTCCCACTACAAGGTTAGTAAGGCTGTAGCTTAATATTACTTACCCAAAGGGTGAGACAGACGTTGGTGCATGAACAATGCCACTTGTGGAAGCCAGGGTGATGTGAGGGGCTCGGCCACTACACCCATCCACCAAGCAGAGGAAAGAATCCTAGCAACCAGGGAGCCCACGCACCTTCAGTTCCAGGAGGGCAGGATTTGCGAACCAAGCCACCCACGCAGAGCCCCCCAGGCAGAGCTGCAGCAGCCACAGAGACAGCACCCGAGGTCAGGGTGGGCCGCCGTGGGTCAACGCTGTCTGCTCCATGAGAACGAGGGGCAAACACTCCCCCCGGTGGGAGGGTCGGCCTGAAAGAGTGGAGCCCGAGGACCCACGGTCCGTAGGGAGCCCGCCAGGAGATGCCCCCGCGCCCAGAGAGGGGCCCGCCCCCAGTCCACCACCCCTCATCCCCTGGCACCACACCGGCCTGCAGCACAAGACCAGCAATTGGTGGGGGTCAGCAGAAAAGAGACCACCCAGGCAGACGATCAGCGTTCCCTGGGCGGACAACCGGACCCCCCACACTCCAACCGCACCACACGCATACAAACTTACACAAACAGAGACGCATATACCCACCCACACGTACAACACATATCATCACATCAACACACACACAAACCATAAACTCTCTTGCAACAAACTAGTCAATCATATGTAAACCAATGCACTCTCAGATACATTCTCACACCCACACCATTCGCTTGATCACATCCGTGGGGAGGGTTGGTCTCCGGCCTGCCGTCCATGCGGCCCCAGGCAGGCACCGCAGCTCCTCCCGAGCCCCGACCAACTCCCCCAACCCGGGGGAGGCAGAGGGCAGCGGAAAAGGCACCCCAGAACCCTGCAACCCAGCTTGGACGTGAGTGTGTTGGACTAAAGTGCACTGAAGGTGGGTGACACCTCCAGGAGCACGACTGTTGGCTGACGGTGTGTCCCCCGGACAGTTCCCCCCCTCACCCTAAATGTCTTTTTGCAGTTAAAACTGGGTGATGATCTCTCCACCAGGGCCAGTGGGCGAGGCCACAACTGGCCTCAACCCCAGGCCGCAGTGAAAGAGCCCACCCCCGGCCCTAAAGGTATGTGTATGTGGCTAAGTATGAGGAACTTTGGGAGATCGCCAATTCTCCGAGGGGTCCAGCAGACAGAGCCATCAATATGACGGCTCCGTCCACTGGCACCCCCGAAAAGAGCCCCCAGATTCCTGGACGAGTGTGCATGACTAATGCAATTAAAACTGCACAGAATCCCACTTGGGAGGGACGGAACCACTTCCCGGTAGCCCCGGTCCCTCCATCAGCAGGACGCCCCTTGCAGACCTAAGTGGATGAATGTGGAGAAATGTAATTGGGAAGCAAAGCACCAGGGTCCGCAGAGCCAGGTTCCCGACTGACTCTGCTACCCATCCCACCGCCCCCCACAACCCCCAGCCAGGAAGAGACAGCCGAGACCCAGGGACCGCAGTACTACTGCCCAGGCACCACACGCAGCACAGTCAGAGCCATCCTCACCCTTCTTTCACACTTACCCATTCTCTCGCTCAAGTATGCCCATGCTCGCCCCGTGTAGTGCTACACCCAAACCTACACACATACTCTGCGGTTGTGCATTGAGGGCCAACCTCCGCCCAGGGCCCAATGAAGGTAATAGCCCGAGTAGTCCGCCAACCCTCCCGCAACAAGCAGTCACCGGAGGACGTCGGACCGCTAGGGCAGGCAGTGCCCCACCCGAGCAGGGGCAGCGCCCCAGGGGAGAGACACCCCTCTGTGCAAAGGCAGCGCCCCCGGAGGGACTCCCCAGGACACAGGTCACCCAGGTCTCCACCCCCAGGTCCGCCCCTCGCACACCGGCAGGGAGGCCCGCCTCTGCTCCCCGGAGACAGGCACACGCCAACCCTCAAAATGGCCCTTCTCTGGCACAGGACTGACGGTCTCAGCAGGCACCACATCCCCGCCGCAGGGGACCCATGCGGCCAGCCCAGAATCCACCAGTCCTGTTGTCCCGCTTCCTTAGGTAGGCAGGCACCCCCAACCACTAGTCACCCCACCACCACTGTGCCAGACATGACGCAGCACCCGAGCCCCACGCATCCTTCCCTGGAAATGGAATCAATCAGAGTATAGTTTTGGTCATTGATTTGATGAAGCAGACAATGTGTCTAGGGTGGTATAATCTAACAAGCTGTTCAGGTAAGAGTGATGCTTAATTTTTTTATAGTTTTCCAGTTCATAAGGATGATTTGCTTTGCGACACAGAGGGCAGAAAGAAGTGTGTGTGACGAGTTTGTCTTTAGATCAAGTCCACTTAGATCTCCTAGAAGACAAAGTGCAAAAATTGCACTCTTTGCCAAAATTGCTGCACAGGTGAACATGACCAGAATGCATTTAGGAATCTATCTGCTGTGTTATCTGTACAGTGAGGGCAAATATTTGAGTTTGTGAGACCCATTTGGAACATCCTTTGTCCTGTATACTGAGTTCTATGAAGAATTTTGTATCGTATTAGTTGTAAATTTGTATATTTGGCATTCTGAATAAATTAGAACATATATTATTCCAGAACGTGTAATTAGTGATGATGTTGAGATCAGCTTCTCATTTAGAGATCGGAAGGTTCACTGTCTGATCTACATTGGAAATTAAGATATAGATTTTGGATACTGTCCTTTTCCCTGATATATCAATAAATCGCTCTATTACTGGTGGTGGTTGCATGTGGATGGGAGTATTCCTACTTTTTGCATTAATTATTGACTTTGGTTGTTGGTAACCTTGAACAGTCAACAAGGAATGTGGCAACAGCCAAATACCTCCAACGAGTAAGGCAAGTCCTAAGAAGCCAGCTCAATGGCAAGAACAAATCCCAGGCAATAAACAGCTACGCTCTGCCAGTGATCAGATACCCTGCAGGAATAATAAGGTGGCCAAAGGAAGAGATACAGACCACAGATGTTAAGACACGAAAGCTCCTCACCATGCATGGAGGGTTCCACCCCAAATCCAGCACCCTGAGACTGTACGCTAGCCGCAAGGAAGGAAGCCGAGGACTAGTGAGCGTGAGAGCCACTATCCGGGATGAAACATGCAAGATCCATAAGTACATCAAGGATAAGGCCCCGACAGATGACGTGCTGAGTGAATGTCTCAGGCAGTGGAGAACAGAGGATGAGATGCTGGAAGAGGGACCATCATGGAAGGACAAGCCCTTACACGGGATGTACCACCGGAACATAACTGAAGTGGCTGATCTCAACAAATCCTACCAATGGCTTGAAAGGGCCAGGCTGAAGGACAGCACAGAGGCACTCATCCTGGCCGCACCGGAGCAGGCCCTGAGCACCAGAGCCATAGAGGCCCAGATCTACCACACCAGACAAGACCCAAGGTGTAGACTGTGCAAAGAAGCCCCTGAGACAGTCCAGCACATAACTGCAGGGTGTAAGATGCTGGCAGGGAAAGCATACATGGAACGCCATAACCAAGTGGCTGGCATAGTATACAGGAACATCTGCGCAGAGTATGGACTGGAAACCCCAAGGTCAAAATGGGAAACACCTCCCAAGGTGGTAGAGAACGAGCAAGCCAAGATCCTGTGGGACTTCCAGATACAGACTGACAGAATGGTAATGGCGAACCAACCAGACATTGTGGTGGTGGATAAAGAGCAGAGGAAAGCCGTAGTGGTGGATGTGGCAATACCAAGCGATGGCAACATCAGGAAAAAGGAACATGAGAAACTAGAGAAATACCAAGGGCTCAGAGAAGAACTGGAGAAGGCTTGGAAGGTGAAGGCCACAGTGGTGCCTGTGGTGATCGGAGCACTGGGGGCTGTGACCCCCAAACTGGAGGAGTGGCTACAACAGATCCCTGGAAAAACATCCGAAATCTCAGTCCAGAAAAGTGCAGTCCTAGGGACGCAAGGATACTGCCCAGAACCCTCAAGGTCCCTGGCCTCTGGAAGAGGACCCGAGCTTGGAAAGTGGATGAGACCACCCGCGGAGGGTGAGAATAGAGTGTGTGTATGTGTGTGTGTGTACACATACAGTAGTGTGAGTTTTTCTTGCCTTGTCCGGTGTTTAGCCGCAGGATCTGTTAGCCCTATTTCCAGGTCAGCTCCTTTGATACCGTTATCATGGCATTTTTATCTTCACAATGGATTTCCACTTTTAATCCACAATTCAATCGTCTTTGTTTCAATACCTCATCTTTACTAATTGCCTGCTGTAGCCCTATCAGATGAGCTTAATACGCAGCTGTCTACCTCCATCCACCTTTCCCTGTGGATATTACCTCCAAATCAGTCGGGGTTAGTTGTTTATTATTATGAAATATGTTTCATTATGCTGTACAATCTGCTCATGATTATAAAAATCTATTTTATAATAATTATGGTAACACTTTATAAAAATGTTAAGTAGTAATGCATTTATATATAAGTTTATTTATAAGTCTCTAGAAGTCACTTACAAACCATTTTGCATCCCCCTAATCTAAAGTGTGAACAATTCATCCCTAGTAAATGTGATACAAATCATTGGTAAAGCGTTCCTAACTTAGTAAATCATCTGTAAGTCTTCAAAGGTCACTTACTGTCACGGGCACACGGCTCTGTCACGAACACACGGCTGAGGACCCAAATGCACAGCGCACTCTCGGATTGGGTGAATTAGAGCAGGGTTTATTGCGTCAACGTCATACAGTCCAGGTCATACACAGGATATCTCAGCGTAAGGTACAGATGAGGAGCGGGCGAAATCAGGTCCAGGAGGCAGCAGTGGTTCGGTACACGGGGAGACTCAGCAACGGTACAGATAAGGGCTAGACAAACTCACTGGTCAGACGGTCGGGCATATGTCACAATCCAGGCGAAAGTACCGAGGAGGATCAGGCAGCAATTGGCGATCAAAAGCAGGCAAGACCAACAACACGAAACAACCAGACTGGAACGCTGGATAGTGGTGCTATGACCCAACAATCTGGAGAGTTACAAGGGTGAGAGGTGGATCTTAAATACAAGGTGGACTAATTGCAGATGATGTGCAGGTGTGGATAATGAGGACCGGTACTGACAGGGAACAGCTGTGACATCGGGTAAACAGGAAGTAAAGCAAGAACAGAAACAGAAACCGGGAGTGCTACCAAAATAAAACCGGAAATGAAAACTGGATACAAAACATGACATTGATGACAACCTGAGTCCTTAGGTCCTGAACCGGATCGTGACACTTACAAACCTTTTTGCATAACCCCGATCTAAAGTGTGAACTATTCATTCTTTGTAAATGTGTTTCAAATCATTGGTAGATCTAGCCTAATTTTATAAACCATCTTCAAGTCACATACAAACATTTTTGCATCCCCCTAATCTAAAGTGTGAACCACTATCATCATTTTCTGAAGTAAGGGAAAAGTCAGCAGTTAAGTTGCTTCACAGTCAAACACCAATAATAAACAATAATGTCCAAATATGATAAACAATGTCTTAGAATAAGCATTTATTGCAACAATATGCAAACAAACATCACATTGTTCACACTAACAAGTGTTACTACTATTTCTGCAAATATGAAAAAAAAATCTACTGTAGTAACATAACAGGTCTGCCGTTTTTGAAAAATCAACATAACCAAACCAAAACTCCTTACCACAGCAAAACATGGTAACATGAATGCCTGTCTGCTAAGTGGAGACATTACCAGTGTTTGTTTTTCTTTAACGCCTGCTTTATGCGATTCCCCACACGTAATTTTACCATTCTCCTGACTATGGGAAGAAGCCTTCCATTTCTTTTTATATCGTCAACTTTTAATTAAAGTGCAGGGTCACTGCTCAGTGCATCTGAACACTTACAGACAAAATTAACTTAAACTGTGTCCTCTGGAGAAGCTTTGTATGACTTCATCACATTTTTTGGGTGACACAATGGCAAGCTTGGCGATTGCAGCACTAGCAACCACTGTGTTCCTATCTAGTGCAACAGCTTTGTAGGAAGACCTCAAGTTCTTCCCTCTCCTGAATACCTGCAAGTTCCTCTTGTACCTTTTCACAATCTGCTGCAGATTTATGAAGTGTAAGGAGAAACAATAATGAAATGAAACAAAAGCAGGCAATATTTGACACAGGTCCTAAGGAATGGGACACTTAAACAAACACTTGTTTTAATGTAGACTGAGCTAGATTTTTTACTTTCAATGCAATTTTTGCTAAGCTGCCATACCATCAGATTTTTTTCACTGGGTCATCAGTATCATTGGCATGAAATGTATTTAGATCTTATTCTTACCCCTTTTTACGTCTGTCTTTCTCTTCCGTTTTATGCTTTTCCTTTTTCTGAGTTAATCTGTTGGTCTGAGTTTCTTAAGACATCTTCATCTGTCCGAGCACATTTTTTCTTCTTGTCTAATGAGACAAAAAAAAAACAGTAACAACGTGACAGATCCATAATATAGTTTCATTGGAAGAGATATTGCATGTTGTATAAATATAAATGTTGCAACAGTTTGCACAAATGTTGCACAGAAAAGCTACTGCATATTGTATAAATATTTAAACATCGCAGAGTTTGCACAAATATTAATCAGAGAAGATTACTACGTAAACTACTGATGGAGTGGGTGATTTAACAGTTGTTATTGTATAGTCTGATGGCATGGCTTTTACATTTTGACAGCAGTTTTAACAAGGAGTCTCTTTCTTTTGTCAATTTAGAAAAAAAAAGATCTTTTTTTTCTTTGCTTTAACAAGCTGTGTGTGACAGTTTCTTGCATTCTGCACAGTTGTTGGAGATGTTAAAATCCTGGAATGATACAGAAATTATTTCTCCCATAGCCCCAAATACAAAACATAGCATGTTGCAAACTCTTAACACACAACGGCAGGTATGCCAAAGTCAAATACACAGAGGGCCAAAAAAAAAAAAAAATTGGCTATAATCCGAGGGCCGGACTGGTTCAATGTTTATTAAAACATATTGAAATGATTGCACGTAGCCTATTGTACCAAGACCTACAGTAACACTGTATTATTTAATGATTAAATTAATAATCAAATATTTTTTATGGCTCTGTCAGTAAGTTAAAGGGAAAACATTTTTCAGCAGGCACACAGACAAGAACAAACTGCCTTCAAAGACAAAATATGTTCCTTATATCAAAATAAATGCATAAATGAAACTGCATGCATTATGAACTGAAAATGCTATACTATGCTGCTCTATTATCCTAAATTACTGCTTCAAATAGTAAAATGAGAAAATATAGAATAAATCAAATCAGTTGTATTCTTTCTCATGGCTCTTATCTGCATCTTCCCCTGAGTCCATTAACTGAAAAATAATATAAATAAATAAATAAAATAAAATAAAATGCAAAAATATATTGCACACAGAGAAAACAATACTTCCTTCAAAGAAAAATCACATGTCTTGTAGAAACAAATGTATTAAAAAATGAATTAAAAACTAAAAATACGTTAATGCTCTGTGATGCTCACTTGTCTAAGGATGAGCCTGATACTTGGTGGTGTCTCATCTTTTGTACAAGTTCATCAATGTTCGGGGTACGGCTCTGAGCTGAGGAAATCCTCAGGATTGAGTGGAGGTGCTGATCAGTAAGACGGCTCCTGTGTGATGTTTTGTTTAGCTTCATCAAAGAGAACAGTCGTTTGCACAGGTATGTGCTGCCAAACATAGAGAGCGTCTGAGCAGCTTGGATGCGCAGCTCGGCCCTTGTGTCGGGGATGAAACGTGCAAACTCAGCAGCACCCACTTTCTCATACTTTTCCTTCAGTGTGTCACTGCACTGAAGCTCAATCAACTCCATTTGTAGGTTTGGTGGTGCGCTTTCCACGTCAACTGCAAAAGGATTGCCGAGCAGTTGAAACCTGCATTTTTGGGCTTTAAAGTCAGCAAATCGGCGTCGGAAGTCGGCGGCCAGTATGTTGAGTTTGTCAGCAAACTGTGCACTCGGGAACACAGCCGTAGAGAGCCTCTCTTTCATGGTCTGGCAACTGGGAAAGTGGCTCAAGTTTTCTTTACGCATCTGCGTCTCCCACAGACTCAGCTTGGTTTTAAACGCCTGCACTGTACTGTACATATCAGAGATGACACGCCCCCGTCCCTGCAGCTGCAGGTTCATCACATTCAGATG
Organism: Betta splendens; assembly: GCF_900634795.4. NCBI lineage: Eukaryota > Metazoa > Chordata > Actinopteri > Anabantiformes > Osphronemidae > Betta > Betta splendens. The sequence goes on along the minus strand of NC_040889.2, from coordinate 190,876 downwards.
ACTCGTGATGTCGCACTGAAATGCCATTTCACACAGAAAAGTTTCATCTCGCAGCTCTGTTGTGTCTTTCCCTTTGCTTTCCATGAACAGACAGATCTCCTCACGCAGCTCGAAACATCTTTGTAGCACCTTTCCCTGGCTTAGCCATAGCACCTCTGTGTGATAGGGCAAGTCACCATACTCTGTATCTAACTCGCCCAGAAATGCCTTGAACTGGCGGTGATTTAAACCTCTTGCTCTGATGAAGTTAACTGCCCGCGTTATGGTGCTCATTACATGTTCCATTTTCAAGGCTTTGCCACACAACGACTCCTGGTGTATTATGCAGTGATAAGCTGTCAGCTCACCTGTGACGTTTTCCTTACGCATCCTCTCACGCATCCTTGCCACCAGTCCACTCCTGTGCCCACACATCGCGGGTGCTCCGTGTTTTTCCCAAGGCAGGCCCATCTCATTTACACATCTGGATACCTCTTCATACAGATCTTGTCCTGTAGTTGTGCCATGCATAGGACGTAATGCCAAAAGCTCTTCTGTTATGCTCAGCTGGGCAATGTCAGATGTGTCGGTGCTCTCATCCACAGCAAGGGAATATGCGATGAAATCTTTTCCCTTTCAGGCTCACGTTTGAAAATAGTTGCCTTTTGTCTGGGCACACTGCGTCACAAACTTTAAGCATATAGTTTTTGATAAACTCTCCCTCTGTAAATGGCCGGGCGGATTTTGCGACCTCTTCTGCCATAATAAAACTCACCTTGACAGCAGCTTCGCTTTGTGATTTTGCTTTTGTGAACAGAGTCTGCTGGGACCTAAGACCTCGTTTTAATTCTTCCACCTTCTGTAGCCTTTGTTCCGTGTCCATATTCTTGTCTTTGTCTGTGTGTTTCTTAGACGTTTCATGGTGCCTTCTTAGATTGTATTCTTTCATTACAACCAAACTTTCTCCACACAGAAGACACACAGGTTTGCCATTTACCTTAGTGAACATGTACTCTGCCTCCCTCCTAGCTTGAAACCCCCTGTTCTCAGCATCCACCTTCTGTTTAGCCATTTTTTGGGGAGGAGGTAGCTTAAAGTTGACATCTGCTCTGACTGCTGATGAATGATGAGGCCGAGGTCCGCTTGCTGCACTGCAGTGAGTTCGCGGGTTACCGTTGCATTGTGGGAAATGTAGTATTGATGCGTGCAAAACACCAGGGGGCTGCTACAGCCCGCAGGCCGGTTCTGATGCTAATCAAATATCATCCTGGGGGCCATAGATAATTCATTCGCGGGCCTTGACTTTGACATATGTGCACTACGGTTATTAATTAACGGCAAAATATTTTTGTGGAAGGCCACGTGCACAACAATGACACAGGTCTGTTTGCTACAAAGCACTTATGTACATAATGTCAGCAGTTAGCCTTAGGTTAGCTTGCTAGCAAAATTGCTACTTTAGCTTTATGTAATCTGTAAGTTGTAAACAACTAGCAGAGCTGGTCTGCCCAAGTCACTAATAAGGCCACCTACCTGTGCTGTTCTCAGCGTTGTCTCCTTTGTCCGTTGTTACAGCACTATCCTAGGTAAATATCCTTCTACTATCAGTAGCAAGTAGAACGTGTGCTGGTGCCGGATGCCCCAATAGCTGTTCCCGCTGCTTTTTCTTTTCCCGAGTGCCTATGCGCCACGATTGCCATGGTTATGCAGTGCTTGGGATCTAATTGGTTGAAATGGGATCCAGTGGCGCACTTTCCGATGTACTTCTGGGGAAGGACACTAAAAAAAACACAGGAAACTTATAAAGTGGCTGCAAAAGAAAAATGTACTTAAAAGGAAAATTAAGTGTGGTTCCTGTGGTCATAAAATGAGGTTGAAGCAGAGTAATTCCTTTGATTTAAATGGTAAGTAGCCAATGATGATTTGAGAAATATATGTATGTACTGTAGATATAACAAATGCAATACCCCCAGAGTGTAACTGTGGACAATATATATTACTGACTTAAATACTACACGTGATGGGTGTATGTTTAAATGCAAGACTAATATTAAATGATTAAATTTGCCTGCTTTTCAGTATACCTATATTTTGCAGGAGGTGTCAGCGAAACAGCCACTAAGGGAGACAAATAAGAAAGTCAATTACGCATGAATGAATTTTTAAGTCATTCCAAGGTTTCCCTTTTCAACTGGATGAGATTTGTGTACAGGCTAGTAATTATTTAAATTATGAACTTGGTGGTGACTGTCACATTAAAGGGGTCATATCATGCAAAATCTACTTTTTAGACATTTTGGAGCGTTCCTATGACTCTATAGGTCACATTTACACACACTGAGCACAGTAGAAGTGCATTTCCTCCTTTTTTTACATTTTGAGACTTTGAGACTATCCAATGAAGACAGACCTTGTCCTACTCTGAAACCGTGACCCCCTGTCGTCACAGATGCAGGAAGTCCTCCCTGCAAATCCTGAACCAACACCCCCACAATGATACCAAACCAAAACTGGACTTCCGCCATTTCCCCCCTTTCACTCAGCATGAACTGGCGAGCATGGCAGCCCCCAAGTCCTTCCATAGAAAGTGTTCAGTACTTGGGTGTTTTAACCAACACCCAAGCCTATTCACTTCACCAAGGGATCAACAAGTTAGGACTTTGTGGGTTACTTTCATTTTAAATGGAGCGGTGCCAATAACACTGCCTTAGCATTTATACGTATGTGCATTTCAAACAAGGGTACATACAATTTTTTTCTTGGCTCCTGTTGGAAAAAAAGGATCTATTCCTACAGTCTCTCATCCACTCACTGAAGTAAGTACATGCTTGATACTTACAATGTTCTAAAATGTTAGTTTGTCTGTTTAAAATGTAGTTACCCATGTGTGAGGCAAGCTAATAGCTATGCTAACAGCTACAGCCAGTCGACCGAGCCTTTGTCCCATTCAAATGTGCTCATGTGGGCTCCTGCAGCCACACACCTGTGTGGACGAAAGCTAAAATATACGTAAATATAGTATACTGTGTTAATTGATTATGCTAACTAAATACAGCGCTTACACGGTCCAATGTGTTTTTTATTAGGTCGTGCAGTGTATGTTAGTTTATCCATCTAGCTCTAACGTTGGTTTGAGAACAATGAAGACTACAATGAGAACAATGAAGAATCGGTAAAGCTGTGATTTTCTTGACTGGACAATATACTGGCTAACATTGTTTCATTGGCCAAATACATTCAATTAAAACCACATTTAACATATCATGTGATATGTTTAATGGGGGGAAATTAAAGAAGATCTGCAGTGTTTTTGTGCAAATAATTTACCATATTGTTTGTTATTGTATGGACAAAAATGTCTGTTATAAACGGTAATTCACATTCTATGGCTTTGGTGCTGAAATAGACAGTCGGGCCACAGACAGATTGTTTACGATTGTTTACAGATTGTTTACGACGTGTCTGTTCTGTGTAACCTGTGTCCTCGTTGCTGCGCTTTGACATTTCAATTCTCATCCTGTCTTTGCCACTAAAAAGTTTGATGTCATAAAAAAATGCTCATAGAAACAAAAGCCAGGAAATGGTTGTGTATATATATATACACATTTTTTTAAATATATTTTTATATATATAATGTAAGACTTGATTTGTGTAGATCATGCACAGACAAGATAATAAAACATTGTCAAAGCATCGACAAGGACAGCTAAGATAGTCTTCCTGCTACAAACAGGAGCAACCAGTGCAGCACTCTGAAGCTGGTCACCAATTAACATGGTTTTAAGTTGTTACAGAACACCAGTATTAGCAGTAGCATTACCATCTGGTGTCCTTAACGACAAACTGTTTGAATTTGGACCAGAGACAGTTTCAGAAATAATATGCTTCTGCACCACTCTTTCAGGCTGAGGTGTAACATTACACTCTTTCTGATTAAGAACTTCTCTGAGCAAGTCGGAAACTGTCTTCCGTCCTGCAGCCATAACATTCACAAACTACACATCCACCTGTAACGATATTCACGATATTGTTTTGCTTTAGTTGCCAGAGCTACAACTACATTTTAAGGCGTGTAGTACCATCTAGTGGGTAGCAGAGTGTAATATAGGGATTGTGTATGTGTTGGAGCATTTACATTAGTTCATCACTAGAGGAAGATGGTGATCTCCGTGATAGGAACTGGGCATCTGTGGGGCACACGGTAAAAGAAAAAAGAACCAAGATGGACACCATGTATGGAACGCTGCGATGCTGTTTCATTTCTAGTAAAGACACCCCCAGACTTAACTCGATACCTGAAGTGCTGTTGCTTATGTCTGAGTTAAGGAATAGCCAATCGCCAAACTGCCTCCGCCCTGTTTAACTTGATTGACAGACAAAGTCATTCTGCTGTAAAACGACATTATGAAATAAATACGGCACTGGGGAGAAGGGCATTATGCAATAAAAGCCAACTTTGGAAAAACTAAATTTGGAAATAAAAACTTCTGTATTTAAATAAAAAGGCAGATGTAATAATCTGTGTTATTATGAAAATAATCATTATGGAATAGATTTTCATAATAGTGAGCGTTCAATATTATTAATTTAATATTGAACACTTTACATAAACGAACAGTCTGTCTAATCCAATCAAATTGCATGCACCATCTCTTTCATGTTGCCGTATGTGCGAAGATGTTTACATTCTCACACCTGCAGCACTGGCATCTAAATATCAGGGAACACGGAGCGCTAAGTGAGACACAACTCATTACTGTTTAGCCGTCATACCACCAGAGGGCACTCATATCCGGTTGTTTGGTCCTAGTACTGTCTTTGTGTCATACCTGTTGTTACAGTATAGCCCCGATGTCACTTCCTGCTTTGTTCCATGTTGTAATTGGGTTAATCATGTTTACCTGTGTTTTTAGAGTGCCTTAATTAAGCCCTTTGTTGTGTCCAGTCATTTGTCGGTTTGTCGTTGGTGGTACATGGATGTTGATGTTTCCAGTCACTCCTAGTCATTTGTGGATTACTTCCCCTACCTCTGGTTGTCTATCCTGCTTGTAGCAATGCTCTGAGTTATTATTATCTTTGTTATCTTTGTTACTTTAGTTATTAATTAAACTATTTGCATCTATGTTTTTTTCCCGGGGTCGTTGCATTTGGGTTAGGGTCCTCTAATCCATTCTTGTTTGTAGGCCTTAGCAGCCTGTACGCTCATAGTGAGCGTTTTGAGTCCAGTTTGCCCCGATTTTGTAACACAACTCAACAACAACGTAAATGAAAGAGAAAACAAAGGATAACATAAATCATAACGCAAATGAGAATAGGAGAGAAACAATTTTTCCCATAACATATGCTGGATGTGTGAAAAGTAAATGGGTTTGTACTCTGCTAAGGGAGCACCCAAAAAGAGAGGAAGTCTTCTTAGCTCTTCGCATGCACACAAATATCTGGGGTTGTGCAGTGTACAGGACACAGGCAATTTCAGCTATGGATTAGCACAGGAATCAGCTGTACAGTTAGTCAATTAGCCTAGCTTGTCTCTCGCTCCTTACCCATGTGTGACATGCCTAGAAGGGCTGTTATGAGATTTACTTTAAACATTAAACAAAGACTTCAATTTTGCAACAGTTTTAAAGGTATAAACGTAAGGCAAATGTGAATATTTTAATACAAAATCTTGTGTCAATCATTGTATCTATAAGTAAGAGGACAAAGCTTCTCTGATTTAAAGAAATATCTAAACTTTTAATAAGATACTTAAAATATTGTTGTTGAACAAAAAGCTGCTATTTACAACAGATTGTAAGGTGCAACTCTGATTTAAATGTGAAGAGTGTAATTCATAAATCATTCATAAATCATTGCATAGCTGAAAGTGGTTGATTCAATACAATTATACCTAAATATGCCTACTGTATATAATAAAATCCAATAGTTAAAAAAGCTAAATGTCTACACATGCTCTGATTGGGAATCAACAGTGTAATGAACTCATTAGTAATATGCATAGAGCTGCACCGTTGTCATGGAGACACAGGCATGGATACATTGATCAGCTTAATTAGTTGTAGTGAGCTGATTTGTACCCCTGCTTAACAGGCTTGTTACAGCAAAACCAGGAGGGTTATCACAAAAATAACTTCACTTTATGAATCCTAAGACTTCCATGTGCCCCACTGCGGGACTATTAAAGGTTTTCTTATCTTATCTTATGTGCAACTGGTCTGAGTTTTACATTTTAAGAGTAAAAATTGTAGCCACAGTCAAATTGTTTGAAAATTCCTCAAAAACCATCCAACATTTAAACGGCTGTAAATCAGAAAGTATTAAAGATATTAAAAAGCTAAACAATAGATTAATAGTTGAACAGTTGAAGATTATTTTGTACTTTCATTAACTAGTCCCAATTACCCATTCAAAAGCAGTAACAGTGCTATTAAAGCTAAAGATTTGGATTGGTGCTTTTATTTTGAAAGGATTTGGAGGAGGTGTGTGTGCTTAATTAATAAAGAATCAAACTATGTAATAAACTCATCAGTAATATGCATAGAGCTGCTACACTGAGCATCAGGAGTTTGATCTGTCAGTCAAATTGTCACTGACATACACTGTTGTTATGGAGACGGTTCTCCAAAGGCAGGAACCTCCACAGACCAACTCAATCAGTTGTAGTGAAGCTGAATAGCACCCCTGCTTAACAGGCATGTTACAGCAAAACTATACAACAAAAGTAACTTAACTCTATGAATTTCAACGCTTCAATAAGCAACTGGTGTGAGGTTTGTTTGAGGAGTGACAATTGTGGCCACAGTCACCATTTAAAAGTGCCTATCTATCTGTGTTTCTGCCCAAAGGTCTCAAAGATAAGTACATTAGAATCTATGGGGGAGGAATTCTGGAACCCTCTGTGCTTTGAGGAAGATACAGACTAAGGTATAGGTCTGAGTGTAGGGACGCAAATTGGTTAGTAAAGATGACACAGTACTTTGAATTATGTTATTTTATTTTGGGGGACCTATCTTCAAGTCGGAAGTTCCGGCGGGCCGCGAGCAGTGACCAATCGGATAGCGGAAGTGGAAAGTGGAACAAAAAAAGGAAGGGCAGGAACGAGAGAGGAGACGCAGGTGGTGCGGAAAAAGGTAAACGGGAGTGCGAAACAAAGAGAGGACGGTTTTCCCTGCCATGCGAGCAACACTCGAGCGATTTCCCCGGAGCGCGTTCTAGTGTTTTCCTGTACTTGTGGTGAGCTGATGCAGTTGCAGTTGCAGCCAAGACTGAGCAAGGATTGTTGTTTCTTTGGACTGTGTGTCGCGACCGTTAATGGAGTGAGTAGAGACTGAACACTGATATATTTTTTAATTTTTTTAATTTTGTTTGTTTCCCTGGTAAGTCATGATCTGGTGTTTGTTGCAATTGTCCAGGTACTATGAAGAGCCTATTGATGCCCAATGTTAATATTGCTACTGCCATGTTGTCGGGAGAACCTTTGTTTGTTTATTTTGTAAGAATACTGTTTACATCCTCAAGATCCTCTGTGAGGCTATAAATTGGGTTATAAGGGTAGTGTACTGTGTGTATGGGTGAAGCTTGATTTTAAAGTACACCGACCTGAATGCAATATTTTATTTCTTTTAGTTTATTTTGGTTGCCAGAAAAGGGGGGGGGGGTCATTTGAATAAATGTTCCGTCCATTTGTTCACTCCAAAGTGACCACATTGTTTTGTCTATTGTTGGGTTGATTTACCCTGGAGTAGGGGCGTCCCACCTACCTAATTGGGTGTGGGGAGTGGGGGGGGGCGCATTCTTAAATAGTTGGACACGCATCACTCCAGGTAGCCATTGTGACAGTGGATGACATTCTAGAGCCCTCTATCCTGCACCCAGTGGCCCGCAGTCAGACTAGGTAGGAAACCACATTCCTATCCACATAGTGTATCAGGGACGATTTGACTGGAGTATTGCAGACCTACGTGTAGATCTGGCACTACTTCAGTCATCCAGGGTGACTATATATAAGTAACCCCCTACGCGGCGGAGGTGTACCCTCCGCTACATGAGGACTTAGCCAGACACATTATTAGAAAAAAAAAGTATGACTACGAACGAGTGAAAATATTACGTTGATAGAGTAAAAATTGTGGCTGTAATGACGAGCTAAACACACAAGGTCTGTCTTAAAGGAACGAGCGCTCGCACTCTAGCTGTGACATCACGCACTAAGCTTACGCAATACACACTAATGGAAAAGCTGAAAATTTAACAAAAAGCACCCGATATTTAAACGCTCACAAATCGAAAACTATAGAATAGTGTTGATTTACACAGAGAAGGTTGAAAGATGATAAACACTTTTGTGTTACAAACCAGGGTGACGGAGCCACATGCACAATGTGGACAAGACGTGAGATGATGATGATTTAATGAGGCTTTTAGTCACACAGGCGAGGCGAAGGTCAGTACACCGCTGGTAGGATTCAGGTACAGGCAAAGTTCAAACAATCCAAACAAGGTTTGTTGAAAGCAGGGTCCAAAACAAGAACAAAGGGAGCAGGCAGGGCAAGGTCAAAATAAGATCTAAAAATGATGGAATGCTGGCATGACACACAGACAATCTAGCAACTAGACAAGGTGAGTACTGGGAATTAAATACATGGATGTGATTATTGATAACTTGCAGGTGGTGACTAATGAGACCCGGAAGTAAAGCAGGAGCTAAACAAGACAAACCAAAACCGGAGGAGTATGCAAATAAAACAAGAAATGGCAACTGAAAGTCCAGGTGACACTTTTGAAGTTGAAATGACGTTTCTACGCCAAAGTATTACGATGCCAGACACTGATGAAAAGAGCCAAGTTGAATAATGATTCCCATAGACAACCATTATTAAAAAAAAAAAAAAGCATCAGTGCTTTTATTTTAAAAGGATATGAAGGAAGCATGTGCAGGCAATTGCTAAACAGTAAAATAGTCTATAATATAATAAACTAGTTAAAAACAGAAATATTGCTGCATATGAAGGCAATTGCTAAACAGTACAATAACCTTATTAACTAGTCAAAATAAAACAGGCAGATCTGGATTGGTGCTTTTACTTTGAAAACATTAAGAGTATGTGGGCGTACTACGTAAACTATAAAATAGTCTCATTAGTCACAATTACACACTCAAGGCACATATGAATTGCTGCTTTTATTCTGAAAGCATTTGGAGAAGGTGTTCATGCTTAATTTCTAAATTATGAAATAGTCTTATTAACCAGTCACAATTGCGCACTCAAAAGTACAAATAATGCTATTAGGCTAAAGACAGATTGGTGCTTTTATTTTGAAATTACTTGTATGTGCTTAACAAACAAAAAGCTGAAGGTTGCAATAGTTTCTGGGTCAGATCTCTGACAAAACCACCAGCTGGAGACCTTGTAGCCCATTTCAGCTGTGGATTCAGCAGCAGCACAGAAACTGGACCTAGTTTAACTGACGGAAAGGGAAGTAGAATAGACATCTGTAGCTTCTAAAGTACAAACAAAACAATTTAAATTGGTAAAAGACAGGACATTAGATAACACACATGTAATGTAATGTTGTTGTGCTGTAAATATGGTTTAACATAGTGATGGGAAGATTAAGCTTTATCAAGCATTGAAGCCTTTCATCCAATAGGTTCACTCCAACGCAAAGCTTCTTGAAGCTTCATTTGCTCTAGTAGGAAATCTACTCCTCCTCCTCTACTCGGCACACGCTTCGTAGCCTCGATACGGAACGTTACATCATTAGTTTAACATATCGTCTTTCTATTCTAATGATCGGTCTACGTTGAATAAAGTTTATTTAAAAAAACGAGCTGCCGGTTATCGCGAGACTCTGACGAGAACAACAAAACGCAATATGGCAGCTTCAGACAGAGACATGAACAAGAAGAAAATTAAAGAGGAAAAACAAGATTCGATTTTGATGGACCTGAGTCGTTTAAACGTCATAATCAAAGAGGACGGGGGCCACGAGTTTACCGACCAGGATCAGTACAGGCAGGAGGTAAAGGAGGAGAAGTTGGACCCGGACTTTGTAGATCAGCAGCACTGGAGCAGTGGGGTGAAGCAGGAGAACCAGGACTCGGATGTCATGGACTGTGACCAAAACTTTGTGAACGAGAACCACATCCAGAGCGACATCAAAGAGGAAACCCAAGATCCGGATATCAGCGACCACAACTACCACAGAGGTGGAATAAATAAGCAGAACCGGAACCAGGACTATCGGAGCTACGACTCCACGGGACCCGAAGATAAACAGGTCAGTGTTGATGCGTCACCTAGTAAATGATGAGGTCAGTATGTTTTAAATAGTAATTCAGATGGCGTATTTATAAAATGTTAACTAATCCATTAAATGTTTTCATTGAAGTTACTCAGTATGAAAAGACGAAGATACGCATCAGTTGACGATCAGATCAGTCACATTATCTGACTTTATTATAGTTTATATTTTCTTACTTTATTCAAAGCTGATCTGCTCAAACACGTGGCAGCTCTGCTGCAGAGGAAGCTCCTGGTTTGAGATTCAGGCCTCTTGTGTTGTCTGTTCTTGCATTGTTTTCTAAATGCTGCACCCATCCAATCAACAAAGTGACATGATGTAAGCTAAGTATTCATTCGCTGATTCACACTGAACAATAGCCATACACATGTAAACAGTGTGGACAAACATCTAGCTGGAGGGACAAAATTATGAGGTGCTTTATTATTTTATAAGCACACACGTTGCATATATGAATAAGAAAACCTGTAATTGTCCCACAATGGGAAAATTGCATCTCTCTAAACAGCACAAAGCACAATACAAAGAAAAATACAGCAACGAATAAACAACAACACTGTACATGTGAGTGGAGTGAGTATGGAGCTTTGAGATATTCAAACCGTGGATATTTCTGTTCCAAAATTTTGTGATCTCTCTGTTGTTGAAAGATGTTGCAGTTTGCGCACTAAATGTTCTCACTGATGAATCAATTGATTTCAAATTTTTTCAACACACACCCAAACAATTACTTTTGGGGCCCTTAGTACTCACACACCTTAATACTATAACAGGCGAAAATAGAATAGAAATAGAATTTCATGTGTCAGCCTACAGTGGGAAAGCGGCTGGATCTAGTGGAATACAATAAAAATGTCAGATATCACTACTTTTACACAACATAAGTTAATAGATGTAAATGTTAAATGTAAATGTTAAATGTAAATGTTAAATGATCAAACTGAATATTTAAGTAGACTCCATCCACTATGATCCTAGATCAGGACTCAAACACCTCAAACTGTACGCATAGCTCCACCCACATCTGACTCTGGATTGGTGGACGACAATACTGGAGAGAAACCTGAAGTCAAAGCAATCATGGCCGCCAGCTCCGACTCCCTTCCATTGGGGGAGATTGAACGGGCTGTAACGGCAGGTGTGCGGTCTGAGGCTCCGCTTCAAACTGCTGTTCTGTCGTAATGGGGAGTTAAGTAGGTTTAAATAGAATATTTCTGTGGCGCCGGTGGAGAATTAGTTGGCTAACTATACTACCTAGCCGAAGTTACATCCAGGCTATAAATAAAAGTTTCTAGGTCAGATGTGGGTTGGGTTTGCGCGCACTGTTTAAGGTGTTTGAGTTCGCGTCTCTGATCTGAGACCAGCGCTGTTTGAGGGTAGGGGTGGAGTCCACTTGCACATTCATGAATATTCAGTCTTGCACTCGGCGATCATTTAACATTTACATTTAAGATTTACATTTAGACTTTTGCACATTTAAATAAATGTGAGAAAACATGTTGTATCATTTAGTTAAATGTGATAAAACTAGTAATAGGTGCTCCTTTTTCATTTGGCACCGCACCCCAACCATGGGACCCATGAGAAAAAAATACCCACCATGAAAATGAAGGTTGGAGGCAAAAATCAAGGCAGCTCGGAGGGAAGTGAGCCAAATGACAGAGGCCCAGAGAGGTGCAATGAAAAGACCGATGCCCAAGAGGTACAGCCAGATGCCCATACCTGAAGCACTCGAAACTGCCAAGCAAAGGCTACAAACCTTGGCCAGCCGCCTAAAGAGATACACCAGAGATAACGAAGCCAGACGAATAAACCGGCTGTTCGCAACACAACCTGCGAAAGTGTACTCTAAATGGCAGGCTAATAACAGCAGAGCAGACCCACCAAGGCTGGAAACTGAACAGTACTGGAAAAATATATATGGGAGAGGGAGGCATCACACAACAGTGATGCACAGTGGCTGGTGGATCTAAGGGGAAGACCACAGCAACCTCCTTGAACAGAATCCAGTGACTATCACAGTGGCAGACATCCAACAAAGAGTCTCAGGTATGAAAAACTGGACAGCACCCGGCCCTGACATGATCCACACCTACTGGCTAAAGAAGCTCACTGCAATCCATAAGCGCCTGGCAGCACAAATGAACCAGCTGCTAAGGGATGGGACACACCCTGAATGGCTAAGTGAAGGGCGAACAATCTTGATAATGAAGGATCTCTCAAAGGGTACAGTCCCATCTAATAACCTATCTCTCCACAACATGGAAGCTCATGTCAGGCATTATCGCAGCCAAGATAAGTGGGCACATGGGTCAATACATGAGCGAAGCACAGAAGGGCATTGGTAAGGATACCAGAGGAGCCAAACACCAACTCCTGGTAGACAGAACAGTCGCCCAAGACGGCAGAGTGCGACACACCAACCTGTGCACATCCTGGATTGACTACAAGAAAGCCTATGATTCAATGCCATACACATGGATCACTGAATGCTTGAAGCTGTACAACATCAATAGAACTGTAAGGGCCTTCATTGCAAACTCGATGAGGTTGTGGAGAACCACCCTTGAAGCCAATGGGAAGCCACTTGCCCAAGTATCCATCAAATATGGCATATACCAAGGACATGCACTGTCCCCACTGCTGTTCTGCATAGGTCTGAACCCCCTCAGCCAAATAATAAACAAGACTGGCTACAGATACCGACTCCGGAATGGGGCCACTGTAAGTCATTTCCTCTACATGGATGACATCAAGCTGTACGATGTAGAGTGAGCGAGACATCGACTCGCTGATCCACACCACCAGGATCGACCGGTTGGGCTGAGGGGATAGAGAAAAGCACAGCAACAACAACAAGCAACTATAGAGCACAGGCAGGATGGTTGGACCAGAGACTGGATACAGGCAGGATGGTTGGATCCGCAGCTGCCCATCACAGACACCAAACTTTGAGTTCAATGATACCTGTAGGTAAGGACAGAGAGAGAGAGAGAGAGAGGCACAACTACTGGAGAGAGAGAGAGAGAGAGAGAGAGCGAGAGAGAGCGAGAGAGAGAGAGAGAGAGAGAGAGAGAGAGAGAGAGAGAGAGGTTAATTAGTTAGAAAGAGACAAGGTTAATTAGTTAGAAAGAGACAAGGTTAATTAGTTAGAAAGAGACAAGGTTAATTAGTTAGAAAGAGACAAGGTTAATTAAGCATAGAACAATGATGGGAGGTTATTGGACAGAAGAGGTAGAAGGCAACATATATAGGTTATTGGACAGAAGAGGTAGAAGGCAACATATATAGGTTATTGGACAGAAGAGGTAGAAGGCAATATATATATATATATATATATATATATATATATATATATATATATATATATATATATATATATATAACTCCCTTCTCACCCCACGCGGGTGGTCTCATCCACTTTCCAAGCTCGGGTCCTCTACCAGAGGCCAGGAAGCTTGAGGGTTCTGCGCAGTATCCTTGCTGTTCCTAGGACTGCACTTTTCTGGACTGAGATTTCGGATGTTTTTCCAGAGATCTGTTGTAGCCATTCCTCCAATTTGGGGGTCACTGCCCCCAGTGCTCCAATCACCACAGGCACCACTGTGGCCTTCACCTTCCAAGCCTTCTCCAGTTCTTCTCTGTGCCCTTGGTATTTCTCTAGTTTCTCATGTTCCTTTTTCCTAATGTTGCCATCGCTTGGTATTGCCACATCCACCAATACGGCTTTCCTCTGTTCTTTGTCCACCACCACAATGTCTGGTTGGTTCGCCATTACCATTCTGTCTGTCTGTATCTGGAAGTCCCACAGGATCTTGGCTCACTCGTTCTCTACCACCTTGGGAGGTGTTTCCCACTTTGACCTTGGGGTTTCCAGTCCATACTCTGCGCAGATGTTCCTGTATACTATGCCAGCCACTTGGTTATGGCGTTCCATGTATGCTTTCCCTGCCAGCATCTTACACCCTGCAGTTATGTGCTGGACCGTCTCAGGGGCCTCTTTGCACAGTCTACACCTTGGGTCTTGTCTGGTGTGGTAGATCTGGGCCTCTATGGCTCTGGTGCTCAGGGCCTGCTCCTGTGCGGCCAGGATGAGTGCCTCTGTGCTGTCCTTCAGCCCAGCCCTTTCAAGCCATTGGTAGGATTTGTTGAGATTAGCCACTTCAGTTATGTTCCGGTGGTACATCCCGTGTAAGGGCTTGTCCTCCCATGATGGTCCCTCTTCCAGCATCTCATCCTCTGTTCTCCACTGCCTGAGACATTCACTCAGCACGTCATCTGTCGGGGCCTTATCCTTGATGTACTTATGGATCTTGGATGTTTCATCCCGGGTAGTGGCTCTCACGCTCACTAGTCCTCGGCCTCCTTCCTTGCGGCTAGCGTACAGTCTCAGGGTGCTGGATTTGGGGTGGAACCCTCCATGCATGGTGAGGAGCTTTCGTGTCTTAACATCTGTGGTCTGTATCTCTTCCTTTGGCCACCTTATTATTCCCGCAGGGTATCTGATCACTGGCAGGGCGTAGCTGTTTATTGCCCGGGATTTGTTCTTGCCATTGAGCTGGCTTCTTAGGACTTGCCTTACTCGTTGGAGGTATTTGGCTGTTGCCGCATTTCTTGTTGCCTGTTTAAGGTTGCCGTTTGCCTGTGGTATTCCAAGGTACTTGTAACTGTCCTCAATGTCTGCTATTGTTCCTTCTGGGAGTGAGACCCCTTCTGTGTGGATTACCTTGCCTCTCTTTGTCACCATCCTCCCACATTTCTCAAGCCCGAATGACATCCCGATGTCCGAGCTGTAGATCCTGGTGGTGTGGATCAGTGAGTCGATGTCTCGCTCACTCTTGGCGTACAGCTTGATGTCATCCATGTAGAGGAGGTGACTTATGGTGGCCCCGTTCCGGAGTCGGTATCCATAGCCAGTCTTGTTTATTATTTGGCTGAGGGGGTTCAGACCTATGCAGAACAGCAGTGGGGACAGTGCATCTCCTTGGTATATGCCACATTTGATGGATACTTGGGCAAGTGGCTTCCCATTGGCTTCAAGTGTGGTTTTCCACAACCTCATCAAGTTTGCAATGAAGGCCCTTAGAGTTATGTTGATGTTGTACAGCTCCAAGCATTCAGTGATCCATGTGTGTGGCATTGAGTCATAGGCTTTCTTGTAGTCGATCCAGGCTGTGCACAGGTTGGTGTGTCGCATTCTGCAGTCTTGGGCGACTGTTCTGTCTACCAGGAGTTGGTGTTTGGCTCCTCTGGTATCCTTACTAATGCCTTTCTGTTCTTCGCTCATGTATTGACCCATGTGCCCACTTATCTTAGCTGCGATGATGCCTGACATGAGCTTCCATGTTGTGGAGAGGCAGGTTATTGGCCGGTAGTTGGATGGGACTGCACCCTTTGAGGGATCCTTCATTATCAGGATCGTTCGCCCTTCGGTTAGCCATTCAGGGTGAGTCCCATCCCTTAGCAGCTGGTTCATTTGTGCTGCCAGGCGCTCGTGGATTGCAGTGAGCTTCTTTAGCCAGTAGGCGTGGATCATGTCAGGGCCAGGTGCTGTCCAGTTTTTCATACCTGAGACTCTTTGTTGGATGTCTGCCACTGTGATACTCACTGGATTCTGTTCAGGGAGGTTGCTGTGGTCTTCCCTCAGATCCACCAGCCACTGTGCATCTCTGTTGTGTGATGTCTCCCTCTCCCATATCCCTTTCCAGTTCTGTTCAGTTTCCAGCCTTGGTGGGTCTGCTCTGCTGTTATTACCCTGCCATTGAGAGTACACTTTCGCAGGTTGTGTTGCGAACAGCCGGTTTATTCGTCTGGCTTCGTTATCTCTGGTGTATCTCTTGAGGCGGGTGGCCAAGGCTTGTAGCCTTTGCTTGGCAGTTTCGAGTGCTTCAGGTATGGGCATCTGGCTGTACCTCTTGGGCATCGGTCTTTTCATTGCACCTCTCTGGGCCTCTGTCATTTGGCTCACTTCCCTCCGAGCTGCCTTGATTTTTGCCTCCAACCTTCATTTTCATGGTGGGTATTTTTTTCTCATGGGTCCCATGGTCGGGGTGCGGTGCCAAATGAAAAAGGAGCACCTATTACTAGTTTTATCACATTTAACTAAATGATACAACATGTTTTCTCACATTTATTTAAATGTGCAAAAGTCTAATTGTAAATCTTAAATGTAAATGTTAAATGATCGCCGAGTGCAAGACTGAATATTCATGAATGTGCAAGTAGACTCCACCCCTACCCTCAAACAGCGCTGGTCTCAGATCAGAGACGCGAACTCAAACACCTTAAACAGTGCGCGCAAACCCAACCCACATCTGACCTAGAAACTTTTGTTTATAGCGTGGATGTAACTTCGGCTAGGTAGTATAGTTAGCCAACTAATTCTCCACCGGCGCCACAGAAATATTCTATTTAAACCTACTTAACTCCCCATTAATGGTGTTTACGACAGAACAGCAGTATAACAGCAGTGGGTATTGTTTCTCATGGCTCCCATGGTTGCTCTTGCTCTTATAGCCAAGCACCTCTAGGATGTTTATATATATATATATATATATATATATATATATATATATATATATATATATATATATATATATATATATATATATATATATATATATATATATATATATATAATAACACATGAGGGCGCTCTGGGAGCTCGTGCGAAGTGTCTTGCTCAAGGACATACCTAATGCCGAGGCGGGGGATCAAACAGAGGCCAACGTTCTACCAACTGAGCTATCAGGCCACTAAAGCTATCATAGTATAATCAGATGTACTAGGAGACCTTCTTGTTTTTTGGTATTGTAGCTGTTATGTACCATGGTATATGTACCATGATGATTTAATTTTCTCACTTTCTATGTCTGTCACTTTAGAAACACAGAGGAACAAGGGCTTCAAGGCTGTATGTCTATCGCCAACATGACCAAGCCTTCACTAAATCATCAGAGTTAAAGAAGCATCATTCTTGTGAACAGTGTGGAAAAACTTTTTCTACCAAGAGTTATTTACTGAAACACCAATATGTTCACACCGGAGAGAAACCCCACTCGTGTGAACAGTGTGGAAAAGCATTCCCTCTGATGAGTCACTTACTGAGACACCAACGTATTCACACTGGGGAGAAACCTCACTCATGTCAGCAGTGTGGTAAATCATTTTCTCAGCCCGCTGATTTGCTTAGACATCAACGTGTTCACACTGGAGAGAAACCTCACTGGTGTGAACAGTGTGGAAAAACTTTCT
Source organism: Betta splendens (assembly GCF_900634795.4). Classification (NCBI taxonomy): domain Eukaryota; kingdom Metazoa; phylum Chordata; class Actinopteri; order Anabantiformes; family Osphronemidae; genus Betta; species Betta splendens. The sequence continues at coordinate 173,338 of NC_040889.2, read as the reverse complement.
CTCAGATTAGTAACTTGCTGAGACACAAACATGTTCACACTGGAGCAAAACCTCACTGGTGTGAACAGTGTGGAAAAGCGTTCTCTCAGGTCCATGACTTGCTTACACATCAGCGTGTTCACACTGGAGAGAAGCCTTACTCATGTAAACAGTGTGGAAAAGCGTTCTCTCATCTAAGTAATTTACTGACACACCAACATGTTCACACTGGAGAGAAACCTCACACATGTGAACAGTGTGGAAAAGGGTTCTCTCGAAGCAATAACTTGCTCTCACACAAACGTGTTCACACTGGAGAGAAACCTCACTCATGTGAAAAGTGTGGAAAAGCGTTCTCTCACCACAGTACTTTACGGACACACCAGCGTGCTCACACTGGAGAGAAACCTCACTCGTGAACAGTGTGAAAAAGCATTTACATACAGAAGTTTACAGATACACAAAAGTGTTCACACTGGAGATAAGCATTTCTGATATGAACTTTGGAAAAGCATTCCCAAAATTAAGTAACTTAATTTCAGTTGTTAGTCAGCAGAAGTATAGTAATATTCTGCTGTCACGTCAATGAATTCAAGGAAACAAAGATCGATGATGATGATGTTTCAAGAGCAGGAGAACTAAAAAAGGAAACCAGTGAGACATTTACATGATTGATGTTATTTTACACTATGATTTTTATATGCACACCTTATTGTAAAGTTTTATCTTATTTACAGAATGTTTTCATGTTGTTTACTAATTGACTTATTCAGACTATGATTTGAAGACACCAATAGCATAGTGATGTTCTTGGTGATTTAAATTATTTCTAATAATTGTGTGATCATGTGTTAAAAATCATAATAATCCTTTATTCATCATATGTCGCATTGTTACAATGTCACAATTAAATTTGTTCTTTGCATCTAGCCCATCCCCTGGGGGAGTAGTGGGCAGCCACAGTGCGGTGCCCAGGGGCAAGATTGATAACATAGAATGATGTTGTCATTTTTGGTGGAAGCTAAAGTTAGAAGTTAAAATAAGGATGCTAGCCTTCTTATTTTAATTCTGTACGCCATGCATGTGTTACACACTTATATACATCAGGAAAAATCCATAGACATTATGTTTGTGGTATGTAATGGGATAAAACAATGTATCATGTGATTATACTTCAAATGTTGCAGTATTGTCAGCATTGTGATAACGACATGTATGGTATTTTGTTTTTAATAATTTTAACCTTCACATTGATTTAAAAAATAGAATAATCGTAGTAGGTTGTTGTTACTTTCTGATGGAACTTTTGGTTTAATCAAAAGCGTAAAGCATCCAAATTCAGAATTAGGTTAAATAGGATAATTACACAATTATTCATTCAGATGTGTGCACAATGGTCACGCCAGCATTGCATCCACCCGAATTGTATGGTTTACTAATGTCAAATTACAGCATTTACATACCAAATAAAAGACAACCTAAACTAACCTTACAGAACTAAGATGGTGGATTGAACCTTAAACCTTCTCTTTCATAGGTCAACCTTCTACCACGAAGCTAACAGGTTTTCATTGACAACTCAACCTTCCAATCCTCAACTTTCTCTTTAAATGAATTTCCATCATTCAGCCACACTTGGGTTTAGGTCAGAACAATTATCTTACCTGTAACTGCCTAATCCTTAATTCTCTGGGTCTTCCTCTGCCTCATATTGAATAAGGCGATTACGTGCAGTTTCATTATTACTACTACTACTTTATTTGCTATACTACACACGTGGACACACACACATCCAACAATACTTTGAGTATACAACAGAATTTTTGAAGACTTGAATATTTCGTTACTTACAAAACAAAACCTCCAATGACAGAATTAAGTGAATTTCTGACTGGCTGCTCATGTTTGGGAGCAAGTGAGAAATACCGGAGTGGAGTATGGGGAGTGACGCTGATTTCACTACGGAAAAGCAAACGGCTCATTTGACCGTGGTTGTCAATGATGTTGATCAGGTGTGAAAATGGCTGGTGCAGCGAGTCACCGATCACTCACTGGCTCACGTTGCAAAATAGCACAATTAATTTTGTGTTTATTTTATTTTCAATTGAGGTTGGGGGTTTTTAGTTTCAAATTTACTGGGCCTATCGTGTCAGCAGTGCGCAATTGCCCACGCGTGCAGCTTAGAGGTAACAGTGATTCCAAGCGACTCTAACTGAGCTGAGATTTACATTCAACAATTGTAATTTTTACTCACTCATTTAATTGATTTGGTCTAATTTAATACTGTCGCCTCGAGCCAGTTTTTTTCTTTGTAGCTGATTAGTAGGCTTGATTACGAGACAACCAGCTGATTCACAAATGTGACTCAGGCCTTTGGTCTGGCTGACTAATAAACGCGGACCACTCTAGCTCAGAAAGGTGAACCTTTTTGAGTTATTTTTTTTTAACATTACTTAACATTACTTACTTCGGTATGAAGGTTTGAAAAGACAGAGCCAGCCCGGATGCAATTCCCTGTTTGTCTTGTGCAAGGCTAAAAACCTCCCTTGTCATTTGGTGAAATGGTTAGTGCGTTGAGCTGCTGAGGCCCAGGTCGCGGGTTCAGATCCCTTCAGAAAGGGTTGGCATGAGGAATATGGAACTCCAAAGTGTTCAATATTAAATTAATTAATAGGATATTATGAAATAAATACCTATACAATTATGTAAATTGATCATGAAATTATGGAGTAGTCATAAACATTTTCCTGCTTAGAGGAAGATCGTTTTTTTTTTTTCCCCCCCAGGCACGGGCGCAGGGTGCAGACATTAGCAGAGCAGGCTATGGAAACAGCTGAGCCGTTTGTTGATGTTCACGTTGTCTGCCTTATACAACAGGTCTTAAAGGGCTCATATCATGCATAATCCACTTTTTAGACATTTTAAAGCGTTCCTATGACTCTATGGGTCACATATACACACACTGAGCACGGTAGAAATGCATTTCCTGCTTTTTTCACATTTTGAAAACGTAAATTTTCTCATTCAATGGAGAGAGATATCTACTGTTCTGAGGCCGTTCCCCAGGTTTCGTCACAGTGGTTGAAAGCTCTCCCAAATCCTGAACCACCACCCCCACAATGATCCCGAACCAAAACTGGACTTCCGCCATTTCCCCCCTCTCACTCACCGTGAACAGACCAGCACGGCAGCGCCCAAGTCCTCCCATAGAAATAGTTCAGTTCTTAGGTGTTCTAACCAACACCAAAGTCTATTCACTTTACCAAGGGATCAACAAGTGAGGATTTGTGGGTCACTTTTATTTTTAACGGACCGGTGCCAAAAACATTGCCTCAGCATTTATACGTATGTGCATTTCAAACAAGGGTGCGTACAATGCTGGATTTGTTTCACGGCTCCTGTTGGAAAAAAAGGATCTATTCCTACAGTCCGTCATCCACTCACTGAAGTAAGTACATGCTTGATATTTATAATCTTTTAAAATGTTAGTTTTTCTGTTTAAAATGTTGTAACCTATGTGTGAGGCAAGTTACTAGCTAGCTATGCTAACGGCTACAGCAAGTCGAGCCTTTCTCCCCTTCAAATGTGCTCATGTGGGCTCCTGCAGCCACACACCTGTGTGGAGAAAAGCTAATGTTTATCGTATCGGCATCGAGCGGCTACAGGCAGGGAGCGGTGGGTCTAGCGTCTGTCCTTTTTCTGTAATCGCATACACCTGCGGGGAACAGCTGATCGTTATCGCCCTTCCAGCGGTGACAGACAGGAAGCGGTGGATCTAGCTCGCTGTAGTAAGTTTGTGCTTGATACTTGTGATATCTAAATATGTTACTTGGGTCTGTTTAAAATGCAGTAACCCACATGTGAGACAAGCTAATCGCTAGCGTTGCTAACGGCTACAGTGAGTCAACCAAGCCTTTGTCCCTTTCAAATGTGCTACTCTGAGTTGGCGCAATCACACACCTGTGTGTGTGATGGGCCTTCGATCGGCGACAGGCAGGGAGCGGTGGATCGAGCTTTTGTCCTGTTGACGTGCTGCCGCTCCTATTTGTGTGTTGCATTAGCCGTTAGCATGCCTTTAGGCCTTTGCACTTTAGAGCTACAGCTGGTCGATCGCTACAAAAAGAACCTGCAGATGAACGCGGTTATGTTTATTACCCCGTCCTGTGTCACAGCCTAAATCAACTTGTGATTTTGGGTTATGTCATTGTTCTATCAAATTCTAACATGATTAGTTGGAATAATTACTGTGTTGTGTTTCAAGCTTAGTTGCTAATTAGTCACATCTCTAAAATACCTGCTGCTTATCTGGTCAGTTACCTATAGCTTGTACCATAGCCATTATATTTGTAGGACCAATACAATTTACAGTAAATGTAACAGTCTTTTCTATACTTTAGGGAGGCACATCCCAGTTACCCACATGCAAGGAGGCTGTCAAACTGAGAAATCACTGCAGACTGTTGGTACACGGACATCTGCTGCCTAGCTCAGGAGTAAAGGTATGTAAGTTTGTATGTACCAACAGTAAGATAGGTAATAGAAGATTTTAATATTAATAATTTTAATTGGTATATACTGTTTAGATTTTATTTGAATTGTAACAACTGTTTATCTTTTGTTTTAGCACAGACAGGCCTGTCCTCTTGTTTGGTTAAATTTTTTGTCTGGTATTGTGTGTTCTTACATTAGAGAAGGTTTTGACCTACATAATAATGAACATTTCACTAATCTACAATTCTGATTGCAGTACCTTTTGTTTTGATGAGGTGATGGTGAGGACAGCCACAGCTTCCATCTGGTAGAGGACTGCTTCCGCTCAGTCTTCCAAATAGTGATGAGAACAAGGATCACCACATCTCCCTGTTTACCCTACTTTCATGCATTTCGTCTGCAAGGCCCTGCAAAAGCTTCTGTCCTCAAACCCCCAGACTTCTTAATTAACTCAGTAACCTATACATTGCACATTGGAGTGTGAAGGTAACAGTTTGTTCTAGCTTTGGAGTAGTGGTGTATTTTTTTGGTTTACAATAAAGTTGGCTTTAACTATTATGTATTTCACTAAACTCTGTTTCTGAAGGTAAAACACTTTTATTTAGGAAATCATAGTATTGAAATTACATGTTTTTCTCTTTCTAATATGGTAAGCTATAAAGTTGAAGCGGCCATAAATAAAAAGCATATAAATTATATATAAATAAAATAAAAAAATTCTTAATGAGTTGCACTCACAAAAAACACATTTTTACTCAAATGGTAAAGGAGTTATTCCACAGGTGGTCTACATCAATCATACTATGAGTGTTTTAGTGTTTTATTCATCAGGAAACTGCCTTCATCTACAACCCAAGCTTGAAGAGATGGCAACTCAGATTCTTCACCCCAGAAATCCTCAGCACCAGCTCACTAGCCTCTGTAGACTAGTTATCTGCAACAACTTTAGATACAGAGACATATTACTGTCAGATTTAACAAGAATGACAAAAAACATAATTAAAAGCAGTAAAAGTACGTTAGGTCAATATATAATTTGAACCAATGCTTTTTGTTCCCAGGAAGGTCATGCAGTGATTGCTCTAAATATTAATGCACATTTTTTTAAATAAAATTGTCAGAGCAGCAGCACAAGTAAGACAAAAACAGTGAAATGTAAAATGTATTTATATTATTTCAGCTATGCTCTCAAACTTATTTATTTGTATAATGTAAGCTAAAGTAGTGTTTTGTATTAACGAGAGTTTTCCAGGTAAGTCGTGTTGTGAATATTGAAGTTGCACACGCCATTTAGCATAAGCATTAGCAACCGCTACTCACTTTGCAAATTACATAAATCAATTAAAGTAAATGCGACATTACCAATGAGACACATCTTGCATCAGCCGAAATGTGGCGACTTCAACAGCCTCCTCTTCAGCTTCAGGGTCAGATTCGGGATCGTAGACGTGTGGTTCTACTACGCTACAAACCAGCTGGCTAATGTTGTGCAGTCCTGTAGTGGGTCTTCTTCTGTGGAGGATTGCGGTGGATTGCATTCTCAATGTAGCACTACTGCCACCTATTGTATCGTAACCGTGCGGTGGCTCGTATCCATGGAGCCAATTAAAAAAAAACAACAACAACAAAAAAGGTATGCGCTTCCGCACAGAGGTGTGGTGAGCAGCTTCGCTTGCGACACGCCCAGAAAACACAGCGTTTGCTGATGGGGAGTGAGAACCACATACTGACAGGGGCAGTGTGGACGATCTAAAGGGTTTTATGGGATGAAAATTTACAGAGACCTTACTGAGACATTAAAGTCTAATATTTTTTAGAATGAAAAGTATGATATGATTCCTTTAAGGAGCACTAACACCTGCTTTATGTAACCGGCAATGAGGCACTACAGTTATTTGTGCACTCTAATCTGCCCCATGAGAACCTGGGGCAAACACTCCCCCCAGTGGGAGGATCGGCCTGAGAGAGTGGAGCCTGAGGACCCACGGTCCGCAGGGATGCCCCTGCGCCCAGAGTGAGCTCACCCCCAGTTCACCACCCCCCCACACGAGTGGAGCCATCAGCCCGACCATATACCCTGGCACCACATCGGGCCCGCAAAACGAAGCAATTGGTGGGGGCTGGCAGAAAAGAGACAACCCAGGCAATGGATTCTTGTACTCCAGGCGGAAAACGGGACCCCCAACAAACCAACCGCACAACATGCATACATACTCACACAGACACACACCACCACAAACTCTCTTGCAAAAAAACTAGCCAATCATACATGAACCCATGCAGACGCGGATACATTCTCACACCCACAGCATTTGCTTGTTCTCATTCATGAGGAAGGTAGGTCTCTGGCCTGCTGCTCATGTGGCCATGTTGTGGCCGACACTAAAGTCTTAATTTTGTATTCCAATCTGACTAAGCTTTTATAAATCCAATAGGTGTAAATTATCCTTTTTTGAGGTGATACAATTCTAAGTATATAAATTCCAGAGATTAAATAATAAATCCCAAAAAGAAGAAAAATGAACTAAATCCACAGTAGTACGGTTCCAGAAAATTAGTAACTTCCCAAAGAGGTGAAAAGATAACTTAATCCGTAGTAATAAGGTAAGGTTCCATAAAATTAGTAAACCCCCAAAGTGTGGAAAATAAACTAAACTAAGTCCCAGCAGCAGGGCCTCAAAAAATGACTAAGCCCAGAGCAGTAAGATCCAGGGTCGACAAAGTGTTTATTCCACAGAAAGTGACAGACAGGACAGACTGAGAATTTTTGGTCATAACATCACCTTATATACCTGTTTCTCATTTCAGGTATTCAGCTCCCTGGGCATTAGATCATCATCTTGACCTTTTAGGTTGTTTTTTTTTTTACCCAGGGCAGGGCAGCTTCTCTCTAAACCTTAACTTTCCCAAGGTCAGGTTACTCTAGGTCAGGTACTTGCCTTATCTAGGTCAGTAAAACACACATCTTAGTTGTTTTTGTGGTACTGCACTTCTGTTGTAAAATAGGGTCTCCTACTTACACATGTGACCCAATGAGTGCTGTTGTAGTACAGCAGGTGCCGTATTATTCTCTAACATTGTCTTCTTAAATCTCAACAGTAATTACTTAATAAACTTTATGAATTATTACACAACAGCCTCAGACAGGGACTGCAGCACGTCCGGAGCCACAGCTGGCCTCACCCCCCGGCCCTGAATGTATGTGTATGTGGCTAGGCATAAGGAACTTTGGGAGACCGCCAGTTCCTGAGGGGTCCAGCAGACCGAGCCATCCAAGTCCTGGATGAGTGTGTATTACTAATGCAATTAAAACTGCAGAGCATCCCACTTAGAAGGGACGGAACCACTTTCTAGTACCTCTGGTCCCTCCATCAGTAGGACGCCCCTCACAGACCTAAGTGGATGAGTGTGGAGAGATGTAGTTGGAAAGCAAGGCACGGGGGTCCACAGAGCCAAGTTCCAGACTAGCTCTGCTACCCACCCCATCGCCCCCACAACCCGCAGCCAGGATAGAGGAGACCCAGGGACCGTAGTAGTACTACTGCCAAGGCATCACACGCAGCGCAGCCAGAACCATCCTCACCCCTATGTCACAGTTACCCATTCTCTCGCTCAAGCATGGTCATGCTCGCCCCTTGTAGTGCTCCACTCAAACCTACACATACTCTGCGGCTGTGCATTGAGGGCCAACCTACACCCAGGGACCAATGAAGACCGCAGCCCGAGTAGCCCACCAGATCCCCCCACAACCGGCTCGAGCAATTACCAGAGGACATCAGACTGCTAGGGCAGGCAGTGCCCCACCCAAGCAGGGGCAGTGTCCCAGACGAGAGACACCCCTCTGGGCACAGGCAGGCACCCTCAGAGGGCCCCCGGGACACCCAGGTTTCCATCCCCAGGTTCGCCCACACACACTGGCAGGGAGGCCCGCCTCCGCTCCCCAAAGACAGGCACAGGCCAACCCTCAAAATGGCCCAACTCCGGTACGAAGCTGCCAATCCCAGTCGCCACCACACCCCAACCACAGGGAAACCATGTGGCCACCACAGATTCCACCAGCCTCGTTGTCCCAGGCAGGCACTCCCAACCACCAGGCAGCCCCCCACCACCGCGCCAGACACCTCCCCTACCTGGAAATGGAATCAATCAGAGTATAGGTTTGGTTATTGATTTGAACAAGCAGACAATGTTTCTAAGGTGGTGTATTCTAAAAACCCCTTCAAGTACTGAGTAATGCTTAATTTCTTTTTAGTTTTCCAGTTCATGAGGATGATATTGCGACATAGAGGGCAGAAAGAAGTATGTGTAATGAATTTGTCTCTAGGTCAAGCCCACTTAGATCACCTAAAAGACAAAGTGCAGGGGCTGCTGGGATTGGACAGCTTAACCAGGTTGACAGGTGTTCGGATACTCCTTGGCAAAATTGCTACATAGAAATCAGAGACCACGTGACTCCAACAACTGATTTGAGACGAAAGGTTGATACCAAGGGGAACCAGTGCCCTGGGATGTAATTAAAATTATATATCAAAGACTATCAGGCATTGACGGTCAGTTTGACGCAGAAGGTGAAGGATGTCGACTTCGTGAACTACTGAATCACGAATACGCCTGGTCAATCTATGGTTCTACTACTGCACGGTCGAACAGCACCACCCATAGCTCCACACCATCCTATCTAGCAGCAAAACGTGCTGTTGCAGCTGCAGAGCTACTAACAAAGGAAGCAGAGTACAACGGTCTTCTAGAAAAAAAGAAAACAAAGAGAAAGGATAAAAACTCTGCAAAAACAACATGAAGAAGAACTAGAAACTCAGTTGTCAGAGCTGGAACGTCTGCAAGCTGGAAGGACTGTGAAGGCAGCTAGAGCAACAGTAGAAGCCTACAGTAGAGAATTAGCCCAAATGTCTGCTGGTCAGCTAATCAAGGATGAACAGGTGATCCAAAAGCCTATTCTTCAAACTCCTGCATCACCACCACCTGGCAGTGCTATACTATCTGCACCTCTTAATGCCATTCAGCTAGCCCAGGTCATTCAGAATTCAATCTCAATGAAAAGTTTTCCCATGCCAGAGCCAACAGTGTTCACAGGTGAGCCAGTCCACTTTGTTGAATGGAAAGCCTTGTTTATGCCACAGAAACAGGTTTATTCAGAAGAGACAAAAGTACTGAGCAAGGGAAAGCAGTTGCCAAGCAACAACAAGTTGTGTCAGGTCAATGCCTTTCTTGACAGTGATGGTGTACTCAAGGTGGGAGGGAGATTAAGTCGTTCAATGCTTCCAAACTCATTCAAGCACCCAACAGTCATTCCTAAGGGACATCACATAGTAAAACTGATAATCATGCACTATCATGAGAAAGTTGTTCATCAAGGAAGACCTCTATGGATGCAAAAGATGAATTTTCCACATGCACAAGGATTAGCTATGGAGTACCACAGGGTTCTGTGCTTGGTCCAATTCTGCTCAGTCTATACATGTCTCCTCTAGGTGAGATTATTAGGAAGCATTTTATTAATTTTCATTAGTATGCAGATGATACTCAGCTATATGTCTTTGGAACCAAATGAAACAGATCAACTAGTAAAAATTGAGGATTGTTTAAAAGACATCAAATCCTGGATGTCCCAAAACGTCCTTTAACTAAATTCAGATAAAACTGAATTTTTTATTGTTGGGCCTGAAAATCTGACAGAGACTGTATTAGATGAGATAGCCACCCTGGATGGCATAACATTAGCTTCAGATTCTACTGAGGAACCTTGGTGTCATCTTTGACCAGGATCTCTCTTTTACATCATACATTAAACAAATCTCCAGAACTGCCCACTTTTATCTTAGAAATATAGCTAAAATCAGAAGCATCCTCTCTCAGAGTGATGCAGAGAGACTGATTCATGCATTTGTTACCTCTAGGCTGGACTACTGTAACTGCTTACTCATAGGGTGTCCTAACAGCTCCTTAAAAAGCCTACAGTTTATTCAAAATGCTGCAGCCAGAGTCCTGACAGGACTTAGAAAGAGAGATCACATTTCTCCTACATTAGCTTCTCTGCACTGGCTGCCTGTAAAATGTAGGATAGAATTTAAAATTCTCCTACTCACCTACAAAGTCCTCAATGATAAAGCTCCTCTTAAAGACCTCATAGTTTCACATGCTCCCAGCAGAACGCTTTGTTCACTTCGCGCTGGGCTACTTGTGGTTCCTAGAGTCTTTAAATGTAGAACGGGAGGCAGAGCTTTTAGCTACCAAGCTCCTCTCCTCTGGAACCAGCTCCCTCTTCAGGTTCGAGAAGCAGACACACGCTCCACCTTTAAGATTAGGCTTAAAACCTTCCTTTTTGATAAAGCTTATAGTTAGAGATGGTTCAGGTCACTGGCAATGATTGTTAGTCACAGGAACCATCTCTTAGTTAAGCTGCAATAGACATAGACTGCTGGGGGACTTAATTTATACACTGAGCTTCTCTGTTTCCTTCTACCACTTCTGTCCAATAACTTCCCATCATTGTTCCATGTTTAACTAACCTTGTCTCTTTCTCTCCAGTAGTTGTGCTTCTCCCCCACTCTCTCTCTCTCCCCCATTCTGTCCTCACCTACAGGTATCATCGGACTCAGAGCTATGTGTCTGTGATGGGCAGCCCCTGGTCCAACCATCCTGCCTGTGTCCAGTCCCTGGTCCAACCATCCTGCCTGTGCTCTGTTGCTTATTGGTGTTGCTGTTCTTTTCTCTCTCTCTATCCCCTCACCCCAACCGGTCAAGGCACATGGCCGCCCACATCCAGCCCGGTTCTGCTGGAGGTTTCTTCCTCGTTAGAGAGAGAGTTTTTCCTCTCCACTGTTGCTATAAAATTAAAGGCTTGCTGTATGTGGGATTTGTTGGGTTTAGTTGTGTAAGGTCTGTCGGAGACAGTGTGTTTATTCAGCATGTGCTAAACTCTGGGAAGTAGAGCTTTGGGCGCATGCACGTGGATGGCTATTGTGAACCAGGAGGGGGAAGACGGCGTATGAATTTTTGGGCTGCTTTTACCACAGCTGTTCAGAGTGTTTTTCAGGCAGCAACGTTCATGTCTTAACAGAGAAACCTTTTAGAGAAAATGCACTCTGACACGCAGGAGAGATTGGCAAAACTGCGCTCCGACTATAGTCTCCATGGGATCGTGATGAGGGAGCAGTGCTGGGAAGGGAAGCTAAAAAGATCTCCCTGGGGGGTGAGAGCATTCCTGAATTCTTACCTAACTAATCCCCCCGAGCCTCTGGACCTGCAAGACGCTCTGTACGGGGGGCACACATGCCCTGTGACACTGAGATACTCTGCAGGCGAGGATGAGGTTGTAAGGTATGTTGACTTTACATCCCTTTATCCTTACGTCAACTACACGTGCCTTTATTTTTTGGGACATCCCAAGATTATATTCAGAGATTTCCAGCCGTTGAAATCTCATTTCGGGCTCTTTGCACCAACGGTGTGTCCTCCCTGAGGATTATTTTTCCCTGTGCTTCCTTACAGATCTAGCAAAGGGCACTTAGTCTTTACTTTATGCAGAAGCTGTGCTGAGCTGATTCACCACAGCAATGTGGAGCGCTCTCTGACTGGAGTCTGGTCATCTCCTGAGAGTCTGAAGGCTGTGGAGAAGGGTTACAGAGTAGCAGAGGTGTGGCATTTCAAAGGATACAGATGCTGTCAGCAGGCAAAAATACATTGACGACTACGCTGAAAATCAGGGCATTGTCTTAGAGCCTACAAATATCACATTAAACCGTGCAAAGCCGTGCTTGAATTCCTTATGGGGGAAATTGAGCCAGAGATGTAATTCAGACTGAAATAGTGAGAAACCCTGAATATCTTTTCAAGCTGTTATTTTCAAGAACTAGAGAGGTAAAATATTTTACTTTTCTGAACGACAATGTGGCGCTGATTCAGCACTGCATGTGACATTCAGCCACTGCGCCGCTAGAGGCGCTCCTGGGTTTTTGGTGTGGGTCATCACCTGAGTTTGATTTCTTGGCTGTGTAAGTTGACCCACCTGTTGTATTTAAGTTGTGTTATTCATGTCACCCATTGTTAGTATGTATTTGGCCGTAGCTTTGAAGCTACACAAGTTACGTGAGTTAAAAAGAGTTTTGTTTAAGTGAAGTTCTGGTTTTCTTTGATGTCCTGTCCTTTTGTTCCCTGTGAGGTTTGTAAGTCTCTGGTGTCTTCATGTTCCAGGTTTAGCTTAGTTTTGCCCGTTTGCAACTGAGCCTATTTAGTGAGCCGGCGTTAGACCGTGCTGTAGTTTAGTCCTGAGTTGTTTCGAGTGCGAACATTTAAACAGATACATCTCAAATTTATTACAAGTGGTGACATAATATTATCAGCAAGGAAGAAAGGACAGAGCAGCGGTGAGAGGTCGCCTGGTCTCCTGCAGGAGTGAGAACCCCATCGTCCCAGACAGCAAGTCATCCATCGGTCTGTGGGGCTCTGCCCCTCTAAGGCTGAGGCACGAGCTTATAGACCCTGATCCTACGTCAGCTAGACATCTGGTTTCGTTCTAACTTCTGGCCTGATACCACTGGCCAACAATAAGTGTTTACTCAAAAGTAAATGTCTGTTTCCTGGAGTCTATCCCAGACATTCTTTAGACAACGACTCTGCCAAAATACAAGGGTTATAGTACAGTCACTGCACCTTAACATGACCAGAACAGATTGTTGACTGCCTGTATAATAATATATACTATATAATATGATACATAAATATACTACAAATCCCTTCCTCATGGGCATTTTAATGCCCATCCACCTTAAAAGTGAGAGGCCAAAAAGCTCCTCTTTAACTTATCATACTGCATTACATTTAATAGACATGAACTTAACTTCAACATTAAGATGACAAAGCATCTTAGTAAAAATCTGTAGTAAATAGAACACCTAAGCTCTTCTTTCAGCTCCTACAGGTGATCCTCACACGCTGCCTGTAAAGTACATTCATTAATACATATTACAGCTTTTCTTCCACATAAGTGTCCTCTTTATCACAACAGATTCTTCACAGACTCCAGAGTGACCACAGTCAATCATGAAGGTCTGTGCTCCCATATCGTCACTGCATCTGCAATTCAGCTCATGTACGTGCAAATTCAAACATCAGTGTATATCAACGATGCAGCTAAGGGCGGCGCTCCGCCCACATACAGTAGCCGTGTTGGTCAGCGCAGCCCCACAATATTAGGTGGGTGAGGATTGTAGGTGTAGCTGGAATTGGAATATTGGACTCTTCATCAGCTCCTTCGGCTCCATCGACTCCTCCTCCATCCGTCACGGTTGTTCTGGAAGCTGTGGCACTGCACCCTCTGCGTTGTCCTCGGAACCTCATCTGATGCCCTGCCTTTCCGCTAGCGACCCAGTTGGCCCAGCTCGCCTTCTCGTAGAACACAGAGTGCCTCATTTCTGGACCGTTCAGGGCTCCTGCACACTTCTGCTGCACCATCCTCTGTCCCCCTCAGACTGGTGCTCCAGCTGTGACCTGAGAGCTGAAGATCTGCACTATAGTGCAGCATAACCATCCTACAGAGCTAGGGTTAGGGTTAGGCTGAATAAACATACAGTTTGCTTTTTGTTCCAGGTCGTCGCTGTAGAAATCAAAAGATCAGAGAATAGAAAAACCCACAGTCGTAGCAGGTCATAAGACACACCCTCCTCTGATACTGAAGTAACCTGTGGAGGGAGGTTAAAAGTAGGAGAGAAGTTGGTTAGGAAAGAAAATTAGTTTAAGCGAGATGTTTATGCTGACACAGTTTCTCCACTGCTGCTCTGTGTAGAGAGAAGGGTTGAAGTTGTTATTGTGAGCTTCCTGTGTACAACAACACACTGAGATGCAGAATAAAAATGGTTAAACCCTCATTATATAAAATCAACAACAATAAAACATCATCGACACGCGTCATGGTCAGTCCATAGAGCATATATCAGTCAGTTATGTCACTGTCATGACCTCAGGGTTTTTATCATACACGTGAGCTAAGAGAGAAACCTCTTGCTCTATGAGAACTATAATTTAGAAAGGCTAGCCTGTGACTTTGTTCTGCTAAATGAGTTAGCAGTGTCACTCAGGGCCCATCAGTGATCCGGAGTTTGATCTTCTTCGTCCTCTTCTTTCCTGCAATGAAACAACTTAGCCCTCCTGCGTATATAAATAATCTGTTTCACATAGAAACTTGGTTAATGCATTACCCACTATTCTGTCGAGCAAAACACTATTCTGTCGAGCGAAGCTTCATGCAATGTTAGTTTATGTGTTTATGCATTTTTTATTTTCAAGCTACACACTAAAATGCAAGGTTCACAGTACGTTTTTCATCGCTCTCTTGTCATTATCACATTTACACTTTATTTTTCATTCATTCCTTGATTTCCCTTAACTCCTTTCCTCCCTCACACACCCTGCTACCATCTCTTTTCATCTCACTCCACTATGAGTCCCGTTGTGAGATCATACTTTTCTCTGTAGTGCAAGCGATTTACACACCAAGTCAAATTTTGTATCAGCTCAAACATACACTTGCCTCCATCGACTAAGTTCATCTAAGTGATCATACAAATTATATTATGCCTAAGAGAAAAACGGAGCAATAGGCCCTAAGCCAACCACACGTCATGTTGACAGAAAACATACAGTATAAGACGTAGAAACATTTCCTAATCAGGGAGAACCAAAGCTATAGCCTTCTAAGCCCTTTAACACTAGGCAACCATGGAGCCACCATGAATCTACTATGCCTTTTATAAACAGATAAATGTCCATTGAAGTTGTAGCCAATTAAGATGGCTAACTACAATAACACTAGCAAAACCCTTAGTAATAATTTCCTACACTTATGTATTTATCCTTACCGGGGACTATATAATCAATCCCTGAATAAAACTGAGTGAAATTAAGGACGATGTCAATAGAAGGAACAAGAATGTTTAGACCTTAATAACTACAACATCAACACGAACTAATCTCATTATGAACACAGAATCACTGCATTGTAGGAAACTTTATTGAATTCAAGAAGCACTGCAGATGCATGCATTAAGTGACTTTATGACAAAATTAACGTAAAGATTAAATAAGCTGAATCCTCACAAACTATCAGAACACATTGGACGGTAACACAACCTGTTGAATCTGTTGCACAGAGCAATAAAACTAGAAACACAATTAATCACTGCTGCATCTAATTACAATTTCCCCCCATTACTATCTAGTGACAACATAACAGCTGTGGATGATAACTGAAATATCGTAACTTATTAAAGAAAGTCCATATAAACCTGCATACAGTCAAACCTCTTGGAGGATAAAGCACCGTCACTGTTGCTACTCAGTCTCTTCCCCAGACCTCCTCCTTCCATGCTGTAAAGAACACCACAGCCCTGTCACATTTGTTTAAGGCCTGCAGACTGATGACATCTATGTTACCTGTTAACAAAAGGATGAAAAAAAATACACTGAGACCTGGTTCACACATTGCTAAATGTGTCTTCTGCTCTGTCGGAATATATTAGTGATAGTGATGATAAGAAATAAGTGGAACCTCATCCCATAAACATGTCAAGGTGATCATTAAAACTGCAGCCCCACTTAAACAGTAGACGTAGTGTGCAAATACTAAGTGTAGTGTAGTGAACTGTAGCTGCTTGCAGCTCCACAATCTGTAGCATTACAATACAGTACTATAGAAGGCTAAGCATTGTTACAACAGTTACATCTTGTGGGTTCTGAATGGTTTGGTTTTTCTATCTATTGGAGAACTGGCACAGTAGCAGTGAAAGGCACACCTGGTTTTAGTCACCTTAAAGTTTGATGTTTTCTGTAACACATGAGAGCATGATGTGTTATACTAGCTTACATATTGTAGGGATCAAACTGCTGTTTACTGTATGAGGGAAACATTTACAATCTCCTCAAATTCCCTTTTTAGCTGATTGACCTCCTCAGATACTTCACTCACTTTATGGTATGGGGGAGGCACTTCCTACAGTGTTGAGGCTTGTCTAGTGAAACTTTCGTACCTCAATAATGTGAATGAGTCATTACCAATATCATGAGACAACTGTCTACAGTTAGTGTTAGTTAGATAGATGAAATGAGGCATGTCTCAAAGTCTGGTGCACATAGTCTCTTCATCCACATACTTCACATTCACATTGTTTTTAACACCGTCAACCACTGAGCATCAGGTGGAGCATTTGTCAGCAGAGTGATTGAATTGGGAACTTTATCTTGAAATATTCTCTATACCTTTGTCTTTCCCTTGCCTAGTGTGGTGGAAATTTCCCATAAAGAAGCAGATGAGAGAGTTGTCCTTTTGTGCGATTTATTGAAATAATAAAGAAAATAAAAATAATGGGGAAAGCAAATAAAAAGCATGGATGTTGATCGTGCACATCAACAAACCAAAAACCAGCTGGGGAGATCAGTGCACACACCACGAAGGTCTGATGCAAAGAGCCCACGATCCTCAAGTTGCTTCTTCCTTTTAGCTTCTCTGTCCGACTAGGGTGGAATGTCTTTCTAACCCAATCAAATTACATGCACCATCTCCTCCCTGTCGCAGTGTGTGAAGATATTTACATTCTCACACCTGCATTGCTGACGTCCAACTATCTGTGAGAAAGGAGCACCAAGTCTCAACAGAGAGAGACACAACTCTCTGACCTTGGGTTTGGGAGCTAGAGTTGAGAGTCAGGCAGAGACAACCATTGAACAATCTAGGTCAAATGTCAAATGCATACAGTAAGACAAAACATAAGATATTAATTGCAGAACATAATTCATAAATCATATAATAACTGCATAGAAATAAGGAAGAGACATAGAAATAAGGAAGAGACAATTTTTCCCATAACACTCCCCCCTTTTGATTACACATTAATCAACCACTAAGAAGAAAAAATGTCAACATCACATTCTGTAATAATAAAAGACCCTTGCAAATGAAACAATAAGGGTATTAACTCATCAAGATTCAAAATACACCTTCACATAAAATGCAAGTAACTTAGGGACAAAAGGTTCGGAGCTGTTTTTGGTGGGTAGTTATACAAGAATAACCTCTGTATGAGCATGTGAAGAAAATAAGTCAATAGTCATATTTGTATCAGATTATATTTTGTGATCAGATAGCCTAAGACCATCGTCAAAGTCATTAAGTGAATTAGAGTTGGGGTTTTTGAACATAGTGCATTGTGTCATTTGATACAAGAGTGTTGCTGAGGTCGCACGCATGATGAGACCTCTAACCAGTGGGATAACTTTCAGATCTTTAATTGGTCTAGAATAAATACGAGAATCTGGGATTTAACCAGAATGATGATGCATATTTCCGCTTGTGTTGTCTTTCATCTGTAGATGATGGATAAAAACTAATTGTAGCAGTGAATAAAGTTATTGAGAGCAATTCAAACACCAAGTCAACTTCAGGATATTTAACCTCAGTGTTGTTGTGAAATGTTCTCATTCAAAAATAGTGTGTAAAGTTACATAAAAACATCATATGATAAAGGCAATAATCAGAGTAACATAAAATGTCTAACACAACAAGGTCACAATTGATGTCTTGTAACAATCTGCTTCGTCCTGTTGAACAGTAGCGTTAGATTGTTTCCAACCTGTGTGTTGAAGTATTGCCAGTTCGTTGGAGTTCTTCAGGTTGTGATCAGCTGATCACAGAGACACTTGGGATTCGTTACCACCGCCAGGTTTCCTCCCAATGTCGTCTGAGTCACTGTCACTCCCGTGATGTGAAGAGTCTACACGTCGTCCAGCGTCGGCAACTCAAGGCTGCTCGAGTGTGTGTTTTCTCAGGAACGTGTGTGTAGATGTTGGTCAGACAGTGTGATTCACCGGCGCAGCTTCAGGCGGCGCTTGGCTCACACCTTTAGCTGAACGGTCAACGCAGCCTCGCCTCAGTGCGTGTGTGAGCACAGCGAGGGTCGTTCTTCTCAATTCTTTTCTTTAGTGGTGAATTCTCCATGAGATGTAGATGGAGGGTCGTCTGTCGGAACCGGGACCTTCCTGGATGGAGTTGGATCCAAGTCACTCTTTCTGCGATCTTTACAGCTGTGTGGGTCGTCAGAAGGACCTGGAAGGGGCCTCACCACCGTTTGGAGTCCCAATGCTTCCTCCTGAACTCCTTAACGATCACCAGTGCCCTGGTTGGATGGTGTATAATGGTCCTGTCGACTGTTTTCACCTGTTGGTAAATCTGAATTTTGGGGAAAAGGTGTTTGGGCGTCACGGCTGCCCTCAGGCCAAAACCAGACTCCATGGCTACAGGTGGAACCATTGGTCAGCCAGAGTCTGCGTTCCTGTGAGGTAGAAAATGTTTAAAGCACAGGGAGATGAGGAAGGAGAGGGTAGAGAGAGTTGGAGAGGGAAATGAGGATCAGGAGAGGGAGGGGTTGTTGGGCAGTGACCTTCGCAGCAGCGTCTGCAGCTGCATGTCAGCAGAAACAAAGTTGTCAATGATGGTGTGAGTCGGATAGTTACAAACAGCATTAGCTGTAGGCAGCAGGACAGCGTCCAGCAAAGCAGAACCTAATCATGATGTGAGATAGGTTTGCAATCAGACTTCAAAAGCTTTGTATGCTTCCACAGAGCATCTGTGGAGTCTGTGTAGATGGTAACAGACTCTCCTTCTGCTGGTTTACCAGCTTCAGTCAATACAATCAACTCTGCAGCCTAAGCAGAGTAGTGTCTTAGCAAAGCACTAGACTTCAAGACAGCCTCTTGATAGTAACATTCATCGCGTAGGGTCAGATCAGGAAGACCCAAAGTAGGAGCCGACTGAAGAGCAAGCATGAGGTCAGTGAACGTTTTTCAGCCTCAGATGTCCACGTGAGAAAAGAAGTGGACGATGAAAACGTCTGCATCAGAACCCTGAGTGGGGCCTCAAAGACAGTAAAGTTAAGAATAAAGTTCCTACAATAAGAACAAAAACCTAGAAAAGACATCAGCTGTTTATACGTGCACGGTTTAGGCAGGTTTCAAATTGCTTCAACTCTGTTGGGTGAGATGGATTTGCCATCAGCTGTAATTACAATGACCCAGAAAATAACCTTTGTCTGAACGAACTGTAACTTAGGCAGGCTTTGTGGCCTGTAGCATCCAATGTTTCAGTAGCTTATTGGTGTCTGCAGTAACGCCATCTATGGCTTCCTTTCAGAGGGTGTTGTTGTTTACATGGTCTGTGGTCAGATTTAGGTGTGATGACCACTGGTTCACATCCTCTGATCAAACCTACATCATGTCTGTGTGTGAGCCACAGGGAACCAGGGCTTCCTGTAAGACTGAGTGTTGGGTCAGAGCGTCCTCTGAAAAATAAACATAAAAGCAAAAGCATGTAATGTGGGTAAATACGTCACATGGGGTCGGAAGTCGTTCACCAGTCTCCACCCCGTTGACATCTGTTCACGAAAGGACCCACGTCCTGTCATCTGTCTCCATCATGTTTTCACAGAGGGACATGTGGAGCTGTGGAATAAAAATCTAAAATCTTTTTGTTCGTTAGTAAAAGAAATTGCAAGCGCAGACCTGTGTTTATCCCAAAAGAGGGAAGTTGAGGTCAGTTTGTGTGTGTGTGTGAAATCATAACTCTTCAAACCTCTCATCAGGACCAGAAGACACATGTGCTGTACAGGACAGGTCAGATGCGTCTCTGGAGGTCGTATTACATGGAAACAAGCTGTGATGCAGCCTGTGTGAGGGCCTCAGTTACAGCCCCCCCTCAGCAGCCAATGATAAGAGTACAGCTGAGCTGAAGTTAACACCAACAAAAGAGGGATTATTTAGAATGTTTGTAGATGTAACCTGCACTCCGTCTGTATGGGGTGCCAAATGTAAAAGTAGCACCTATAACTAGTTTTTTCACATTTAACTAAATGACACAACATGTTTTCTCACATTTAGTTAAATGTGCAAAAGTCTAAATGTAAATGTTAAATGTAAATGTTAAATGTTAAATGTAAATGTTAAATGTAAATGTTAAATGTTGGCCGAGTGTAAAACTCAATATTCATGAATGGGCAAGTAGATTCTATCCCTACCCTCAAACAGCGCTGGTCTCAGATCAGAGAAGCAAACTCAATCACCTCAAACAGTGCGCGCAAACCCCGCCCACATCTGATCTGGAAACTTTTGTTTTTAGCCTGGACGTAACTTCGGCTAGCTAGTATAGTTAGCCAACTAATTCTCCACCGGCGCCACAGAAATATTTTTTTTAAACCTACTTGACTCCTCATTAATGGTGTTTACGACAGAACGGCAGTTTGAAGCGGAGCCTCAGCCCGCACACCTGCCGTTACAGCCTCTCCCCCAACGGGAGGGAGTCGGAGCTGGCGGCCATGATGGCTTCGATTTCAGGCTTCTCTCCAGTATTTTCGTGCACTGATCCAGAGTCAGATGTGGGCGGAGCTATGAGTACTGTTTGACGTGTTTGAGTTCGCGTCTCTGATCTGAGACCAGCGCTGTTTGAGGGTAGGGATGGAGTCTACTTGCCCATTCATGAATATTCAGTTTTACACTCGCCAACATTTAACATTTAGATTTAACATTTAACATTTAGATTTAACATTTAGATTTAACATTTAACATTTACATTTATATTTAACATTTACATTTAGACTTTTGCACATTTAACTAAATGTGAGAAAACATGTTGTGTCATTTAGTTAAATGTGAGAAAACTAGCTATAGGTGCTCCTTTTACATTTGGCACCCCATACGTCTGGAGTGGAAATCAATCAAATACCTGATTTACTGGGCACAAGTTTGAAAGCAACAATAAATGTTAAGGTGTCTTGATGTCAGATGTTGCACAAGACAGTGAAAGACTAAGTTGTTCTTTAATAGTCTGGTACGTACAGTAATTATTATTACTTCTCTCTAATAGTCGTCTTCCCTTTAATAATCATTAATAGTCTGTTTCAGTCGGTTTCAGTCTTCCTATAGTCTGGTCTGTTTTTCTACAGTCTGGTTTTATTTTGTTTTCTTCTAGTCTGGCCAGACAAACCTATAGTGTGCACAAATCTTTTTAGAAACATGGAGGATTTTATTACTGAATTTGTTGCAAGTTAAAATAGTTTAAACCCATCAGACTGTAAAGTTATGCAGCAGTTGTCATTTAGCTGTTTGTCATCATTTTAAAATCACTCTGTGGGATTTTTTTGAGCAAAAAGCGATTCTTCATTGCAAGCAGATAAGCATGAACATGAATTTGAGCGCGTATCAGCTGTAAGCGTGTTTCTTCATTGCGTGTATGAATGTGTGTGTGTGTTTGCTGTACCGTCTTCTACGTCACGTGAAAAGGAAACCTCATTTACCCGGTCTGTCACCCACACACACTGATTCCTCATCTGACTCAGCCCACAGTAAGCTAACTGCTCTGTCATGCAGATCACTTTCACTGCAGGAATTTCCAATTGAGATTTTCTGTTTTTTAAACAAACGTCGGGCAGTTCTAATAACTCATCCCTTTCCACTGCCCTGTCTGTCCCTTCTAGATCAGCTACAGGGTGAACTGGCTTCTTTGTCCGTAATGGTTTTATTTCTTCTGCATTCATCTAGGACGCATCTGAAAGAGAAATAAACATTGGTTAAAAAACATAGGGGCAGTTCTGACTACAAATGTTTTGTGAAATAAAAAGGACTGCTGCTTTACTTGTCAGGCTTTTGCAGATATCAGACCCACATGCACAGCGCAGACAGGTTGGTGGTTTAAGAGGTGACAGTCTTTATTACGTAACTTAAGGCAAGGCAAGCAGAGTTATACACAGGTGCTCTCAGACGTGAGCACCAAAGGAGCAGGCTCTAATCTTGGTCAAACGGTCAGGTACGTTACCAGTTTTTCCACGGAAAAAGTACAGGCAAGAAGCAGGCAGGCTTGATTTCGAGATAACTGTCAGGTGTGCGTGATTAACTGGGAATGACATGGAAACAGCTGAGACGTGGGTGAGACAAGAAGTGCTTCAAAATAAAACCGGAAACGGGACTAAGACATGACATACTGTCTTAGGAACATGCACATAAGATCCATCCATCCATCTATTTTCATCCGCTTATCCGGGGCCGGGTCGCGGGGGCAGCAGTCTAAGCAGAGAGTTCCAGACTTCCCTCTCCCCGGACACTTCCTCCAGCTCTTCCGGTGGGACCCCAAGACGTTCCCAGGCCAGCCGAGAGACGTAGTCTCTCCAGCAAGTCCTAGGTCTTCCTCGGGGCCTCCTACCGGTGGGACATGCCCGGAACACCTCCCCAGGGAGGCGTTCAGGAGGCATCCGAACTAGATGCCCGAGCCACCTCAGCTGGCTCCTCTCGATGAGGAGGAGCAGCGACTCTACTCCGAGCTCCTCCCGGGTGACAGAGCTCCTCACCTTATCTCTAAGGGAGCGCCCAGCCACCCTGCGGAGGAAGCTCATTTCAGCCGCTTGTATCCGTGACCTTGCCCTTTCGGTCATGACCCAAAGCTCATGACCATAGGTGAGGGTAGGAACGTAGATTGACCGGTAAATTGAGAGCTTTGCCTTTCGGCTCAGCTCCCTCTTCACCACGACGGACCGATACACCGACCGCATTACTGCAGCCGCCGCACCGATCCGTCTGTCAAACTCACGCTCCCTCCTTCCCTCACTCGTGAACAAGACCCCAAGATACTTAAACTCCTCCACTTGAGGCAGGAACTCTTCTCCAACCTGGAGAGAGCAAACCACCTTTCCGGTCGAGAACCATGGCCTCAGATTTGGAGGAACTGATTCTCATCCCAGCCGCTTCACACTCAGCTGCAAACCGCACCAGCGCACGCTGGAGGTCCTGGCCTGATGAAGCCAACAGGACAACATCATCTGCAAAAAGCAGAGATGCAATCCTGTGGTCCCCAAACCAGACCTCCTCCGGCCCCTGGCTGCGCCTAGAAATTCTGTCCATAAAAATAATGAACAGAACCGGTGACAAAGGGCAGCCCTGCCGAAGTCCAACATGCACCGGGAACAGGTCTGACTTATTGCTGGCAATGCGAACCAAGCTCCTGCTCCGGTTGTACAGAGACCGAACAGCCCTTAGCAAAGGGCCCTGGACTCCATATTGCCCGAGCACCCCCCACAGGATGTCACGAGGGACGCGGTCGAATGCCTTCTCCAGATCCACAAAGCACATGTAGACTGGTTGGGCAAACTCCCACAAACCCTCAAGCACCCTGCTGAGGGTATAAAGCTGGTCCAGCGTTCCACGACCAGGCCGAAAACCACATTGTTCCTCCTGTATCCGAGGTTCGACTATCGGCCGAATTCTCCTCTCCAGTACCCTGGCATAGACTTTCCCAGGGAGGCTGAGAAGCGTGATCCCCCTATAGTTGGAACACTCTCCTGTCCCCCTTTTTGTAAAGAGGGACAACCACCCCGGTTGTCCAGTCCAGAGGAACTGTCCCCCTCCTCCACGCGATGTTGCAGAGGCGTGTCACCCAAGACAGCCCCACAACATCCAGAGACTTGAGGTATTCAGGACGGATCTCAACCACCCCCGCTGCTCTGCCACCGAGGAGCTTACTAACTACCTCGGTGACCTCAGTCTGGGTGATGGGCGAGTCTGCCTCTGAGTCCCCTGCCTCTGCTTCCTCAGCAGAAGGCATGTCGGAGGGGTTGAGGAGATCCTCAAAGTACTCCTTCCACCGTCCGATAACATCCCCAGTTGAGGTCAACAGCTCCCCACCTCCACTGAAAACAGAGTTGGTAAAGAACTGCTTCCCCCTCCTGAGGCGCCGGACGGTTTGCCAGAATCTCTTTGAGGCCGAGCGATAGTCCTCCTCCATGGCCTCCCCGAACTCCTCCCAAGCCCGAGTTTTTGCCTCCGCAACGGCACGGGCTGCAGCACGCTTGGCCTGCCGGTACCCATCAGCTGCCTCAGGAGTCCTACAGGTCAACCATACCTGGTAGGACTCCTTCTTCAGCTTGATGGCGTCCCTTACCTCCGGCGTCCACCACCGGGTTCGGGGATTACCACCACGACAGGCACCGGAGACCCTGCGTCCACAGCTCCGAACGGCCGCGTTGACAATGGAGACGGAGAACATGGTCCACTCGGACTCTATGTCTCCCACCTCCCTCGGAATCTGGTCGAAGCTCTCCCGGAGGTGTGAGTTAAAGGTCCGTCTGACAGAGGGTTCAGCCAGGCGTTCCCAACAGACCCTCACAATACGTTTGGGCCTGCCAAGTCGTTCCAGCCTCCTTCTCTGCCAGCGGATCCTACTCACCACCAGGTGGTGATCAGTTGACAGCTTAGCCCCTCTCTTCACCCGAGTGTCCAAAACATATGGCCGAAGGTCAGGTGAAACGACTACAAAGTCTATCATCGACCTCCGGCCTAGGGTGTCCTGGTGCCATGTGCACCGATGGACACCCTTATGTTCGAACATGGTGTTAGTTATGGCCAAACTGTGCCTAGCACAGAAGTCCAATAACACAACACCATTCGGGTTCAGATCAGGGAGGCCGTTCCTCCCAATCACGCCTCTCCAGGTATCACTGTCGTTACCTACGTGGGCATTGAAATCTCCCAGAAGAACGATGGGGTCCCCAGTTGGAGCGCTTACCAACACTCCCTCCAGGGACCCCAAGAAGGCCGGGTACTCCACACTGCCATTCGGCCCGTAAGCACAAATGACGGTGAGTGACCTATCCCCCACCCGAAGGCGCAGGGAAGCGACCCTCTCGTCCACCGGGGAAAACTCCAACACATGGCGACTAAGCTGGGGAGCTATGAGCAAGCCCACACCAGCCCGCCGCCTCTCACCGCAGGCAACTCCAGAGTAGAAAAGGGTCCAGCCCCTCTCAAGGAGTTGGGTTCCAGAGCCCAGGCTGTGTGTGGAGGTGAGCCCGACTATTTCTAGCCGGTACCGCTAGAAGTGCAATTCATTATTCATATGTAAAATGAAAATTGAATAACGTCTTTTCATGCTGTGTTTCGTTTCCGTAAATCGGCAAAACACATTTGCGATATACTGATTTACTCATTCTCCTTTTCTCCACTTTCAAAACGAAATAAGAAAAAGGGAAACCGGGGGCGGGGCCAGTCGCCGGACTTTCAAATTAAAACGCCAAAGGGCATTTGAAGCGCAACATCGGCAAATATTTGTAACTCTTGAAGGATTGCGGTCGTGTTTTGACACACAATGAGACCCACATTGTTAACATTAATCAACGTAACAATCATTTATTTAAATCATTTGTTTAACCAAGTGCTGACAACTGTCGATTACGTTACGACTCATGGCGTTTGCTAAAGGAATGACAGGTCAGTCAGCTCGCCACCGTCGGGTCACTTACAGAATCACCTGTCAACAAAGCTAAGTTTTTGGGGCATCCTGCTTCATTAGACTGCAGCGACATCAAGACCTTGTCGACACCTGATGAGGAAGAATTTAGCGCATCTGCGGTGTTCCGGTGATTTTCCGTTCATAATGAGACTGAAATCGCGTCCTCCTGCTTGGCCGGTTGATGCTCTTATGCCCAGGAAGACGCTCTAATGTTGTGCCGATCTTTGCAAGTATTCTAAACAGTGATTTATTACAGTTTATTGTGGCTGTTTAGACATGCTCCATCATTGGACTTCCTGTCTCAGAGCACTGCTTTACCTGCGGGAGAATAACAGCCACTCAACCTGCCTCACAATAACTGAACTCATTGTGAGCCATGACTGCCCTAATGTGCATCGCATCATCTTTGTGAGGCAGATTCTGTGGCAAAGTGTGTGATCAGATGATCTGTCACGCAACATCAAGGTGTTACTGTATGTACAGAGCAGATTGAGCAGAGTGACAGGATCTTTTTATTTTTTGGTTTAGTAGTTATCATACCTTGCATTGAACATCTAATGTGCAGATGACAGATGAATCAGAAACAACAGTGCATCCTGGAACACTGTGGCCTCATCTCTTGTAATGCTGTCCCAAATCGTAGCTCTGCATGCTGTTGTTCTTCTGGGGTGTGGAAGGGATTTTGGCCAAAAGAGGACATTCGTGTCATGATGACTGTCTCTCTTCCTCACATACAGTCAGGACCATAAATATTTGGACAGAGACACAATTCTTCTAATTTTGTTTCTGTACATTACCACAGTGAATTTCAAATGAAACAACTCAGATGCCATTGAAGTGGAGACTCTCAGCTTTAATTCCATGGGTTGAACAAAAAGATTGCATAAAAATGTGAAAAACTAAAGCATTTATTAAACACAATCCCTTCATTTCATGGGCTCGTAAGTAATTGGACAATTGACTTCCATGCTATTGCATGGGCAGGTGTGGACAATTCCCTTGTTATGTCATTATGAGTGAAGCAGATAAAAGGCCTGGAGTTGATTAGAGGACTCGTGTTTGCATTTTGAAGATTTTGCTGTGAACAGACAACATGCGGTCAAAGGAGCTCTCCATGCAGGTGAAACGAGCCATCATTAAGCTGAGAAAACAGAAAAAAACCATGGGAGAAATTGCTACAGTATTAGGAGTGGCAAAATCAACAGTGTGGTACATCCTGAGAAAGAAAGAAAGCACTGGTGAACTTAGCAACGCAAAAAGACCTGGACGTCCACGGAAGACAACAATGGTGGATGATCGCAGAATCATTTCCATGGTGAAGAGGAACCCATTCACAACAGCCAACCAAGTGAACAACACTCTTCAGGAGGTAGGCGTATCAATATCCAAGTCTACCATAAAGAGAAGACTGCATGAAAGTAGATACAGAGGGTACACTGCAAGGTGCAAGCCACTCATTAGCCTCAAGAATAGGAAGGCCAGATTGGACTTTGCTAGAAAGGAACTAAAAAAGCCAGCACACTTCTGGAAAAACATTCTTTGGACAGATGAAACCAAAATCAACCTCTACCAGAATGATGGCAAGAGAAAAGTATGGAGAAGGCGTGGAGAAGCTCATGATCCAAAGCACACTACATCATCAGTAAAACACTGTGGAGGCAGTGTGATGGCCTGGGCGTGCATGGCTGCTAGTGGCACTGGGACACTAGTGTTTATTGATGACGTGACACAGGACAGAAGCAGCCGAATGAATTCTGAGGTGTTCAGAGACATACTGTCTGCGCAGATCCAGGTGAATGCAGTCAAACTGATTGGGCGGCATTTCATAATACAGATGGACAACGACCCAAAACATACAGCCAAAGCAACTCAGGAGTTTATTGAAGCAAAGAAGTGGAATATGCTTGAATGGCC
The DNA here is from genome assembly GCF_900634795.4 of Betta splendens. NCBI lineage: Eukaryota > Metazoa > Chordata > Actinopteri > Anabantiformes > Osphronemidae > Betta > Betta splendens. The sequence goes on along the minus strand of NC_040889.2, from coordinate 145,623 downwards.
AAGTCAGTCACCTGATCTTAACCCAATTGAGCATGCATTTCACTTGTTGAAGACTAAACTGCAGACAGAAAGGCCCACAAACAAACAGCAACTGAAAGCCGCTGCAGTAAAGGCCTGGCAGAGCATTCAGAAGGAGAAAACCCAGCATCTCGTGATGTCCATGAGTTCAAGACTTCAGGCTGTCATTGCCAACAAAGAGTTTTCAACCAAATATTAGTAATGACCATTTTATTTTCAGTTATTTCATTTGTCCAATTACTTACGAGCCCATGAAATGAAGGGATTGTGTTTAATAAATGCTTTAGTTTTTCACAGTTTTATGCAATCTTTTTGTTCAACCCATGGAATTAAAGCTGAAAGTCTGCACTTCAATGGCATCTGAGTTGTTTCATTTAAAATTCACTGTGGTAATGTACAGAAAGAAAATTAGAAGAAATTTGTCTCTGTCCAAATATTTATGGTCCTGACTGTAGGTCATAGGACTGCATTACAAGAGGTGAACCCACAGTGTTCCAGAATGCACTGTTGTTTCTGATTCATCTGTCATCCTGATCTGAGGAAAACAGTCTGTAGCTCTTTTAGCAACATGTTTTCAAATAATTAGGCCATTGTTTTATGTTTCTATGCTGATAGATAATATTACATTTTACATGTTCTATAAAGTTCAGCCTTGATGTTGAAGATTTTGTGAGTTGGCAGATTTAAACTTGGTAAATAAACATTGGTTAAAAACATAGGGGCAGTTCTGACTACAAATGTTTTGTGAAATAAAAAGGACTGCTGCTTTACTTGTCAGGCTTTTGCAGATATCAGACCCACATGCACAGCGCGGACAGGTTGGTGGTTTAAGAGGTGACAGTCTTTATTACGTAACTTAAGGCAAGGCAAGCAGAGTTATACACAGGTGCTCTCAGACGTGAGCACCAAAGGAGCAGGCTCTAATCTTGGTCAAACGGTCAGGTACGTTACCAGTCTTTCCACGGCAAAATTACAGACAAGGAGCAGGCAGGCTTGATTTCGAGATAACTGTCAGGTGTGCGTGATTAACTGGGAATGACATGGAAACAGCTGAGACGTGGGTGAGACAAGAAGTGCTTCAAAATAAAACCGGAAACGGGACTAAGACACGACATACTTTCTTAGGAACATGCACATAAGATATTCAATGCAAGGTAGATAGATAGATAGATAGATAGAATACCTTTATTGTCCCGCGATGGGGAAATTACCAAGTTGCAACAGCACAGAGACATATAGACATATATACAGAAGAAACAACACAATAATAATTACAAGAAATTAGAACATCATGCACATATAACAATGAGGTAAGGTGACTGCACCAAACAAAGTGAGTAAGATATTAAAGTGACTGGTGCAATTGCTCTGTATATGTAGCATGTGTGTGGCAGTGTGGTAGAAATGTGCACCCTGTTATAATTGTTCATTATAAAATCTGACAGCAGCAAGAAGGAAAGACCTGCGGAATCTCTCGTTCCCACAGCGAGGGCGGATCAGTCTGTCACTGAATCTGCTCTCCAGGGCAGACAGTGTGTCCTGCAGTGGGTGGGACTCGTGGTCCAGCATGGATGTGAATTTTGCCAGAACTGTTCTGTGTCCCACCTCCCTCACTGACTCCAGAGTGCAGGACAGAGCTGGACTTCCTAATGACCTTATCCAGCTTCTTCCTTCCTGTGATGCTGCTGCTCCAGCAGACGACTGTACAGGACGGCTGATGACACCACAGAGTCATAGAAAGTCCTCAGGAGTGTTCCCTTCAGTCCAAACAACCTCAGCCTTCTTAGTAGGTAGAGTCTGCTCTGACCCTTCCTGTACAGTGCGTCTGTGTTGTTAGTCCAGTCTAGTTTGTTGTTAAGGTGAACACCCAGGTACAGTCCAATCTCTCTGGATGTTCATTCCCTGAATGTTCACTGGAGGAGGGGGTGTAGACTGACATCTGCCGAAGTCTACCACCATCTCCTTTGTCTTCTCTGCATTGATTAGAAGGCGGTTCTGCTGACACCAGTCCACAAAGGTTTGTGTCAGTTCTCTGTACTCTGCGTCATCATCGTCAGTGATAGGTCTAACAATTGCAGAGTCATCAGAGAACTTTTGCAGAACACAGCCAGATGAGTTGTGTCTGAAGTCTGCAGTGTAGAGGGTGAAGAAGAAGGGGGCCAGGACAGTCCCCTGGGGGGCTTCATTACTGCAGGTCAGAGTGTCTCACAAAGATGATACGATGCACATTAGGGCAGTCATGGCTCACAATGAGTTCAGTTATTGTGAGGCAGGTTGAGTGGCTGTTATTCTCCCGCAGGTAAAGCAGTGCTCTGAGACAGGAAGTCCAATGATGGAGCATGTCTAAACAGCCACAATAAACTGTAATAAATCACTGTTTAGAATACTTGCCAAGATCGGCACAACATTAGAGCGTCTTCCTGGGCATAAGAGCATCAACCGGCCAAGCAGGAGGACGCGATTTCAGTCTCATTATAAACGGAAAATCACCGGAACACCGCAGATGCGCTAAATTCTTCCTCATCAGGTGTCGACGAGGTCTTGATGTCGCTGCAGTCTAATGAAGCAGGATGCCCCAAAAACTTAGCTTTGTTGACAGGTGATTCTGTAAGTGACCCGACGGTGGCGAGCTGACTGACCTGTCATTCCTTTAGCAAACGCCATGAGTCGTAACGTAAACGACAGTTGTCAGCACTTGGTTAAATAGCTTGGTTAAATAAATGATTTAAATAAATGATTGTTACGTTGATTAATGTTAACAATGTGGGTCTCATTGTGTGTCAAAACACGACCGCAATCCTTCAAGAGTTACAAATATTTGCCCATGTTGCGCTTCAAATGCCCTTTGGCGTTTTAATTTGAAAGTCCGGCGACTGGCCCCGCCCCCGGTTTCCCTTTTTCTTATTTCGTTTTGAAAGTGGAGAAAAGGAGAATGAGTAAATCAGTATATCGCAAATGTGTTTTACCGATTTACGGAAGCGAAACACAGCATAAAAAGACGTTATTCAATTTTCATTTTACACATGAATAATGAATTGCACTTCATGCACAGACCCTTGGACGCTGCCGTGCTTGTCTGTTCACGTTGAGTGAGAGGGGGGAAATGGCGGAAGTCCAGTTTTGGTTCGGGATCATTGTGGGGGTGGTGGTTCAGGATTTGCAAGGAGAACTTTTTTCAAAATGTGAAAAAAGCAGGAAATGCATTTCTACCGTGCTCAGTGTGTGTATATGTGACCCATAGAGTCATAGGAACGCTCCAATATGTCTAAAAAATGGATTTTTTATATGAGCCCTTTAAAGTTTTTTGCCTGGTTTCGAACCAGGGGCCTTTTTCGTGTAAGGCAAACGTGATAACCATTACACTACAGAAACCTGACAAGGCTTTGAGAGACAGTTCTTGAGGAAGGAGAGTTCCAAAAAAACTTGTTGACAGTGCCGACTATGCTTTCCATGGGTACATGTGAATCAATGGAGCTAAAGCGGAGCCTCCAAATGTTTTTGGTCTTTTTGGAAAATATTTGAACCACAAACTTGCTTTGTTGCAGCTTAAATTCCACACAAAAATTGTGTGTCAAGTGTGACTTGATGTCCTACAGACTGCAAATTTGGTCCTCGTTAGTATAGTGGCCAGTATCTCTGCTTGTCACGCGGAAGACCAGGGATCGATTCCCTGACGGGGAGTGTTTTTCTTTGTCATCCCACCACATGACGCATGAATTTAATTTTCTTTTATAAAAAAAAACAGCTGAGGATTGCTGCTTTTGACTACCACAAAGTAACTCTTTTTTGCTGGAGTAGCTCAGGCGGGAGAGTGTTAGACTCAAGATCTGCATCCTTTGGTCCATCCCAGGTTTCAGCAACAGATGTTCAAACTCTGAGATGCAAAACGCAACCATGTCCTCACGTTTGATTTGTTGCTTTTTAGAAGAATCAACAGATCATGTGCCATGCATTTCTACTATATAGATATTTTGAACATGGCTACAGTGGCATAAAAATTGCCCCTGCATGGAGAAAGTTGAAAGAAAAACTTACCTTTTTCTGCCTGGCATCAAACAAGGGACCTTTTACGTGTGAAGCAAACGTGATAACCACTACACTACAGAATCCTGACAAGGCTTTGAGAGACAGTTCTTGAGGAAGGAGCGATCCAAAAAAACTTGTTGAAAGTGCCGACTATGCTTTCCATGGGCACATTAGAATCAATGGAGCTAAAGCGGAGCCTCCAACTGTGTTTGGTCACTTTAGAAAATACTTGAACCACAAACTTGCTTTGTTGCGGCTTGAATTCCACACAAAAATTGCGTGTCAAGTGTGTGTGTAGTGGTTATCACGTTTGCTTCACACGCAAAAGGTCCCTGGTTCAATGCCAGACAGAAACAGAGGATGTTCTTTTCTCTCACATTTGTACAAGCAGCACTAGTTTTTTTCTTTCTTCAGTATTGCAACACACGTGGTTGTGCTAGGGAGCGGGACATTGGTCGTGGAAACCCTGGATATGACCTGTAATCCCTGTCTTCAGAAGCCAGTGCACGCCTGTGAAAGTTGAATGGTTTGAAATCAGAGAAGCAAGACTCACCATCAACCTGCAGCCTGAAATGGGACTATAATAAGTCTGAGCCCTGTTTGTGTGTTCATTTGGACCGTTGTCCTGTACGTCACGCAGTCTGATCAGGCACCCCAAGGTTTTGAGGGACAGTGAACCCAGCTGTGATTTCAGGGATTCCAAAGACATGCCGGGCCTTTAGGCCACTGCTCAGCAGCCACTGAGCATCATGGGCAAGCATTGGTGTCAGCCTTTCATCATATGGAGCAGTTTTGTCGAGTGACATAACGTGGCCCCAGAGGGCACCAAACTTTTACCAAAAGCCCCTTGACCTTATCACTCATATGTAGTCAAATGTATTTATTTGTAGCCTGGCTAGCTCAGCCAGATACGCCTAAAGCTGGTAATCTCAGGGTTCGAGCCCACTGTTGGTCAAGATCCCTTTATTTTGGCTGGTGTGCTTTCACATGTCTCTCTCTTACCAGTGATGAAACTCAAAGTCACACAGCTTTGAAAGTCTTTGCCTGGTATGTTCTTATTAGACTAACGACTGTGTTTCTTTGCTGTAAAATTCTTATCAGAGCAATGAGTGTGTTTAGTCATTTATGCCTAGGATTAGCTACAGGTTCAAAGTTGATGACAACATAGGTGCTGATGGAAAAACTCTAGCAGAGGAGGGTTTTAATCCATCGACCTCTGGGTTATGGGCCCAGCAAGCTTCCTCTGCTACACCCTGGGCGGGACTCGCACTCAAAATGCCTGTCTTAAGAGGCCAGTGCCTTACAGATTGTGTTTCCATTGTATGTCTCGCCCCGCCTCCTCCTGTAAAGGTTTTCTTTTAAAGGATAAAGCAAAGAACAGGGGAATTACCTGCTAAAACCCGGGATTGAACCAGGGACCTTTAGATCTTCAGTCTAATGCTCTCCCAGCTGAGCTATTTCAGCGCAAGCAAGCCACATGATGTTGGCAAAGAGTTTCAAATTTCAGGTTTTTAGACAAAACCTTGTAAAAGTTTTCCTTCCTGTGGCTTGATAACAAAGAAAACCATTCCCGTTAAGGGAATTTACAGAGTCAAAGAACCTGAGAACAAGGCAAATAGCGAAACAGCGTCGTAACAGCTGCTGAATTTTCTACAATGTTGATTAGAGGATAAATCCAAAAGGAAAATGCATGTTTTTGGAGCCAACATCTATCAAGTGACTCCATATCAGATTGTGTGTGCTGTCCACTGCAACTAGTCATTGACACATAGCAATCAATTCTTGCTTTTTCTTGCAAGATTTACCGGGGGTTACGAGGGTAAGCTGAGAAAATTCAAAAGCTCCCAGCTACAGGTAGCATTAGGTAAAAACCACTGGCTTTGGTTGTTTAGGTGTGTTACTGCTTCATGCAACAAAAAGGAATCTTTGAGTAGGCTTTAAGCAGCGCTAAAACATGTTTGTGTGTCCAGCAACTTGATTGAAATTGATTTTGGCAGATTCTGCTGTGCTACACCAGGGCTGACCTGGAAAGATACCAAAACCTCCAGGCCTCTCCAATCCACTCAATCCTAACATGCTCAAGGGCAGCAATTTGTACTTAAGGAAGAATGTGGCTTAAGTTGGTAAATGGTTTTGAAAAAAGAGCAAATAACTTGAGTGGCTGCAATTTTTGGTGTGTCCGGCCAGAGCAGCTTTTGTTGGATTGCGTCTTATATTTTTGTCAGAGATTTAGGCTACAACAAATAATTTTCAAGGCACCATTACATCTTTCTGATAAAGCAACAGCGAGTCTAAGTATTAGCTTTGAAGAGGTGAGATACTGTACCAACTCTGCCATAACCAAAGCCCTAATCAGATCAAGGTTTCTGTAGTGTAGTGGTTATCACGTTTGCTTTACACGCAAAAGGTCCCTGCTTCAATGCCAGGCAGAAACAGAGGATGTCCTTTTCTCTCACATTTGTCCAAGCAGCACTAGTTTTTTTCTTTTCTTCAGTATTGCAACACACGTGGTTGTGGTTAGGAGCGGGACATTGGTCGTTGAAACCCTGGATATGACCTGTAATCCCTGTCTTCAGAAGCCAGTGCACGCCTGTGAAAGTTGAATGGTTTGAAATCAGAGAAGCAAGACTCACCATCAACCTGCAGCCTGAAATGGGACTATAATAAGTCTGAGCCCTGTTTGTGTGTTCATTTGGACCGTTGTCCTGTACGTCACGCAGTCTGATCAGGCACCCCAAGGTTTTGAGGGACAGTGAACCCAGCTGTGATTTCAGGGATTCCAAAGACATGTCGGGCCTTTAGGCCACTGCTCAGCCGCCACTGAGCATCATGGCCAAGCATTGGTGTCAGCCTTTCATCATATGGAGCAGTTTTGTCGAGTCACATAGCGTGGCCCCAGAGGGCACCAAACTTTTACCCAGAGCCCCCTGACCTTATCACTCATATGTAGTCAAATGTATTTATTTGTAGCCTGGCTAGCTCAGCCAGATACGCCTAAAGCTGTCAATCTCAGGGTTCGAGCCCAACGTTGGTCAAGGTTCCTTTATTTTGGCTGGTGTGCTTTCACAGGTCTCTCTCCTACCAGTGATGAAACTCAAAGTCACACAGCTTTGAAAGTCGTTGCCTGGTATGTTCTTGTTAGACTAACGACTGTGTTTCTTTGCTGTAAAATTCTTATCAGAGCAATGAGTGTGTTTAGTCATTTATGCCTAGGATTAGCTACAGGCTTAAAGTTGATGACAACATAGGTGCTGGTGGAAAAACTCTAGCAGAGGAGGGTTTCGATCCATCGACCTCTGGGTTATGGGCCCAGCAAGCTTCCTCTGCTCCACCCTGGGCGGGACTCGCACTCAAAATGCCTGTGTTAAGAGGCCAGTGCCTTACAGATTGTGTTTCCATGGTATGTCTTGCCCCGCCTCCTCCTGTAAAGGTTTTATTTTAAAGGATAAAGCAAAGAACAGGGGAAATACCTGCTGAAACCCGGGATTGAACCAGGAACCTTTAGGTCTTCAGTCTAACGCTCTCCCAGCTGAGCTATTTCAGCACAAGCAAGCCACATGATGGTGGCAAAAAGTTTCAAATTTCAGGTTTTTAGACAAAACCTTGTAAAAGTTTTCCTTCCTGTGGCTTGATAACAAAGAAAACCATTCCCGTTAAGGGAATTTACAGAGTCAAAGAACCTGAGAACAAGGCAAATAGCGAAACAGCGTCGTAACAGCTGCTGAATTTTCTACAATGTTGATTGGAGGATGAATCCAAAAGGTAAACGCATGTTTTTGGAGCCAACATCTATCAAGTGACTCCATATCAGATTGTGTGTGCTGTCCACTGTAACTAGTCATTGACACACAGCAATCAACTCTTGCTTTTTCTTGCAAAATTTACCGGGGGTTACGAGGGTAAGCTGAGAAAATTCAAAAGCTCCCAGCTACAGGTAGCATTAGGTAGAAACCACTGGCTTTGGTTGTTGAGGTGTGTTACTGCTTCATGCAACAAAAAGGAATCTTTGAGTAGGCTTTAAGCAGCGCTAAAACATGTTTGTGTTTCCAGCAACTTGATTGAAATTGATTTTGGCAGATTCTGCTGTGCTACACCAGGGCTGACCGGGAAAGATACCAAAACCTCCAGGCCTCTCCAATCTACATAATCATAACATGCTCAGGGGCAGCAATTTGTACTTAAGGAAGAATGTGGCTTAAGTTGGTAAATGGTTTTAAAAAAGAGAGCAAATAACTTGAGTGGCTGCAATTGTTGGTGTGTCTGGCCAGAGCAGCTTTTGTTGGATTGCGTCTTATATTTTTGTCAGAGAATTAGGCTATAACAAATAATTTTCAAGGAACCAATAAATCTTTCTGATAAAGCAACAGCGAGTTTAAGTATTAGCTTTGAAGAGGTGAGATACTGTACCAACTTTGCCATGACCAAAGCCCTAATCAGATCAAGGTTTCTGTAGTGTAGTGGTTATCACGTTTGCTTCACACGCAAAAGGTCCCTGGTTCAATGCCAGGCAGAAACAGAGGATGTCCTTTTCTCTCACATTTGTACAAGCAGCACTAGTTTTTTTCTTTTCTTCAGTATTGCAACACACGTGGTTGTGGTAGGGAGCGGGACATTGGTCGTTGAAACCCTGGATATGACCTGTAATCCCTGTCTTCAGAAGCCAGTGCACGCCTGTGAAAGTTGAATGGTTTGAAATCAGAGAAGCAAGACTCACCATCAACCTGCAGCCTGAAATGGGACAATAATAAGTCTGAGCCCTGTTTGTGTGTTCATTTGGACCGTTGTCCTGTACGTCACGCAGTCTGATCAGGCACCCCAAGGTTTTGAGGGACAGTGAACCCAGCTGTGATTCCTGGGATTCCAAAGACATGCCGGGCCTTTAGGCCACTGCTCAGCCGCCACTGAGCATCATGGCCAAGCATTGGTGTCAGCCTTTCATCATATGGAGCAGTTTTGTCGAGTGACATAGCGTGGCCCCAGAGGGCACCAAACTTTTACCAAGAGCCCCCTGACCTTATCACTCATATGTAGTCAAATGTATTTATTTGTAGCCTGGCTAGCTCAGTCAGATAAGCCTAAAGCTGTTAATCTCAGGGTTCGAGCCCACCGTTGGTCAAGGTTCCTTTATTTTGGCTGGTGTGCTTTCACAGGTCTCTCTCTTACCAGTGATGGAACTCAAAGTCACACAGCTTTGAAAGTCGTTGCCTGGTATGTTCTTATTAGACTAACGACTGTGTTTCTTTGCTGTAAAATTCTTATCAGAGCAATGAGTGTGTTTAGTCATTTATGCCTAGGATTAGCTACAGGCTCAAAGTTGACGACAACATAGGTGCTGGTGGAAAAACTCTAGCAGAGGAGGGTTTTGATCCATCGACGTCTGCGTTATGGGCCCAGCAAGCTTCCTCTGCTCCACCCTGGGCGGGACTCGCACTCAAAATGCCTATCTTAAGAGGCCAGTGCCTTACAGATTGTGTTTCCATGGTATGTCTCGCCCCGCCTCCTCCTGTAAAGGTTTTCTTTTAAAGGATAAAGCAAAGAACAGGGGAATTACCTGCTGATACCCGGGATTGAACCAGGGACCTTTAGATCTTCAGTCTAACGCTCTGACAGCTGAGCTATTTCAGCACAAGCAAGCGACATGATGTTGGCAAAGAGTTTCAAATTTCAGGTTTTTAGACAAAACCTTGTAAAAGTTTTCCTTCCTGTGGCTTGATAACAAAGAAAACCATTCCCGTTAAGGGAATTTACAGAGTCAAAGAACCTGAGAACAAGGCAAATAGCGAAACAGCGTCGTAACAGCTGCTGAATTTTCTACAATGTTGATTGGAGGATGAATCCAAAAGCTAAACGCATGTTTTTGGAGCCAACATCTATCAAGTGACTCCATATCAGATTGTGTGTGCTGTCCACTGTAACTAGTCATTGACACACAGCAATCAACTCTTGCTTTTTCTTGCAAAATTTACCGGGGGTTACGAGGGTAAGCTGAGAAAATTCAAAAGCTCCCAGCTACAGGTAGCATTAGGTAGAAACCACTGGCTTTGGTTGTTGAGGTGTGTTACTGCTTCATGCAACAAAAAGGAATCTTTGAGTAGGCTTTAAGCAGCGCTAAAACATGTTTGTGTTTCCAGCAACTTGATTGAAATTGATTTTGGCAGATTCTGCTGTGCTACACCAGGGCTGACCGGGAAAGATACCAAAACCTCCAGGCCTCTCCAATCCACTCAATCCTAACATGCTCAGGGGCAGCAATTTGTACTTGAAGGAAGAATGTGGCTTAAGTTGGTAAATGGTTTTGAAAAGAGAGCAAATAACTTGAGTGGCTGCAATTGTTGGTGTGTCTGGCCAGAGCAGCTTTTGTTGGATTGCGTCTTATATTTTTGTCAGAGATTTAGGCTACAACAAATAATTTTCAAGGAACCATTAAATCTTTCTGATAAAGCAACAGCGAGTTTAAGTATTAGCTTTGAAGAGGTGAGATACTGTACCAACTCTGCCATAACCAAAGCCCTAATCAGATAAAGGTTTCTGTAGTGTAGCGGTTATCACGTTTGCTTCACAAGCAAAAGGTCCCTGGTTCAATGCCAGGCAGAAACAGAGGATGTCCTTTTCTCTCACATTTGTACAAGCAGCACTAGTTTTTTTCTTTTCTTCAGTATTGCAACACACGTGGTTGTGCTAGGGAGCGGGACATTGGTCGTTGAAACCCTGGATATGACCTGTAATCCCTGTCTTCAGAAGCCAGTGCACGCCTGTGAAAGTTGAATGGTTTGAAATCAGAGAAGCAAGACTCACCATCAACCTGCAGCCTGAAATGGGACAATAATAAGTCTGAGCCCTGTTTGTGTGTTCATTTGGACCGTTGTCCTGTACGTCACGCAGTCTGATCAGGCACCCCAAGGTTTTGAGGGACAGTGAACCCAGCTGTGATTCCTGGGATACCAAAGACATGCCGGGCCTTTAGGCCATTGCTCAGCCGCCACTGAGCATCATGGCCAAGCATTGGTGTCAGCCTTTCATCGGATAGTGCACTTTTGTCGAATGACATAGCGTGGCCCCAGAGGGCACCAAACTTTTACCAAGAGCCCCCTGACCTTATCACTCATATGTAGTCAAATGTATTTATTTGTAGCCTGGCTAGCTCAGTCAGATAAGCCAAAGGCTGGTAATCTCAGGGTTCGAGCCCACTGTTGGTCAAGATTCCTTTATTTTGGCTGGTGTGCTTTCACATGTCTCTCTCTTACCAGTGATGGAACTCAAAGTCACACAGCTTTGAAAGTCGTTGCCTGGTATGTTCTTATTAGACTAACGACTGTGTTTCTTTGCTGTAAAATTCTTATCAGAGCAATGAGTGTGTTTAGTCATTTATGCCTAGGATTAGCTACAGGCTCAAAGTTAAAGACAACATAGGTGCTGATGGAAAAACTCTAGCAGAGGAGGGTTTTAATCCATCGACCTCTGGGTTATGGGCCCAGCAAGCTTCCTCTGCTCCACCCTGGGCGGGACTCGCACTCAAAATGCCTGTCTTAAGAGGCCAGTGCCTTACAGATTGTGTTTCCATGGTATGTCTCGCCCCGCCTCCTCCTGTAAAGGTTTTCTTTTAAAGGATAAAGCAAAGAACAGGGGAATTACCTGCTGAAACCCGGGATTGAACCAGGGACCTTTAGATCTTCAGTCTAATGCTCTCCCAGCTGAGCTATTTCAGCACAAGCAAGCCACATGATGGTGGCAAAGAGATTCAAATTTCAGGTTTTTAGACAAAACCTTGTAAAAGTTTTCCTTCCTGTGGCTTGATAACAAAGAAAACCATTCCCGTTAAGTGAATTTACAGAGTCAAAGAACCTGAGAACAAGGCAAATAGCGAAACAGCGTCGTAACAGCTGCTGAATTTTCTACAATGTTGATTGGAGGATGAATCCAAAAGGAAAACGCATGTTTTTGGAGCCAACATCTATCAAGTGACTCCATATCAGATTGTGTGTGCTGTCCACTGTAACTAGTCATTGACACACAGCAATCAACTCTTGCTTTTTCTTGCAAAATTTACCGGGGGTTACGAGGGTAAGCTGAGAAAATTCAAAAGCTCCCAGCTACAGGTAGCATTAGGTAGAAACCACTGGCTTTGGTTGTTGAGGTGTGTTACTGCTTCATGCAACAAAAAGGAATCTTTGAGTAGGCTTTAAGCAGCGCTAAAACATGTTTGTGTTTCCAGCAACTTGATTGAAATTGATTTTGGCAGATTCTGCTGTGCTACACCAGGGCTGACCTGGAAAGATACCAAAACCTCCAGGCCTCTCCAATCCACTCAATCCTAACATGCTCAGGGGCAGCAATTTGTACTTGAGGAAGAATGTGGCTTAAGTTGGTAAATGGTTTTGAAAAGAGAGCAAATAACTTGAGTGGCTGCAATTGTTGGTGTGTCTGGCCAGAGCAGCTTTTGTTGGATTGCGTCTTATATTTTTGTCAGAGATTTAGGCTACAACAAATAATTTTCAAGGAACCATTAAATCTTTCTGATAAAGCAACAGCGAGTTTAAGTATTAGCTTTGAAGAGGTGAGATACTGTACCAACTCTGCCATAACCAAAGCCCTAATCAGATCAAAGTTTCTGTAGTGTAGCGGTTATCACGTTTGCTTCACACGCAAAAGGTCCCTGGTTCAATGCCAGGCAGAAACAGAGGATGTCCTTTTCTCTCACATTTGTACAAGCAGCACTAGTTTTTTTCTTTTCTTCAGTATTGCAACACACGTGGTTGTGCTAGGGAGCGGGACATTGGTCGTTGAAACCCTGGATATGACCTGTAATCCCTGTCTTCAGAAGCCAGTGCACGCCTGTGAAAGTTGAATGGTTTGAAATCAGAGAAGCAAGACTCACCATCAACCTGCAGCCTGAAATGGGACAATAATAAGTCTGAGCCCTGTTTGTGTGTTCATTTGGACCGTTGTCCTGTACGTCACGCAGTCTGATCAGGCACCCCAAGGTTTTGAGGGACAGTGAACCCAGCTGTGATTCCTGGGATTCCAAAGACATGCCGGGCCTTTAGGCCACTGCTCAGCCGCCACTGAGCATCATGGCCAAGCATTGGTGTCAGCCTTTCATCATATGGAGCAGTTTTGTCGAGTGACATAGCGTGGCCCCAGAGGGCACCAAACTTTTACCAAGAGCCCCCTGACCTTATCACTCATATGTAGTCAAATGTATTTATTTGTAGCCTGGCTAGCTCAGTCAGATAAGCCTAAGGCTGTTAATCTCAGGGTTCGAGCCCACCGTTGGTCAAGGTTCCTTTATTTTGGCTGGTGTGCTTTCACAGGTCTCTCTGTTACCAGTGATGGAACTCAAAGTCACACAGCTTTGAAAGTTGTTGCCTGGTATGTTCTTATCAGACTAACGACTGTGTTTCTTTGCTGTAAAATTCTTATCAGAGCAATGAGTGTGTTCAGTCATTTATGCCTAGGATCAGCTACAGGCTCAAAGTTGATGACAACATAGGTGCTGATGGAAAAACTCTAGCAGAGGAGGGTTTTAATCCATCGACCTCTGGGTTATGGGCCCAGCAAGCTTCCTCTGCTCCAGCCTGGGCGGGACTCGCACTCAAAATGCCTGTCTTAAGAGGCCAGTGCCTTACAGATTGTGTTTCCATGGTATGTCTCGCCCCGCCTCCTCCTGTAAAGGTTTTCTTTTAAAGGATAAAGCAAAGAACAGGGGAATTACCTGCTGAAACCCGGGATTGAACCAGGGACCTTTAGATCTTCAGTCTAACGCTCTCCCAGCTGAGCTATTTCAGCACAAGCAAGCCACATGATGGTGGCAAAGAGTTTCAAATTTCAGGTTTTTAGACAAAACCTTGTAAAAGTTTTCCTTCCTGTGGCTTGATAACAAAGAAAACCATTCCCGTTAAGGGAATTTACAGAGTCAAAGAACCTGAGAACAAGGCAAATAGCGAAACAGCGTCGTAACAGCTGCTGAATTTTCTACAATGTTGATTGGAGGATGAATCCAAAAGGAAAACGCATGTTTTTGGAGCCAACATCTATCAAGTGACTCCATATCAGATTGTGTGTGCTGTCCACTGTAACTAGTCATTGACACACAGCAATCAACTCTTGCTTTTTCTTGCAAAATTTACCGGGGGTTACGAGGGTAAGCTGAGAAAATTCAAAAGCTCCCAGCTACAGGTAGCATTAGGTAGAAACCACTGGCTTTGGTTGTTGAGGTGTGTTACTGCTTCATGCAACAAAAAGGAATCTTTGAGTAGGCTTTAAGCAGCGCTAAAACATGTTTGTGTTTCCAGCAACTTGATTGAAATTGATTTTGGCAGATTCTGCTGTGCTACACCAGGGCTGACCTGGAAAGATACCAAAACCTCCAGGCCTCTCCAATCCACTCAATCCTAACATGCTCAGGGGCAGCAATTTGTACTTGAGGAAGAATGTGGCTTAAGTTGGTAAATGGTTTTGAAAAGAGAGCAAATAACTTGAGTGGCTGCAATTGTTGGTGTGTCTGGCCAGAGCAGCTTTTGTTGGATTGCGTCTTATATTTTTGTCAGAGATTTAGGCTACAACAAATAATTTTCAAGGAACCATTAAATCTTTCTGATAAAGCAACAGCGAGTTTAAGTATTAGCTTTGAAGAGGTGAGATACTGTACCAACTCTGCCATAACCAAAGCCCTAATCAGATCAAAGTTTCTGTAGTGTAGCGGTTATCACGTTTGCTTCACACGCAAAAGGTCCCTGGTTCAATGCCAGGCAGAAACAGAGGATGTCATTTTCTCTCACATTTGTACAAGCAGCACTAGTTTTTTTCTTTCTTCAGTATTGCAACACACGTGGTTGTGGTAGGGAGCGGGACATTGGTCGTTGAAACCCTGGATATGACCTGTAATCCCTGTCTTCAGAAGCCAGTGCACGCCTGTGAAAGTTGAATGGATTGAAATCAGAGAAGCAAGACTCACCATCAACCTGCAGCCTGAAATGGGACAATAATAAGTCTGAGCCCTGTTTGTGTGTTCATTTGGACCGTTGTCCTGTACGTCACGCAGTCTGATCAGGCACCCCAAGGTTTTGAGGGACAGTGAACCCAGCTGTGATTCCTGGGATTCCAAAGACATGTCGGGCCTTTAGGCCAATGCTCAGCCGGCCACTGAGCATCATGGCCAAGCATTGGTGTCAGCCTTTCATCATATGGAGAAGTTTTGTCGAGTGACATAGCGTGGCCCCAGAGGGCACCAAACTTTTACCAAGAGCCCCCTGACCTTATCACTCATATGTAGTCAAATGTATTTATTTGTAGCCTGGCTAGCTCAGTCAGATAAGCCTAAAGCTGTTAATCTCAGGGTTCGAGCCCACCGTTGGTCAAGGTTCCTTTATTTTGGCTGGTGTGCTTTCACAGGTCTCTCTCTTACCAGTGATGGAACTCAAAGTCACACAGCTTTGAAAGTTGTTGCCTGGTATGTTCTTATCAGACTAACGACTGTGTTTCTTTGCTGTAAAATTCTTATCAGAGCAATGAGTGTGTTCAGTCATTTATGCCTAGGATCAGCTACAGGCTCAAAGTTGATGACAACATAGGTGCTGATGGAAAAACTCTAGCAGAGGAGGGTTTTAATCCATCGACCTCTGGGTTATGGGCCCAGCAAGCTTCCTCTGCTCCACCCTGGGCGGGACTCGCACTCAAAATGCCTGTCTTAAGAGGCCAGTGCCTTACAGATTGTGTTTCCATGGTATGTCTCGCCCCGCCTCCTCCTGTAAAGGTTTTCTTTTAAAGGATAAAGCAAAGAAAAGGGGAATTACCTGCTGAAACCCGGGATTGAACCAGGGACCTTTAGATCTTCAGTCTAACGCTCTCCCAGCTGAGCTATTTCAGCACAAGCAAGCCACATGATGGTGGCAAAGAGTTTCAAATTTCAGGTTTTTAGACAAAACCTTGTAAAAGTTTTCCTTCCTGTGGCTTGATAACAAAGAAAACCATTCCCGTTAAGGGAATTTACAGAGTCAAAGAACCTGAGAACAAGGCAAATAGCGAAACAGCGTCGTAACAGCTGCTGAATTTTCTACAATGTTGATTGGAGGATGAATCCAAAAGGAAAACGCATGTTTTTGGAGCCAACATCTATCAAGTGACTCCATATCAGATTGTGTGTGCTGTCCACTGTAACTAGTCATTGACACACAGCAATCAACTCTTGCTTTTTCTTGCAAAATTTACCGGGCGTTACGAGGGTAAGCTGAGAAAATTCAAAAGCTCCCAGCTACAAGGTAGCATTAGGTAGAAACCACTGGCTTTGGTTGTTGAGGTGTGTTACTGCTTCATGCAACAAAAAGGAATCTTTGAGTAGGCTTTAAGCAGCGCTAAAACATGTTTGTGTTTCCAGCAACTTGATTGAAATTGATTTTGGCAGATTCTGCTGTGCTACACCAGGGCTGACCTGGAAAGATACCAAAACCTCCAGGCCTCTCCAATCCACTCAATCCTAACATGCTCAGGGGCAGCAATTTGTACTTGAGAAAGAATGTGGCTTAAGTTGGTAAATGGTTTTGAAAAGAGAGCAAATAACTTGAGTGGCTGCAATTGTTGGTGTGTCTGGCCAGAGCAGCTTTTGTTGGATTGCGTCTTATATTTTTGTCAGAGATTTAGGCTACAACAAATAATTTTCAAGGAACCATTAAATCTTTCTGATAAAGCAACAGCGAGTTTAAGTATTAGCTTTGAAGAGGTGAGATACTGTACCAACTCTGCCATAACCAAAGCCCTAATCAGATCAAGGTTTCTGTAGTGTAGTGGTTATCACGTTTGCTTCACACGCAAAAGGTCCCTGGTTCAATGCCAGGCAGAAACAGAGGATGTCCTTTTCTCTCACATTTGTACAAGCAGCACTAGTTTTTTTCTTTCTTCAGTATTGCAACACACGTGGTTGTGCTAGGGAGCGGGACATTGGTCGTTGAAACCCTGGATATGACCTGTAATCCCTGTCTTCAGAAGCCAGTGCACGCCTGTGAAAGTTGAATGGTTTGAAATCAGAGAAGCAAGACTCACCATCAACCTGCAGCCTGAAATGGGACAATAATAAGTCTGAGCCCTGTTTGTGTGTTCATTTGGACCGTTGTCCTGTACGTCACGCAGTCTGATCGGGCACCCCAGGGTTTTGAGGGACAGTGAACCCAGCTGTGATTCCAGGGATTCCAAAAGACATGTCCGGGCCTTTAGGCCACTGCTCAGCCGCCACTGAGCATCATGGCCAAGCATTGGTGTCAGCCTTTCATGATATGGAGCAGTTTTGTCGAGTCACATAGCGTGGCCCCAGAGGGCACCAAACTTTTACCAAGAGCCCCCTGACCTCATCACTCATATGTAGACAATTGTATTTATTTGTAGCCTGGCTAGCTTGGCCAGATACGCCTAAAGCTGTTAATCTCAGGGTTCGAGCCCACCGTTGGTCAAGGTTCCTTTATTTTGGCTGGTGTGCTTTCACAGGTCTCTCTCTTACCAGTGATGGAACTCAAAGTCACACAGCTTTGAAAGTTGTTGCCTGGTATGTTCTTATTAGACTAACGACTGTGTTTCTTTGCTGTAAAATTCTTATCAGAGCAATGAGTGTGTTTAGTCATTTATGCCTAGGATCAGCTACAGGCTCAAAGTTGATGACAACGTAGGTGCTGATGGAAAAACTCTAGCAGAGGAGGGTTTTAATCCATCGACCTCTGGGTTATGGGCCCAGCAAGCTTCCTCTGCTCCAGCCTGGGCGGGACTCGCACTCAAAATGCCTGTCTTAAGAGGCCAGTGCCTTACAGATTGTGTTTCCATGGTATGTCTCGCCCCGCCTCCTCCTGTAAAGGTTTTCTTTTAAAGGATAAAGCAAAGAAAAGGGGAATTACCTGCTGAAACCCGGGATTGAACCAGGGACCTTTAGATCTTCAGTCTAACGCTCTCCCAGCTGAGCTATTTCAGCACAAGCAAGCCACATGATGGTGGCAAAGAGTTTCAAATTTCAGGTTTTTAGACAAAACCTTGTAAAAGTTTTCCTTCCTGTGGCTTGATAACAAAGAAAACCATTCCCGTTAAGGGAATTTACAGAGTCAAAGAACCTGAGAACAAGGCAAATAGCGAAACAGCGTCGTAACAGCTGCTGAATTTTCTACAATGTTGATTGGAGGATGAATCCAAAAGGAAAACGCATGTTTTTGGAGCCAACATCTATCAAGTGACTCCATATCAGATTGTGTGTGCTGTCCACTGTAACTAGTCATTGACACACAGCAATCAACTCTTGCTTTTTCTTGCAAAATTTACCGTGGTTACGAGGGTAAGCTGAGAAAATTCAAAAGCTCCCAGCTACAAGGTAGCATTAGGTAGAAACCACTGGCTTTGGTTGTTGAGGTGTGTTACTGCTTCATGCAACAAAAAGGAATCTTTGAGTAGGCTTTAAGCAGCGCTAAAACATGTTTGTGTTTCCAGCAACTTGATTGAAATTGATTTTGGCAGATTCTGCTGTGCTACGCCAGGGCTGACCTGGAAAGATACCAAAACCTCCAGGCCTCTCCAATCCACATAATCATAACATGCTCAGGGGCAGCAATTTGTACTTGAGAAAGAATGTGGCTTAAGTTGGTAAATGGTTTTGAAAAGAGAGCAAATAACTTGAGTGGCTGCAATTGTTGGTGTGTCTGGCCAGAGCAGCTTTTGTTGGATTGCGTCTTATATTTTTGTCAGAGATTTAGGCTACAACAAATAATTTTCAAGGAACCATTAAATCTTTCTGATAAAGCAACAGCGAGTTTAAGTATTAGCTTTGAAGAGGTGAGATACTGTACCAACTCTGCCATAACCAAAGCCTTAATCAGATCAAAGTTTCTGTAGTGTAGCGGTTATCACGTTTGCTTCACACGCAAAAGGTCCCTGGTTCAATGCCAGGCAGAAACAGAGGATGTCATTTTCTCTCACATTTGTACAAGCAGCACTAGTTTTTTTCTTTTCTTCAGTATTGCAACACACGTGGTTGTGGTAGGGAGCGGGACATTGGTCGTTGAAACCCTGGATATGACCTGTACTCCCTGTCTTCAGAAGCCAGTGCACGTCTGTGAAAGTTGAATGGATTGAAATCAGAGAAGCAAGACTCACCATCAACCTGCAGCCTGAAATGGGACAATAATAAGTCTGAGCCCTGTTTGTGTGTTCATTTGGACCGTTGTCCTGTACGTCACGCAGTCTGATCAGGCACCCCAAGGTTTTGAGGGACAGTGAACCCAGCTGTGATTCCTGGGATTCCAAAGACATGTCGGGCCTTTAGGCCAATGCACAGCGGCCACTGAGCATCATGGCCAAAGCATTGGTGTCAGCCTTTCATCATATGGAGAAGTTTTGTCGAAGTGACATAGCGTGGCCCCAGAGGGCACCAAACTTTTACCAAGAGCCCCCTGACCTTATCACTCATATGTAGTCAAATGTATTTATTTGTAGCCTGGCTAGCTCAGTCAGATAAGCCTAAAGCTGTTAATCTCAGGGTTCGAGCCCACCGTTGGTCAAGGTTCCTTTATTTTGGCTGGTGTGCTTTCACAGGTCTCTCTGTTACCAGTGATGGAACTCAAAGTCACACAGCTTTGAAAGTTGTTGCCTGGTATGTTCTTATCAGACTAACGACTGTGTTTCTTTGCTGTAAAATTCTTATCAGAGCAATGAGTGTGTTCAGTCATTTATGCCTAGGATCAGCTACAGGCTCAAAGTTGATGACAACATAGGTGCTGATGGAAAAACTCTAGCAGAGGAGGGTTTTAATCCATCGACCTCTGGGTTATGGGCCCAGCAAGCTTCCTCTGCTCCAGCCTGGGCGGGACTCGCACTCAAAATGCCTGTCTTAAGAGGCCAGTGCCTTACAGATTGTGTTTCCATGGTATGTCTCGCCCCGCCTCCTCCTGTAAAGGTTTTCTTTTAAAGGATAAAGCAAAGAAAAGGGGAATTACCTGCTGAAACCCGGGATTGAACCAGGGACCTTTAGATCTTCAGTCTAACGCTCTCCCAGCTGAGCTATTTCAGCACAAGCAAGCCACATGATGGTGGCAAAGAGTTTCAAATTTCAGGTTTTTAGACAAAACCTTGTAAAAGTTTTCCTTCCTGTGGCTTGATAACAAAGAAAACCATTCCCGTTAAGGGAATTTACAGAGTCAAAGAACCTGAGAACAAGGCAAATAGCGAAACAGCGTCGTAACAGCTGCTGAATTTTCTACAATGTTGATTGGAGGATGAATCCAAAAGGAAAACGCATGTTTTTGGAGCCCACATCTATCAAGTGACTCCATATCAGATTGTGTGTGCTGTCCACTGTAACTAGTCATTGACACACAGCAATCAACTCTTGCTTTTTCTTGCAAAATTTACCGGGCGTTACGAGGGTAAGCTGAGAAAATTCAAAAGCTCCCAGCTACAAGTAGCATTAGGTAGAAACCACTGGCTTTGGTTGTTGAGGTGTGTTACTGCTTCATGCAACAAAAAGGAATCTTTGAGTAGGCTTTAAGCAGCGCTAAAACATGTTTGTGTTTCCAGCAACTTGATTGAAATTGATTTTGGCAGATTCTGCTGTGCTACGCCAGGGCTGACCTGGAAAGATACCAAAACCTCCAGGCCTCTCCAATCCACTCAATCCTAACATGCTCAGGGGCAGCAATTTGTACTTGAGGAAAGAATGTGGCTTAAGTTGGTAAATGGTTTTGAAAAGAGAGCAAATAACTTGAGTGGCTGCAATTGTTGGTGTGTCTGGCCAGAGCAGCTTTTGTTGGATTGCGTCTTATATTTTTGTCAGAGATTTAGGCTACAACAAATAATTTTCAAGGAACCATTAAATCTTTCTGATAAAGCAACAGCGAGTTTAAGTATTAGCTTTGAAGAGGTGAGATACTGTACCAACTCTGCCATAACCAAAGCCTAATCAGATCAAAGGTTTCTGTAGTGTAGTGGTTATCACGTTTGCTTCACACGCAAAAGGTCCCTGGTTCAATGCCAGGCAGAAACAGAGGATGTCATTTTCTCTCACATTTGTACAAGCAGCACTAGTTTTTTTCTTTTCTTCAGTATTGCAACACACGTGGTTGTGGCTAGGGAGCGGGACATTGGTCGTTGAAACCCTGGATATGACCTGTAATCCCTGTCTTCAGAAGCCAGTGCACGCCTGTGAAAGTTGAATGGGTTGAAATCAGAGAAGCAAGACTCACCATCAACCTGCAGCCTGAAATGGGACAATAATAAGTCTGAGCCCTGTTTGTGTGTTCATTTGGACCGTTGTCCTGTACGTCACGCAGTCTGATCAGGCACCCCTAGGTTTTGAGGGACAGTGAACCCAGCTGTGATTCCTGGGATACCAAAGACATGTCCGGGCCTTTAGGCCAATGCTCAGCCGCCACTGAGCATCATGGCCAAGCATTGGTGTCAGCCTTTCATCGATAGTGGCCACTTTTGTCGAATGACATAGCGTGGCCCCAGAGGGCACCAAACTTTTACCAAGAGCCCCCTGACCTTATCACTCATATGTAGTCAAATGTATTTATTTGTAGCCTGGCTAGCTCAGTCAGATAAGCCAAAGGCTGGTAATCTCAGGGTTCGAGCCCACTGTTGGTCAAGATTCCTTTATTTTGGCTGGTGTGCTTTCACATGTCTCTCTCTTACCAGTGATGGAACTCAAAGTCACACAGCTTTGAAAGTTGTTGCCTGGTATGTTCTTATCAGACTAACGACTGTGTTTCTTTGCTGTAAAATTCTTATCAGAGCAATGAGTGTGTTCAGTCATTTATGCCTAGGATCAGCTACAGGCTCAAAGTTGATGACAACATAGGTGCTGGTGGAAAAACTCTAGCAGAGGAGGGTTTTGATCCATCGACGTCTGCGTTATGGGCCCAGCAAGCTTCCTCTGCTCCACCCTGGGCGGGACTCGCACTCAAAATGCCTATCTTAAGAGGCCAGTGCCTTACAGATTGTGTTTCCATGGTATGTCTCGCCCCGCCTCCTCCTGTAAAGGTTTTCTTTTAAAGGATAAAGCAAAGAACAGGGGAATTACCTGCTGAAACCCAAGATTGAACCAGGGACCTTTAGATCTTCAGTCTAACGCTCTCCCAGCTGAGCTATTTCAGCACAAGCAAGCGACATGATGTTGGCAAAGAGTTTCAAATTTCAGGTTTTTAGACAAAACCTTGTAAAAGTTTTCCTTCCTGTGGCTTGATAACAAAGAAAACCATTCCCGTTAAGGGAATTTACAGAGTCAAAGAACCTGAGAACAAGGCAAATAGCGAAACAGCGTCGTAACAGCTGCTGAATTTTCTACAATGTTGATTGGAGGATGAATCCAAAAGGAAAACGCATGTTTTTGGAGCCAACATCTATCAAGTGACTCCATATCAGATTGTGTGTGCTGTCCACTGTAACTAGTCATTGACACACAGCAATCAACTCTTGCTTTTTCTTGCAAAATTTACCGGGGGTTACGAGGGTAAGCTGAGAAAATTCAAAAGCTCCCAGCTACAGGTAGCATTAGGTAGAAACCACTGGCTTTGGTTGTTGAGGTGTGTTACTGCTTCATGCAACAAAAAGGAATCTTTGAGTAGGCTTTAAGCAGCGCTAAAACATGTTTGTGTTTCCAGCAACTTGATTGAAATTGATTTTGGCAGATTCTGCTGTGCTACACCAGGGCTGACCGGGAAAGATACCAAAACCTCCAGGCCTCTCCAATCTACATAATCATAACATGCTCAGGGGCAGCAATTTGTACTTAAGGAAGAATGTGGCTTAAGTTGGTAAATGGTTTTGAAAAGAGAGCAAATAACTTGAGTGGCTGCAATTGTTGGTGTGTCTGGCCAGAGCAGCTTTTGTTGGATTGCGTCTTATATTTTTGTCAGAGAATTAGGCCATAACAAATAATTTTCAAGGAACCAATAAATCTTTCTGATAAAGCAACAGCGAGTTTAAGTATTAGCTTTGAAGAGGTGAGATACTGTACCAACTTTGCCATGACCAAAGCCCTAATCAGATCAAGGTTTCTGTAGTGTAGTGGTTATCACGTTTGCTTCACACGCAAAAGGTCCCTGGTTCAATGCCAGGCAGAAACAGAGGATGTCCTTTTCTCTCACATTTGTACAAGCAGCACTAGTTTTTTTCTTTCTTCAGTATTGCAACACACGTGGTTGTGCTAGGGAGCGGGACATTGGTCGTTGAAACCCTGGATATGACCTGTAATCCCTGTCTTCAGAAGCCAGTGCACGCCTGTGAAAGTTGAATGGTTTGAAATCAGAGAAGCAAGACTCACCATCAACCTGCAGCCTGAAATGGGACAATAATAAGTCTGAGCCCTGTTTGTGTGTTCATTTGGACCGTTGTCCTGTACGTCACGCAGTCTGATCAGGCACCCCAAGGTTTTGAGGGACAGTGAACCCAGCTGTGATTCCTGGGATACCAAAGACATGCCGGGCCTTTAGGCCACTGCTCAGCCGCCACTGAGCATCATGGCCAAGCATTGGTGTCAGCCTTTCATCGGTATAGGTGCACTTTTGTCGAATGACATAGCGTGGCCCCAGAGGGCACCAAACTTTTACCAAGAGCCCCCTGACCTTATCACTCATATGTAGTCAAATGTATTTATTTGTAGCCTGGCTAGCTCAGTCAGATAAGCCAAAGGCTGGTAATCTCAGGGTTCGAGCCCACTGTTGGTCAAGATTCCTTTATTTTGGCTGGTGTGCTTTCACATGTCTCTCTCTTACCAGTGATGGAACTCAAAGTCACACAGCTTTGAAAGTCGTTGCCTGGTATGTTCTTATTCAGACTAACGACTGTGTTTCTTTGCTGTAAAATTCTTATCAGAGCAATGAGTGTGTTCAGTCATTTATGCCTAGGATCAGCTACAGGCTCAAAGTTGATGACAACATAGGTGCTGATGGAAAAACTCTAGCAGAGGAGGGTTTTAATCCATCGACCTCTGGGTTATGGGCCCAGCAAGCTTCCTCTGCTACACCCTGGGCGGGACTCGCACTCAAAATGCCTGTCTTAAGAGGCCAGTGCCTTACAGATTGTGTTTCCATTGTATGTCTCGCCCCGCCTTCTCCTGTAAAGGTTTTCTTTTAAAGGATAAAGCAAAGAACAGGGGAATTACCTGCTGAAACCCGGGATTGAACCAGGGACCTTTAGATCTTCAGTCTAACGCTCTCCCAGCTGAGCTATTTCAGCACAAGCAAGCCACATGATGGTGGCAAAGAGTTTCAAATTTCAGGTTTTTAGACAAAACCTTGTAAAAGTTTTCCTTCCTGTGGCTTGATAACAAAGAAAACCATTCCCGTTAAGGGAATTTACAGAGTCAAAGAACCTGAGAACAAGGCAAATAGCGAAACAGCGTCGTAACAGCTGCTGAATTTTCTACAATGTTGATTGGAGGATGAATCCAAAAGGAAAACGCATGTTTTTGGAGCCAACATCTATCAAGTGACTCCATATCAGATTGTGTGTGCTGTCCACTGTAACTAGTCATTGACACACAGCAATCAACTCTTGCTTTTTCTTGCAAAATTTACCGGGCGTTACGAGGGTAAGCTGAGAAAATTCAAAAGCTCCCAGCTACAGGTAGCATTAGGTAGAAACCACTGGCTTTGGTTGTTGAGGTGTGTTACTGCTTCATGCAACAAAAAGGAATCTTTGAGTAGGCTTTAAGCAGCGCTAAAACATGTTTGTGTTTCCAGCAACTTGATTGAAATTGATTTTGGCAGATTCTGCTGTGCTACGCCAGGGCTGACCTGGAAAGATACCAAAACCTCCAGGCCTCTCCAATCCTACATAATCATAACATGCTCAGGGGCAGCAATTTGTACTTAAGGAAGAATGTGGCTTAAGTTGGTAAATGGTTTTGAAAAGAGAGCAAATAACTTGAGTGGCTGCAATTGTTGGTGTGTCTGGCCAGAGCAGCTTTTGTTGGATTGCGTCTTATATTTTTGTCAGAGAATTAGGCTATAACAAATAATTTTCAAGGAACCAATAAATCTTTCTGATAAAGCAACAGCGAGTTTAAGTATTAGCTTTGAAGAGGTGAGATACTGTACCAACTTTGCCATGACCAAAGCCCTAATCAGATCAAGGTTTCTGTAGTGTAGTGGTTATCACGTTTGCTTCACACGCAAAAGGTCCCTGGTTCAATGCCAGGCAGAAACAGAGGATGTTCTTTTCTCTCACATTTGTACAAGCAGCACTAGTTTTTTTCTTTCTTCAGTATTGCAACACACGTGGTTGTGCTAGGGAGCGGGACATTGGTCGTTGAAACCCTGGATATGACCTGTAATCCCTGTCTTCAGAAGCCAGTGCACGCCTGTGAAAGTTGAATGGTTTGAAATCAGAGAAGCAAGACTCACCATCAACCTGCAGCCTGAAATGGGACAATAATAAGTCTGAGCCCTGTTTGTGTGTTCATTTGGACCGTTGTCCTGTACGTCACGCAGTCTGATCAGGCACCCCTAGGTTTTGAGGGACAGTGAACCCAGCTGTGATTCCTGGGATACCAAAGACATGCCGGGCCTTTAGGCCATTGCTCAGCCGCCACTGAGCATCATGGCCAAGCATTGGTGTCAGCCTTTCATCGTATAGTGCACTTTTGTCGAATGACATAGCGTGGCCCCAGAGGGCACCAAACTTTTACCAAGAGCCCCCTGACCTTATCACTCATATGTAGTCAAATGTATTTATTTGTAGCCTGGCTAGCTCAGTCAGATAAGCCAAAGGCTGTTAATCTCAGGGTTCGAGCCCACTGTTGGTCAAGGTTCCTTTATTTTGGCTGGTGTGCTTTCACAGGTCTCTCTCTTACCAGTGATGGAACTCAAAGTCACACAGCTTTGAAAGTTGTTGCCTGGTATGTTCTTATTAGACTAACGACTGTGTTTCTTTGCTGTAAAATTCTTATCAGAGCAATGAGTGTGTTCAGTCATTTATGCCTAGGATCAGCTACAGGCTCAAAGTTGATGACAACATAGGTGCTGATGGAAAAACTCTAGCAGAGGAGGGTTTTAATCCATCGACCTCTGGGTTATGGGCCCAGCAAGCTTCCTCTGCTCCACCCTGGGCGGGACTCGCACTCAAAATGCCTATCTTAAGAGGCCAGTGCCTTACAGATTGTGTTTCCATGGTATGTCCTCTGTAAGGTTTTTTTTAAAGGATAAAGCAAAGACAGGGGAATTACCTGCTGAAACCCGGGATTGAACCAGGGACCTTTAGATCTTCAGTCTAACGCTCTCCCAGCTGAGCTATTTCAGCACAAGCAAGCCACATGATGTGGCAATAACGACTGTGTTTCTTGCTGTAAAATTCTTATCAGAGCAATGAGTGTGTTTAGTCATTATGCCTAGGATTAGCTACAGGCTCAAAGTTAAAGACAACATAGGTGCTGATGGAAAAAACTCTAGCAGAGGAGGGTTTTAATCCATCGACCTCTGGGTTATGGGCCCAGCAAGCTTCCTCTGCTACACCCTGGGCGGGACTCGCACTCAAAGTGCCTATCTTAAGAGGCCAGTGCCTTACAGATTGTGTTTCCATGGTATGTCTCGCCCCGCCTCCTCCTGTAAAGGTTTTCTTTTAAAGGATAAAGCAAAGAACAGGGGAATTACCTGCTGAAACCCGGGATTGAACCAGGGACCTTTAGATCTTCAGTCTAATGCTCTCCCAGCTGAGCTATTTCAGCGCAAGCAAGCCACATGATGTTGGCAAAGAGATTCAAATTTCAGGTTTTTAGACAAAACCTTGTAAAAGTTTTCCTTCCTGTGGCTTGATAACAAAGAAAACCATTCCCGTTAAGTGAATTTACAGAGTCAAAGAACCTGAGAACAAGGCAAATAGCGAAACAGCGTCGTAACAGCTGCTGAATTTTCTACAATGTTGATTGGAGGATGAATCCAAAAGGAAAACGCATGTTTTTGGAGCCAACATCTATCAAGTGACTCCATATCAGATTGTGTGTGCTGTCCACTGTAACTAGTCATTGACACACAGCAATCAACTCTTGCTTTTTCTTGCAAAATTTACCGTGGGTTACGAGGGTAAGCTGAGAAAATTCAAAAGCTCCCAGCTACAGGTAGCATTAGGTAGAAACCACTGGCTTTGGTTGTTGAGGTGTGTTACTGCTTCATGCAACAAAAAGGAATCTTTGAGTAGGCTTTAAGCAGCGCTAAAACATGTTTGTGTTTCCAGCAACTTGATTGAAATTGATTTTGGCAGATTCTGCTGTGCTACGCCAGGGCTGACCTGGAAAGATACCAAAACCTCCAGGCCTCTCCAATCCACTCAATCCTAACATGCTCAGGGGCAGCAATTTGTACTTGAGAAAGAATGTGGCTTAAGTTGGTAAATGGTTTTGAAAAGAGAGCAAATAACTTGAGTGGCTGCAATTGTTGGTGTGTCTGGCCAGAGCAGCTTTTGTTGGATTGCGTCTTATATTTTTGTCAGAGATTTAGGCTACAACAAATAATTTTCAAGGAACCATTAAATCTTTCTGATAAAGCAACAGCGAGTTTAAGTATTAGCTTTGAAGAGGTGAGATACTGTACCAACTCTGCCATAACCAAAGCCTTAATCAGATCAAAGTTTCTGTAGTGTAGCGGTTATCACGTTTGCTTCACACGCAAAAGGTCCCTGGTTCAATGCCAGGCAGAAACAGAGGATGTCATTTTCTCTCACATTTGTACAAGCAGCACTAGTTTTTTTCTTTTCTTCAGTATTGCAACACACGTGGTTGTGGCTAGGGAGCGGGACATTGGTCGTTGAAACCCTGGATATGACCTGTACTCCCTGTCTTCAGAAGCCAGTGCACGTCTGTGAAAGTTGAATGGTTTGAAATCAGAGAAGCAAGACTCACCATCAACCTGCAGCCTGAAATGGGACAATAATAAGTCTGAGCCCTGTTTGTGTGTTCATTTGGACCGTTGTCCTGTACGTCACGCAGTCTGATCAGGCACCCCAAGGTTTTGAGGGACAGTGAACCCAGCTGTGATTCCTGGGATTCCAAAAACATGTCGGGCCTTTAGGCCAATGCACAGCGGCCACTGAGCATCATGGCCAAACATTGGTGTCAGCCTTTCATCATATGGAGAAGTTTTGTCGAGTGACATAGCGTGGCCCCAGAGGGCACCAAACTTTTACCAAGAGCCCCCTGACCTTATCACTCATATGTAGTCAAATGTATTTATTTGTAGCCTGGCTAGCTCAGTCAGATAAGCCAAAGGCTGGTAATCTCAGGGTTCGAGCCCACTGTTGGTCAAGGTTCCTTTATTTTGGCTGGTGTGCTTTCACAGGTCTCTCTCTTACCAGTGATGGAACTCAAAGTCACACAGCTTTGAAAGTTGTTGCCTGGTATGTTCTTATTAGACTAACGACTGTGTTTCTTTGCTGTAAAATTCTTATCAGAGCAATGAGTGTGTTCAGTCATTTATGCCTAGGATCAGCTACAGGCTCAAAGTTGATGACAACATAGGTGCTGATGGAAAAACTCTAGCAGAGGAGGGTTTTAATCCATCGACCTCTGGGTTATGGGCCCAGCAAGCTTCCTCTGCTCCACCCTGGGCGGGACTCGCACTCAAAATGCCTGTCTTAAGAGGCCAGTGCCTTACAGATTGTGTTTCCATGGTATGTCTCGCCCCGCCTCCTCCTGTAAAGGTTTTCTTTTAAAGGATAAAGCAAAGAACAGGGGAATTACCTGCTGATACCCGGGATTGAACCAGGGACCTTTAGATCTTCAGTCTAACGCTCTCCCAGCTGAGCTATTTCAGCACAAGCAAGCCACATGATGGTGGCAAAGAGTTTCAAATTTCAGGTTTTTAGACAAAACCTTGTAAAAGTTTTCCTTCCTGTGGCTTGATAACAAAGAAAACCATTCCCGTTAAGGGAATTTACAGAGTCAAAGAACCTGAGAACAAGGCAAATAGCGAAACAGCGTCGTAACAGCTGCTGAATTTTCTACAATGTTGATTGGAGGATGAATCCAAAAGCTAAACGCATGTTTTTGGAGCCAACATCTATCAAGTGACTCCATATCAGATTGTGTGTGCTGTCCACTGTAACTAGTCATTGACACACAGCAATCAACTCTTGCTTTTTCTTGCAAAATTTACCGGGGTTACGAGGGTAAGCTGAGAAAATTCAAAAGCTCCCAGCTACAAGTAGCATTAGGTAGAAACCACTGGCTTTGGTTGTTGAGGTGTGTTACTGCTTCATGCAACAAAAAGGAATCTTTGAGTAGGCTTTAAGCAGCGCTAAAACATGTTTGTGTTTCCAGCAACTTGATTGAAATTGATTTTGGCAGATTCTGCTGTGCTACAGCCAGGGCTGACCTGGAAAGATACCAAAACCTCCAGGCCTCTCCAATCCACTCAATCCTAACATGCTCAGGGGCAGCAATTTGTACTTGAGAAAGAATGTGGCTTAAGTTGGTAAATGGTTTTGAAAAGAGAGCAAATAACTTGAGTGGCTGCAATTGTTGGTGTGTCTGGCCAGAGCAGCTTTTGTTGGATTGCGTCTTATATTTTTGTCAGAGATTTAGGCTACAACAAATAATTTTCAAGGAACCATTAAATCTTTCTGATAAAGCAACAGCGAGTTTAAGTATTAGCTTTGAAGAGGTGAGATACTGTACCAACTCTGCCATAACCAAAGCCTTAATCAGATCAAAGTTTCTGTAGTGTAGCGGTTATCACGTTTGCTTCACACGCAAAAGGTCCCTGGTTCAATGCCAGGCAGAAACAGAGGATGTCATTTTCTCTCACATTTGTACAAGCAGCACTAGTTTTTTTCTTTTCTTCAGTATTGCAACACACGTGGTTGTGGTAGGGAGCGGGACATTGGTCGTTGAAACCCTGGATATGACCTGTACTCCCTGTCTTCAGAAGCCAGTGCACGTCTGTGAAAGTTGAATGGATTGAAATCAGAGAAGCAAGACTCACCATCAACCTGCAGCCTGAAATGGGACAATAATAAGTCTGAGCCCTGTTTGTGTGTTCATTTGGACCGTTGTCCTGTACGTCACGCAGTCTGATCAGGCACCCCAAGGTTTTGAGGGACAGTGAACCCAGCTGTGATTCCTGGGATTCCAAAAACATGTCGGGCCTTTAGGCCAATGCACAGCGGCCACTGAGCATCATGGCCAAACATTGGTGTCAGCCTTTCATCATATGGAGAAGTTTTGTCGAGTGACATAGCGTGGCCCCAGAGGGCACCAAACTTTTACCAAGAGCCCCCTGACCTTATCACTCATATGTAGTCAAATGTATTTATTTGTAGCCTGGCTAGCTCAGTCAGATAAGCCTAAAGCTGTTAATCTCAGGGTTCGAGCCCACCGTTGGTCAAGGTTCCTTTATTTTGGCTGGTGTGCTTTCACAGGTCTCTCTGTTACCAGTGATGGAACTCAAAGTCACACAGCTTTGAAAGTTGTTGCCTGGTATGTTCTTATCAGACTAACGACTGTGTTTCTTTGCTGTAAAATTCTTATCAGAGCAATGAGTGTGTTCAGTCATTTATGCCTAGGATCAGCTACAGGCTCAAAGTTGATGACAACATAGGTGCTGATGGAAAAACTCTAGCAGAGGAGGGTTTTAATCCATCGACCTCTGGGTTATGGGCCCAGCAAGCTTCCTCTGCTCCAGCCCTGGGCGGGACTCGCACTCAAAATGCCTGTCTTAAGAGGCCAGTGCCTTACAGATTGTGTTTCCATGGTATGTCTCGCCCCGCCTCCTCCTGTAAAGGTTTTCTTTTAAAGGATAAAGCAAAGAACAGGGGAATTACCTGCTGAAACCCGGGATTGAACCAGGGACCTTTAGATCTTCAGTCTAACGCTCTCCCAGCTGAGCTATTTCAGCACAAGCAAGCCACATGATGGTGGCAAAGAGTTTCAAATTTCAGGTTTTTAGACAAAACCTTGTAAAAGTTTTCCTTCCTGTGGCTTGATAACAAAGAAAACCATTCCCGTTAAGGGAATTTACAGAGTCAAAGAACCTGAGAACAAGGCAAATAGCGAAACAGCGTCGTAACAGCTGCTGAATTTTCTACAATGTTGATTGGAGGATGAATCCAAAAGGAAAACGCATGTTTTTGGAGCCAACATCTATCAAGTGACTCCATATCAGATTGTGTGTGCTGTCCACTGTAACTAGTCATTGACACACAGCAATCAACTCTTGCTTTTTCTTGCAAAATTTACCGTGGTTACGAGGGTAAGCTGAGAAAATTCAAAAGCTCCCAGCTACAAGTAGCATTAGGTAGAAACCACTGGCTTTGGTTGTTGAGGTGTGTTACTGCTTCATGCAACAAAAAGGAATCTTTGAGTAGGCTTTAAGCAGCGCTAAAACATGTTTGTGTTTCCAGCAACTTGATTGAAATTGATTTTGGCAGATTCTGCTGTGCTACAGCCAGGGCTGACCTGGAAAGATACCAAAACCTCCAGGCCTCTCCAATCCACTCAATCCTAACATGCTCAGGGGCAGCAATTTGTACTTGAGAAAGAATGTGGCTTAAGTTGGTAAATGGTTTTGAAAAGAGAGCAAATAACTTGAGTGGCTTGCAATTGTTGGTGTGTCTGGCCAGAGCAGCTTTTGTTGGATTGCGTCTTATATTTTTGTCAGAGAATTTAGGCTACAACAAATAATTTTCAAGGAACCATTAAATCTTTCTGATAAAGCAACAGCGAGTTAAGTATTAGCTTTGAAGAGGTGAGATACTGTACCAACTCTGCCATAACCAAAGCCCTAATCAGATCAAGGTTTCTGTAGTGTAGCGGTTATCACGTTTGCTTCACACGCAAAAGGTCCCTGGTTCAATGCCAGGCAGAAACAGAGGATGTCATTTTCTCTCACATTTGTACAAGCAGCACTAGTTTTTTTCTTTTCTTCAGTATTGCAACACACGTGGTTGTGGCTAGGGAGCGGGACATTGGTCGTTGAAACCCTGGATATGACCTGTACTCCCTGTCTTCAGAAGCCAGTGCACGTCCTGTGAAAGTTGAATGGATTTGAAATCAGAGAAGCAAGACTCACCATCAACCTGCAGCCTGAAATGGGACAATAATAAGTCTGAGCCCTGTTTGTGTGTTCACGTCACGCAGTCTGATCAGGCACCCCAAGGTTTTGAGGGACAGTGAACCCAGCTGTGATTCCTGGGATTCCAAAAACATGTCGGGCCTTTAGGCCAATGCACAGCGGCCACTGAGCATCATGGCCAAACATTGGTGTCAGCCTTTCATCATATGGAGAAGTTTTGTCGAGTGACATAGCGTGGCCCCAGAGGGCACCAAACTTTTACCAAGAGCCCCCTGACCTTATCACTCATATGTAGTCAAATGTATTTATTTGTAGCCTCGGCTAGCTCAGTCAGATAAGCCTAAGCTGTTAATCTCAGGGTTCGAGCCCACCGTTGGTCAAGGTTCCTTTATTTTGGCTGGTGTGCTTTCACAGGTCTCTCTGTACCAGTGATGGAACTCAAAGTCACACAGCTTTGAAAGTTGTTGCCTGGTATGTTCTTATCAGACTAACGACTGTGTTTCTTTGCTGTAAAATTCTTATCAGAGCAATGAGTGTGTTCAGTCATTTATGCCTAGGATCAGCTACAGGCTCAAAGTTGATGACAACATAGGTGCTGATGGAAAAAACTCTAGCAGAGGAGGGTTTTAATCCATCGACCTCTGGGTTATGGGCCCAGCAAGCTTCCTCTGCTCCAGCCTGGGCGGGACTCGCACTCAAAATGTCCTGTCTTAAGAGGCCAGTGCCTTACAGATTGTGTTTCCATGGTATGTCTCGCCCCGCCTCCTCCTGTAAAGGTTTTCTTTTAAAGGATAAAGCAAAGAAAAGGGGAATTACCTGCTGAAACCCGGGATTGAACCAGGGACCTTTAGATCTTCAGTCTAACGCTCTCCCAGCTGAGCTATTTCAGCACAAGCAAGCCACATGATGGTGGCAAAGAGTTTCAAATTTCAGGTTTTTAGACAAAACCTTGTAAAAGTTTTCCTTCCTGTGGCTTGATAACAAAGAAAACCATTCCCGTTAAGGGAATTTACAGAGTCAAAGAACCTGAGAACAAGGCAAATAGCGAAACAGCGTCGTAACAGCTGCTGAATTTTCTACAATGTTGATTGGAGGATGAATCCAAAAGGAAAACGCATGTTTTTGGAGCCAACATCTATCAAGTGACTCCATATCAGATTGTGTGTGCTGTCCACTGTAACTAGTCATTGACACACAGCAATCAACTCTTGCTTTTTCTTGCAAAATTTACCGTGGGTTACGAGGGTAAGCTGAGAAAATTCAAAAGCTCCCAGCTACAAGGTAGCATTAGGTAGAAACCACTGGCTTTGGTTGTTGAGGTGTGTTACTGCTTCATGCAACAAAAAGGAATCTTTGAGTAGGCTTTAAGCAGCGCTAAAACATGTTTGTGTTTCCAGCAACTTGATTGAAATTGATTTTGGCAGATTCTGCTGTGCTACGCCAGGGCTGACCTGGAAAGATACCAAAACCTCCAGGCCTCTCCAATCCACTCAATCCTAACATGCTCAGGGGCAGCAATTTGTACTTGAGAAAGAATGTGGCTTAAGTTGGTAAATGGTTTTGAAAAGAGAGCAAATAACTTGAGTGGCTGCAATTGTTGGTGTGTCTGGCCAGAGCAGCTTTTGTTGGATTGCGTCTTATATTTTTGTCAGAGATTTAGGCTACAACAAATAATTTTCAAGGAACCATTAAATCTTTCTGATAAAGCAACAGCGAGTTTAAGTATTAGCTTTGAAGAGGTGAGATACTGTACCAACTCTGCCATAACCAAAGCCTTAATCAGATCAAGTTTCTGTAGTGTAGCGGTTATCACGTTTGCGTCACACGCAAAAGGTCCCTGGTTCAATGCCAGGCAGAAACAGAGGATGTCATTTTCTCTCACATTTGTACAAGCAGCACTAGTTTTTTTCTTTTCTTCAGTATTGCAACACACGTGGTTGTGGTAGGGAGCGGGACATTGGTCGTTGAAATCCTGGATATGACCTGTACTCCCTGTCTTCAGAAGCCAGTGCACGTCTGTGAAAGTTGAATGGATTGAAATCAGAGAAGCAAGACTCACCATCAACCTGCAGCCTGAAATGGGACAATAATAAGTCTGAGCCCTGTTTGTGTGTTCATTTGGACCGTTGTCCTGTACGTCACGCAGTCTGATCAGGCACCCCAAGGTTTTGAGGGACAGTGAACCCAGCTGTGATTCCTGGGATTCCAAAACATGTCGGGCCTTTAGGCCAATGCACAGCGGCCACTGAGCATCATGGCCAAACATTGGTGTCAGCCTTTCATCATATGGAGAAGTTTTGTCGAGTGACATAGCGTGGCCCCAGAGGGCACCAAACTTTTACCAAGAGCCCCCTGACCTTATCACTCATATGTAGTCAAATGTATTTATTTGTAGCCTGGCTAGCTCAGTCAGATAAGCCTAAAGCTGTTAATCTCAGGGTTCGAGCCCACCGTTGGTCAAGGTTCCTTTATTTTGGCTGGTGTGCTTTCACAGGTCTCTCTGTTACCAGTGATGGAACTCAAAGTCACACAGCTTTGAAAGTTGTTGCCTGGTATGTTCTTATCAGACTAACGACTGTGTTTCTTTGCTGTAAAATTCTTATCAGAGCAATGAGTGTGTTCAGTCATTTATGCCTAGGATCAGCTACAGGCTCAAAGTTGATGACAACATAGGTGCTGATGGAAAAACTCTAGCAGAGGAGGGTTTTAATCCATCGACCTCTGGGTTATGGGCCCAGCAAGCTTCCTCTGCTCCAGCCTGGGCGGGACTCGCACTCAAAATGCCTGTCTTAAGAGGCCAGTGCCTTACAGATTGTGTTTCCATGGTATGTCTCGCCCCGCCTCCTCCTGTAAAGGTTTTCTTTTAAAGGATAAAGCAAGGAAAGGGGAATTACCTGCTGAAACCCGGGATTGAACCAGGGACCTTTAGATCTTCAGTCTAACGCTCTCCCAGCTGAGCTATTTCAGCACAAGCAAGCCACATGATGGTGGCAAAGAGTTTCAAATTTCAGGTTTTTAGACAAAACCTTGTAAAAGTTTTCCTTCCTGTGGCTTGATAACAAAGAAAACCATTCCCGTTAAGGGAATTTACAGAGTCAAAGAACCTGAGAACAAGGCAAATAGCGAAACAGCGTCGTAACAGCTGCTGAATTTTCTACAATGTTGATTGGAGGATGAATCCAAAAGGAAAACGCATGTTTTTGGAGCCAACATCTATCAAGTGACTCCATATCAGATTGTGTGTGCTGTCCACTGTAACTAGTCATTGACACACAGCAATCAACTCTTGCTTTTTCTTGCAAAATTTACCGTGGTTACGAGGGTAAGCTGAGAAAATTCAAAAGCTCCCAGCTACAAGTAGCATTAGGTAGAAACCACTGGCTTTGGTTGTTGAGGTGTGTTACTGCTTCATGCAACAAAAAGGAATCTTTGAGTAGGCTTTAAGCAGCGCTAAAACATGTTTGTGTTTCCAGCAACTTGATTGAAATTGATTTTGGCAGATTCTGCTGTGCTACGCCAGGGCTGACCTGGAAAGATACCAAAACCTCCAGGCCTCTCCAATCCACTCAATCCTAACATGCTCAGGGGCAGCAATTTGTACTTGAGAAAGAATGTGGCTTAAGTTGGTAAATGGTTTTGAAAAGAGAGCAAATAACTTGAGTGGCTGCAATTGTTGGTGTGTCTGGCCAGAGCAGCTTTTGTTGGATTGCGTCTTATATTTTTGTCAGAGATTTAGGCTACAACAAATAATTTTCAAGGAACCATTAAATCTTTCTGATAAAGCAACAGCGAGTTTAAGTATTAGCTTTGAAGAGGTGAGATACTGTACCAACTCTGCCATAACCAAGCCTTAATCAGATCAAGGTTTCTGTAGTGTAGCGGTTATCACGTTTGCTTCACACGCAAAAGGTCCCTGGTTCAATGCCAGGCAGAAACAGAGGATGTCATTTTCTCTCACATTTGTACAAGCAGCACTAGTTTTTTTCTTTTCTTCAGTATTGCAACACACGTGGTTGTGGTAGGGAGCGGGACATTGGTCGTTGAAACCCTGGATATGACCTGTACTCCCTGTCTTCAGAAGCCAGTGCACGTCTGTGAAAGTTGAATGGATTGAAATCAGAGAAGCAAGACTCACCATCAACCTGCAGCCTGAAATGGGACAATAATAAGTCTGAGCCCTGTTTGTGTGTTCATTTGGACCGTTGTCCTGTACGTCACGCAGTCTGATCAGGCACCCCAAGGTTTTGAGGGACAGTGAACCCAGCTGTGATTCCTGGGATTCCAAAAACATGTCGGGCCTTTAGGCCAATGCACAGCGGCCACTGAGCATCATGGCCAAACATTGGTGTCAGCCTTTCATCATATGGAGAAGTTTTGTCGAGTGACATAGCGTGGCCCCAGAGGGCACCAAACTTTTACCAAGAGCCCCCTGACCTTATCACTCATATGTAGTCAAATGTATTTATTTGTAGCCTGGCTAGCTCAGTCAGATAAGCCTAAAGCTGTTAATCTCAGGGTTCGAGCCCACCGTTGGTCAAGGTTCCTTTATTTTGGCTGGTGTGCTTTCACAGGTCTCTCTGTTACCAGTGATGGAACTCAAAGTCACACAGCTTTGAAAGTTGTTGCCTGGTATGTTCTTATCAGACTAACGACTGTGTTTCTTTGCTGTAAAATTCTTATCAGAGCAATGAGTGTGTTCAGTCATTTATGCCTAGGATCAGCTACAGGCTCAAAGTTGATGACAACATAGGTGCTGATGGAAAAACTCTAGCAGAGGAGGGTTTTAATCCATCGACCTCTGGGTTATGGGCCCAGCAAGCTTCCTCTGCTCCAGCCTGGGCGGGACTCGCACTCAAAATGCCTGTCTTAAGAGGCCAGTGCCTTACAGATTGTGTTTCCATGGTATGTCTCGCCCCGCCTCCTCCTGTAAAGGTTTTCTTTTAAAGGATAAAGCAAAGAAAAGGGGAATTACCTGCTGAAACCCAGGGATTGAACCAGGGACCTTTAGATCTTCAGTCTAACGCTCTCCCAGCTGAGCTATTTCAGCACAAGCAAGCCACATGATGGTGGCAAAGAGTTTCAAATTTCAGGTTTTTAGACAAAACCTTGTAAAAGTTTTCCTTCCTGTGGCTTGATAACAAAGAAAACCATTCCCGTTAAGGGAATTTACAGAGTCAAAGAACCTGAGAACAAGGCAAATAGCGAAACAGCGTCGTAACAGCTGCTGAATTTTCTACAATGTTGATTGGAGGATGAATCCAAAAGGAAAACGCATGTTTTTGGAGCCAACATCTATCAAGTGACTCCATATCAGATTGTGTGTGCTGTCCACTGTAACTAGTCATTGACACACAGCAATCAACTCTTGCTTTTTCTTGCAAAATTTACCGTGGGTTACGAGGGTAAGCTGAGAAAATTCAAAAGCTCCCAGCTACAAGTAGCATTAGGTAGAAACCACTGGCTTTGGTTGTTGAGGTGTGTTACTGCTTCATGCAACAAAAAGGAATCTTTGAGTAGGCTTTAAGCAGCGCTAAAACATGTTTGTGTTTCCAGCAACTTGATTGAAATTGATTTTGGCAGATTCTGCTGTGCTACGCCAGGGCTGACCTGGAAAGATACCAAAACCTCCAGGCCTCTCCAATCCACTCAATCCTAACATGCTCAGGGGCAGCAATTTGTACTTGAGAAAGAATGTGGCTTAAGTTGGTAAATGGTTTTGAAAAGAGAGCAAATAACTTGAGTGGCTGCAATTGTTGGTGTGTCTGGCCAGAGCAGCTTTTGTTGGATTGCGTCTTATATTTTTGTCAGAGATTTAGGCTACAACAAATAATTTTCAAGGAACCATTAAATCTTTCTGATAAAGCAACAGCGAGTTTAAGTATTAGCTTTGAAGAGGTGAGATACTGTACCAACTCTGCCATAACCAAAGCCTTAATCAGATCAAAGTTTCTGTAGTGTAGCGGTTATCACGTTTGCTTCACACGCAAAAGGTCCCTGGTTCAATGCCAGGCAGAAACAGAGGATGTCATTTTCTCTCACATTTGTACAAGCAGCACTAGTTTTTTTCTTTTCTTCAGTATTGCAACACACGTGGTTGTGGTAGGGAGCGGGACATTGGTCGTTGAAACCCTGGATATGACCTGTACTCCCTGTCTTCAGAAGCCAGTGCACGTCTGTGAAAGTTGAATGGATTGAAATCAGAGAAGCAAGACTCACCATCAACCTGCAGCCTGAAATGGGACAATAATAAGTCTGAGCCCTGTTTGTGTGTTCATTTGGACCGTTGTCCTGTACGTCACGCAGTCTGATCAGGCACCCCAAGGTTTTGAGGGACAGTGAACCCAGCTGTGATTCCTGGGATTCCAAAAACATGTCGGGCCTTTAGGCCAATGCACAGCGGCCACTGAGCATCATGGCCAAACATTGGTGTCAGCCTTTCATCATATGGAGAAGTTTTGTCGAGTGACATAGCGTGGCCCCAGAGGGCACCAAACTTTTACCAAGAGCCCCCTGACCTTATCACTCATATGTAGTCAAATGTATTTATTTGTAGCCTGGCTAGCTCAGTCAGATAAGCCTAAGCTGTTAATCTCAGGGTTCGAGCCCACCGTTGGTCAAGGTTCCTTTATTTTGGCTGGTGTGCTTTCACAGGTCTCTCTGTTACCAGTGATGGAACTCAAAGTCACACAGCTTTGAAAGTTGTTGCCTGGTATGTTCTTATCAGACTAACGACTGTGTTTCTTTGCTGTAAAATTCTTATCAGAGCAATGAGTGTGTTCAGTCATTTATGCCTAGGATCAGCTACAGGCTCAAAGTTGATGACAACATAGGTGCTGATGGAAAAACTCTAGCAGAGGAGGGTTTTAATCCATCGACCTCTGGGTTATGGGCCCAGCAAGCTTCCTCTGCTCCAGCCTGGGCGGGACTCGCACTCAAAATGTCCTGTCTTAAGAGGCCAGTGCCTTACAGATTGTGTTTCCATGGTATGTCTCGCCCCGCCTCCTCCTGTAAAGGTTTTCTTTTAAAGGATAAAGCAAAGAAAAGGGGAATTACCTGCTGAAACCCGGGATTGAACCAGGGACCTTTAGATCTTCAGTCTAACGCTCTCCCAGCTGAGCTATTTCAGCACAAGCAAGCCACATGATGGTGGCAAAGAGTTTCAAATTTCAGGTTTTTAGACAAAACCTTGTAAAAGTTTTCCTTCCTGTGGCTTGATAACAAAGAAAACCATTCCCGTTAAGGGAATTTACAGAGTCAAAGAACCTGAGAACAAGGCAAATAGCGAAACAGCGTCGTAACAGCTGCTGAATTTTCTACAATGTTGATTGGAGGATGAATCCAAAAGGAAAACGCATGTTTTTGGAGCCAACATCTATCAAGTGACTCCATATCAGATTGTGTGTGCTGTCCACTGTAACTAGTCATTGACACACAGCAATCAACTCTTGCTTTTTCTTGCAAAATTTACCGTGGTTACGAGGGTAAGCTGAGAAAATTCAAAAGCTCCCAGCTACAAGTAGCATTAGGTAGAAACCACTGGCTTTGGTTGTTGAGGTGTGTTACTGCTTCATGCAACAAAAAGGAATCTTTGAGTAGGCTTTAAGCAGCGCTAAAACATGTTTGTGTTTCCAGCAACTTGATTGAAATTGATTTTGGCAGATTCTGCTGTGCTACGCCAGGGCTGACCTGGAAAGATACCAAAACCTCCAGGCCTCTCCAATCCACTCAATCCTAACATGCTCAGGGGCAGCAATTTGTACTTGAGAAAGAATGTGGCTTAAGTTGGTAAATGGTTTTGAAAAGAGAGCAAATAACTTGAGTGGCTGCAATTGTTGGTGTGTCTGGCCAGAGCAGCTTTTGTTGGATTGCGTCTTATATTTTTGTCAGAGATTTAGGCTACAACAAATAATTTTCAAGGAACCATAAATCTTTCTTATAAAGCAACAGCGAGTTTAAGTATTAGCTTTGAAGAGGTGAGATACTGTACCAACTCTGCCATAACCAAAGCCTTAATCAGATCAAAGTTTCTGTAGTGTAGCGGTTATCACGTTTGCTTCACACGCAAAAGGTCCCTGGTTCAATGCCAGGCAGAAACAGAGGATGTCATTTTTCTCTCACATTTGTACAAGCAGCACTAGTTTTTTTCTTTTCTTCAGTATTGCAACACACGTGGTTGTGGTAGGGAGCGGGACATTGGTCGTTGAAACCCTGGATATGACCTGTACTCCCTGTCTTCAGAAGCCAGTGCACGTCTGTGAAAGTTGAATGGATTGAAATCAGAGAAGCAAGACTCACCATCAACCTGCAGCCTGAAATGGGACAATAATAAGTCTGAGCCCTGTTTGTGTGTTCATTTGGACCGTTGTCCTGTACGTCACGCAGTCTGATCAGGCACCCCAAGGTTTTGAGGGACAGTGAACCCAGCTGTGATTCCTGGGATTCCAAAAACATGTCGGGCCTTTAGGCCAATGCACAGCGGCCACTGAGCATCATGGCCAAACATTGGTGTCAGCCTTTCATCATATGGAGAAGTTTTGTCGAGTGACATAGCGTGGGCCCCAGAGGGCACCAAACTTTTACCAAGAGCCCCCTGACCTTATCACTCATATGTAGTCAAATGTTTTATTTGTAGCCTGGCTAGCTCAGTCAGATAAGCCTAAGGCTGTTAATCTCAGGGTTCGAGCCCACCGTTGGTCAAGGTTCCTTTATTTTGGCTGGTGTGCTTTCACAGGTCTCTCTGTTACCAGTGATGGAACTCAAAGTCACACAGCTTTGAAAGTTGTTGCCTGGTATGTTCTTATCAGACTAACGACTGTGTTTCTTTGCTGTAAAATTCTTATCAGAGCAATGAGTGTGTTCAGTCATTTATGCCTAGGATCAGCTACAGGCTCAAAGTTGATGACAACATAGGTGCTGATGGAAAAACTCTAGCAGAGGAGGGTTTTTAATCCATCGACCTCTGGGTTATGGGCCCAGCAAGCTTCCTCTGCTCCAGCCTGGGCGGGACTCGCACTCAAAATGCCTGTCTTAAGAGGCCAGTGCCTTACAGATTGTGTTTCCATGGTATGTCTCGCCCCGCCTCCTCCTGTAAAGGTTTTCTTTTAAAGGATAAAGCAAAGAAACAGGGGAATTACCTGCTGAAACCCGGGATTGAACCAGGGACCTTTAGATCTTCAGTCTAACGCTCTCCCAGCTGAGCTATTTCAGCACAAGCAAGCCACATGATGGTGGCAAAGAGTTTCAAATTTCAGGTTTTTAGACAAAACCTTGTAAAAGTTTTCCTTCCTGTGGCTTGATAACAAAGAAAACCATTCCCG
This sequence comes from Betta splendens, assembly GCF_900634795.4. Lineage (NCBI taxonomy): Eukaryota > Metazoa > Chordata > Actinopteri > Anabantiformes > Osphronemidae > Betta > Betta splendens. The sequence goes on along the minus strand of NC_040889.2, from coordinate 104,240 downwards.
TTAAGGGAATTTACAGAGTCAAAGAACCTGAGAACAAGGCAAATAGCGAAACAGCGTCGTAACAGCTGCTGAATTTTCTACAATGTTGATTGGAGGATGAATCCAAAAGGAAAACACATGTTTTGGAGCCAACATCTATCAAGTGACTCCATATCAGATTGTGTGTGCTGTCCACTGTAACTAGTCATTGACACACAGCAATCAACTCTTGCTTTTTCTTGCAAAATTTACCGTGGTTACGAGGGTAAGCTGAGAAAATTCAAAAGCTCCCAGCTACAAGTAGCATTAGGTAGAAACCACTGGCTTTGGTTGTTGAGGTGTGTTACTGCTTCATGCAACAAAAAGGAATCTTTGAGTAGGCTTTAAGCAGCGCTAAAACATGTTTGTGTTTCCAGCAACTTGATTGAAATTGATTTTGGCAGATTCTGCTGTGCTACGCCAGGGCTGACCTGGAAAGATACCAAACCTCCAGGCCTCTCCAATCCACTCAATCCTAACATGCTCAGGGGCAGCAATTTGTACTTGAGAAAGAATGTGGCTTAAGTTGGTAAATGGTTTTGAAAAGAGAGCAAATAACTTGAGTGGCTGCAATTGTTGGTGTGTCTGGCCAGAGCAGCTTTTGTTGGATTGCGTCTTATATTTTTGTCAGAGATTTAGGCTACAACAAATAATTTTCAAGGAACCATTAAATCTTTCTGATAAAGCAACAGCGAGTTTAAGTATTAGCTTTGAAGAGGTGAGATACTGTACCAACTCTGCCATAACCAAAGCCGTAATCAGATCAAAGTTTCTGTAGTGTAGCGGTTATCACGTTTGCTTCACACGCAAAAGGTCCCTGGTTCAATGCCAGGCAGAAACAGAGGATGTCATTTTCTCTCACATTTGTACAAGCAGCACTAGTTTTTTTCTTTTCTTCAGTATTGCAACACACGTGGTTGTGGTAGGGAGCGGGACATTGGTCGTTGAAATCCTGGATATGACCTGTACTCCCTGTCTTCAGAAGCCAGTGCACGTCTGTGAAAGTTGAATGGATTGAAATCAGAGAAGCAAGACTCACCATCAACCTGCAGCCTGAAATGGGACAATAATAAGTCTGAGCCCTGTTTGTGTGTTCATTTGGACCGTTGTCCTGTACGTCACGCAGTCTGATCAGGCACCCCAAGGTTTTGAGGGACAGTGAACCCAGCTGTGATTCCTGGGATTCCAAAACATGTCGGGCCTTTAGGCCAATGCACAGCGGCCACTGAGCATCATGGCCAAACATTGGTGTCAGCCTTTCATCATATGGAGAAGTTTTGTCGAAGTGACATAGCGTGGCCCCAGAGGGCACCAACTTTTACCAAGAGCCCCCTGACCTTATCACTCATATGTAGTCAAATGTATTTATTTGTAGCCTGGCTAGCTCAGTCAGATAAGCCTAAAGCTGTTAATCTCAGGGTTCGAGCCCAACGTTGGTCAAGGTTCCTTTATTTTGGCTGGTGTGCTTTCACAGGTCTCTCTGTTACCAGTGATGGAACTCAAAGTCACACAGCTTTGAAAGTTGTTGCCTGGTATGTTCTTATTAGACTAACGACTGTGTTTCTTTGCTGTAAAATTCTTATCAGAGCAATGAGTGTGTTCAGTCATTTATGCCTAGGATCAGCTACAGGCTCAAAGTTGATGACAACATAGGTGCTGATGGAAAAACTCTAGCAGAGGAGGGTTTTAATCCATCGACCTATGGGTTATGGGCCCCAGAAAGCTTCCTCTGGCTCCACCCTGGGCGGGACTCGCACTCAAAATGCCTGTCTTAAGAGGCCACTGCCTTACAGATTGTGTTTCCATGGTATGTCTCGCCCCGCCTCCTCCTGTAAAGGTTTTCTTTTAAAGGATAAAGCAAAGAACAGGGGAATTACCTGCTGAAACCCGGGATTGAACCAGGGACCTTTAGATCTTCAGTCTAAGGCTCTCCCAGCTGAGCTATTTCAGCACAAGCAAGCCACATGATGGTGGCAAAGAGTGTCAAATTTCAGGTTTTTAGACAAAACCTTGTAAAAGTTTTCCTTCCTGTGACTTGATAACAAAGAAAAACATTCCCGTTAAGGGAATTTACAGAATCAAAGAACCTGAGAACAAGGCAAATAGCGAAACAGCGTCATAACAGCTGCTGAATTTTCTACAATGTTGATTGGAGGATGAATCCAAAAGGAAAACACATGTTTTTGGAGCCAACATCTATCAAGTGACTCCATATCAGATTGTGTGTGCTGGGTGGTCTGCCTGGGTGGTCTCTTTTCTGCTGACCCCACCAATTGCTGGCCTTGTGCTGCAGGCCGCTGTAGCGCCAGGGGATGAGGTCGGGCGTCTGTGTTTGTGTGAGTTGGTTTGCGTGTGGTGCGGTTGAAGTGTGGGGGGTCCGGTTTTTCGCCCAGGGTACGATGATCGTCTGCCTGGGTGGTCTCTTTTCTGCTGACCCCACCAATTGCTGGCCTTGTGCTGCAGGCCGCTGTAGCGCCAGGGGATGAGGCCGGGCCGATGGGGTAGGCCCCGCTCCGCCCATGTGGGGGTGGTGGACTGGGGGCGGGCCCCACTCTGGGCGCGGGGGCATCTTCTGGCGGGCTCCCTACGGACCGTGGGTCCTTGGGCTCTACTCTTTCAGGCCGACCCTCCCGCCGGGGGGAGTGTTTGCCCCTGGTTCTCATGGGGCGGACAGCGTTGACCCCCGGTGGCCCACTCTGGCCTCGGGTGCTGTCTCTGTGGCTGCTGCAGCTCTGCATGGGGGGCTCTGTGTGGGCGGCTTGGGTTGCAACACCTGCCCTCCTGGAACTGAAGGTGTGTGGGCTCCCTGGCTGCTGGGATTCCTTCCTCTGCTTGCTGGATGGGCGTAGTGGCGGAGCCCCTGACATCACCCTGGCTTCCACAAGTGGCATTGTTCATGCACCAACGTCTGCCTCACCCTTTGGGTGAATAATGTTAAGCTACAGCCTTACTAACCTTGTAGTGGGACACTTTCCAAATCCAACTGTAAGTATTATTGATACTTATCACTACCAATATGAATAATGTGTGAATATGGAATTTGTGGTGTGTTGTGCGTCCCCTGTAAACTAGTCATTGACACACAGCAATCAACTCTTGCTTTTTCTTGCAAAATTTACCGGGTTACGAGGGTAAGCTGAGAAGAGAAAATTCAAAAGCTCCCAGCTACAAGGTAGCATTAGGTAGAAACCACTGGCTTTGGTTGTTGAGGTTGTGTTACTGCTTCATGCAACAAAAAGGAATCTTTGAGTAGGCTTAAGCAGCGCTAAAACATGTTTGTGTTTCCAGCAACTTGATTGAAATTGATTTTGGCAGATTCTGCTGTGCTACACCAGGGCTGACCTGGAAAGATACCAAAACCTCCAGGCCCTCTCCAATCCTACTCAATCCTAACATGCTCAGGGGCAGCAATTTGTACTTAGAGAAAGAATGTGGCTTAAGTTGGTAAATGGTTTTGAAAAGAGAGCAAATAACTTGAGTGGCTGCAATTGTTGGTGGTCTGGCCCAGAGCAGCTTTTGTTGGATTGCGTCTTATATTTTTGTCAGAGATTAGGCTACAACAAATAATTTTCAAGGAACCATTAAATCTTTCTGATAAAGCAACAGCGAGTTTAAGTATTAGCTTTGAAGAGGTGAGATACTGTACCAACTCTGCCATAACCAAAGCCTTAATCAGATCAAAGTTTATGTAGTGTGTAGCGGTTATCACGTTTGCTTCACACGCAAAAGGTCCCTGTTCAATGCCAGGCAGAAGAAACAGAGGATGTCATTTTCTCTCACATTTGTACAAGCAGCACTAGTTTTTTCTTTTCTTCAGTATTGCAACACACGTGGTTGTGGTAGGGAGCGGGACATTGGTCGTTGAAACCCTGGATATGACCTGTACTCCCTGTCTTCAGAAGCCAGTGCACGTCCTGTGAAAGTTGAATGGATTTGAAATCAGAGAAGCAAGACTCACCATCAACCTGCAGCCTGAAATGGGACAATAATAAGTCTGAGCCCCTGTTTGTGTGTTCATTTGGACCGTTGTCCTGTACGTCACGCAGTCTGATCAGGCACCCCAAGGTTTTGAGGGACAGTGAACCCAGCTGTGATTCCTGGGATTCCAAAAACATGTCGGGCCTTTAGGCCAATGCACAGCGGCCACTGAGCATCATGGCCCAAACATTGGTGTCTGTCAGCCTTTCATCATATGGAGAAGTTTTGTCGAGTGACCATAGCGTGGCCCCAGAGGGCACCAAACTTTTACCAAGAGCCCCTGACCTTATCACTCATATGTAGTCAAATGTATTTATTTGTAGCCTGGCTAGCTCAGTCAGATAAGCCTAAAGCTGTTAATCTCAGGGTTCGAGCCCACCGTTGGTCAAGGTTCCTTTATTTTGGCTGGTGTGCTTTCACAGGTCTCTCTGTTTACCAGTGATGGAACTCAAAGTCACACAGCTTTGAAAGTTGTTGCCTGGTATGTTCTTATCAGACTAACGACTGTGTTTCTTTGCTGTAAAATTCTTATCAGAGCAATGAGTGTGTTCAGTCATTTATGCCTAGGATCAGCTACAGGCTCAAAGTTGATGACAAACATAGGTGCTGATGGAAAAACTCTAGCAGAGGAGGGTTTTAATCCATCGACCTCTGGGTTATGGGCCCAGCAAGCTTCCTCTGCTCCAGCCCTGGGCGGGACTCGCACTCAAAATGCCTGTCTTAAGAGGCCAGTGCCTTACAGATTGTGTTTCCATGGTATGTCTCGCCCCGCCTCCTCCTGTAAAGGTTTTCTTTTAAAGGATTAAAGCAAAGAAAAGGGGAATTACCTGCTGAAACCCGGGATTGAACCAGGGACCTTTAGATCTTCAGTCTAACTGCTCTCCCAGCTGAGCTATTTCAGCACAAGCAAGCCACATGATGTTGGCAAAGAGTTTCAAATTTCAGGTTTTTTAGACAAAACCTTGTAAAAGTTTTCCTTCCTGTGGCTTGATAACAAAGAAAACCATTCCCGTTAAGGGAATTTACAGAGTCAAAGAACCTGAGAACAAGGCAAATAGCGAAAACAGCGTCGTACAGCTGCTGAATTTTCTACAATGTTGATTGGAGGATGAATCCAAAGGAAAACGCATGTTTTTGGAGCCAACATCTATCAAGTGACTCCATATCAGATTGTGTGTGCTGTCCACTGTAACTAGTCATTGACACACAGCAATCAACTCTTGCTTTTTCTTGCAAAATTTACCGGGCGGTTACGAGGTAAGCTGAGAAAATTCAAAAGCTCCCAGCTACAAGTAGCATTAGGTAGAAACCACTGGCTTTGGTTGTTGAGGTGTGTGTTACTGCTTCATGCAACAAAAAGGAATCTTTGAGTAGGCTTTAAGCAGCGCTAAAACATGTTTGTGTTTCCAGCAACTTGATTGAAATTGATTTTGGCAGATTCTGCTGTGCTACGCCAGGGCTGACCTGGAAAGATACCAAACCTCCAGGCCTCTCCAATCCACTCAATCCTAACATGCTCAGGGGCAGCAATTTGTACTTAGAGAAAGAATGTGGCTTAAGTTGGTAAATGGTTTTGAAAAGAGAGCAAATAACTTGAGTGGCTGCAATTGTTGGTGTGTCTGGCCAGAGCAGCTTTTGTGGATTGCCGTCTTATATTTTTGTCAGAGATTTAGGCTACAACAAATAATTTTCAAGGAACCATTAAATCTTTCTGATAAAGCAACAGCGAGTTTTAAGTATAGCTTTGAAGAGGTGAGATACTGTACCAACTCTGCCATAACCAAAGCCTTAATCAGATCAAAGTTTCTGTAGTTGTAGCGGTTATCACGTTTGCTTCACACGCAAAAGCTCCCTGGTTCAATGCCAGGCAGAAACAGAGGATGTCCTTTTCTCTCACATTTGTACAAGCAGCACTAGTTTTTTTCTTTTCTTCAGTATTGCAACACACGTGGTTGTGGTAGGGAGCGGGACATTGGTCGTTGAAACCTCTGGATATGACCTGTACTCCCTGTCTTCAGAAGCCAGTGCACGTCTGTGAAAGTTGAATGGATTGAAATCAGAGAAGCAAGACTCACCATCAACCTGCAGCCTGAAATGGGACAATAATAAGTCTGAGCCCCTGTTTTGTGTGTTCATTTGGACCGTTGTCCTGTACGTCACGCAGTCTGATCAGGCACCCCAAGGTTTTGAGGGACAGTGAACCCAGCTGTGATTCCTGGGATTCCAAAAACATGTCGGGCCTTTAGGCCAATGCACAGCGGCCACTGAGCATCATGGCCAAACATTGGTTGTCAGCCTTTCATCATATGGAGAAGTTTTGTCGAAGTGACATAGCGTGGCCCCAGAGGGCACCAAACTTTTACCAAGAGCCCCCTGACCTTATCACTCATATGTAGTCAAATGTATTTATTTGTAGCTCTGGCTAGCTCAGTCAGATAAGCCTAAAGGCTGTTAATCTCAGGGTTCGAGCCCACCTGTTGGTCAAGGTTCCTTTATTTTGGCTGGTGTGCTTTCACAGGTCTCTCTGTTACCAGTGATGGAACTCAAAGTCACACAGCTTTGAAAGTTGTTGCCTGGTATGTTCTTATTCAGACTAACGACTGTGTTTCTTTGCTGTAAAATTCTTATCAGAGCAATGAGTGTGTTCAGTCATTTATGCCTAGGATCAGCTACAGGCTCAAAGTTGATGACAACATAGGTGCTGATGGAAAAACTCTAGCAGAGGAGGGTTTTAATCCATCGACCTCTGGGTTATGGGCCCAGCAAGCTTCCTCTGCTCCAGCCTGGGCGGGACTCGCACTCAAAATGCCTGTCTTAAGAGGCCAGTGCCTTACAGATGTGTTTCCATGGTATGTCTCGCCCCGCCTCCTCCTGTAAAGGTTTTCTTTTAAAGGATTAAAGCAAAGAAAAGGGGAATTACCTGCTGAAACCCGGGATTGAACCAGGGACCTTTAGATCTTCAGTCTAACGCTCTCCCAGCTGAGCTATTTCAGCACAAGCAAGCCCACATGATGGTGGCAAAGAGTTTCAAATTTCAGGTTTTTAGACAAAACCTTGTAAAAGTTTTCCTTCCTGTGGCTTGATAACAAAGAAAACCCATTCCCGTTAAGGGAATTTACAGAGTCAAAGAACCTGAGAACAAGGCAAATAGCGAAACAGCGTTCGTAACAGCTGCTGAATTTTCTACAATGTTGATTGGAGGATGAATCCAAAAGGAAAACGCATGTTTTTGGAGCCAACATCTATCAAGTGACTCCATATCAGATTGTGTGTGCTGTCCACTGTAACTAGTCATTGACACACAGCAATCAACTCTTGCTTTTTCTTGCAAAATTTACCGGGCGTTACGAGGGTAAGCTGAGAAAATTCAAAAGCTCCCAGCTACAAGTAGCATAGGTAGAAACCACTGGCTTTGGTTGTTGAGGTGTGTTACTGCTTCATGCAACAAAAGGAATCTTTGAGTAGGCTTTAAGCAGCGCTAAAACATGTTTGTGTTTCCAGCAACTTGATTGAAATTGATTTTGGCAGATTCTGCTGTTGCTACAGCCAGGGCTGACCTGGAAAGATACCAAAACCTCCAGGCCTCTCCAATCCACTCAATCCTAACATGCTCAGGGGCAGCAATTGTACTTGAGAAAGAATGTGGCTTAAGTTGGTAAATGGTTTTGAAAAGAGAGCAAATAACTGAGTGGCTGCAATTGTTGGTTGTGTCTGGCCAGAGCAGCTTTTGTTGGATTGCGTCTTATATTTTTGTCAGAGATTTAGGCTACAACAAATAATTTTCAAGGAACCATTAAATCTTTCTGATAAAGCAACAGCGAGTTTAAGTATTAGCTTTGAAGAGGTGAGATACTGTACCAACTCTGCCATAACCAAAGCCCTTAATCAGATCAAAGTTTCTGTAGTGTAGCGGTTATCACGTTTGCTTCACACGCAAAAGGTCCCTGGTTCAATGCCAGGCAGAAACAGAGGATGTCATTTTCTCTCACATTTGTACAAGCAGCACTAGTTTTTTTCTTTTCTTCAGTATTGCAACACACGTGGTTTGTGGTAGGGAGCGGGACATTGGTCGTTGAAACCCTGGATATGACCTGTACTCCCTGTCTTCAGAAAGCCAGTGCACGTCTGTGAAAGTTGAATGGATTTGAAATCAGAGAAGCAAGACTCACCATCAACCTGCAGCCTGAAAATGGGACAATAATAAGTCTGAGCCCTGTTTGTGTGTTCATTTGGACCGTTGTCCTGTACGTCACGCAGTCTGATCAGGCACCCCAAGGTTTTTGAGGGACAGTGAACCCAGCTGTGATTCCTGGGATTCCAAAAACATGTCGGGCCTTTAGGCCAATGCACAGCGGCACTGAGCATCATGGCCAAACATTGGTTGTCAGCCTTTTCATCATATGGAGAAGTTTTGTCGAAGTGACATAGCGTGGCCCCAGAGGGCACCAAACTTTACCAAGAGCCCCCTGACCTTATCACTCATATGTAGTCAAATGTATTTATTTGTAGCCTCTCTAGCTCAGTCAGATAAGCCTAAGGCTGTTAATCTCAGGGTTCGAGCCCACCGTTGGTCAAGGTTCCTTTATTTTGGCTGGTGTGCTTTCACAGGTCTCTCTGTTACCAGTGATGGAACTCAAAGTCACACAGCTTTGAAAGTTGTTGCCTGGTATGTTCTTATCAGACTAACGACTGTGTTTCTTTGCTGTAAAATTCTTATCAGAGCAATGAGTGTGTTCAGTCATTTATGCCTAGGATCAGCTACAGGCTCAAAGTTGATGACAACATAGGTGCTGATGGAAAAACTCTAGCAGAGGAGGGTTTTAATCCATCGACCTCTGGGTTATGGGCCCAGCAAGCTTCCTCTGCTCCAGCCTGGGCGGGACTCGCACTCAAAATGCCTGTCTTAAGAGGCCAGTGCCTTACAGATTGTGTTTCCATGGTATGTCTCGCCCCGCCTCCTCCTGTAAAGGTTTTCTTTTAAAGGATTAAAGCAAAGAAAAGGGGAATTACCTGCTGAAACCCCGGGATTGAACCAGGGACCTTTAGATCTTCAGTCTAACGCTCTCCCAGCTGAGCTATTTCAGCACAAGCAAGCCACATGATGGTGGCAAAGAGTTTCAAATTTCAGGTTTTTAGACAAAACCTTGTAAAAGTTTTCCTTCCTGTGGCTTGATAACAAACAAAACCATTCCCGTTAAGGGAATTTACAGAGTCAAAGAACCTGAGAACAAGGCAAATAGCGAAACAGATTCGTAACAGCTGCTGAATTTTCTACAATGTTGATTGGAGGATGAATCCAAAAGGAAAACGCATGTTTTTGGAGCCAACATCTATCAAGTGACTCCATATCAGATTGTGTGTGCTGTCCACTGTAACTAGTCATTGACACACAGCAATCAACTCTTGCTTTTTCTTGCAAAATTTACCGGGCGTTACGAGGGTAAGCTGAGAAAATTCAAAAGCTCCCAGCTACAAGTAGCATTAGGTAGAAACCACTGGCTTTGGTTGTTGAGGTGTGTTACTGCTTCATGCAACAAAAAGGAATCTTTGAGTAGGCTTTAAGCAGCGCTAAAACATGTTTGTGTTTCCAGCAACTTGATTGAAATTGATTTTGGCAGATTCTGCTGTGCTACGCCAGGGCTGACTGGAAAGATACCCAAAACCTCCAGGCCTCTCCAATCCACTCAATCCTAACATGCTCAGGGGCAGCAATTTGTACTTGAGAAAGAATGTGGCTTAAGTTGGTAAATGGTTTTGAAAAGAGAGCAAATAACTTGAGTGGCTCTGCAATTGTTGGTTGTGTCTGGCCAGAGCAGCTTTTGTTGGATTGCGTCTTATATTTTTGTCAGAGATTTAGGCTACAACAAATAATTTCAAGGAACCATTAAATCTTTCTGATAAAGCAACAGCGAGTTTTAAGTATTAGCTTTTGAAGAGGTGAGATACTGTACCAACTCTGCCATAACAAAGCCTTAATCAGATCAAGTTTCTGTAGTGAGCGGTTATCACGTTTGCTTCACACGCTAAAGGTCCCTGGTTCAATGCCAGGCAGAAACAGAGGATGTCATTTCTCTCACATTTGTACAAGCTAGAACTAGTTTTTTTCTTTTCTTCAGTATTGCAACACACGTGGTTGTGGTAGGGAGCGGGACATTGGTCGTTGAAACCCTGGATATGACCTTGTACTTCCCTGTCTTCAGAAGCCAGTGCACGTCTGTGGAAAGTTGAATGGATTGAAATCAGAGAAGCAAGACTTCACCATCAACCTGCAGCCTGAAATGGGACAATATAAGTCTGAGCCTGTTTGTGTGTTCATTTGGACCGTTGTCCTGTACGTCACGCAGTCTGATCAGGCACCCCAAGGTTTTGAGGGACAGTGAACCAGCTGTGATTCCTGGGATTCCAAAAACATGTCGGGCCTTTAGGCCAATGCACAGCGGCCATCTGAGCATCATGCCAACATTGGTGTCAGCCTTTCATCATATGGAGATAGTTTTGTCGCGTGACATAGCGTGGCCCCAGAGGGCACCAAACTTTTACCAAGAGCCCCCTGACCTTATCACTCATATGTAGTCAAATGTATTTATTGTAGCCTGGCTAGCTCAGTCAGATAAGCCTAAGGTGTTAATCTCAGGGTTCGAGCCCACCGTTGGTCAAGGTTCCTTGATTTTGGCTGGTGTGCTTTCACAGGTCTCTCTTTACCAGTGAAAGTGTTGCCTGGTATGTTCTTATCAGACTAACGACTGTGTTTCTTTGCTGTAAAATTCTTATCAGAGCAATGAGTGTGTTTCAGTCATTTATGCCTAGGATCAGCTACAGGCTTCAAAGTTGATGACAACATAGGTGCTGATGGAAAAACTCTAGCAGAGGAGGGTTTTAATCCATCGACCTCTGGGTTATGGGCCCAGCAAGCTTCCTCTGCTCCAGCCCTGGGCGGGACTCGCACTCAAAATGCCTTGTCTTAAGAGGCCAGTGCCTTACAGATTGTGGTTTCCATGGTATGTCTCGCCCCGCCTCCTCCTGTAAAGGTTTTCTTTAAAGGATAAAGCAAAGAAAAGGGGAATACCTGCTGAAACCCGGGATTGAACCAGGGACCTTTAGATCTTCAGTCTAACGCTCTCCCAGCTGAGCTATTTCAGCACAAGCAAGCCACATGATGGTGGCAAAGAGTTTCAAATTTCAGGGTTTTTAGACAAAACCTTGTAAAAGTTTTCCTTCCTGTGGCTTGATAACAAAGAAAACCATTCCCGTTAAGGGAATTTTACAGAGTCAAAGAACCTGAGAACAAGGCAAATAGCGAAACAGCGTCGTAACAGCTGCTGAATTTTCTACAATGTTGATTGGAGGATGAATCCAAAAGGAAAACGCATGTTTTTGGAGCCAACATCTATCAAGTGACTCCCATATCAGATTGTGTGTGCTGTCCACTGTAACTAGTCATTGACACACAGCAATCAACTCTTGCTTTTTCTTGCAAAATTTACCGTGGTTACGAGGGTAAGCTGAGAAAATTCAAAAGCTCCCAGCTACAAGTAGCATTAGGTAGAAAACCACTGGCTTTGGTTGTTGAGGTGTGTTACTGCCTTCATGCAACAAAAGGAATCTTTGAGTAGGCTTTAAGCAGCGCTAAAACATGTTTGTGTTTCCAGCAACTTGATTGAAATTGATTTTGGCAGATTCTGCTGTGCTACACCAGGGCTGACCTGGAAAGATACCCAAAACCTCCAGGCCTCTCCAATCCACTCAATCCTAACATGCTCAGGGGCAGCAATTTGTACTTGAGAAAGAATGTGGCTTAAGTTGGTAAATGGTTTTGAAAAGAGAGCAAATAACTTGAGTGGCTTGCAATTGTTGGTGTGTCTGGCCCCAGAGCAGCTTTTTGTTGGATTGCGTCTTATATTTTTGTCAGAGATTTAGGCTACAACAAATAATTTTTCAAGGAACCATTAAATCTTTCTGATAAAGCAACAGCGAGTTTAGTAATTAGCTTTGAAGAGGTGAGATACTGCTACCAACTCTGCCATAACCAAAGCCTTAATCAGATCAAAGTTTCTGTAGTGTAGCGGTTATCACGTTTGCTTCACACGCAAAAGGTCCCTGGTTCAATGCCAGGCAGAAACAGAGGATGTCATTTTCTCTCACATTTGTACAAGCAGCACTAGTTTTTTTCTTTTCTTCAGTATTGCAACACACGTGGTTGTGGTAGGGAGCGGGACATTGGTCGTTGAAACCCTGGATATGACCTGTACTCCCTGTCTTCAGAAGCCAGTGCACGTCTGTGACAAGTTGAATGGAATTGTGAAATCAGAGAAGCAAGCTCACCATCAACCTGCAGCCTGAAATGGGACAATAATAATTCTGAGCCCTGTTTGTTGTGTTTCATTTGGACCTGTTGTCCTGTACGTCACGCAGTCTGATTCAGGCACCCCAAGGTTTTGGGGGACAGTCGAACCCAGCTGTGATTCCTGGGATTCCAAAATACATGTCGGGCCTTTAGGCCAATGCCCACAGCGGCCACTGAGCATCATGGCCAAACATTTGGCTTGTCCAGCCCTTTCATTCAATATGGAGAAGTTTTGTCGAGTAGTGACATAGCGTGGCCCCAGAGGGCACCAAACTTTTTTACCAAGAGCCCCCTGACCTTCTCACCATCACTATGTAGTCAAATGTATTTATTTGTAGCCTGGCTAGCTCAGTCAGATAAGCCTAAAGGCTGTTAATCTCAGGGTTCGAGGCCCACCGTTGGTCAAGGTTCCTTATTTTGGCTGGTGTGCTTTTCACAGGTCTCTCTGTTACCAGTGATGGAACTCAAAGTCACACAGCTTTGAAAGTTGTTGCCTGGTATGTTCTTATCAGGACTAAGACTGTGTTTCTTTGCTGTAAAATTCTTATCAGAGCAATGAGTGTGTTCAGTCATTTATGCCTAGGATCAGCTACAGGCTCTCAAAGTGTTGATGACAACATAGGTGCTGATGGAAAAAACTCTAGCAGAGGAGGGTTTTAATCCATCGACCTCTGGGTTATGGGCCCATGCAAGCTTCCTCTGCTCCAGCCTGGGCGGGACTCGCACTCAAATGCCTGTCTTAAGAGGCCAGTGCCTTACAGATTGTGTTTCCATGGTATTGTCTCGCCCCCGCCTCCTCCTGGTAAAGGTTTTCTTTTAAAGGATTAAAGCAAAGAAAAGGGGAATTACCTGCTGAAACCCGGGATTGAACCAGGGACCTTTTAGATCTTCAGTCTAACGCTCTCCCAGCTGAGCTATTTCAGCACAAGCAAGCCACATGATGGTGGCAAAGAGTTTCAAATTTCAGGTTTTTAGACAAAACCTTGTAAAAGTTTTCCTTCCTTTGGCTTGATAACAAGGAAAACCATTCCCGTTAAGGGAATTTACAGAGTCAAAGAACCTGAGAACAAGGCAAATAGCGAAACAGCGTCGTAACAGCTGCTGAATTTTCTACAATGTTGATTGGAGGATGAATCCAAAAGGAAAACGCATGTTTTTGGAGCCAACATCTATCAAGTGACTCCATATCAGATTGTGTGTGCTGTCCACTGTAACTAGTCATTGACACACAGCAATCAACTCTTGCTTTTTCTTGCAAAATTTACCGGGGGTTACGAGGGTAAGCTGAGAAAATTCAAAAGCTCCCAGCTACAGGTAGCATTAGGTAGAAACCACTGGCTTTGGTTGTTGAGGTGTGTTACTGCTTCATGCAACAAAAAGGAATCTTTGAGTAGGCTTTAAGCAGCGCTAAAACATGTTTGTGTTTCCAGCAACTTGATTGAAATTGATTTTGGCAGATTTCGCTGTGCTACACCAGGGCTGACCTGGAAAGAGTTACCAAAACCTCCAGGCCTCTCCAATCCACTCAATCGTAACATGCTCAGGGGCAGCAGTTTGTACTTGAGGAAGAATGTGGCTTAAGTTGGTAAATGGTTTTGAAAAGAGAGCAAATAACTTGAGTGGCTGCAATTGTTGGTGTGTCTGGCCAGAGCAGCTTTTGTTGGATTACGTCTTATATTTTTGTCAGAGATTTAGGCTACTGTGGTAAATTCTGTTCCTCCTATGGAGTTATTTCTGTCCATTGCAACAAATGTCAAGTTGACCGTGGTGTCAGGTTGGCCACTAAAACAAATAAACTGCTGCAGCTGAGTAAACATGGACTTTCGATGGACACGTAGGCACTCGCTGGTTGCATAAACAACACAGCTTTAAAAAGTGGGCATTGGGAGATGTTCTTAGAGTGCTTCGCAGAGGGTCTGCTGCAGACACCCAGCTGACCTTTTTCGACCTCTCAGTTCTTTCTGCAGAAGAACAAGTGGGTGAATTCAGCCACCACCTCTCTCATGATTATTCTGTGATTGTACTATTTCATTCTATGTAATAAATTCATGTGTTAATTTGAGCATAAAAGTTGAGTCTGTGTGAACAAGAAATACACGACAGAATGGCGTCACGAACACAGGCGTGAGGAGCCGTTTCCAGAACTAACATTTGTCTGGACTGGCCCGGACGCACGACTGTCGTCATCAGTGAAGTTAAATAGCGCTTAAAGCTTTTAACGGACGATTCTCTGTGTTCGAGACAGTGTGAGCAAATGTTGGTAAGATTAGAGAATTCTGATCATTAAATTCTGATTTGGCTGCTTAAGCAAATTATCTGTGTGGGAGAGACAAAGAGAGGCGGTGGAGAATTTACCTGTGCTTACTTATACTGCTGTAAATAGCTGCTTTGCATAACCAACTGCTGTGTGTGTATGTGCTATCTTGCGCTTGGGGAAAAAATGACATGGCCTATTGACCTCTAGAAGTTACGTAGGTTAACTTGAGGCAGGCGACGTTTGAAAAATCTAAAGTATGGGCGTTGTAGTCTGCATTCGGATAAAAAAAATTTAAGGCTGTGTAAGTTCTGTGTCGACGCTGGAAAATTTGGTCCAGGTATTGAGTGGGGTCACTGAACCATACCTCGTTGAGCGGCTGTTAAATTAAAGGGGAAGATGTACGATACCGGCGTCGGTAGACAGTGCGGCCTCGGTGCAACGGGTTGTGAAATTTGGAAAATTCGCCCTGCTCGATAGAATCGAAATTTATTAGGCACTGTAGGCTTGTGTAATGTATTGGGAATCTACATTAAGGTTGGAACGGATCAATCCAAGTGTAGAGCTTCCCAAGGTTTGTGAGGCCTGGTAACATAGGGATAACCGGTAAAAGCGCTTTTTGTTATTGTGTGTTGAACTGCAGGGTGTCGATGTGTCAGTATTGCGCAAGTATAGTTAAGTTGGGGTGAGTATATGTTTAGTATATGTTAATGCATTTAAGGATAGCGTGATAAGTGCTAAGTTGTTGCGGTGTTAATAATAATTAACAGGTGTCGAGGTAATACCATTTGAGTTAGTGTCGGTAAAAAACCTTGAGTGTGTGTTAATAATTGACAGTGTGCATTCCCTTTTGGTCCTTTGGAGCAGAGAGTGTGTGTGTAACGGGGGAGATAAAGCCTCACTGTTCAGGGTCTGTGTGTGTGTTTGTTTGTTTTTTAACAGTCTGGGAAGAGCCGTGGGGTAAATGCTGTGTAGATTACATTTTCGAACGTTTCGATCATTCTATCATTTTTGATAATTCTAATATTTTTTTAGTTTCCTGTGTGGACATTGGGGTAATCATTGTTTGAAATAATCTGCGTATTGTAGAACGATGTTTCCACACTGTGGTTGGGACTGGTCAAGCAGGTCACAGAGTGTGTGCAGATTGTGGTCTCCTGGTTTGGTTAAAAAAGAAAAAGGGGGGAGGAGTGAATTGGGACTCCAAATTGGGCCCAGAGACGTTAGCTTTTTTCCTCTACAGGTATTCACGTCTCCTGTGTGTGTGTGTGTGTGTGCGTGTGTGTGAATACTGCCCAGAGCAGGAAGTCAAATAGGTCAAGTATGATAAAAAATAAAAGTATAATAAGTCCATTAACATTCATTCCTGGTCGGTCCATTTAAGTGTGTCACATACATACCTATACATATGCCCTATATTCATATTATGTATCGCGCCGGTAGCTTTCTTCTCCAGATATAGGAATAATGAGAAAACATCCTCTCTTTTCTCAGGAGATTCAGAAGTATTCGAAGAAATAGAATAAGCAGACGGATAAGGCTACGTCACCCTGGCCAACAGAGGGGACATTTGATCTGAGGCAGTGGGTTAAGATCAAATCTGTGAAGTTAGGCCTTAAACGGGAACGAGAAAATGCAGTGTTGCATTTTATTAGCTGTGTAAAAATGATGGGCAAAAAGACGGCTCAATGTTGTAATAATCAATCTAATCAGATCACTATAATCAAGTCTCTTTCAGATGCGTCCCAGATGGATGCAGAAGAAACAAAACCTGGAAGGACAAAGAAGCCAGTTCACCCGGTAGCTGGTCTAGAAGGGACAGACAGGGCAGTGGAAAGGGATGAGTTATTAGAACTGCCCGACGTTGTTTAAAAAACAGAAAATATCAATTGGAAATTCCTGCAGTGAAAGTGATCTGCGTGACAGAGCAGGTAGATCACTGTGGGCTGGGTCAGATGAGGAATTAGTGTGGGTGGGTGACGAACGGGTAAATGAGGTTTCTGATGGACTTCCTCTGCTGGTCAAAGGGGCAAAGCGTCAAAATCTGCCCTGGCCTTCAAGACCAGATCAGAATGATCTGAATGACACTGTGGGACTTTGCAACATGTCAGTAGAACAAATAACTGACCATGTGATTCATGCTGTTGAGCTGCGTCAAAAGCAGGCAAAGGAGGCAGTGAAGGAAGCAACATGCCAGCAGCTGCGGGAAGAGGGGGAGAAAAGAGAGACGAGGATGGTGTCTACTCAACCAGCCAGCGTGCCTCAGAGCCCACCTACACCACCAGGCATGGCCACACCTCAGGTGATGTACATTCTACCAGGAGGGTGGACCAGACGACCTCCTATGAGGAGAGGAGGGACTCCTCCAGGCCGAGGAGCAAGACGAGGATGCTGTGGAAAAACTGTGAACTGCTTCCAGTGTGGGAGGTATGGACATGTGCAATGCCAGTGATGGAACAAGAGTCCACCTGGACGGCCAAGGAAGGCTGAGGCTGAAGCAGGGCCACTGAGACAGTGCAGGCTGTCAGATATGAACTGTGTCAATGGACGTTATCAAAAGCCAAAAAGCCAGAGGCCTCTGAATCTGTGTTCTCACCTTGCTGCACACTTTAGTACTTTGAGACTCAGACAAATATCTAAATTTTTAAAAAACAAAATAAATAAGTCGAATTGGTGAAAATAACTCAGTCCTTAAAGCTGCCAAAAGCTTAAAAATAAAATATTCCAATTTTACAAGGCAAGGGAAAGGGAAAGGTATAGAGAATATTTCAAAATAAAGTTCCCAATTCACTCACTCTGCTGTTGAAATGCTTCACCTGATGCTCAGTGGTTGACTGTGTTTTATCCTCCAAGAGGTTTGGCTGTATGTGGGTTTATATGAACTTTCTTTAGTAAGTTAAAATATTTTAGTTGTAGTTTTTATCCACAGATGTTACAGTATGTTGTCATTAGAGACTCAGATAGTCACGGGAGAAATTACAATTAGATGCAGTAGTGATTGTGGGGTTGTTTGTGTTTCTAGGTTTATTGCTTTGTGCAACAGGTTCAACAGGTTGTGTTATGTCTAATGTGTCATCTCTGATAGGTTGTGAGAATGCAGCTTATTTAGTCTGTATGTTAATTTCGTCATAGAGTCACTTAGTGCATACATTTACAGCACTTCCTGAACTAAATAAGTTTTATCGCAGTGATTCTGTGTTTTTCATTAGTCACTAAAGCTCAATCCTTCTTGTTTAGCTGTCAGCTGACATCGAGGGTGTAACCTTGAAGTTTAGATGCTGTATAAGTTTCTTAATTTCACTTAGTTTATTAAGTCCCAGTAAGGATAGATAAGTAAGGGTAAGAAATGATTTTTAGGGGTTGTACTAATGTGCCCATCTTAAGTTAGCGATTCAATTGTCCTCACTTTCTAAATTAGTAATTTGTATAATCACTTGGATGCAGTATGTGTGTATGGGGAGTATGAAAATGAAAATGAATGACAGGAGACTTGTATGTGTGGCGTCTGCTGTGGGACTATTCTTCCATTCTGTTTCTGTTGTGTCTCATCCCAAGTTGGCGAACTTATTTGAAGGAGGCCTATTGGTTCAAAGGTTGGTGTTTGAGTCGGTTCATATGTTGAATTGGAGTGTAAATAGCTTGCAAAGAGGATGATCTCAGCAGGATTCCTAGTGGAGTGAGAGAAAAAGAGATGGTAGCATGGTACAGTATGTGAGGAAGGAAAGGAGGTCAAGGAGTAAAGAAAAGGGAAAGTGTGAATGTTGACAATAGAGAGATGAAACAGTGCTGTGAACCTTGCATTTCAGGGTGTAGCTTGTAAAAAAAATATGCAGAACGCATAAAACTAACATTGCATGAAGCTTTGCTTGACAGAATAGTGTTTAATGCATCAACCAGTGACCTACGTTTTTATGTAAAACAGATAATTAACATATGCAGGAGTGCTGTGTTGTTCCATTGCAGGAAAGAAGAGGTCAAAGAAGATCAAACTCCGGATCACTGATGGGCCCTTAGTGACACTGCTAACTCATTTAGCAGAACAAGGTCACAGGCTAGCCTTTCTAAATTATAGTTCTCATAGAGCAAGAGGTTTCTCTCTTAGCTCATGTGCACCATAAAAACCCTGAGCTCATGACATGACTGACTGATACTGTATATGCTCTACGGACTGACCATGACACGTGTCGATGATGTTTATTGTTGTTGATTTTATATAATGAGGGTTTAACCATTTTCATTCTGCATCTCAGAGTGTTGTTGCACACAGGAAGCTCACATTAACAACTTCAACCCTTCTCTTTAGGCGGAGCAGCAGTGGAGAAACTGTGTCAGCATAAACACCTCGCTTAAACTGATTTTCTTGCCTAACCGAACCGATTTCTCTCCTACCCCTAACCTCTGTCCACAGGTTACTTCAGTATCAGAAGAGGGTCTTCTATCTTCTGACCTGCTACAAATTGGTTATTTTATATTCTCGGATTTTCTGATTTCTACACGACGGCCTGAGACAAGAAGCAAACTATATGTTCTATTTAGCCTAACCCTAACCCTAGCTCTGTAGGATGGTTTATGCTGCACTATGGTGCAGAGCTTTCTGCCTCTCAGCTATTAGCTCTCAGGTCACAGCTGGAGCACCAGTCTGAGGGGGACAGAGGATGACGCAGCAGAAGAGTGCTGGAGCCCTGGACAGTCTGGAAGCGAGTGACTCGGTGTGAGGGCCACAAGTGAGCTGGACCAACTGGGTCGGCTAGCAGAGAGGCTAGGCATCAGATGAGCTTCCCAGGACAACGCAGAGGGTGCAGTGCCACAACTTCCAGAACAACCATGATGGAAGAGCCACTGGAGCCGAAGGAGCCGATGGAGAGTCCAATTAAACCAATTCCAGCTAGACCAAGACTTCTCACCCACATAATATTGTGGCACTGCGCGGACCAACACATCTATAGGAGGCGGAACGACGTGGCAGCACAGACCTTCAAGACTGACTGTTGCTGCGTGTGAGGATCACCTGTTGGAGCTGAAAGAAGAGCCTAGGCAAAAGGAGACGTCCTAGGCAAAGGACGAGCTGGAGCTGAAGTTGAAACCTGGGGATCCGGTGTATATCAAGGGGTTTTAGGAGAACGTGGGACCATGCCCGACAAGAAGGTCCCAACATGTTGGTCAAGACGACCTCGAGAGCAGTTCAAGTTAAAGGCTCTCCCACCTGGTATCATCCGAACCACTGTGTTAAAGTATCAGAGGGGGAAATGGAGAACCCTAAGATTGATGTTTAGTAAAAATGGTTTATGATAGTCAGGTTAATCATTGTATGAATAATGATACCTGTGTTGTTTGATATAATGCATCTAATTTACCTGCCATGAGGGTCCAAGTGTGTTTGTAAACTTGTCAGTAATTTGTTTTTGTGTTTATTTTTAGAGGCAGGTACCGGATTCACCTGTGAAACATTCAGAGGTCATCAGGCTGGCTGCCCTGAAAAGTCCTGTATTAGCAGTAGGATAAATTTGGCTATTTTAAGTGATTTATGTGTCCACATTGCTAAGGTTAAACAAAACTTAAAATGGGTTGGGACCTTGCTAGTGCTTATCACTGGTTTAAGGCAGTAAAGTAAATTGGGCTTAGCTTTAATGGACATTTGTCTGTCCATTGAGGGGGAAAGTTTGTGGTAAATTCTGTTCCTCCTATGGAGTTATTTCTGTCCATTGCAACATATGTCAAGTTGACCGTGGTTTCAGGTTGGCCACTAAAACAAATAAACTGCTGCAGCTGAGTAAACATGGACTTTCGATGGACACGTAGGCACTCGCTGGTTGCATAAACAACACAGCTTTAAAAAGTGGGCATTGGGAGATGTTTCTTAGACCAGGGCTGACCTGGAAAGATACCAAAACCTCCAGGCCTCTCCACTCCACTCAATCCTAACATGCTCAAGGGCAGCAATTTCTACTTGAGGAAGAATGTGGCTTAAGTTGGTAAATGGTTTTGAAAAGTGAGCAAATAACTTGAGTGGCTGCAATTTTTGGTGTGTCCGGCCAGAGCAGCTTTTGTTGGATTGCGTCTTATATTTTTGTCAGAGATTTAGGCTACAACAAATAATTTTCAAGGAACCATTAAATCTTTCTGATAAAGCAACAGCGAGTTTAAGTGTTAGCTTTGAAGAGGTGAGATACTGTACCAACTCTGCCATAACCAAAGCCCTAATCAGATCAAAGTTTCTGTAGTGTAGCGGTTATAACGTTTGCTTCACACGCAAAAGGTCCCTGGTTCAATGCCAGGCAGAAACAGAGGATGTCCTTTTCTCTCACATTTGTACAAGCAGCACTAGTTTTTTTCTTTTCTTCAGTATTGCAACACACGTGGTTGTGGTAGGGAGCGGGACATTGGTCGTTGAAACCCTGGATATGACCTGTAATCCCTGTCTTCAGAAGCCAGTGCACGCCTGTGAAAGTTGAATGGTTTGAAATCAGAGAAGCAAGACTCACCATCAACCTGCAGCCTGAAATGGGACATTAATAAGTCTGAGCCCTGTTTGTGTGTTCATTTGGACCGTTGTCCTGTACATCACGCAGTCTGATCAGGCACCCCAAGGTTTTGAGGGACAGTGAACCCAGCTGTGATTCCCGGGATTCCAAAGACATGCCGGGCCTTTAGGCCACTGCTCAGCCGCCACTGAATATCATGGCCAAGCATTGGTGTCAGCCTTTCATCGTATGGAGCAGTTTTGTCGAATGACATAACGTGGCCCCAGAGGGCACCAAACTTTTACCAAGAGCCCCCTGACCTTATCACTCATATGTAGACAATTGTATTTATTTGTAGCCTGGCTAGCTCAGCCAGATACGCCTAAAGCTGTCAATCTCAGGGTTCGAGCCCAACGTTGGTCAAGGTTCCTTTATTTTGGCTGGTGTGCTTTCACAGGTCTCTCTCTTACCAGTGATGGAACTCAAAGTCACACAGCTTTGAAAGTTGTTGCCTGGTATGTTCTTATTAACTAACGACTGTGTTTCTTTGCTGTAAAATTCTTATCAGAGCAATGAGTGTGTTCAGTCATTTATGCCTAGGATCAGCTACAGGCTCAAAGTTGATGACAACATAGGTGCTGATGGAAAAACTCTAGCAGAGGAGGGTTTTAATCCATCGACCTCTGGGTTATGGGCCCAGCAAGCTTCCTCTGCTCCACCCTGGGCGGGACTCGCACTCAAAATGCCTGTCTTAAGAGGCCAGTGCCTTACAGATTGTGTTTCCATGGTATGTCTCCCCCCCCTCCTGTAAAGGTTTTCTTTTAAAGGATAAAGCAAAGAACAGGGGAATTACATGCTGAAACCCGGGATTGAACCAGGGACCTATCGATCTTCAGTCTAACGCTCTCCCAGCTGAGCTATTTCAGCACAAGCAAGCCACATGATGGTGGCAAAGAGTTTCAAATTTCAGGTTTTTAGACAAAACCTTGTAAAAGTTTTCCTTCCTTTGGCTTGATAACAAGGAAAACCATTCCCGTTAAGGGAATTTACAGAGTCAAAGAACCTGAGAACAAGGCAAATAGCGAAACAGCGTCGTAACAGCTGCTGAATTTTCTACAATGTTGATTGGAGGATGAATCCAAAAGGAAAACGCATGTTTTTGGAGCCAACATCTATCAAGTGACTCCATATCAGATTGTGTGTGCTGTCCACTGTAACTAGTCATTGACACACAGCAATCAACTCTTGCTTTTTCTTGCAAAATTTACCGGGGGTTACGAGGGTAAGCTGAGAAAATTCAAAAGCTCCCAGCTACAGGTAGCATTAGGTAGAAACCACTGGCTTTGGTTGTTGAGGTGTGTTACTGCTTCATGCAACAAAAAGGAATCTTTGAGTAGGCTTTAAGCAGCGCTAAAACATGTTT
This sequence comes from Betta splendens, assembly GCF_900634795.4. Lineage (NCBI taxonomy): Eukaryota > Metazoa > Chordata > Actinopteri > Anabantiformes > Osphronemidae > Betta > Betta splendens. Next base: position 81,762 of record NC_040889.2, on the reverse strand, counting down.
GTGTTTCCAGCAACTTGATTGAAATTGATTTTGGCAGATTCTGCTGTGCTACACCAGGGCTGACCGGGAAAGATACCAAAACCTCCAGGCCTCTCCAATCTACATAATCATAACATGCTCAGGGGCAGCAATTTGTACTTGAGGAAGAATGTGGCTTAAGTTGGTAAATGGTTTTGAAAAGAGAGGAAATAACTTGAGTGGCTGCAATTTTTGGTGTGTCTGCCCGGAGCAGCTTTTGTTGGATTGCGTCTTATATTTTTGTCAGAGATTTAGGCTACAACAAATAATTTTCAAGGCACCATTACATCTTTCTGATAAAGCAACAGCGAGTTTCAGTATTAGCTTTGAAGAGGTGAGATACTGTACCAACTTTGCCATGACCAAAGCCCTAATCAGATCAAGGTTTCTGTAGTGTAGCGGTTATCACGTTTGCTTCACACGCAAAAGGTCCCTGGTTCAATGCCAGGCAGAAACAGAGGATGTCCTTTTCTCTCACATTTGTCCAAGCAGCACAAGTTTTTTTCTTTTCTTCAGTATTGCAACACATGTGGTTGTGGTTAGGAGCGGGACATTGGTCGTTGAAACCCTGGATATGACCTGTAATCCCTGTCTTCAGAAGCCAGTGCACGCCTGTGAAAGTTGAATGGTTTGAAATCAGAGAAGCAAGACTCACCATCAACCTGCAGCCTGAAATGGGACAATAATAAGTCTGAGCCCTGTTTGTGTGTTCATTTGGACCGTTGTCCTGTACGTCACGCAGTCTGATCAGGCACCCCAAGGTTTTGAGGGACAGTGAACCCAGCTGTGATTCCTGGGATTCCAAAGACATGCCGGGCCTTTAGGCCACTGCTCAGCCACCACTGAGCATCATGGCCAAGCATTGGTGTCAGCCTTTCATCGTATGGAGCAGTTTTGTCGAGTGACATAACGTGGCCCCAGAGGGCACCAAACTTTTACCAAGAGCCCCCTGACCTTATCACTCATATGTAGACAATTGCATTTATTTGTAGCCTGGCTAGCTCAGCCAGATACGCCTAAAGCTGTCAATCTCAGGGTTCGAGCCCAACGTTGGTCAAGGTTCCTTTATTTTGGCTGGTGTGCTTTCACAGGTCTCTCTGTTACCAGTGATGGAACTCAAAGTCACACAGCTTTGAAAGTTGTTGCCTGGTATATTTTTATTAAACTAACGACTGTGTTTCTTTGCTGTAAAATTCTTATCAGAGCAATGAGTGTGTTCAGTCCTTTAAGCCTAGGATCAGCTACAGGCTCAAAGTTGATGACAACATAGGTGCTGATGGAAAAACTCTAGCAGAGGAGGGTTTTAATCCATCGACCTATGGGTTATGGGCCCAGCAAGCTTCCTCTGCTCCACCCTGGGCAGAACTCGTACTCAAAATGCCTGTCTTAAGAGGCCACTGCCTTACAGATTGTGTTTCCATGGTATGTCTCGCCCCGCCTCCTCCTGTAAAGGTTTTCTTTTAAAGGATAAAGCAAAGAACAGGGGAATTACCTGCTGAAACCCGGATTGAACCAGGGACCTTTAGATCTTCAGTCTAACGCTCTCCCAGCTGAGCTATTTCAGCACAAGCAAGCCACATGATGGTGGCAAAGAGTTTCAAATTTCAGGTTTTTAGACAAAACCTTGTAAAAGTTTTCCTTCCTGTGACTTGATAACAAAGAAAACCGTTCCCGTTAAGGGAATTTACAGAGTCAAAGAACCTGAGAACAAGGCAAATAGCGAAACAGCGTCGTAACAGCTGCTGAATTTTCTACAATGTTGATTGGAGGATGAATCCAAAAGGAAAACGCATGTTTTTGGAGCCAACATCTATCAAGTGACTCCATATCAGATTGTGTGTGCTGTCCACTGTAACTAGTCATTGACACACAGCAATCAACTCTTGCTTTTTCTTGCAAAATTTACCGGGGGTTACGAGGGTAAGCTGAGAAAATTCAAAAGCTCCCAGCTACAGGTAGCATTAGGTAGAAACCACTGGCTTTGGTTGTTGAGGTGTGTTACTGCTTCATGCAACAAAAAGGAATCTTTGAGTAGGCTTTAAGCAGCGCTAAAACATGTTTGTGTTTCCAGCAACTTGATTGAAATTGATTTTGGCAGATTTCGCTGTGCTACACCAGGGCTGACCTGGAAAGAGTTACCAAAACCTCCAGGCCTCTCCAATCCACTCAATCGTAACATGCTCAGGGGCAGCAGTTTGTACTTGAGGAAGAATGTGGCTTAAGTTGGTAAATGGTTTTGAAAAGAGAGCAAATAACTTGAGTGGCTGCAATTGTTGGTGTGTCTGGCCAGAGCAGCTTTTGTTGGATTACGTCTTATATTTTTGTCAGAGATTTAGGCTACTGTGGTAAATTCTGTTCCTCCTATGGAGTTATTTCTGTCCATTGCAACAAATGTCAAGTTGACCGTGGTGTCAGGTTGGCCACTAAAACAAATAAACTGCTGCAGCTGAGTAAACATGGACTTTCGATGGACACGTAGGCACTCGCTGGTTGCATAAACAACACAGCTTTAAAAAGTGGGCATTGGGAGATGTTTCTTAGAGTGCTTCGCAGAGGGTCTGCTGCAGACACCCAGCTGACCTTTTTCGACCTCTCAGTTCTTTCTGCAGAAGAACAAGTGGGTGAATTCAGCCACCACCTCTCTCATGATTATTCTGTGATTGTACTATTTCATTCTATGTAATAAATTCATGTGTTAATTTGAGCATAAAAGTTGAGTCTGTGTGAACAAGAAATACACGACAGAATGGCGTCACGAACACAGGCGTGAGGAGCCGTTTCCAGAACTAACATTTGTCTGGACTCGCCCGGACGCACGACTGTCGTCATCAGTGAAGTTAAATAGCGCTTAAAGCTTTTAACGGACGATTCTCTGTGTTCGAGACAGTGTGAGCAAATGTTGGTAAGATTAGAGAATTCTGATCATTAAATTCTGATTTGGCTGCTTTAAGCAAATTATCTGTGTGGGAGAGACAAAGAGAGGCGGTGGAGAATTTACCTGTGCTTACTTATACTGCTGTAAATAGCTGCTTTGCATAACCAACTGCTGTGTGTGTATGTGCTATCTTGCGCTTGGGGAAAAAATGACATGGCCTATTGACCTCTAGAAGTTACGTAGGTTAACTTGAGGCAGGCGACGTTTGAAAAATCTAAAGTATGGGCGTTGTAGTCTGCATTCGGATAAAAAAAATTTAAGGCTGTGTAAGTTCTGTGTCGACGCTGGAAAATTTGGTCCAGGTATTGAGTGGGGTCACTGAACCATACCTCGTTGAGCGGCTGTTAAATTAAAGGGGAAGATGTACGATACCGGCGTCGGTAGACAGTGCGGCCTCGGTGCAACGGGTTGTGAAATTTGGAAAATTCGCCCTGCTCGATAGAATCGAAATTTATTAGGCACTGTAGGCTTGTGTAATGTATTGGGAATCTACATTAAGGTTGGAACGGATCAATCCAAGTGTAGAGCTTCCCAAGGTTTGTGAGGCCTGGTAACATAGGGATAACCGGTAAAAGCGCTTTTTGTTTATTGTGTGTTGAACTGCAGGGTGTCGATGTGTCAGTATTGCGCAAGTATAGTTAAGTTGGGGTGAGTATATGTTTAGTATATGTTAATGCATTTAAGGATAGCGTGATAAGTGCTAAGTTGTTGCGGTGTTAATAATAATTAACAGGTGTCGAGGTAATACCATTTGAGTTAGTGTCGGTAAAAAACCTTGAGTGTGTGTTAATAATTGACAGTGTGCATTCCCTTTTGGTCCTTTGGAGCAGAGAGTGTGTGTGTAACGGGGGAGATAAAGCCTCACTGTTCAGGGTCTGTGTGTGTGTTTGTTTGTTTTTTAACAGTCTGGGAAGAGCCGTGGGGTAAATGCTGTGTAGATTACATTTTCGAACGTTTCGATCATTCTATCATTTTTGATAATTCTAATATTTTTTTAGTTTCCTGTGTGGACATTGGGGTAATCATTGTTTGAAATAATCTGCGTATTGTAGAACGATGTTTCCACACTGTGGTTGGGACTGGTCAAGCAGGTCACAGAGTGTGTGCAGATTGCGGTCTCCTGGTTTGGTTAAAAAAGAAAAAGGGGGGAGGAGTGAATTGGGACTCCAAATTGGGCCCAGAGACGTTAGCTTTTTTCCTCTACAGGTATTCACGTCTCCTGTGTGTGTGTGTGTGTGTGCGTGTGTGTGAATACTGCCCAGAGCAGGAAGTCAAATAGGTCAAGTATGATAAAAAATAAAAGTATAATAAGTCCATTAACATTCATTCCTGGTCGGTCCATTTAAGTGTGTCACATACATACCTATACATATGCCCTATATTCATATTATGTATCGCGCCGGTAGCTTTCTTCTCCAGATATAGGAATAATGAGAAAACATCCTCTCTTTTCTCAGGAGATTCAGAAGTATTCGAAGAAATAGAATAAGCAGACGGATAAGGCTACGTCACCCTGGCCAACAGAGGGGACATTTGATCTGAGGCAGTGGGTTAAGATCAAATCTGTGAAGTTAGGCCTTAAACGGGAACGAGAAAATGCAGTGTTGCATTTTATTAGCTGTGTAAAAATGATGGGCAAAAAGACGGCTCAATGTTGTAATAATCAATCTAATCAGATCACTATAATCAAGTCTCTTTCAGATGCGTCCCAGATGGATGCAGAAGAAACAAAACCTGGAAGGACAAAGAAGCCAGTTCACCCGGTAGCTGGTCTAGAAGGGACAGACAGGGCAGTGGAAAGGGATGAGTTATTAGAACTGCCCGACGTTTGTTTAAAAAACAGAAAATATCAATTGGAAATTCCTGCAGTGAAAGTGATCTGCGTGACAGAGCAGGTAGATCACTGTGGGCTGGGTCAGATGAGGAATTAGTGTGGGTGGGTGACGAACGGGTAAATGAGGTTTCTGATGGACTTCCTCTGCTGGTCAAAGGGGCAAAGCGTCAAAATCTGCCCTGGCCTTCAAGACCAGATCAGAATGATCTGAATGACACTGTGGGACTTTGCAACATGTCAGTAGAACAAATAACTGACCATGTGATTCATGCTGTTGAGCTGCATCAAAAGCAGGCAAAGGAGGCAGTGAAGGAAGCAACATGCCAGCAGCTGCGGGAAGAGGGGGAGAAAAGAGAGACGAGGATGGTGTCTACTCAACCAGCCAGCGTGCCTCAGAGCCCACCTACACCACCAGGCATGGCCACACCTCAGGTGATGTACATTCTACCAGGAGGGTGGACCAGACGACCTCCTATGAGGAGAGGAGGGACTCCTCCAGGCCGAGGAGCAAGACGAGGATGCTGTGGAAAAACTGTGAACTGCTTCCAGTGTGGGAGGTATGGACATGTGCAATGCCAGTGATGGAACAAGAGTCCACCTGGACGGCCAAGGAAGGCTGAGGCTGAAGCAGGGCCACTGAGACAGTGCAGGCTGTCAGATATGAACTGTGTCAATGGACGTTATCAAAAGCCAAAAAGCCAGAGGCCTCTGAATCTGTGTTCTCACCTTGCTGCACACTTTAGTACTTTGAGACTCAGACAAATATCTAAATTTTTAAAAACAAAATAAATAAGTCGAATTGGTGAAAATAACTCAGTCCTTAAAGCTGCCAAAAGCTTAAAAATAAAATATTCCAATTTTACAAGGCAAGGGAAAGGGAAAGGTATAGAGAATATTTCAAAATAAAGTTCCCAATTCACTCACTCTGCTGTTGAAATGCTTCACCTGATGCTCAGTGGTTGACTGTGTTTTATCCTCCAAGAGGTTTGGCTGTATGTGGGTTTATATGAACTTTCTTTAGTAAGTTAAAATATTTTAGTTGTAGTTTTTATCCACAGATGTTACAGTATGTTGTCATTAGAGACTCAGATAGTCACGGGAGAAATTACAATTAGATGCAGTAGTGATTGTGGGGTTGTTTGTGTTTCTAGGTTTATTGCTTTGTGCAACAGGTTCAACAGGTTGTGTTATGTCTAATGTGTCATCTCTGATAGGTTGTGAGAATGCAGCTTATTTAGTCTGTATGTTAATTTCGTCATAGAGTCACTTAGTGCATGCATTTACAGCACTTCCTGAACTAAATAAGTTTTATCGCAGTGATTCTGTGTTTTTCATTAGTCACTAAAGCTCAATCCTTCTTGTTTAGCTGTCAGCTGACATCGAGGGTGTAACCTTGAAGTTTAGATGCTGTATAAGTTTCTTAATTTCACTTAGTTTATTAAGTCCCAGTAAGGATAGATAAGTAAGGGTAAGAAATGATTTTTAGGGGTTGTACTAATGTGCCCATCTTAAGTTAGCGATTCAATTGTCCTCACTTTCTAAATTAGTAATTTGTATAATCACTTGGATGCAGTATGTGTGTATGGGGGATGAAAATGAAAATGAATGACAGGAGACTTGTATGTGTGGCGTCTGCTGTGGGACTATTCTTCCATTCTGTTTCTGTTGTGTCTCATCCCAAGTTGGCGAACTTATTTGAAGGAGGCCTATTGGTTCAAAGGTTGGTGTTTGAGTCGGTTCATATGTTGAATTGGAGTGTAAATAGCTTGCGAAGAGGATGATCTCAGCAGGATTCCTAGTGGAGTGAGAGAAAAAGATGGTAGCATGGTACAGTATGTGAGGAAGGAAAGGAGGTCAAGGAGTAAAGAAAAGGGAAAGTGTGAATGTTGACAATAGAGAGATGAAACAGTGCTGTGAACCTTGCATTTCAGGGTGTAGCTTGTAAAAAAAATATGCAGAACGCATAAAACTAACATTGCATGAAGCTTTGCTTGACAGAATAGTGTTTAATGCATCAACCAGTGACCTACGTTTTTATGTAAAACAGATAATTAACATATGCAGGAGTGCTGTGTTGTTCCATTGCAGGAAAGAAGAGGTCAAAGAAGATCAAACTCCGGATCACTGATGGGCCCTTGACACTGCTAACTCATTTAGCAGAACAAGGTCACAGGCTAGCCTTTCTAAATTATAGTTCTCATAGAGCAAGAGGTTTCTCTCTTAGCTCATGTGCACCATAAAAACCCTGAGCTCATGACATGACATGACGGACTGATATATGCTCTACGGACTGACCATGACACGTGTCAATGAGTTTATTGTTGTTGATTTTATATAATGAGGGTTTAACCATTTTCATTCTGCATCTCAGATGTGTTGTTGTACACAGGAAGCTCACATTAACAACTTCAACCCTTCTCTTTAGGCGGAGCAGCAGTGGAGAAACTGTTTCAGCATAAACACCTCGCTTAAACTGATTTTCTGCCTAACCGAACCGATTTCTCTCCTACCCCTAACCCTCTGTCCACAGGTTACTTCAGTATCAGAAGAGGGTCTTCTATCTTCTGACCTGCTACAAATTGGTTATTTTATATTCTCGGATTTTCTGATTTCTACACGACGGCCTGAGACAAGAAAGCAAACTATATGTTCTATTTAGGCCTAACCCTAACCCTAGCTCTGTAGGATGGTTTATGCTGCACTATGGTGCAGAGCTTTCTGCCTCTCAGCTATCAGCTCTCAGGTCACAGCTGAGGCACCAGTCTGAGGGGGACAGAGGATGACGCAAGCAGAAGAAGTGCTGGAGCCCTGGACAGTCTGGAAGCGAGTGACTCGGTGTGAGGGCCACAAGTGAGCTGGACCAACTGGGTCGGCTAGACAGAGAGGCTAGGCATCAGATGAGCTTCCCAGGACAACGCAGGGGTGCAGTGCCACAACTTCCAGAACAACCATGATGGAAGAGCCACTGGAGCCGAAGGAGCCGATGGAGAGTCCAATTAAACCAATTCCAGCTAGACCAAGACTTCTCACCCACATAATATTGTGGCACTGCGCGGACCAACACATCTATAGGAGGCGGAACGACGTGGCAGCACAGACCTTCAAGACTGACTGTTGCTGCGTGTGAGGATCACCTGTTGGAGCTGAAAGAAGAGCCTAGGCAAAAGGAGACGTCCTAGGCAAAGGACGAGCTGGAGCTGAAGTTGAAACCTGGGGATCCGGTGTATATCAAGGGGTTTTAGGAGAACGTGGGACCATGCCCGACAAGAAGGTCCCAACATGTTGGTCAAGACGACCTCGAGAGCAATTCAAGTTAAAGGCTCTCCCACCTGGTATCATCCGAACCACTGTGTTAAAGTATCAGAGGGGGAAATGGAGAACCCTAAGATTGATGTTTAGTAAAAATGGTTTATGATAGTCAGGTTAATCATTGTATGAATAATGATACCTGTGTTGTTTGATATAATGCATCTAATTTACCTGCCATGAGGGTCCAAGTGTGTTTGTAAACTTGTCAGTAATTTGTTTTTGTGTTTATTTTTAGAGGCAGGTACCGGATTCACCTGTGAAACATTCAGAGGTCATCAGGGCTGGCTGCCCTGAAAAGTCCTGTATTAGCAGTAGGATAAATTTGGCTATTTTAAGTGATTTATGTGTCCACATTGCTAAGGTTAAACAAAACTTAAAATGGGTTGGGACCTTGCTAGTGCTTATCACTGGTTTAAGGCAGTAAAGTAAATTGGGCTTAGCTTTAATGGACATTTGTCTGTCCATTGAGGGGGAAAGTTTGTGGTAAATTCTGTTCCTCCTATGGAGTTATTTCTGTCCATTGCAACATATGTCAAGTTGACCGTGGTTTCAGGTTGGCCACTAAAACAAATAAACTGCTGCAGCTGAGTAAACATGGACTTTCGATGGACACGTAGGCACTCGCTGGTTGCATAAACAACACAGTTTTAAAAAGTGGGCATTGGGAGATGTTTCTTAGACCAGGGCTGACCTGGAAAGATACCAAAACCTCCAGGCCTCTCCACTCCACTCAATCCTAACATGCTCAAGGGCAGCAATTTCTACTTGAGGAAGAATGTGGCTTAAGTTGGTAAATGGTTTTGAAAAGAGAGCAAATAACTTGAGTGGCTGCAATTTTTGGTGTGTCCGGCCAGAGCAGCTTTTGTTGGATTGCGTCTTATATTTTTGTCAGAGATTTAGGCTACAACAAATTAATTTTCCAAGGAACCATTAAATCTTCTGATAAAGCAACAGCGGAGTTTTAAGTGTTAGCTTTGAGAGGTGAACATACTGTACCAACTCTGCCATAACCAAAGCCCTAATCAGATCAAAGTTAGTGTAGCGGTTATCACGTTTGCTTCACACGCAAAAGGTCCCTGGTTCAATGCCAGGCAGAAACAGAGGATGTCCTTTTCTCTCACATTTGTACAAGCAGCACTAGTTTTTTTCTTTTCTTCAGTATTGCAACACACGTGGTTGTGGTAGGGAGCGGGACATTGGTCGTTGAAACCCTGGATATGACCTGTAATCCCTGTCTTCAGAAGCCAGTGCACGCCTGTGAAAGTTGAATGGTTTGAAATCAGAGAAGCAAGACTCACCATCAACCTGCAGCCTGAAATGGGACATTAATAAGTCTGAGCCCTGTTTGTGTGTTCATTTGGACCGTTGTCCTGTACATCACGCAGTCTGATCAGGCACCCCAAGGTTTTGAGGGACAGTGAACCCAGCTGTGATTCCCGGGATTCCAAAGACATGCCGGGCCTTTAGGCCACTGCTCAGCCGCCACTGAATATCATGGCCAAGCATTGGTGTCAGCCTTTCATCGTATGGAGCAGTTTTGTCGAATGACATAACGTGGCCCCAGAGGGCACCAAACTTTTACCAAGAGCCCCCTGACCTTATCACTCATATGTAGACAATTGTATTTATTTGTAGCCTGGCTAGCTCAGCCAGATACGCCTAAAGCTGTCAATCTCAGGGTTCGAGCCCAACGTTGGTCAAGGTTCCTTTATTTTGGCTGGTGTGCTTTCACAGGTCTCTCTCTTACCAGTGATGGAACTCAAAGTCACACAGCTTTGAAAGTTGTTGCCTGGTATGTTCTTATTAGACTAACGACTGTGTTTCTTTGCTGTAAAATTCTTATCAGAGCAATGAGTGTGTTCAGGCATTTATGCCTTGGATCAGCTACAGGCTCAAAGTTGATGACAACATAGGTGCTGATGGAAAAACTCTAGCAGAGGAGGGTTTTAATCCATCGACCTCTGGGTTATGGGCCCAGCAAACTTCCTCTGCTCCACCCTGGGCGGGACTCGCACTCAAAATGCCTGTCTTAAGAGGCCAGTGCCTTACAGATTGTGTTTCCATGGTATGTCTTTCCCCGCCTCCTCCTGTAAAGGTTTTCTTTTAAAGGATAAAGCAAAGAACAGGGGAATTACATGCTGAAACCCGGGATTGAACCAGGGACCTATCGATCTTCAGTCTAACGCTCTCCCAGCTGAGCTATTTCAGCACAAGCAAGGCACATGATGGTGGCAAAGAGTTTCAAATTTCAGGTTTTTAGACAAAACCTTGTAAAAGTTTTCCTTCCTGTGGCTTGATAACAAAGAAAACCATTCTCGTTAAGGGAATTTACAGAGTCAAAGAACCTGAGAACAAGGCAAATAGCGAAACAGCGTCGTAACAGCTGCTGAATTTTCTACAATGTTGATTGGAGGATGAATCCAAAAGGAAAACACATGTTTTGGAGCCAACATCTATCAAGTGACTCCATATCAGATTGTGTGTGCTGTCCACTGTAACTAGTCATTGACACACAGCAATCAACTCTTGCTTTTTCTTGCAAAACTTACCGGGGGTTACGAGGGTAAGCTGAGAAAATTCAAAAGCTCCCAGCTACAGGTAGCATTAGGTAGAAACCACTGGCTTTGGTTGTTGAGGTGTGTTACTGCTTCATGCAACAAAAAGGAATCTTTGAGTAGGCTTTAAGCAGCGCTAAAACATGTTTGTGTTTCCAGCAACTTGATTGAAATTGATTTTGGCAGATTCTGCTGTGCTACACCAGGGCTGACCTGGAAAGATACCAAAACCTCCAGGCCTCTCCAATCCACTTAATCCTAACATGCTCAGGGGCAGCAATTTCTACTTGAGGAAGAATGTGGCTTAAGTTGGTAAATGGTTTTGAAAAGAGAGCAAATAACTTGATTGGATGCAATTGTTGGTGTGTCTGGCCAGAGCAGCTTTTGTTGGATTGCGTCTTATATTTTTGTCAGAGATTTAGGCTACAACAAATAATTTTCAAGGAACCATTAAATCCTTCTGCTAAAGCAACAGCGAGTTTAAGTATTAGCTTTGAAGAGGTGAGATACTGTCCCAACTCTGCCATAACCAAAGCCCTAATCAGATCAAAGTTTCTCTAGTGTAGAGGTTATCACGTTTGCTTCACATGCAAAAGGTCCCTGGTTCAATGCCAGGCAGAAACAGAGGATGTCCTTTTCTCTCACATTTGTCCAAGCAGCACTAGTTTTTTTTCCTTTCTTCAGTATTGCAACACACGTGGTTGTGGTAGGGAGCGGGACATTGGTCGTTGAAACCCTGGATATGACCTGTAATCCCTGTCTTCAGAAGCCAGTGCACGCCTGTGAAAGTTGAATGGTTTGAAATCAGAGAAGCAAGACTCACCATCAACCTGCAGCCTGAAATGGGACAATAATAAGTCTGAGCCCTGTTTGTGTGTTCATTAAAGGTTTTCTTTTAAAGGAGTCATATCATACTTTTCATTCTAAAAAATATTAGACTTTAATGTCTCAGTAAGGTCTAAATTTTCATCCCATAAAACCCTTTAGATCGTCCACACTGCCCCTGTCAATATGTGGTTCTCACTCCCCATCAGCAAACGCTGTGTTTTCTGGGCGTGTCGCAAGCGAAGCTGCTCACCACACCTCTGTGCGGAAGCGCATACCTTTTTTGTTGTTGTTGTTTTTTTTTTAAACTGGCTCCATGGATACGAGCCACCGCACTGTTACGATACAATAGGTGGCAGTAATGCGACATTGAGAATGCAATCCACCGCAATCCTCCACAGAAGAAGAAGACCCACTACAGGACTGCACAACATTAGCCAGCTGATTCGTAGCGTTGTAGAACCATACGTCTACGATCCCGAATCTGACCCTGAAGCTGAAGAGGAGGCTGTTGAAGTCGCCACATTTTGGCTGATGCAAGATGTGTCTCATTGGTAATGTTGCATTTACTTTAATTTAATTGATTTATGTAATTTGCAAAGCGACTAGCGGTTGCTACTGCATGACCTTCCTGGGAACAAAAAGCATTGGTTCAAATTATATATTGACCTAACGTATTTTTACTGCTTTTAATTATGTTTTTTGTCATTCTTGTTAAATCTGACAGTAATATGTCTCTGTATCTGAAGTTGTTACAGGTATCTAGTCTACAGAGGCTAGTGAGCTGGTGCTGAGGATTCCTGGGGTGAAGAATCTGAGTTGCCATCTCTTCATGCTTGGGTTGTAGATGAAGGCAGTTTCCTGATGGATAAAACACTAAAACACTCATAGTATGATTTTTTTTTTTTTTTTTTTTTTTTTTTTTTTTTTTTTTTTTTTTTTTTTTTTACTTTTTTTTTTTTTTTTTTTTTTTTTTTTGTTCTGTCCAGCAGTTAAGCAAGCAGCATATATTACGCTGAATGCCATATTGTGATGGACAGCTTTGCTTTAACAAGAAGAGTATATATAGAATATATATACTCTTCCTGATTTATGGTTTATTTAATGGTTTATTTAGCTAATCCAAAATGTGTGTGATGTTGCTGTGTTGGTGGACAGGTTAGGTTTCTGCTTTAGGGTGTGTATGCGGGAGGGTGGGGGGGAGGGGGGGTAAGGGGTGCAACCAGCTGCTGAAACCAAGCAAACCTGTTAAGTAAACAATCGGAGCAAAAAAAAAAAAATAAATAAAATAAATAAGAAGCATGGATGTACCTTAGGCTAACACATTCATAACTAAACAATTTTTGTGCTGTGGTTTACCTTGGAGATTAATACTAATACCAATAATAGTGCTAAGGTATGTGCACATACTAATACAAACGAATACAATACAATATACATACATATGTGCATATTATACATATCCCATACTACTTAATAAAAGTCATGACATACAACACCACAAATTCCATATTCACACATTATTCATGTTGGTAGTGGATAAGTATCAATAATACTACAGTTGGATTTGGAAAGTGTCCCACTACAAGGTTAGTAAGGCTGTGTAGCTTAACATTATTCACCCAAAGGGTGAGGCAGACGTTGGTGCATGAACAATGCCACTTGTGGAAGCCAGGTGATGTGAGGGGCTCCGCCACTACGCCCATCCAGCAAGCAGAGGAAGGAATCCTAGCAGCCAGGGAGCACACACACCTTCAGTTCCAGGAGGGCAGGTGTTGCGACCCAAGCCGCCCCACACAGAGCCCCCCAGGCAGAGCTGCAGCAGCCACAGAGACAGCACCCGAGGCCAGAGTGGGCCACCGGGGGTCAACGCTGTCCGCCCCATGAGAACCAGGGGCAAACACTCCCCCCGGCGGGAGGGTCGGCCTGAAGAGTAGAGCCCGAGGACCCACGGTCCGTAGGGAGCCCGCCAGAAGATGCCCCCGCGCCCAGAGTGGGGCCCGCCCCCAGTCCACCACCCCCACACGGGCGGAGCGGGGCCTACCCCATCGGCCCGACCTCATCCCCTGGCGCTACAGCGGCCTGCAGCACAAGGCCAGCAATTGGTGGGGTCAGCAGAAAAGAGACCACCCAGGCAGACGATCATCGTACCCCGGGCGAAAAACCGGACCCCCCACACTTCAACCGCACCACACGCATACCAACTCACACAAACACAGATGCATACACCCACCCACATGTGCAACACACATCATCACATCAACACACACACACACCATAGACTCTCTCATAAACTAGTCAATCATACGTGAACCAATGCACTCTCAGATACATTCTCCCACCCACACCATTCGCTTGATCACATTCGTGGGGAGGGTAGGTCTCCGGCCTGCCGTCCATGTGGCCCCAGGCAGGGACCGCAGCTCCTCCCGAGCCCCGACCAACCCCCCCAACCCGGAGGGGGCAGAGGGCAGCAGAAAAAGGCACCCCAGAACCCTGCAACCCAGCTTGGACGTGAGTGTGTGGAACTAAAGTGCACTGAAGGTGGGTGACACCTCCAGGAGCACAACCGCTGGCTGACGGTGTGTCCCCCGGACAGTGCCCCCCCGCGCCCTAAATGTCTTTTTGCAGTTAAAACTGGGTGGTGATCTCTCCATCAGGGCCAGTGGCCGAGGCCACAACTGGCCTCAGCCCCAGGCCCAGTGAAAGAGCCCACCCCCGGCCCTAAATGTATGTGTATGTAGCTAAGTATGAGGAACTTTGGGAGATACCCAATTCTCCGGGGGGTCCAGCAGACAAAGCCATCAATGGGAAGTCTACTGGCCCCCCCGGAAGGAGCCCCCAGATTCCTGGACAAGTGTGTATGACTAATGCAATTAAAACTGCAGAGCATCCCACTTGGAAGGGACGGAACCACTTCCCAGTAGCCCTGGTCCCTCCATCAGCAGGACGCCCCTTGCAGACCTAAGTGGATGAATGCGGAGAAATGTAGTTGGGAAGCAGAGCTCCAGGGTCCGCAGAGCCAGGTTCCCGACTGGCTCTGCTACCTATCCCACCACCCCCCACAACCCCCAGCCACGAAGGGACAGCCGAGACCCAGGGACCGCAGTACTACTGCCCAGGCGCCACACGCAGCACAGCCAGAGCCATCCTCACCCTTCTTTCACACTTACCCATTCTCTCGCTCAAGTATGCCATGCTCGCCCCGTGTAGTGTGACACTCAAACCCACACATATACTCTGCGGTTGTGCATTGAGGGCCAGCTTCCGCCCAGGGCCCAATGAAGGTTCTAGCCTGAGTAGTCCGCCAACCCCCCCTGCAAACAGGCCCGAGCAGTTACCAGAGGGCGTCGGACCGCTAGGGCAGGCAGCGCCCCCACCCGAGCAGGGGCAGCGCCCCAGGGGAGAGACACCTCTCCGGGCACAGGCAGGCACCCCAGAGGGAGTCCCCCGGACGCAGGTTACCCAGGTCTCCACCCCCAGGTCCGCCCCCCGCACACCGGCAGGGAGGCCCGCCTCCGGCTCTCCGGAGACAGGCACACGCCAACCCTCAAATGGTCCCACCCCGGCACAGGGCCGCCGGTCCCAGCAGCCACCACACCCCCGCCGCAGGGGACCCCTGCGGCCAGCCCTGAGTCCACCAACCCGTTGTCCCGGTTCTTTAGGCAGGCAGGCACCACCAACCACCAGTCACCCCCCCACCACTGTGCCAGACATGACGCAGCACCCGAGCCCCACGCATCCTTACCTGGAAATGGAATCAATCAGAGTATAGTTTTGGTCATTGATTTGATTGAAGCAGACAATGTGTCTAAGGTGGTATAATCTAACAAGCTGTTCAGGTATTGAGTAATGCTTAATTTTTTTTTAGTTTTTCCAGTTCATGAGGATGATTTCTTTGCGACACAGAGGGCAGAAAGAAGTGTGTGTGATGAGTTTGTCTCTAGATCAAGCCCACTTAGATCTCCTAGAAGACAAAGTGCAGGGGCTGCTGGGATTGGACAGCTTAACTGGGTTGACAGGTGTTCACATACTCTTTGCCAAAATTGCTGCACAGGTGAGCATGACCAGAATGCATGTAGGAATCTATCTGCTGTGTTATCTGTACAGTGAGGGGCAAATATTTGAGTTTGTGAGACCCATTTGGAACATCCTTTGTCCTGTATAGTGAGTTCTATGAAGAATTTTGTATTGTATTAGTTGTAAATTTGTATTTTTTGTCATTCTGAATAAATTAGAACATATGTTATTCCAGAATGTGTAATTAGTGGTGATATTGAGATCAGCTTCCCATTTAGAGATCGGAAGGCTCACTGTCTGGTCTACATTGGAAATTAAGATATAGATTTTGGATACTGTCCTTTTCCCTGATATATCAATAAATCGCTCTATACTGGTGGTGGGTTGCATGTGGATGGCAGTATTCTTACTTTTTGCATTAAGTATTGACTTTAGTTGTTGGTATTCTAAGAAATTGGCACTAGTGATTTCATAGTGAGATACTAGTTCTTCAAAAGAGGTAAACTTGTCTCTTGTGAAAACATGTTTCAGATGTGTTATCCCTTTGATATGCCAAGTTGGAAAGTGTATTGCCTTTTTGTTTTGTATGATGTCTGGATTGTTCCAGAGAGGTGTGTTTTGGCAAAGAGTAAGCGAAGACCCATTAATTTTAAGAAACTCCCACCAGGCTTGCAGAGATGCTTTTATGCTAATGTTCTGGTAACAACTATGATGTTTGATTTTGGTGCTGATAAAGGGCAGATCTGCAACTTTAATATTTCCACAAAATGTTTGTTCAATGTCTATCCAGGAGGAGTCTGCTGGCATGGGTTTTATCCATTTGTGGACATGGTTCAGTCTATTGGCAAGAAAATAGTGGTGGAAGTTAGGTAGTTCTAGGCCGCCGCAGCGTCTGGATTTTTGAAGAGTTTTTAAACTAATTCGTGGTGGCTTGGTTTTCCACAAAAACTGTGAGATGTAGGAGTCTAATGTCTTAAACCACGCCTGGGCTGGCTGAGTTGGAATCATTGAAAATATGTAATTAATTTTTGGCAGGATCATCATTTTTATGGTGGCAATTCTTCCCATAAGTGAAATGGGTAAGGACTGCCATCTTTTGAGGTTGGCTTCTATTTGTTTTAATAGTGGATTGTAATTTAGATCAATAAGCTCTGATAGCCTAGACGACAATTCAATGCCCAAGTATTTAATGTTTCCTGAATGGAGTGTGGTAGAGGAGATGTTAGTCACCTTAAGGTTAAGTGGTAGCACTATAGATTTGGTCCAGTTAATAGAGTACTCTGAAAGTCCTGAGAATTCATCTATGAGGCTGATAGTTGTAGGAAGAGACGTCTGTGGCTCAAGGAGAAACAGTAACACATCGTCAGCATATAAACTTATTTTATGATTTACTGATTTGGTCGATATTCCAGTAATTCCTTCATGCTGTCTTATTGCTGCGGCTAGAGGTTCAATAAATATTGCAAATAGTGATGGGGACAGTGGGCAGCCCTGTCTTGTCCCTCTATGCAGATTAAACCTTGGTGAGATCTGGTTGTTTGTTCTGACTGCAGCGTTTTGCTGAGTTGTATAATATTTGGATCCAGTCTATGAATGTTTCCCCAATGCCGAATTTGTGCAGAGTGGCTAAAAGAAATTTCCAGTTTACTCTATCGAAAGCTTTTTCTGCATCTAAGGAGACGATGGCTGTCTCTAGTTTATGGATGGTGACATAATCAATTAAATTAATTAGTCTGTTCATATTGTTTGTTGACTGTCTACCTTTAATGAAGCCTGTTTGATCAGAGTGAATTATATATGGAGTGATTTTTTCTAGTCTTCTAGCAAGTGCTTTACACACTATTTTTAGATCTACATTTATTAGTGAAATTGGTCTATAACTCGATGGGAGTGTAGGGTCTTTCCCTGGTTTTTGGAGCAGGCTTATGAAGGCAGAATTCATATTTGTGGGTAATGAATGTTGTTGTTTAATTTCAGCTAACATTTTGTAAAAGCTGGGTGCCAGCATGGACCAGAACTCTTTATAAATTCAGTTGGGAATCCATCTGGTCCTGGAGCTTTTTTATTGGGCATCTCCTGCAGAGCTTCATGTAGTTCTGCCAAAGATAACAATGAGTCTAGAGTTGTAGATTGTTCTTCATTTAGCTTTGGCAGTTCTAGTTTATTCAGAAACGCCTCTATGGCTGAGGTGGGTGGATCTATTTGGGAACGTATATAACTCTTGGTAAAAGTTTTTAAAGGTATCATTTATTCATGGGATCACGAGTAATGTTGCCTTCCTTATTAGTTATTGAATGGATGATTTGTTTCTCTTTATTATTTTTTAATTGGTTAGCTAGAAATTTACCACATTTATTAGCATGGTCAAAATTCTCCCAGCGTAATTGGTCTATCTGAAACTGAGTTTTGCAATCAATTATATTATTTAATTTCAGCTTTAGATTCTTTAGGTCTTCTAGGACATCATTGGTTGGAGAGGCTGCATATTTAATCTCTAGAGATTTTATTTTTTGCTCTAATTCTAATTCAAGTAACATGTCCTTTTTTTTCTTGTGTGATGAATATGAAATAATTCTACCGCGCATAACTGCCTTCCCAGTCTCCCAAAGAACACAGGGTGAGATTTCCGGTGTATCGTTGATTTCTATAAAGGTTTTCCATTCTCTCCTGACATAACTGATGAAGTCTTGATCATTGAGTAATGATGTATTAAACCTCCAATTCCTGGTTGATGGTGTGGCTGTCTTAATCAACGAAATGGACATTGGTGCATGATCACTGATTGTGATAGAGTGAATATTGGTGTCAGAGACATCTTGTAAGACTGAGTTATTTACTAAAATATAATCTATACGGGAGTGAGAGTGGTGAACTGGCGAGAAAAAGGTATATTCCCTGGATGTAGGATGAAGAGAACGCCATGTGTCACAGAGACCAAAGTCATCCATGTACTGTCTTAAGGTCTGTACTGATTGCCAGTTCCTGTTGCTCACAGCTTTGCTTAGCCTGTCCAACTCTGGGTTAAATACTAAATTAAAGTCCCCTCCTACTATAAGTTTGGAACCAGAGTGAGCAGACAGTGATGTGAAGAAGCTGTGAAAGAAAGAGGGGTCGTCAGCATTAGGGCCATACACATTAGCTATGCAATATTCAATGTTTCCTATCAAGATATTAATGATTATATATCTCCCTTCTGGATCTACAATGGTATCGTTATGCGTAAAGTTAATCTTTTTATTTATCAGGATGGCGACCCCTCTTTGTTTAGAATTGTAACCGGCTAAGTAAGCATGTGGGAACTCTGCTGATGCCAGAGTGTAATTTATAATTTTGGGAATATGAGTTTCCTGTAGTAAAACAATGTCTGCTTGTAGGGTTTTCAAATGGTTAAATATTTTAAATCGTTTCTCCTTCTTATTGATTCCACGTACATTCCAAGTGACAATCTTCAGTGGTGTCATATCTTACCTGACTGCTGTGGATCACTAGTCTTGTGTGTATGTAGTGTGACAGACTTTAGGTGTGTGGCTAACCTTAAGTACCTGTGTATTCTGAGTTGTGTGTTATCTATGTATGTGCATGTGATTCCCCTGTGCAGTAGATGTTTGTGTGTGGCTGCTGGAGGGCTACATAGCTGGCTGACTACGTGGGAGAAGAATCGAGGAAAGAAGGATGTACACAGTGTGGAGTGAAAGTAGGTGAAGGAAAAAGAGTAAAGGGAAGGAAATTAAAGTGAAAGGAAAGTGGGTGATTACGTATGGTGAGCGCTTTGCAAAGTGAGTGAGTGAGTGACATTAGAATGACAATAAACATTTATATGAAACATCTGCGAGAGAACGAGTTTGAATACTGGATGTAAAGTTATAACACATAGTTGCATTACATCTATTGTTTTTTTTTAACAAACCTTATACATTAAACCATTGTTTTTACATACCACCTGCTAGTAGAGCCACGGAGTTGCTTCCCGGTCCCGGTAGAGCTCTCCGTTGACGTACAGTTTGTCGACGCTGATGACGGCCCTGCAGCCTTCTGCCATGAACCTCTTACGGATGGGGAACAGTCGGCGGCGGCGGTCGAGGATCTCCTTGGGGAACTGGTCGTTGACGCTGTAGTCGGTTCCCTTCAGCTGTCTGCCCCGGCTCTTAAACCAGTTTCCTTCTGCTTAAAGTCATGAAACTTGGCAACGATGGGTCGAGGACGCTGGCCATCCGGTCGTCTTCCTCCTAGTCTATGCGAACGGTGGAACGCCATCTTGTCGACAACTTCCGCTGGGATCTTCATCTGTTGTTTAATGAAGTTTTTAATTGTGGTTTCCGTGTTTTCCTCCGCCTGTTCTGGAATCCCCGAGAACACCAGGTTGTCCCTCATGCTGCGGGCCTGCAGATCGATGATACCTTCTTTTATTTTTTTATTTTCGGCCGCTAGCTGAGCCACATCCTCCGTCAGGGACTGCACCGTTCCTTTCAGGGCCTCGTTCTCGGTGGCGAGAGAAATCACCTGCTGCTGGCTAAATTCCAGGGAGTCGCGGAGGGCCATAAACTCTTTGTGGAGGAGTTCCACTAGCGCCAGACGTGCGTCGAAACTTGTTATTTTTTTTTCGATGGACTCCAGGATGTCCGTGATGTTTTTATCCGCCGAGCTAGCTCCAGGTGACTCAGGTGAGTCAGACGGACGGGAACGCTTGTTTGGAGCCGTCTCCTTTTTCCCCATTACCAGACGCTCGAAGCACTCGTCGATGTACTCGAAACTTTCTTCGGTGTTATCCAGAATGGTAGGGTGGTTGATTATTTTCCGAAAAATAAGGTAGTTATTTACTTAAATTGGCGGATAGTTTGTCGCGCTGTTGTTTACTACCGGTGTCGCGCCGCCTTGTTGAATTCCTCGTGCTGTTCTCGCAGAGTCTCGCGTTCTCTCACAGCATCGCGTCTCTCCTCCTCACAGCACTTTCTAATTGACTGGTCATAGTATGATTGATGTAGACCACCTGTGGAATAACTCCTTTACCATTTGAGTAAAAATGTGTTTTTTGTGAGTGCAACACTCATTAAGAATTTTTTTATTTTATTTATATATAATTTATATGCTTTTTATTTATGGCCGCTTCAACTTTATAGCTTACCATATTAGAAAAAGAAAAACATGTAATTTCAATACTATGATTTCCTAAATAAAAGTGTTTTACCTTCAGAAACAGAGTTTAGTGAAATACATAATAGTTAAAGCCAACTTTATTGTAAACCAAAAAAATACACCACTACTCCAAAGCTAGAACAAACTGTTACCTTCACACTCCAATGTGCAATGTATAAGTTACTGAGTTAATTAAGAGGTCTGGGGGTTTGAGGTCAGAAGCTTTTGCAGGGCCCTGCAGACGAAATGCATGAAAGTAGGGTAAACAGGGAGATGTGGTGATCCTTGTTCTCATCACTATTTGGAAGACTGAGCGGAAGCAGTCCTCTACCAGATGGAAGCTGTGGCTGTCCTCACCATCACCTCATCAAAACAAAAGGTACTGCAATCAGAATTGTAGATTAGTGAAATGTTCATTATTATGTAGGTCAAAACCTTCTCTAATGTAAGAACACACAATACCAGACAAAAAATTAAACCAAAACAAGAGGACAGGACTGTCTGTGCTAAAACAACAGATAAACAGTTGTTACAATTCAAATATAAAATCTAAACAGTATATACCAATTAAAATCTTCTATTACCTATCTTACTGTTGGTACATACAAACTTACATACCTTTACTCCTGAGCTGGGCAGCAGATGTCTGTGTACCAACAGTCTGCAGTGATTTCTCTCTTTGACAGCCTCCTTGCATGTGGGCAACTGGGATTTGCCCTCCTACAGTATAGAAAAGACTGTTACATTTACTGTAAATTGTATTGGTCCTACAAATATAATGGCTATGGTACAAGCTATAGGTAACTGACCAGATAAGCAGCAGGTTTTGTAGAGATGTGACTAATTAGCAACTAAGCTTGAAACACAACACAGTAATCATTCCAACTAATCATGTTAGAATTTGATAGAACAATGACATAACCCCAAATCACAAGTTGATTTAGGCTGTGACACAGGACGGGGTAATAAACATAACCGCGTTCATCTGCAGGTTCTTTTTGTAGCAATCGACCAGCTGTAGCTCTAAAGTGCAAAGGCCTAAAGGCATGCTAACGGCTAACGCAACACAAACAGGAGCGGCAGCACATCAACAGGACAAAAGCTCGATCCACCGTTTCCTGCCTGTCGCTGATCGAAGGCCCATCGCTATTAGCTGTTCCCCACACAGGTGTGTGATTGCACCAACTCAGAGTAGCACATTTGAAAGGGACAAAGGCTCGGTTGACTCACTGTAGCCATTAGCGACGCTAGCGATTAGCTTGTCTCACATGTGGGTAACTGCATTTTAAACAGACCTAACTAACATATTTAGATATCACAAGTATCAAGCACAAACTTACTACAGCGAGCTAGATCCACCGCTTCCTGCCTGTCACCGCTGGAAGGGCGATAACGATCAGCTGTTCCCCGCAGGTGTATGTGATTACAGAAAAAGGACAGACGCTAGACCCACCGCTCCCTGCCTGTAGTACATGATGATGAACATGATGATGATGATGATGATGATGCAAGCAGACAGCTGCGTGCAAGGGCTGACCATTTTAAACGAAAAATAAAACAAACCAAACAGGCAAAACATTTGATTAAATGCCAAAAGTTTATTTAATAATATAAAACAGTTATGAAAGAAAGGAGTACAAGGTGCATTCCGTACAGTATAATTTAATTGGTACGCGTAAAGCAACAGAGGCAGGCGTAGAAAGAAATTGAATACGGCCCTTTTTTTTTAATCTTCATCAACGGGATTCTTGGCTCATCAAAACTTGACACGAAGCAACTTTTGCCGCAGCGCCAGCATCAGCGTCCCGCAGCGTTGGTTGTGGCTCTCGCTCCGCCGCGAGCCGCACACGACGATGGGCATCTCGTAGCCCAAGCCGACATAGCATTCCACGGCTTCCTTCAGCATCAACTTGGGGAACGCCACGTAGCCCCTTCTGTAACGCTCCTTGCCTATCATTGATTTCCGGACGCTTTCTTTGCCAGAGAACTTTTTCGCCAGGAAGTCGCACTCCTCCACTCCGGCAACGTGCACATACACGTGTATGTACATACACATGCTCTCTCAGCATGTTGTCACCCGCTACGAAACGGGAAAGCCTGACGCCGCACGCATCCCACACGTGAGTGTCTACGGTGTCCAGCTCATACGACATGCCCTCACGG
Organism: Betta splendens; assembly: GCF_900634795.4. Taxonomy (NCBI): domain Eukaryota; kingdom Metazoa; phylum Chordata; class Actinopteri; order Anabantiformes; family Osphronemidae; genus Betta; species Betta splendens. The sequence continues at coordinate 58,970 of NC_040889.2, read as the reverse complement.
CTGCCCAGCTCCCTGAACAGGTTGTCCGCAGTGCGAGAGCCGACCACGCTCCTCTCGCTCGACATTTTCGTGTACAGCAGAGGCTTGCGCCCGTAGTCGTCGTCCAGCTGGGTGTCGATCAGGTACGCCGTGAATCTCTCGCAAACTTCTTTGCATCTGTCGCGGTGTCGTCTCCCTGCGCCGGCACAGATGACGCATCGCTTTACGTTTAGCAGGTAACATTTGCCACCGCTGGCAAATAAGAGGGCGTCCGGAAACGCCACCATGCCGTGGGTAAACCTGAGTTCGCCCAGGTCCAAGGCCAATTGATCCATTGGCAGGTGGCGGTGTTTGTAATGAGCCTTGACACGAGCAAACCGTCCGTCGCTGGCCAGGATGTGTTTGTCCAACAAGGCCCTCAAGGCACCCTCAGCGGCCAGAGCGTTCCCACACAAACAGTCGCACTCCAGACCTTCGTCTAGGCCTCCTTCCGGGTCTGGGAATCCGCTATGATCCAACGGGCACGGGGTTCCCTCTTCTTCTACTCGAAGGCGCAGACAGTCTGTGGTCCGCTCGAGCCTCGGCTCGAACACAGCGCAGCCGTCGGTTTGCAGGTCACCTTCTTGAGAGGCCATAGCGTTGGAACCTTTTGATGAGACTGTGGATAAACGCTCGTTCCAAGCTTGTCAGGTGAAGTGGTACTGCGAAAATTGGAAATGAGGCGGCGACTGGTCAATAGGTTCCGCCGCAGCGCTCCTCACATTGAGACTGGTGGAATAGCGTTGACACAATAGTGCCCGTGCCCGCAGCAGCCTTTACTTTTACCTCTGTAAAAAAATATATTTTTAGAAATCTCACCTTTATTTTTTGTAGGTCGTTGCTCTTTCAGACAGTACATGCCTAGCAAGCCAGCAAAATACGGCCTCAAGTTTTGGGTGGCGTGCGACGCCAAGTCCAGCTACGCTTGGAAGATGCAGCTTTACACAGGCAAGCCAGGAGGAGGAGGAGGAGGAGGAGGAGAAAAGAGAGCTTCTGAAAAAAAGCAGGGCCAGCGGGTCGTGCTGGACGTCACAGAAGGGCTCGCCGGGCCTCGCAACGTGACGTGCGACAACTTTTTCACTTCCTACGAACTGGGCCAGCGGCTCCTGCACAGGGAGCTCACCATGCTCGGTACGGTTCTCAAGAACAAGCCGGAATTGCCGCCGGCGCTCCTCTCGGTCAAGGGCAGGAGCGCCTTCTCCTCCGTGTTTGCCTTCACTCCCAGCACCGTCCTGGTGTCCTACGTGCCCAAGAAAAACAAAAACATGATCCTGATGAGCACGCTACACTCGGCCGCCACGGCCGCCGACGATGTCCTCCTCGTCGACGCAGGACGGCGGGACAAAAAGCCCTTTGCCGTCCTAGACTACAACGCCACCAAGGGAGGCGTAGACAACCTGGACAAGGTGATAGGAACCTACAGCTGCAGGAGAAAGACGGCGCGCTGCGCTGGCCCGCGGCGGTGTTTCACAACGTCCTAGACGTGTCTTGCTACAACGCTTTCGTCGTGTGGCGGGAGGCCCACCCGGACTGGATGCCCGGCAACCGCAGCAAGAGGAGGGTGTTTCTAGAGCAGCTGGGCAAGGCGCTCGTGACTCCTCTCATCCGTAGAAGGCGCCATCCGCCTCGCGGCGAAGCGTCCACCTCGCTCGTGCGGACGCTTCAGAAGGGGATTCGGGACCCCCGTGCGGGTCCTCTCCTCCTCCCTGTCCTGCTCTTCCGGACTTGGGGCAGCAGCAGCAGCAGCAGGAGCAGCAGCAGCAGCAGCGGCAGCAGCAGGCCCTCACCACAGACCTCGTCTGGGGTGAAGACGGGGACGATGAGGGTGACGGAGGAGAACACGACGCCCTCGGTTCCGCCGCTAGCGATCGGGCGCAAAAGGGCAGGAGGAAAAGGTGTCAAATTTGTCCGCGCGCGAGGGACCGCAAAACAAACAATTTCTGCCATCGGTGCGAGAGACACATCTGCCACAGACATTTGCTCTTCTGCTGCTCAGACTGCGCCCCTCGCTCCTGAAGATAATTTGTTTGTTCATTAGAAAATGAAATAATAATAATAATAATAATAATAATAATATTATTCCGTGTGTTTTATACTATTGTTGATGTTTTTGTTGTTGTCAGTGTCATTTACAAACAAAGTGTAATATGTAAAAGAAAAATAATCAATAAAATAAAGCAAAAGCATTTGAATTTGGGTTTTTTTTTCTTCCAACCTGGGATTTTCTCCAACCTGGAGACAACAAGTCTCCAACTTGGAAACACACAACGTCACGGCCCTCCTTGTATTCCCACACACACACACCTACACACACACACACACACACACACACACACACACACACACACACAGATTCTCCAGACAGAGATTCTCCATCCTCCAACCTGTGGATCCTCCTAACCTGCACTTTCTGTGTCCTTGTGGGGTCCAGCGTGACCCACACCTCTCTCCTCCTAACCTGCACTTTCGGTGTCCTCATGGGGTCCAGCGTGACCCCCACCTCCCTCTTCCTAACCTGCACTTTCGGTGTCCTCGTGGGGTCCAGCGTGACCCCCACCTCCCTCCTCCAAACCTGCACGTTCTGTGTCCTCGTGGGGTCTGGCATGACCCCCTCCTCCCTCCTCCCAACCTGCACTTTCTGTGTCCTCGTGGGGTCGAGCGTGACCCCCACCTCTCTCCTCCTAACCTGCACTTTCTGTGTCCTCGTGGGGTCTAGCGTGACCCCCTCTTCCCTCCTCCCAACCTGCACTTTCTGTGTCCTTGTGGGGTCTGGCGTGACCCCCTCCTCCCTCCTCCCAACCTGCACTTTCGGTGTCCTTGTGGGGTCCAGCATGACCCCGACCACCACCCCCCCACTGCACATCCTCACCCACTTGTGGGGTCAGATGTAAAACCCTCCTCCGTTGCCCTCGTGGGGTCTAAAAATGAGAGCTGCGTGAGGGTTAATTATAGATTCTTCTCAAGTCCAAATTAGTGCGCCAGAGCATGCTAGCAAAAAGTGGAGCCATTGACAACCCTCCTCTGCAGTGTCTCTAGGAGCTTTGGAGTTCTGCCAGGTAAGCATTTTTTGTTCAGGTGCGTTTAAAAGTGAAAAGCAACCAATGATACCCTGTCTTTTTGAAATGTTGACAGGACAATCCTTTAGTGAACATAGACTTGCCAGTGCACTTTGCCATATCCTGGGACTCTTTCACAGGAAATGCAGGTCCGACCGGCCATCTTGTGAACGCTCATGGACTGTCACAAACATTGATTATTTACATCGGACAAAACATTATGTGAAAGTTTCTGCCTGGTTTCGAACAAGCGGCGTTTTGCGTGTAAGGCAAACGTGATACCCACTATACTTCATAAACCTGACAGGGCTTTGAGAGACAGTTCTTGAGGAAGGAGCGTTCCAAAAAAACTTGTTGCATATGTCGACTATGCTTTCCATGGGTACATGTGAATCAATAGAGCTGAAGCGGAGCCTCCAAATGTTTTTGGTCACTTTGGAAAATACTTGAACCACAAACTTGGTTTGTTGCAGCTTAATTTCCACACAAAAATTGTGTGTCAAGTGTGACTTGGTGTCCTACAGACCACAAAATGGGAAATTTATTCCTCGTTAGTATAGTGGCCAGTATCTCCGCTTGTCATGCGGCAGACCAGGGTTCGATTCCCTGACCGGGAGTGTTTTTCTTTGTCATCCCACCACATGACGCATGAATTTACTTTCTTTTATAAAAAACAGATGAGGATTGCTGCTTTTGACTACCACAAAGTAACTCTTTTTTGCTGGAGTAGCTCAGGCGGGAGAGTGTCAGACTGAAGATCTGCATCCTTCGGTCCATCCCAGGTTTCAGCAACAGATGTCCAAACTCTGAGATGCAAAACGCAACCATGTCCTCACGTTTGATTTGTTGCTTTTTAGAAGAATCGACAGATCATGTGCCATGCATTTCTACTATATAAATATTTTGAAAATGGCTACAGTGGCATAAAAATTGCCCCTGCATGGAGAAAGTTGAAAGAAAAACTTACCTTTTTCTGCCTGGCATCAAACAAGGGACCTTTTGCGTGTGAAGCAAACGTGATAACCACTACATGACAGAAACCCATACCATGTTGCACATTGACTTCCTCTTTAAGCAGAATCTTTGACTCACTTTTTGAACAACATGACTTTGTGTTGCTCGTGCCTTGTCAGCAAGACGTGAAGGTTCCTGGACAGAAAATGGTCTAGTGCAGCCTTAAACCCTAACAGCTCTATGATCTGCATTCCATCACACACTGCTCTGGCCAGACACACCAACAATGGCAGCCACCCAGGATGGCTGCAACAGCTGACTGTTCTCTTCTCAAGACCGTTTTGCCCCCTTAATTATAGATTCTTCTCAAGTCCAAATAGTGCCCCTGAGCATGCTAGCAAAAAGTGGAGCCATTGACAACCCTCCTCTGCAGTGTCTCTAGGAGTTTTGGAGTTCTGCCAGGTAAGCATTTTGTGTTCAGGTGCGTTTAAAAGTGAAAAGCAACCATTGATAGCCTGTCTTTTAGAAATGTTGACAGGACAATCCCTTAGTGAACATAGACTTGCCAGTGCACTTTGCCATATCCAGGGAGTCTTTCACAGGAAATGCAGTTCCGACTGGCCATCTTGTGAACGCTCATGGACTGTGACACACATTGATTTTCTACATCGGACAAAAGATTATGCGAAAGTTTCTGCCTGGTTTCGAACTAGGGTCCTTTTGCGTGTAAGGCAAACGTGATAACCACTAAACTACAGAAACCTGACAAGGCTTTGAGAGACAGTTCTTGAGAAAGGAGCGTTCCAAAAAAACTTGTTGCAAGTGCCGACTATGCTTTCCATGGGTACAAGTGAATCAATGGAGCTAAAGCGTAGCCTCCAAATGTTTTTGGTCACTTTGGAAAATACTTGAACCACAAACTTGGTTTGTTGCAGCTTAAATTCCACACAAAAATTGTGTGTAAAGTGTGACTTGGTGTCCTACAGACCACAAAATGGGAAGTTTGGTCCTCGTTAGTATAGTGGCCAGTATCTCCGCTTGTCACGCGGAAGACCAGGTTCGATTCCCTGACGGGGAGTGTTTTTCTTTGTCATCCCACCACATGGCGCATGAATTTACTTTCTTTTATAAAAAAAAACAGCTGAGGATTGCTGCTTTTGACTACCACAAAGTAACTCTTTTTTGCTGGAGAAGCTTAGGCGGGAGAGTGTTAGACTGAAGATCTGCATCCTTTGGTCCATCCCAGGTTTCAGCAACAGATGTCCAAACGCTAAGATGCAAAACGCAACCATGTCCTCACGTTTGATTTGTTGCTTTTTAGAAGAATCGACAGATCATGTGCCATGCATTTCTACTATATAGATATTTTGAACATGGCTACAGTGGCATAAAAATTGCCCCTGCATGGAGAAAGTTGAAAGAAAAACTTACCTTCTTCTGCCTGGCATCAAACAAGGGACCTTTTGCGTGTGAAGCAAACGTGATAACCACTACATGACAGAAACCCATACCATGTTGCACATTGACTTCCTCTTTAAGCAGAATCTTTGACTCACTTTTTGAACAACATGACTTTGTGTTGCTCGTGCCTTGTCAGCAAGACGTGAAGGTTCCTGGACAGAAAATGGTCTAGTGCAGCCTTAAACCCTAACAGCTCTATGATCTGCATTCCATCACACACTGCTCTGGCCAGACACACCAACAATGGCAGCCACCCAGGATGGCTGCAACAGCTGACTGTTCTCTTCTCAAGACCGTTTTGCCCCCTTAATTATAGATTCTTCTCAAGTCCAAATAGTGCCCCTGAGCATGCTAGCAAAAAGTGGAGCCATTGACAACCCTCCTCTGCAGTGTCTCTAGGAGTTTTGGAGTTCTGCCAGGTAAGCATTTTGTGTTCAGGTGCGTTTAAAAGTGAAAAGCAACCATTGATAGCCTGTCTTTTAGAAATGTTGACAGGACAATCCCTTAGTGAACATAGACTTGCCAGTGCACTTTGCCATATCCAGGGAGTCTTTCACAGGAAATGCAGTTCCGACTGGCCATCTTGTGAACGCTCATGGACTGTGACACACATTGATTTTCTACATCGGACAAAAGATTATGCGAAAGTTTCTGCCTGGTTTCGAACTAGGGTCCTTTTGCGTGTAAGGCAAACGTGATAACCACTACACTACAGAAACCTGACAAGGCTTTGAGAGACAGTTCTTGAGAAAGGAGCGTTCCAAAAAAACTTCTTGCAAGTGCCGACTATGCTTTCCATGGGTACAAGTGAATCAATGGAGCTAAAGCGTAGCCTCCAAATGTTTTTGGTCACTTTGGAAAATACTTGAACCACAAACTTGGTTTGTTGCAGCTTAAATTCCACACAAAAATTGTGTGTAAAGTGTGACTTGGTGTCCTACAGACCACAAAATGGGAAGTTTGGTCCTCGTTAGTATAGTGGCCAGTATCTCCGCTTGTCACGCGGAAGACCAGGTTCGATTCCCTGACGGGGAGTGTTTTTCTTTGTCATCCCACCACATGGCGCATGAATTTACTTTCTTTTATAAAAAAAACAGCTGAGGATTGCTGCTTTTGACTACCACAAAGTAACTCTTTTTTGCTGGAGTAGCTCAGGCGGGAGAGTGTTAGACTGAAGATCTGCATCCTTCGGTCCATCCCAGGTTTCAGCAACAGATGTCCAAACTCTAAGATGCAAAACGCAACCATGTCCTCACGTTTGATTTGTTGCTTTTTAGAAGAATCGACAGATCATGTGCCATGCATTTCTACTATATAGATATTTTGAACATGGCTACAGTGGCATAAAAATTGCCCCTGCATGGAGAAAGTTGAAAGAAAAACTTACCTTCTTCTGCCTGGCATCAAACAAGGGACCTTTTGCGTGTGAAGCAAACGTGATAACCACTACATGACAGAAACCCATACCATGTTGCACATTGACTCCCTCTTTAAGCAGAATCTTTGACTCACTTTTTGAACAACATGACTTTGTGTTGCTCGTGCCTTGTCAGCAAGACGTGAAGGTTCCTGGACAGAAAATGGTCTAGTGCAGCCTTAAACCCTAACAGCTCTATGATCTGCATTCCATCACACACTGCTCTGGCCAGACACACCAACAATGGCAGCCACCCACGATGGCTGCAACAGCTGACTGCTCTCTTCTCAAGACCCTTTTGACCCCTTAATTATAGATTCTTCTCAAGTCCAAATTAATGCGCCAGAGCATGCTAGCAAAAAGTGGAGCCATTGACAACCCTCCTCTGCAGTGTCTCTAGGAGCTTTGGAGTTCTGCCAGGTAAGCATTTTGTGTTCAGGTGCGTTTAAAAGTGAAAAGCAACCAATGATAGCCTGTCTTTTTGAAATGTTGACAGGACAGTCCTTTAGTGAACATAGACTTGCCAGTGTACTTTGCCATATCCTGGGACTCTTTCACAGGATATGCAGTTCCGACTGGCCATCTTGTGAACGCTCATGGACTGTCACACACATTGATTATCTACATCGGACAAAACATTACGTGAAAGTTTCTGCCTGGTTTCGAACCCGGGACCTTTTGCTTGTTAGGCAAACGTGATAACCACTACACTACAGAAACCTGACAAGGCTTTAAGAGACAGTTCTTGAGAAAGGAGCGTTCCAAAAAAACTTGTTGCAAGTGCCGACTATGCTTTCCATGGGTACATGTGAATCAATGGAGCTAAAGCGGAGCCTCCAAATAATTTTAGTCACTTTGGAAAATACTTGAACCACAAACTTGGTTTGTTGCAGCTTAAATTCCACACAAAAATTGTGTGTAAAGTGTGACTTGGTGTCCTACAGACCACAAAATGGGAAGTTTGGTCGTCGTTAGTATAGTGGCCAGTATCTCCGCTTGTCACGCGGAAGACCAGGTTCGATTCCCTGACGGGGAGTGTTTTTCTTTGTCATCCCACCACATGGCGCATGAATTTACTTTCTTTTATAAAAAAAACAGCTGAGGATTGCTGCTTTTGACTACCACAAAGTAACTCTTTTTTGCTGGAGTAGCTCAGGCGGGAGAGTGTTAGACTGAAGATCTGCATCTTTCGGTCCATCCCAGGTTTCAGCAACAGACGTCCAAACTCTAAGATGCAAAACGCAACCATGTCCTCACGTTTGATTTGTTGCTTTTTAGAAGAATCGACAGATCATGTGCCATGCATTTCTACTATATAAATATTTTGAACATGGCTACAGTGGCATAAAAATTGCCCCTGCATGGAGAAAGTTGAAAGAAAAACTTACCTTTTTCTGCCTGGCATCAAACAAGGGACCTTTTGCGTGTGAAGCAAACGTGATAACCACTACATGACAGAAACCCATACCATGTTGCACATTGACTTCCTCTTTAAGCAGAATCTTTGACTCACTTTTTGAACAACATGACTTTGTGTTGCTCGTGCCTTGTCAGCAAGACGTGAAGGTTCCTGGACAGAAAATGGTCTAGTGCAGCCTTAAACCCTAACAGCTCTATGATCTGCATTCCATCACACACTGCTCTGGCCAGACACACCAACAATGGCAGCCACCCAGGATGGCTGCAACAGCTGACTGCTCTCTTCTCAAGACCCTTTTGCCCCCTTAATTATAGATTCTTCTCAAGTCCAAATTAGTGCGCCTGAGCATGCTAGCAAAAAGTGGAGCCATTGACAACCCTCCTCTGCAGTGTCTCTAGGAGCTTTGGAGTTCTGCCAGGTAAGCATTTTGTGTTCAGGTGCGTTTAAAAGTGAAAAGCAACCAATGATAGCCTGTCTTTTTGAAATATTGACAGGACAATCCTTTAGTGAACATAGACTTGCCAGTGCACTTTGCCATATCCAGGGAGTCTTTCACAGGAAATGCAGTTCCGACTGGCCATCTTGTGAACGCTCATGGACTGTCACACACATTGATTATCTACATCGGACAAAAGATTATGTGAAAGTTTCTGCCTGGTTTCGAACCAGGGGCCTTTTGCGTGTAAGGCAAACGTGATAACCACTACACTACAGAAACCTAACAAGGCTTTGAGAGACAGTTCTTGAGGAAGGAGCGTTCCAAAAAAACTTGTTGAAAGTGCCGACTATGCTTTCCTTGGGTACATGTGAATCAATGGAGCTAAAGCGGAGCTTCCAGATGTTTTTGGTCACTTTGGAAAATACTTAAACCACAAAGTTGGTTTGTTGCAGCTTAAATTCCACAAAAAAATTGTGTGTCAAGTGTGACTTGGTGTCCTACAGACCACAAAATGGCAAGTTTGGTCCTCGTTATTATTTTGGCCAGTATCTCCGCTTGTCACGCGGAAGACTAGGGTTCGATTCCCTGACGGGGATTGTTTTTCTTTGTCATCCCACCACATGACGCATGAATTTACTTTCTTTTATAAAAAAAAAACAGCTGAGGATTGCTGCTTTTGACTACCACAAAGTAACTCTTTTTTGCTGGAGTAGCTCAGGCGGGAGAGTGTTAGACTGAAGATCTGCATCCTTCGGTCCATCCCAGGTTTCAGCAACAGATGTCCAAACTCTGAGATGCAAAACGCAACCATGTCCTCACGTTTGATTTGTTGCTTTTTAGAAGAATCGACAGATCATGTGCCATGCATTTCTACTATATAGATATTTTGAACATGGCTACAGTGGCATAAAAATTGCCCCTGCATGGAGAAAGTTGAAAGAAAAACTTACCTTTTTCTGCCTGGCATCAAACAAGGGACCTTTTGCGTGTGAAGCAAACGTGATAACCACTACATGACAGAAACCCATACCATGTTGCACATTGACTTCCTCTTTAAGCAGAATCTTCGACTCACTTTTTGAACAACATGACTTTGTGTTGCTCTTGCCTTGTCAGCAAGACGTGGAGGTTCCTGGACAGAAAATGGTCTAGTGCAGCCTTAAACCCTAACAGCTCTATGATCTGCATTCCAACACACACTGCTCTGGCCAGACACACCAACAATGGCAGCCACCCAGGATGGCTGCAACAGCTGACTGCTCTCTTCTCAAGACCCTTTTGCCCCCTTAATTATAGATTCTTCTCAAGTCCAAATTAGTGCGCCAGAGCATGCTAGCAAAAAGTGGAGCCATTGACAACCCTCCTCTGCAGTGTCTCTAGGAGCTTTGGAGTTCTGCCAGGTAAGCATTTTGTGTTCAGGTGCGTTTAAAAGTGAAAAGCAACCAATGATAGCCTGTCTTTTTGAAATTTTGACAGGACAGTCCTTTAGTGAACATAGACTTGCCAGTGCACTTTGCCATATCCTGGGACTCCTTCACAGGAAATGCAGTTCCAACTGGCCATCTTGTGAACGCTCATGGACTGTCACACACATTGATTATCTACATCAGACAAAACATTACGTGAAAGTTTCTGCCTGGTTTCGAAGCATGGGCCTTTTGCATGTAAGGCAAACGTAATAACCACTATACTACAGAATCCTGGCAAGGCTTTGAGAGACAGTTCTTAAAGAAGGAGCGTTCCAAAAAAACTTGTTGAAAGTGCCGACTATGCTTTCCTTGGGTACATGTGAATCAATGGAGCTAAAGCGGAGCCTCCAGATGTTTTTGGTCACTTTGGAAAATACTTAAACCACAAAGTTGGTTTGTTGCAGCTTAAATTCCACAAAAAAATTGTGTGTCAAGTGTGACTTGGTGTCCTACAGACCACAAAATGGCAAGTTTGGTCCTCGTTAGTATAGTGGCCAGTATCTCCGCTTGTCACGCGGAAGACTAGGGTTCGATTCCCTGACGGGGAGTGTTTTTCTTTGTCATCCCACCACATGACGCATGAATTTACTTTCTTTTATAAAAAAACAGATGAGGATTGCTGCTTTTGACTACCACAAGGTAACTCTTTTTTGCTGGAGTAGCTCAGGCGGGAGAGTGTTAGACTGAAGATCTGCATCCTTCGGTCCATCCCAGGTTTCAGCAACAGATGTCCAAACTCTGAGATGCAAAACGCAACCATGTCCTCACGTTTGATTTGTTGCTTTTTAGAAGAATCGACAGATCATGTGCCATGCATTTCTACTATATAGATATGTTGAACATGGCTACAGTAGCATGAAAATTGCCCCTGCATGGAGAAAGTTGAAAGAAAAACTTACCTTCTTCTGCCTGGCATCAAACAAGGGACCTTTTGCGTGTGAAGCAAACGTGATAACCACTACATGACAGAAACCCATACCATGTTGCACATTGACTTCCTCTTTAGGCAGAATCTTTGACTCACTTTTTGAACAACATGACTTTGTGTTGCTCGTGCCTTGTCAGCAAGACGTGAAGGTTCCTGGACAGAAAATGGTCTAGTGCAGCCTTAAACCCTAACAGCTCTATGATCTGCATTCCATCACACACTGCTCTGGCCAGACACACCAACAATGGCAGCCACCCAGGATGGCTGCAACAGCTGACTGCTCTCTTCTCAAGACCGTTTTGCCCCCTTAATTATAGATTCTTCTCAAGTCCAAATTAGTGCCCCTGCGCATGCTAGCAAAAAGTGGAGCCATTGACAACCCTCCTCTGCAGTGTCTCTAGGAGTTTTGGAGTTCTGCCAGGTAAGCATTTTGTGTTCAGGTGCGTTTAAAAGTGAAAAGCAACCATTGATAGCCTGTCTTTTAGAAATGTTGACAGGACAATCCCTTAGTGAACATAGACTTGCCAGTGCACTTTGCCATATCCAGGGAGTCTTTCACAGGAAATGCAGTTCCGACTGGCCATCTTGTGAACGCTCATGGACTGTGACACACATTGATTTTCTACATCGGACAAAAGATTATGTGAAAGTTTCTGCCCGGTTTCGAACCAGGGTCCTTTTGCGTGTAAGGCAAACGTGATAACCACTACACTACAGAAACCTGACAAGGCTTTGAGAGACAGTTCTTGAGGAAGGAGCGTTCCAAAAAAACTTGTTGCAAGTGCCGACTATGCTTTCCATGGGTACAAGTGAATCAATGGAGCTAAAGCGGAGCCTCCAAATGTTTTTGGTCACTTTGGAAAATACTTGAACCACAAACTTGCTTTGTTGCAGCTTAAATTCCACAAAAAATATGTGTGTCAAGTGTGACTTGGTGTCCTACAGACCACAAAATGGCAAATTTGGTCCTCTTTAGTATAGTGGCCAGTATCTCCGCTTGTCACGCGGAAGACTAGGGTTCGATTCCCTGACGGGGATTGTTTTTCTTTGTCATCCCACCACATGACGCATGAATTTACTTTCTTTTATAAAAAAAAAAAAACAGCTGAGGATTGCTGCTTTTGACTACCACAAAGTAACTATTTTTTGCTGGAGTAGCTCAGGCGGGAGAGTGTTAGACTGAAGATCTGCATCCTTCGGTCCGTCCCAGGTTTCAGCAACAGATGTCCAAACTCTGAGATGCAAAACGCAATAATGTCCTCACGTTTGATTTGTTGCTTTTTAGAAGAATCGACACATCATGTACCATGCATTTCTACTATATAAATATTTTGAACATGGCTACAGTGGCATAAAAATTGCCCCTGCATGGAGAAAGTTGAAAGAAAAACTTACCTTTTTCTGCCTGGCATCAAACAAGGGACCTTTTGCGTGTGAAGCAAACGTGATAACCACTACATGACAGAAACCCATACCATGTTGCACATTGACTTCCTCTTTAAGCAGAATCTTTGACTCACTTTTTGAACAACATGACTTTGTGTTGCTCGTGCCTTGTCAGCAAGACAATAAGGTTCCTGGACAGAAAATGGTCTAGTGCAGCCTTAAACCCTAACAGCTCTATGATCTGCATTCCATCACACACTGCTCTGGCCAGACACACCAACAATGGCAGCCACCCCGGATAGCTGCAACAGCTGACTGCTCTCTTCTCAAGACCCTTTTGCCCCCTTAATTATAGATTCTTCTCAAGTCCAAATTAGTGCGCCAGAGCATGCTAGCAAAAAGTGGAGCCATTGACAACCCTCCTCTGCAGTGTCTCTAGGAGCTTTGGAGTTCTGCCAGGTAAGCATTTTGTGTTCAGGTGCGTTTAAAAGTGAAAAGCAACCAATGATTGTCTGTCTTTTTGAAATTTTGACAGGACAGTCCTTTAGTGAACATAGACTTGCCAGTGCACTTTGCCATATCCTGGGACTCCTTCACAGGAAATGCAGTTCCAACTGGCCATCTTGTGAACGCTCATGGACTGTCACACACATTGATTATCTACATCAGACAAAACATTACGTGAAAGTTTCTGCCTGGTTTCGAAGCATGGGCCTTTTGCATGTAAGGCAAACGTAATAACCACTATACTACAGAATCCTGGCAAGGCTTTGAGAGACAGTTCTTAAAGAAGGAGCGTTCCAAAAAAACTTGTTGAAAGTGCCGACTATGCTTTCCTTGGGTACATGTGAATCAATGGAGCTAAAGCGGAGCCTTCCAGATGTTTTTGGTCACTTTGGAAAATACTTAAACCACAAAGTTGGTTTGTTGCAGCTTAAATTCCACAAAAAAATTGTGTGTCAAGTGTGACTTGGTGTCCTACAGACCACAAAATGGCAAGTTTGGTCCTCGTTATTATTTTGGCCAGTATCTACGCTTGTCACGCGGAAGACTAGGGTTCGATTCCCTGACGGGGAGTGTTTTTCTTTGTCATCCCACCACATGATGCATGAATTTACTTTCTTTTATAAAAAAACAGATGAGGATTGCTGCTTTTGACTACCTTAAGGTAACTCTTTTTTGCTGGAGTAGCTCAGGCGGGAGAGTGTTAGACTGAAGATCTGCATCCTTCGGTCCATCCCAGGTTTCAGCAACAGATGTCCAAACTCTGAGATGCAAAACGCCACCATGTCCTCACGTTTGATTTGTTGCTTTTTAGAAGAATCGACAGATCATGTGCCATGCATTTCTACTATATAGATATGTTGAACATGGCTACAGTAGCATGAAAATTGCCCCTGCATGGAGAAAGTTGAAAGAAAAACTTACCTTCTTCTGCCTGGCATCAAACAAGGGACCTTTTGCGTGTGAAGCAAACGTGATAACCACTACATGACAGAAACCCATACCATGTTGCACATTGACTTCCTCTTTAGGCAGAATCTTTGACTCACTTTTTGAACAACATGACTTTGTGTTGCTCGTGCCTTGTCAGCAAGACGTGAAGGTTCCTGGACAGAAAATGGTCTAGTGCAGCCTTAAACCCTAACAGCTCTATGATCTGCATTCCATCACACACTGCTCTGGCCAGACACACCAACAATGGCAGCCACCCAGGATGGCTGCAACAGCTGACTGCTCTCTTCTCAAGACCCTTTTGCCCCCTTAATTATAGATTCTTCTCAAGTCCAAATTAGTGCGCCAGAGCATGCTAGCAAAAAGTGGAGCCATTGACAACCCTCCTCTGCAGTGTCTCTAGGAGCTTTGGAGTTCTGCCAGGTAAGCATTTTGTGTTCAGGTGCGTTTAAAAGTGAAAAGCAACCAATGATAGCCTGTCTTTTTGAAATGTTGACAGGACGATCCTTTAGTGAACATAGACTTGCCAGTGCACTTTGCCATATCCTGGGACTCTTTCACAGGAAATGCAGTTCCGACTGGCCATCTTGTGAACGCTCATGGACTGTCACACACATTGATTATCTACATCGGACAAAACATTACGTGAAAGTTTCTGTCTGGTTTCGAACAAGGGGCCTTTTGCGTGTTAGGCAAACGTGATAACCACTACACTACAGAAACCTGACAAGGCTTTGAGATACAGTTCTTGAGGAAGGAGCGTTCCAAAAAAACTTGTTGAAAGTGCCGACTATGCTTTCCTTGGGTACATGTGAATCAATGGAGCTAAAGCGGAGCCTCCAGATGTTTTTGGTCACTTTGGAAAATACTTAAACCACAAACTTGGTTTGTTGCAGCTTAAATTTCACACAAAAATTATGTGTCAAGTGTGACTTGGTGTCCTACAGACCACAAAATGGGAAACTTGGTCCTCGTTAGTATAGTGGCCAGTATCTCCGCTTGTCACGCGGAAGACCAGGGTTCGATTCCCTGACGGGGAGTGTTTTTCTTTGTCATCCCACCACATGGCGCATGAATTTACTTTCTTTTATAAAAAAAAATCCAGCTGAGGATTGCTGCTTTTGACTACCACAAAGTAACTCTTTTTTGCTGGAGTAGCTCAGGCGGGAGAGTGTTAGACTGAAGATCTGCATCCTTCGGTCCATCCCAGGTTTCAGCAACAGATGTCCAAACTCTGAGATGCAAAACGCAACCATGTCCTCACGTTTGATTTGTTGCTTTTTAGAAGAATCAACAGATCATGTGCCATGCATTTCTACTATATAGATATTTTGAACATGGCTACAGTGGCATAAAAATTGCCCCTGCATGGAGAAAGTTGAAAGAAAAACTTACCTTTTTTTGCCTGGCATCAAACATGGGACCTTTTGCGTGTGAAGCAAACGTGATAACCACTACATGACAGAAACCCATACCATGTTGCACATTGACTTCCTCTTTAAGCAGAATCTTTGACTCACTTTTTAAACAACATGACTTTGTGTTGCTCGTGCCTTGTCAGCAAGACGTGAAGGTTCCTGGACAGAAAATGGTCTAGTGCAGCCTTAAACCCTAACAGCTCTATGATCTGCATTCCATCACACACTGCTCTGGCCAGACACACCAACAATGGCAGCCACCCAGGATGGCTGCAACAGCTGACTGCTCTCTTCTCAAGACCCTTTTGCCCCCTTAATTATAGATTCTTCTCAAGTCCAAATTAGTGCGCCAGAGCATGCTAGCAAAAAGTGGAGCCATTGACAACCCTCCTCTGCAGTGTCTCTAGGAGCTTTGGAGTTCTGCCAGGTAAGCATTTTGTGTTCAGGTGCGTTTAAAAGTGAAAAGCAACCAATGATAGCCTGTCTTTTTGAAATATTGACAGGACAATCCTTTAGTAAACATAGACTTGCCAGTGCACTTTGCCATATCCTGGGACTCTTTCACAGGAAATGCAGTTCCGACTGGCCATTGTGTGAATGCTCATGGACTGTCACACACATTGATTATCTACATCGGACAAAACATTACGTGAAAGTTTCTGCCTGGTTTCGAACCAGGGGCCTTTTGCCTGTAAGGCAAACGTGATAACCACTACACTACAGAAACCTGACAAGGCTTTGAGAGACAGTTCTTGAGGAAGGAGCGTTCCAAAAAAACTTGTTGAAAGTGCCGACTATGCTTTCCATGGGTACATGTGAATCAATGGAGCTAAAGCGGAGCCTCCAATGTTTTTGGTCACTTTGGAAAATACTTAAACCACAAACTTGGTTTGTTGCAGCTTAAATTCCACACAAAAATTGTGTGTCAAGTGTGACTTGGTGTCCTACAGACCACAAAATGGCAAATTTGGTCCTCGTTAGTATAGTGGCCAGTATCTCCGCTTGTCACGCGGAAGACCAGGGTTCGATTCCCTGACGGGGAGTGTTTTTCTTTGTCATCCCACCACATGACGCATGAATTTACTTTCTTTTATAAAAAAAACAGCTGAGGATTGCTGCTTTTGACTACCACAAAGTCACTCTTTTTTGCTGGAGTAGCTCAGGCGGGAGAGTGTTAGACTGAAGATCTGCATCCGTCGGTTCATCCCAGGTTTCAGCAACAGATGTCCAAACTCTGAGATGCAAAACGCAACCATGTCCTCACATTTGATTTGTTGCTTTTTAGAAGAATCGACAGATCATGTGCCATGCATTTCTACTATATAGATATTTTGAACATGGCTACAGTGGCATAAAAATTGCCCCTGCATGGAGAAAGTTGAAAGAAAAACTTACCTTCTTCTGCCTGGCATCAAACAAGGGACCTTTTGCGTGTGAAGCAAACGTGAAAACCACTACATGACAGAAACCCATACCATGTTGCACATTGACTTCCTCTTTAAGCAGAATCTTTGACTCACTTTTTGAACAACATGACTTTGTGTTGCTCGTGCCTTGTCAGCAAGACGTGGAGGTTCCTGGACAGAAAATGGTCTAGTGCAGCCTTAAACCCTAACAGCTCTATGATCTGCATTCCATCACACACTGCTCTGGCCAGACACACCAACAATGGCAGCCACCCCGGATGGCTGCAACAGCTGACTGCTCTCTTCTCAAGACCCTTTTGACCCCTTAATTATAGATTCTTCTCAAGTCCAAATTAGTGCGCCAGAGCATGCTAGCAAAAAGTGGAGCCATTGACAACCCTCCTCTGCAGTGTCTCTAGGAGCTTTGGAGTTCTGCCAGGTAAGCATTTTCTGTTCAGGTGCGTTTAAAAGTGAGAAGCAACCAATGATAGCCTGTCTTTTTGAAATGTTGACACGACAGTCCTTTAGTGAACATAGACTTGCCAGTGCACTTTGCCATATCCTGGGACTCTTTTACAGGAAATGCAGTTCCGACTGGCCATCTTGTGAACGCTCATGGACTGTCACACACATTGATTATCTACATCGGACAAAACATTACGTGAAAGTTTCTGCCTGGTTTCGAACCAGGGGCCTTTTGCGTGTTAGGCAAACGTGATAACCACTACACTACAGAAACCTGACAAGGCTTTGAGAGACAGTTCTTGAGGAAGGAGCGTTCCAAAAAAACTTGTTGCAAGTGCCGACTATGCTTTCCATGGGTACATGTGAATCAATGGAGCTAAAGCGGAGCCTCCAAATGTTTTTGGTCACTTTGGAAAATACTTGAACCACAAACTTGGTTTGTTGCAGCTTAAATTCCACACAAAAAATGTGTGTCAAGTGTGACTTGGTGTCCTACAGACCACAAAATGGTTGGTCCTCGTTATTATTTTGGCCAGTATCTCCGCTTGTCACGCGGAAGACTAGGGTTCGATTCCCTGACGGGGATTGTTTTTCTTTGTCATCCCACCACATGACGCATGAATTTACTTTCTTTTATAAAAAAAACAGCTGAGGATTGCTGCTTTTGACTACCACAAAGTAACTCTTTTTTTGCTGGAGTAGCTCAGGCGGGAGAGTGTTAGACTGAAGATCTGCATCCTTCGGTCCATCCCAGGTTTCAGCAACAGATGTCCAAACTCTGAGATGCAAAACGCAACCATGTCCTCACGTTTGATTTGTTGCTTTTTAGAAGAATCGACAGATCATGTGCCATGCATTTCTACTATATAAATATTTTGAACATGGCTACAGTGGCATAAAAATTGCCCCTGCATGGAGAAAGTTGAAAGAAAAACTTACCTTTTTCTGCCTGGCATCAAACAAGGGACCTTTTGCGTGTGAAGCAAACGTGATAACCACTACATGACAGAAACCCATACCATGTTGCACATTGACTTCCTCTTTAAGCAGAATCTTTGACTCACTTTTTGAACAACATGACTTTGTGTTGCTCGTGCCTTGTCAGCAAGACAATAAGGTTCCTGGACAGAAAATGGTCTAGTGCAGCCTTAAACCCTAACAGCTCTATGATCTGCATTCCATCACACACTGCTCTGGCCAGACACACCAACAATGGCAGCCACCCAGGATGGCTGCAACAGCTGACTGCTCTCTTCTCAAGACCCTTTTGCCCCCTTAATTATAGATTCTTCTCAAGTCCAAATTAGTGCGCCAGAGCATGCTAGCAAAAAGTGGAGCCATTGACAACCCTCCTCTGCAGTGTCTCTAGGAGCTTTGGAGTTCTGCCAGGTAAGCATTTTGTGTTCAGGTGCGTTTAAAAGTGAAAAGCAACCAATGATTGTCTGTCTTTTTGAAATTTTGACAGGACAGTCCTTTAGTGAACATAGACTTGCCAGTGCACTTTGCCATATCCTGGGACTCCTTCACAGGAAATGCAGTTCCAACTGGCCATCTTGTGAACGCTCATGGACTGTCACACACATTGATTATCTACATCAGACAAAACATTACGTGAAAGTTTCTGCCTGGTTTCGAAGCATGGGCCTTTTGCATGTAAGGCAAACGTAATAACCACTATACTACAGAATCCTGGCAAGGCTTTGAGAGACAGTTCTTAAAGAAGGAGCGTTCCAAAAAAACTTGTTGAAAGTGCCGACTATGCTTTCCTTGGGTACATGTGAATCAATGGAGCTAAAGCGGAGCTTCCAGATGTTTTTGGTCACTTTGGAAAATACTTAAACCACAAAGTTGGTTTGTTGCAGCTTAAATTCCACAAAAAAATTGTGTGTCAAGTGTGACTTGGTGTCCTACAGACCACAAAATGGCAAGTTTGGTCCTCGTTATTATTAGTGGCCAGTATCTCCGCTTGTCACGCGGAAGACCAGGGTTCGATTCCCTGACGGGGAGTGTTTTTCTTTGTCATCCCACCACATGGCGCATGAATTTACTTTCTTTTATAAAAAAAACAGCTGAGGATTGCTGCTTTTGACTACCACAAAGTAACTCTTTTTTGCTGGAGTAGCTCAGGCGGGAGAGTGTTAGACTGAAGATCTGCATCCTTCGGTCCATCCCAGGTTTCAGCAACAGATGTCCAAACTCTGAGATGCAAAACGCAACCATGTCCTCACGTTTGATTTGTTGCTTTTTAGAAGAATCGACAGATCATGTGCCATGCATTTCTACTATATAGATATTTTGAACATGGCTACAGTGGCATAAAAATTGCCCCTGCATGGAGAAAGTTGAAAGAAAAACTTACCTTCTTCTGCCTGGCATCAAACAAGGGACCTTTTGCGTGTGAAGCAAACGTGATAACCACTACATGACAGAAACCCATACCATGTTGCACATTGACTTCCTCTTTAAGCAGAATCTTTGACTCACTTTTTGAACAACATGACTTTGTGTTGCTCGTGCCTTGTCAGCAAGACGTGAAGGTTCCTGGACAGAAAATGGTCTAGTGCAGCCTTAAACCCTAACAGCTCTATGATCTGCATTCCATCACACACTGCTCTGGCCAGACACACCAACAATGGCAGCCACCCCAGGATGGCTGCAACAGCTGACTGCTCTCTTCTCAAGACCCTTTTGCCCCCTTAATTATAGATTCTTCTCAAGTCCAAATTAGTGCGCCAGAGCATGCTAGCAAAAAGTGGAGCCATTGACAACCCTCCTCTGCAGTGTCTCTAGGAGCTTTGGAGTTCTGCCAGGTAAGCATTTTGTGTTCAGGTGCGTTTAAAAGTGAAAAGCAACCAATGATAGCCTGTCTTTTTGAAATGTTGACAGGACAGTCCTTTAGTGAACATAGACTTGCCAGTGCACTTTGCCATATCCTAGGGACTCTTTCACAGGAAATGCAGTTCCAGACTGGCCATCTTGTGAACGCTCATGGACTGTCACACACATTGATTATCTACATCGGACAAAACATTACGTGAAAGTTTCTGCCTGGTTTCGAACCAGGGGCCTTTTGCGTGTTAGGCAAACGTGATAACCACTACACTACAGAAACCTGCAAAGGCATTGAGAGACAGTTCTTGAGGAAGGAGCGTTCCAAAAAAACTTGTTGCAAGTGCCGACTATGCTTTCCATGGGTACATGTGAATCAATGGAGCTAAAGCGGAGCCTCCAAGATGTTTTTGGTCACTTTGGAAAATACTTGAACCACAAACTTGCTTTGTTGCAGCTTAAATTCCACACAAAAATTGTGTGTCAAGTGTGACTTGGTGTCCTACAGACCACAAAATGGGAAATTTGGTCCTCGTTAGTATAGTGGCCAGTATCTCCGCTTGTCATGCGGAAGACCAGGGTTGGATTCCATGACGGGGAGTGTTTTTCTTTGTCATCCCACCACATGGCGCATGAATTTACTTTCTTTTATAAAAAAAACAGCTGAGGATTGCTGCTTTTGACTACCTTAAGGTAACTCTTTTTTGCTGGAGTAGCTCAGGCGGGAGAGTGTTAGACTGAAGATCTGCATCCTTCGGTCCATCCCAGGTTTCAGCAACAGATGTCCAAACTCTGAGATGCAAAACGCCACCATGTCCTCACGTTTGATTTGTTGCTTTTTAGAAGAATCGACAGATCATGTGCCATGCATTTCTACTATATAGATATGTTGAACATGGCTACAGTAGCATGAAAATTGCCCCTGCATGGAGAAAGTTGAAAGAAAAACTTACCTTCTTCTGCCTGGCATCAAACAAGGGACCTTTTGCGTGTGAAGCAAACGTGATAACCACTACATGACAGAAACCCATACCATGTTGCACATTGACTTCCTCTTTAGGCAGAATCTTTGACTCACTTTTTGAACAACATGACTTTGTGTTGCTCGTGCCTTGTCAGCAAGACGTGAAGGTTCCTGGACAGAAAATGGTCTAGTGCAGCCTTAAACCCTAACAGCTCTATGATCTGCATTCCATCACACACTGCTCTGGCCAGACACACCAACAATGGCAGCCACCCCGGATGCCTGCAACAGCTGACTGCTCTCTTCCCAAGACCCTTTTGCCCCCTTAATTATAGATTCTTCTCAAGTCCAAATTAGTGCGCCAGAGCATGCTAGCAAAAAGTGGAGCCATTGACAACCCTCCTCTGCAGTGTCTCTAGGAGCTTTGGAGTTCTGCCAGGTAAGCATTTTGTGTTCAGGTGCGTTTAAAAGTGAAAAGCAACCAATGATAGCCTGTCTTTTTGAAATGTTGACAGGACAGTCCTTTAGTGAACATAGACTTGCCAGTGCACTTTGCCATATCCTGGGACTCTTTCACAGGAAATGCAGTTCCGACTGGCCATCTTGTGAACGCTCATGGACTGTCACACACATTGATTATCTACATCGGACAAAACATTACGTGAAAGTTTCTGCCTGGTTTCGAACCAGGGGCCTTTTGCGTGTTAGGCAAACGTGATAACCACTACACTACAGAAACCTGACAAGGACATGAGAGACAGTTCTTGAGGAAGGAGCGTTCCAAAAAAACTTGTTGCAAGTGCCGACTATGCTTTCCATGGGTACATGTGAATCAATGGAGCTAAAGCGGAGCCTCCAAGGGTTTTTGGTCACTTTGGAAAATACTTGAACCACAAACTTGCTTTGTTGCAGCTAAAATTCCACACAAAAATTGTGTGTCACGTGTGACTTGGTGTTCCAAAGACCACAAAATAACAAATTTGGTCCTCGTTAGTATAGTGGCCAGTATCTCCGCTTTTCACGCGGAAGACCAGGGTTCGATTCCCTGACGGGGAGTGTTTTTCTTTGTCATCCCACTACATGACACATGAATTTACTTTCTTTTATAAAAAAAACAGCTGAGGATTGCTGCTTTTGACTACCACAAAGTAACTCTTTTTTGCTGGAGTAGCTCAGGCGGGAGAGTGTTAGACTGAAGATCTGCATCCTTCGGTCCATCCCAGGTTTCAGCAACAGATGTCCAAACTCTGAGATGCAAAACGCAACCATGTCCTCACGTTTGATTTGTTGCTTTTTAGAAGAATCGACAGATCATGTGCCATGCATTTCTACTATATAAATATTTTGAACATGGCTACAGTAGCATGAAAATTGCCCCTGCATGGAGAAAGTTGAAAGAAAAACTTACCTTTTTCTGCCTGGCATCAAACAAGGGACCTTTTGCGTGTGAAGCAAACGTGATAACCACTACATGACAGAAACCCATACCATGTTGCACATTGACTTCCTCTTTAAGCAGAATCTTTGACTCACTTTTTGAACAACATGACTTTGTGTTGCTCGTGCCTTGTCAGCAAGACGTGAAGGTTCCTGGACAGAAAATGGTCTAGTGCAGCCTTAAACCCTAACAGCTCTATGATCTGCATTCCATCACACACTGCTCTGGCCAGACACACCAACAATGGCAGCCACCCAGGATGGCTGCAACAGCTGACTGCTCTCTTCTCAAGACCCTTTTGCCCCCTTAATTATAGATTCTTCTCAAGTCCAAATTAGTGCGCCAGAGCATGCTAGCAAAAAGTGGAGCCATTGACAACCCTCCTCTGCAGTGTCTCTAGGAGCTTTGGAGTTCTGCCAGGTAAGCATTTTGTGTTCAGGTGCGTTTAAAAGTGAAAAGCAACCAATGATAGCCTGTCTTTTTGAAATGTTGACAGGACAATCCTTTAGTGAACATACACTTGCCAGTGCACTTTGCCATATCCAGGGAGTCTTTCACAGGAAATGCAGTTCCGACTGGCCATCTTGAACGCTCATGGACTGTCACACACATTGATTATCTACATCGGACAAAAGATTATGTGAAAGTTTCTGCCTGGTTTTGAACCAGGGGCCTTTTGCGTGTAAGGCAAACGTGATAACCACTACACTACAGGAACCTGACAAGGATTTGAGAGACAGTTCTTGAGGAAGAAGCGTTCCAAAAAAACTTGTTGAAAGTGCCGACTATGCTTTCCATGGGTACATGTGAATCAATGGAGCTAAAGCGGAGCCTCCAAATGTTTTTGGTCACTTTGGAAAATATTTTGGAAAATACTTGAACCACAAACTTGCTTTGTATGCTTTCCATGGGTACATGTGAATCAATGGAGCTAAAGCGGAGCCTCCAAATGTTTTTGGTCACTTTGGAAAATACTTGAACCACAAACTTGGTTTGTTGCAGCTTAAATTCCACACAAAAATTGTGTGTCAAGTGTGACTTGGTGTCCTACAGACCACAAAATGGGAAATTTGGTCCTCGTTAGTATAGTGGCCAGTATCTCCGCTTGTCACGCGGAAGACCAGGGTTCGATTCCCTGACGGGGAGTGTTTTTCTTTGTCATCCCACCACATGGCGCATGAATTTACTTTCTTTTATAAAAAAAAACAGCTGAGGATTGCTGCTTTTGACTACCACAAAGTAACTCTTTTTTGCTGGAGTAGCTCAGGCGGGAGAGTGTTAGACTGAAGATCTGCATCCTTCGGTCCATCCCAGGTTTCAGCAACAGATGTTCAAACTCTGAGATGCAAAACGCAACCGTGTCCTCACGTTTGATTTGTTGCTTTTTAGAAGAATCGACAGATCATGTGCCATGCATTTCTACTATATAGATATTTTGAACATGGCTACAGTGGCATAAAAATTGCCCCTGCATGGAGAAAGTTGAAAGAAAAACTTACCTTCTTCTGCCTGGCATCAAACAAGGGACCTTTTGCGTGTGAAGCAAACGTGATAACCACTACATGACAGAAACCCATACCATGTTGCACATTGACTTCCTCTTTAAGCAGAATCTTTGACTCACTTTTTGAACAACATGACTTTGTGTTGCTCGTGCCTTGTCAGCAAGACGTGAAGGTTCCTGGACAGAAAATGGTCTAGTGCAGCCTTAAACCCTAACAGCTCTATGATCTGCATTCCATCACACACTGCTCTGGCCAGACACACCAACAATGGCAGCCACCCAGGATGGCTGCAACAGCTGACTGCTCTCTTATCAAGACCCTTTTTACCCCCTTAATTATAGATTCTTCTCAAGTCCAAATTAGTGCGCCTGAGCATGCTAGCAAAAAGTGGAGCCATTGACAACCCTCCTCTGCAGTGTCTCTAGGAGCTTTGGAGTTCTGCCAGGTAAGCATTTTGTGTTCAGGTGCGTTTAAAAGTGAAAAGCAACCAATGATAGCCTGTCTTTTTGAAATGTTGACAGGACAGTCCTCTAGTGAACATAGACTTGCCAGTGCACTTTGCCATATCCCGGGACTCTTTCACAGGAAATGCAGTTCCAACTGGCCATCTTGTGAACGCTCATGGTGTGTCACACACATTGATTATTTACATCGGACAAAACCACTATACTACAGAATCCTGGCAAGGCTTTGAGAGACAGTTCTTAAAGAAGGAGAGTTCCAAAAAAACTTGTTGCAAGTGCCGACTATGCTTTCCATGGGTACAAGTGAATCAATGGAGCTAAAGCGGAGCCTCCAAATGTTTTTGGTCACTTTGGAAAATATTTTGGAAAATACTTGAACCACAAACTTGCTTTGTATGCTTTCCATGGGTACATGTGAATCAATGGAGCTAAAGCGGAGCCTCCAAATGTTTTTGGTCACTTTGGAAAATACTTGAACCACAAACTTGGTTTGTTGCAGCTTAAATTTCACACAAAAATTATGTGTCAAGTGTGACTTGGTGTCCTACAGACCACAAAATGGGAAATTTGGTCCTCGTTAGTATAGTGGCCAGTATCTCCGCTTGTCACGCGGAAGACCAGGGTTCGATTCCCTGACGGGGAGTGTTTTTCTTTGTCATCCCACCACATGGCGCATGAATTTACTTTCTTTTATAAAAAAAAAACAGCTGAGGATTGCTGCTTTTGACTACCACAAAGTAACTCTTTTTTGCTGGAGTAGCTCAGGCGGGAGAGTGTTAGACTGAAGATCTGCATCCTTCGGTCCATCCCAGGTTTCAGCAACAGATGTCCAAACTCTGAGATGCAAAACGCAACCATGTCCTCACGTTTGATTTGTTGCTTTTTAGAAGAATCGACAGATCATGTGCCATGCATTTCTACTATATAGATATTTTGAACATGGCTACAGTGGCATAAAAATTGCCCCTGCATGGAGAAAGTTGAAAGAAAAACTTACCTTCTTCTGCCTGGCATCAAACAAGGGACCTTTTGCGTGTGAAGCAAACGTGATAACCACTACATGACAGAAACCCATACCATGTTGCACATTGACTTCCTCTTTAAGCAGAATCTTTGACTCACTTTTTGAACAACATGACTTTGTGTTGCTCGTGCCTTGTCAGCAAGACGTGAAGGTTCCTGGACAGAAAATGGTCTAGTGCAGCCTTAAACCCTAACAGCTCTATCATCTGCATTCCATCACACACTGCTCTGGCCAGACACACCAACAATGGCAGCCACCCAGGATGGCTGCAACAGCTGACTGCTTTCTTCTCAAGACCCTTTTGCCCCCTTAATTATAGATTCTTCTCAAGTCCAAATTAGTGCGCATGAGCATGCTAGCAAAAAGTGGAGCCATTGACAACCCTCTTCTGCAGTGTCTCTAGGAGCTTTGGAGTTCTGCCAGGTAAGCAATTTGTGTTCAGGTGTGTTTAAAAGTGAAAAGCAACCAATGATAGCCTGTCTTTTTGAAATGTTGACAGGACAGTCCTCTAGTGAACATAGACTTGCCAGTGCACTTTGCCATATCCCGGGACTCTTTCACAGGAAATGCAGTTCCAACTGGCCATCTTGTGAACGCTCATGGTGTGTCACACACATTGATTATCTACATCGGACAAAACCACTACACTACAGAAACCTGACAAGGCTTTGAGAGACAGTTCTTGCGGAAGGAGCGTTCCAAAAAAACTTGTTGCAAGTGCCGACTATGCTTTCCATGGGTACAAGTGAATCAATGGAGCTAAAGCGGAGCCTCCAAATGTTTTTGGTCACTCTGGAAAATATTTTGGAAAATACTTGAACCACAAACTTGCTTTGTATGCTTTCCATGGGTACATGTGAATCAATGGAGCTAAAGCGGAGCCTCCAAATGTTTTTGGTCACTTTGGAAAATACTTGAACCACAAACTTGCTTTGTTGCAGCTTAAATTTCACACAAAAATTGTGTGTCAAGTGTGACTTTGTGTCCTACAGACCACAAAATGGGAAATTTGGTCCTCGTTAGTATAGTGGCCAGTATCTCCGCTTGTCATGCGGAAGACCAGGGTTGGATTCCATGACGGGGAGTGTTTTTCTTTGTCATCCCACCACATGGCGCATGAATTTACTTTCTTTTATAAAAAAAAAACAGCTGAGGATTGCTGCTTTTGACTACCACAAAGTAACTCTTTTTTGCTGGAGTAGCTCAGGCGGGAGAGTGTTAGACTGAAGATCTGCATCCTTCGGTCCATCCCAGGTTTCAGCAACAGATGTCCAAACTCTAAGATGCAAAACGCAACCATGTCCTCACGTTTGATTTGTTGCTTTTTAGAAGAATCAAGAGATCATGTGCCATGCATTTCTACTATATAAATATTTTGAACATGGCTACAGTAGCATGAAAATTGCCCCTGCATGGAGAAAGTTGAAAGAAAAACTTACCTTTTTCTGCCTGGCATCAAACAAGGGACCTTTTGCGTGTGAAGCAAACGTGATAACCACTACATGACAGAAACCCATACCATGTTGCACATTGACTTCCTCTTTAAGCAGAATCTTTGACTCACTTTTTGAACAACATGACTTTGTGTTGCTCGTGCCTTGTCAGCAAGACGTGAAGGTTCCTGGACAGAAAATGGTCTAGTGCAGCCTTAAACCACAACAGCTCTATGATCTGCATTTCATCACACACTGCTCTGGCCAGACACACCAACAATGGCAGCCACCCAGGATGGCTGCAACAGCTGACTGCTCTCTTCTCAAGACCCTTTTGCCCTCCTTAATTATAGATTTTTCTCAAGTCCAAATTAGTGCGCCAGAGCATGCTAGCAAAAAGTGGAGCCATTGAAAACCCTCCTCTGCAGTGTCTCTAGGAGCTTTGGAGTTCTGCCAGGTAAGCAATTTGTGTTCAGGTGCGTTTAAAAGTGAAAAGCAACCAATGATAGCCTGTCTTTTTGAAATGTTGACAGGACAATCCTTTAGTGAACATAGACTTGCCAGTGCACTTTGCCATATCCCAGGACTCTTTCACAGGAAATGCAGTTCCGACTGGCCATCTTGTGAACGCTCATGGACTTTCACACACATTGAATATCTACATCGGACAAAACATTACGTGAAAGTTTCTGCCTGGTTTCGAACCAGGGGCCTTTTGCGTGTAGGGCAAACGTGATAACCACTTCACTACAGAAACCTGACAAGGCTTTGAGAGACAGTTCTTGAGGAAGGAGCGTTCCAAAAAAACTTGTTGAAAGTGCCGACTATGCTTTCCTTGGGTACATGTGAATCAATGGAGCTAAAGCGGAGCCTCCAGATGTTTTTGGTCACTTTGGAAAATACTTAAACCACCAAGTTGGTTTGTTGCAGCTTAAATTCCACAAAAAAATTGTGTGTCAAGTGTGACTTGGTGTCCTACAGACCACAAAATGGCAAGTTTGGTCCTCGTTATTATTTTGGCCAGTATCTCCGCTTGTCACGTGTGGTGGAAATTTTCCATAAAGAAGCAGATGAGAGAGTTGTCCTTTTGTGCGATTTATTGAAATAATAAAGAAAATAAAAATAATGTGGAAAGCAAATAAAAAGCATGGATGTTGATCGTGCACATCAACAAACCAAAAACCAGCTGGGGAGATCAGTGCACACACCACGAAGGTGTGATGCAAAGAGCCCACGATCCTCAAGTTGCTTCTGCCTTTTAACCCCTTTCTCTGTCCGACTAGGGTGGAATGTCTTTCTAACCCAATCAAATTACATGCACCGTCTCCTCCCTGTCGCAGTGTGTGTGAAGATATTTACATTCTCACACCTGCATTGCTGACGTCCAACTATCTGTGAGAAAGGAGCACAGAGTCTCAACAGACAGAGACACAACTCCCCGACCTTGGGTTTGGGAGCTAGAGTTGAGAGTCTATCGGGCAGAGACAACCATTGAACAATGTAGGTGAAATGTCAAATGCATACAGTAAGACAAAACATAAGATATTAATTGCAGAACATAAGTCATAACTCGTATAATAACTGCATAGAAATGCATAGAAATAAGGAAGACACATAAAAATAAGGAAGAGAAAATTTTTCCCATAACACTCCCCCCTTTTGATTACACATTAATCAAACCATAAAGGAATAAAAATTGTCAACATCACATTCTGTAATAATAAAAGATCCTTGCAAATGAAACAATAAGGGTATTAACTCATCAAGATTCAAAATACACCTTCACATAAAATGGAAGTAACTAAGGGACAAAAGGTTGGGAGCTGTTTTTGGTGGGTAGTTATACAAGAATAACTTCTGTATTGGCATGTGAAGAAAATAAGCTCATTATCATATTTGTATCATATTATATTTTGTGGTCAGATAGCCTAAGACCATCGTCAAAGTCATTAAGTAAATTAGAGTTGGGGTTTTTGAACATAGTGCATTGTGTCATTTGATACGAGAGTGTTGCTGGGGTCGCACGCATGATGAGACCTCTAACCAGTGGGATAACGCAAAAACCAAACAAGAGAATCACAGCCATCACAATGATAAAGGAAACAGCTGCGGACATGAGAACAGATTTCCATTTTCCAGACATCTCGTCTAGCCAATTCCAAGAGGAAGAACCTATACCAGAGTTAGTTGAGATTCTGAAGGCTGTGTAGCGCCTTCGCCACAATACCATTAGAATCAGTGTTATTCAGGATGTAAGTACAACATGCGTCTCCAAACATAACACAAACGCCTCTTTTCTCTGCTAACAACGTGTCTACGGCCATTCAATTGTAATGTAATAAAGATAATTAATGTATGATAGCCATAGGTTTCCGGTGGGGTTCTGTATCATATAATCTTAAGATAGATTTAATGCTTTCGGATCTTTAATTGTACATTTGCGTCTAGAGCGAATAGGAGATTCAGGGATTAAACCAGAATGATGATGCGTTTTGTCTCATAACCTCTGTCATCTGTAGATGAAGGATAAAAACTAATTGTAGCAGTGAATAAGTGATTGTGAGCAAATTAAACACCAAATCAACTTTAGGATATTTAAACTCAGTGTTGTGAATTATGTGAAATTTTCTCATTCAAAAGTAGTGTGTAAAGTTACATAGAAACATCATATGATAAAGGCAACAATCCAAGTAGCATAAAATGAAGTCTAACACAACAAGGTTACAATTGATGTCTTGTAACAATCTGCTTCTTCCTGTTGAACAGTAGCGTTAGATTGTTTCCAACCTGTGTGTTGATGTATTGCCAGTTCGTTGGAGTTCTTCAGGTTGTGATCAGCTGATCACAGACACTTGGGATTCGTTATCACCGTCAGGTTTCCTCCCAATGTCGTCTGAGTCACTGTCACTCCCGTGATGTGAAGAGTCTACACGTCGTCCAGCGTCGGCAACTCAAGGCTGCTCGTGTGTGTGTTTTCTCAGGAGCGTGTGTGTAGATGTTGGTCTGATAGTGTGATTCACCGGCGCAGCTTCAGGCGGCGCTTGGCTCACACCTTTAGCTGAACGGTCAACGCAGCCTCGCCGCAATGCGTGTGTGAGCACAGCGAGGGTCGTCCTTCTCAGTTCTTTTCGTCAGTGGTGGTTTTCTCGTATGGTGTAGATGGAGGGTCGTCTGTCGGATCCGGGACCTTCCTGGATGGAGTGGATCCAAGTCACTCTTTCTGTGATCTTCACAGCCGTGTGGGTCGTCAGAAGGACCTGGAAGGGGCCTCGCCACCGTTTGGAGGTCCAGTGCTTCCTCCTGAACTCCTTAACGATCGCCCAGTCCCCTGGTTGGATGGTGTAATGGTCCTGTCGCCTGTTTTCACCTGTTGGGAAATCTGAATTGTGCGGAAAAAGTGTTTGGGTGGCACAGCTGCCATCAGGCCCAAACCAGACTCCATGGCTACAGGTGGAACCATTCGTCTGCCAGAGTCTGAGTTCCTGTGAGGTACAAAATGTTTAAAGCACAGGGAGAGAGGAAGGAAAGGATAGAGAGAGTTGGAGAGAGGGAACAAGGATCAGGAGAGGAAACAAGGATCAGGAGAGGGAGGGGTTGTTGGGCAGCGACCTTCGCAGCAGCGTCTGCAGCTGCATGTCGGCACAAACAAAGTCGTCACTGATGTTGGACAGTTACAAACAGCATTAGCTGTAGGCAGCAGGACAGCATCCAGCAAAGCAGAACCTTATCATGATGTAAGATAGGTTTGCAATCAGACTTCAAAGCTTTCCATGCTTCCACAGAGAACCAACGTGTGACAAGCATCTGTGGAGTCTGTAGATGGTAACAGACTCTCCTTCTGCTAGTTTACTAGCTTCAGTCAATGTGATCAACTCTGCAGCCTGAGCAGAGTAGTGTCTTAGCAATGTGCCAGACTTCAAGACGACCTCTTGACAGTAATGTTTAGTATGTTGAGCAAAGTGGTGTTGCATCTAAGCCATCTGGCTGTAGAAAGATGTGATCTATTCCAAAAGAATCAAAGACACAGTATGAGGACAAAAGAACAGAAGTCGTACAACCTGATCTTTCATGCACTGTTTGAGTAAAAGGTCGCGTAGGGTCAGAACAGGAAGACCCAAAGTAAGAGTCGACTGAAGAGCAAGCATGAGGTCGGTGAACGTTGTTCAGCCTCAGACGTCCACGTGAGACAAGAAGTGGACGATGAAGACGTCTGCATCAGAACCCTGAGTGGGGCCTCAAAGACAATAAAGTTAGGAACGAAAGTCCTACAATAAGAACAAAAACCTAGAAAAGACATCAGCTGTTTATACGTGCACGGTTTAGGCAGGTCTCAAATTGCTTTAACTCTGTTGGGTGAGATGGATTTGCCATCAGCTGTAATTACAATGACCCAGAAAACAACCTTTGTCTGAACAAAGTGTAATTTAAACAGGCTCTCTTTGTGGCCTGTAGCATCCAATGTTTCAGTAGCTTAGTGGTGTCTGCAGTAACACCATCTATGGCTCCTTTAAGAGGGTGTTGTTGTTTACATGGTTTGTGGTCAGATTTAGGTGTGATGACCACTGGTTCACATCCTCTGATTGAACCTACATCATATCTGTGTGTGAGCCACAGGGAAGCAGGGCTTCCTGTAAGGCTGAGTGTTGGGTCAGAGCGTCCTCTGAAAAATAAAAATAAAAACAAAAGCGTGTAATGTGTGTCATTAGAATGTGGAGGTACCCAGTTCACTGTTTGCTGCACATGACGGGCAGAATAAAAAAAGTTTTCTAAAAGTATGCAAAGTAGTTGAATACATCACATGGGGTCAGAAGTCGTTCACCAGTCTCCACCCCGTTGACATCTGTTCACGAAAGGACCCACGTCCTGTCATCTGTCTCCATCATGTTTTCACAGAGGGACGTGTGGAACTGTAGAATAAAAATCAAAAATCTTTTTGTTCGTTAGGAAAAGAAATCGCAAGCGCAGACCTGTGTTCATCCCAAAAGAGGGAAGTTGAGGTCAGTTTGTGTGTGTGTGTGAAATCATAAACAAGCTGTGATGCAGCCTGTGTGAGGGCCTCAGTTACAGCCCCCCCTCAGCAGCCAATGATAAGAGCACAGCTGAGCTGAAGTTAACACCAACAAAAGAGGGATTATTTAGAATGTCTGTAGATGTAACCTGCACTCCGTCTGGAGTGGAAATCAATCAAATACCTAATTTACACATGAGATCTCTTCCTAAAAATTTAACTGGGCATAAATTTGAAAGCAACAATAAATCTCAAGGTGTCTCGCTGTCAGATGTTGCATAAGACAGTGAAAAAATAAGTTTTCTTTAATAGTCTGGTACGTACAGTAATTATTATTACTTCTCTCTAATAGTCGTCTTCCCTTTAATAGTCATTAATAGTCTGTTTCAGTCGGTTTCAGTCTTCCTATAGTTTTCTTTTTTTTTCTATAGTCTGTTTTGTTTTCCTAAAGTCTTCTAGTCTGGCCAGACAAACCTATAGTGTGCACAAGTATTTTTAGAAACATGAAGGACTTTATTACTGAATTTGTTGCAAGTTAAAATAGTTTGAACCCATCAGACTGTAAAGTCATGCAGCAGTTGTCATTTAGCTGTTTGTCATAATTTGAAAATCACTCTGGGATTTTTTTTGAGCAAAAAGCGATTCTTCATTGCAAGCAGATAAGCATGAACATGAATTTGAGCGTGTATCAGCTGTAAGCGTGTTTCTTCATTGCGTGTATGAATGTGTGTGTGTGTGTGTTTGCGGTACCGTCTTGTACGTCACGTGAAAAGGAACCGTCACCTTCCTCCTTCCCCAACCATCAGTCTCATGTGAGTGCCAGTGGGTGAAGCCTTTCAATGGGACAGTTGTTCCTCGATGACAGACCTTTCCTGGATCCTCGCATGCAGCTCTATTGGGCCGATCACGTCTGAAGCCTCTCCTGTTGTTTCAACCAGTGTCTGTGTCAGAGCACGTCTTCTCACTCTGCTGTTGCTCTGTCCTTGTTTTCCTTTGCTGATTGTCATAAGCAGGTGTCTGTGTCAGATACACACGCTTGTAGTAGCTGGTTCATCTGATGAGCCCAGAACGTGATGGCTGCAGACGTTGTGGGAGTCGCTGAGGCGTCCATGCTGTGGTCTGTGTCCTCCAGCTGCTGTGGTGTCAGAGCTTCCACCCTGTTCTGGTTGTTGGTCGGCGCTTCTTCTCCTTCGGTTCTTCTGCTGATGCTGGGAAAGGAGTCCAGATCCGGATTAACCCTCATCGCGCTCAGTTCTGCATTAGGATAGAGAGCAGAAACAATGGGAGCATTTGCTCTTGACATGATATGTGTGTGTGTGTGTGTGTGTGTGTGTGTGTGTGTGTGTGTGTGTGTGTGTGTGTGTGTGTGTATGTGTGTGTGTGATGTGGCAGAGTGCAAACAATTCTTCCCCAGAGTTGTTATCTCCTTTTTTTCTGTTACTCTCATCTCTCTTTTGTTTCTTTTAGGGCTTTAGTTTTGATAGTTTTGCTTTTTCAAGTATTTTCTTTTGTCTCTAATTTTTCTTTTAAGGTGCGTATGTCCTTTACACTAAGTGATTCTCTTTTTGAACCCACAACCAGTTTCCCACTCATGGAAACATGAAACGCACTAATAACCATATTTACTTTTTACTTTGATAATTACTTTTACTTTTGTAATGCTGCAGTCTGGTGGTGGAGACTTAGATCGCCCCGAACCCATCTTTCAGAGTCCCGGCGGTTTCCTGCCTTAGATTTTTATGTGTTCCGGCCGGAACCTTTTTTCGAAATTTCTCTTCCACGGACGTCTCCGTAGAAAGGGAACCGCTCAGATCAGCGACAGGGTTCTCGGAAGTGGTCCCTCACCGTCAGGCCCCTCTAAGACCCGGGTCCCTCGTATCTCAAAACCACTTCCCCCTGCAAACGCGCTCCGTATTTCAGAAGCCGTCTTTATTTCCTTGTCCACACCCTTTGGACTGCGCTCAGATCTGCACACTGGTCTGTATCCTCAGTACAGACAAAACAAGCTCGGTCCCACGAGCCAACCCTTAGCAACCACCGTCTCGGCCACCAGGGCAGACTTTGACCTAATTAATTTTACCCGAATATTAAATTTTTTAATTTAAAAAAAAAAATTTTGGTCCTAATTATTATATTTTAGATGTTTTCAGCCACATAGTCGTTTTAGAAATATTATTATCTCTTTTTCTAGTTATATTTTCTTTTTGTTTTTCCCAAATCAAAAGGAATCTCTCTCACCGAGCCGAGCCAAATTAGGATTTGAGTTTGAATCTGAGTTCGTGGATCTCGTCAGAGGCGACCCAGACGGGTGAGCAGTCCTCCCAGCTCTGAATGTCTGTAGAGGTTTGGAGGCTGAGCGACCCTAGTCCTCAGGACTATCGTCCCTGGTCACACCGTCCAGACGACCTGCCGCGGGATCCTGTTCGTAGACGCCAATTTCTGTGGTGGAAATTTTCCATAAAGAAGCAGATGAGAGAGTTGTCCTTTTGTGCGATTTATTGAAATAATAAAGAAAATAAAAATAATGGGGAAAGCAAATAAAAAGCATGGATGTTGATCGTGCACATCAACAAACCAAAAACCAGCTGGGGAGATCAGTGCACACACCACGAAGGTGTGTGACAAGAGCCCACGATCCTCAAGTTGCTTCTGCCTTTTAACCCCTTTCTCTGTCCGACTAGGGTGGAATGTCTTTCTAACCCAATCAAATTACATGCACCATCTCCTCCCTGTCGCAGTGTGTGTGAAGATATTTACATTCTCACACCTGCATTGCTGACGTCCAACTATCTGTGAGAAAGGAGCACAGAGTCTCAACAGACAGAGACACAACTCCCCGACCTTGGGTTTGGGAGCTAGAGTTGAGAGTCTATCAGGCAGAGACAACCATTGAACAATGTAGGTGAAATGTCAAATGCATACAGTAAGACAAAACATAAGATATTAATTGCAGAACATAAGTCATAACTCGTATAATAACTGCATAGAAATGCATAGAAATAAGGAAGACACATAAAAATAAGGAAGAGACAATTTTTCCCATAACACACGCGGAAGACTAGGGTTCGATTCCCTGACGGGGAGTGTTTTTCTTTGTCATCCCACCACATGACCTCATGTTTGATTTGTTGCTTTTTAGCCGACTATGCTTTCCATGGGTACATGTGAATCAATAGAGCTAAAGCGGAGCCTCCAAATGTCTTTGGTCACTTTGGAAAATTTTTTGGAAAATACTTGAACCACAAACTTGCTTTGTATGCTTTCCATGGGTATTTGTGAATCAAGGGAGCTAAAGCGGAGCCTCCAAATGTTTTTGGTCACTTTGGAAAATAATTGAACCACAAAATTGGTTTGTTGCAGCTTAAATTCCACACAAAAATTGTGTGTCAAGTGTGACTTGGTGTCCTACAGACCACAAAATGGGCAATTTGGTCCTCGTTAGTATAGTGGCCAGTATCTCCGCTTGTCATGCGGAAGACCAGGGTTCGATTCCCTGACGGGGATTGTTTTTCTTTGTCATCCCACATGACGCATGAATTTACTTTCTTTTATAAAAAAACAGCTGAGGATTGCTGCTTTTGACTACCACAAAGTAACTTTTTTTTGCTGGAGTAGCTCAGGCGGGAGAGTGTTAGACTGAAGATCTGCATCCTTCGGTCCATCCCAGGTTTCAGCAACAGATGTCCAAACTCTGAGATGCAAAGCGCAACCATGTCCTCACGTTTGATTTGTTGCTTTTTAGAAGAATCGACAGATCATGTGCCATGCATTTCTACTATATAAATATTTTGAACATGGCTACAGTGGCATAAAAATTGCCCCTGCATGGAGAAAGTTGAAAGAAAAACTTACCTTTTTCTGCCTGGCATCAAACAAGGGACCTTTTGCGTGTGAAGCAAACGTGAAAACCACTACATGACAGAAACCCATACCATGTTGCACATTGACTTCCTCTTTAAGCAGAATCTTTGACTCACTTTTTGAACAACATGACTTTGTGTTGCTCGTGCCTTGTCAGCAAGACGTGAAGGTTCCTGGACAGAAAATGGTCTAGTGCAGCCTTAAACCCTAACAGCTCTATCATCTGCATTCCATCACACACTGCTCTGGCCAGACACACCAACAATGGCAGCCACCCAGGATGGCTGCAACAGCTGACTGCTCTCTTCTCAAGACCCTTTTGCCCTCTTAATTATAGATTCTTCTCAAGTCCAAATTAGTGCACATGAGCATGCTAGCAAAAAGTGGAGCCATTGACAACCCTCTTCTGCAGTGTCTCTAGGAGCTTTGGAGTTCTGCCAGGTAAGCAATTTGTGTTCAGGTGTGTTTAAAAGTGAAAAGCAACCAATGATAGCCTGTCTTTTGAAATGTTGACAGGACAGTCCTCTAGTGAACATAGACTTGCCAGTGCACTTTGCCATATCCCGGGACTCTTTCACAGGAAATGCAGTTCCAACTGGCCATCTTGTGAACGCTCATGGTGTGTCACACACATTGATTATCTACATCGGACAAAACCACTACACTACAGAAACCTGACAAGGCTTTGAGAGACAGTTCTTGAGGAAGGAGCGTTCCAAAAAAACTTGTTGCAAGTGCCGACTATGCTTTCCATGGGTACAAGTGAATCAATGGAGCTAAAGCGGAGCCTCCAAATGTTTTTGGTCACTTTGGAAAATATTTTGGAAAATACTTGAACCACAAACTTGCTTTGTATGCTTTCCATGGGTACATGTGAATCAATGGAGCTAAAGCGGAGCCTCCAAATGTTTTTGGTCACTTTGGAAAATACTTGAACCACAAACTTGCTTTGTTGCAGCTTAAATTTCACACAAAAATTGTGTGTCAAGTGTGACTTTGTGTCCTACAGACCACAAAATGGGAAATTTGGTCCTCGTTAGTATAGTGGCCAGTATCTCCGCTTGTCATGCGGAAGACCAGGGTTGGATTCCATGACGGGGAGTGTTTTTCTTTGTCATCCCACCACATGGCGCATGAATTTACTTTCTTTTATAAAAAAAAAAAGCTGAGGATTGCTGCTTTTGACTACCACAAAGTAACTCTTTTTTGCTGGAGTAGCTCAGGCGGGAGAGTGTTAGACTGAAGATCTGCATCCTTCGGTCCATCCCAGGTTTCAGCAACAGATGTCCAAACTCTAAGATGCAAAACGCAACCATGTCCTCACGTTTGATTTGTTGCTTTTTAGACGAATCGACAGATCATGTGCCATGCATTTCTACTATATAAATATGTTGAACATGGCTACAGTGGCATAAAAATTGCCCCTGCATGGAGAAAGTTGAAAGAAAAACTTACCTTTTTCTGCCTGGCATCAAACAAGGGACCTTTTGCGTGTGAAGCAAACGTGATAACCACTACATGACAGAAACCCATACCATGTTGCACATTGACTTCCTCTTTAAGCAGAATCTTTGACTCACTTTTTGAACAACATGACTTTGTGTTGCTCGTGCCTTGTCAGCAAGACGTGACAAAATGTTGACAGGACAATCTTTTAGTGAACATACACTTGCCAGTGCACTTTGCCATATCCAGGGAGTCTTTCACAGGAAATGCAGTTCCGACTGGCCATCTTGAACGCTCATGGACTGTCACACACATTGATTATCTACATCGGACAAAAGATTATGTGAAAGTTTCTGCCTGATTTCGAACCAGGGGCCTTTTGCGTGTAAGGCAAACGTGATAACCACTACACTACAGAAACCTGACAAGGATTTGAGAGACAGTTCTTGAGGAAGAAGCGTTCCAAAAAAACTTAGGGTGTGTATGCGGGAGGGTGGGGGGGAGGGAGGATAAGGGGTGCAACCAGCTGCTGAAACCAAGCAAATCTGTTAAGTAAACAATCGGAGCAAAAAAAAATAATAAAAAATAAATAAATAAATAAGAAGCATGGATACCTTAGGCTTACCTTAGGCTAACACATTCATAACTAAACAATTTTTGTACTGTGGTTTACCTTAGAGATTAATACTAATACCAATAATAGTGCTAAGGTATGTGCACATACTAATACAAACATGTACATACAATATACATACATATGTGCATTATTATACATATCCCATACTACTTAATAAAAGTCATGACATACAACACCACAAATTCCATATTCACACATTATTCATATTGGTAGTGATAAGTATCAATAATACTTACAGTTGGATTTGGAAAGTGTCCCACTACAAGGTTAGTAAGGCTGTAGCTTAACATTATTCACCCAAAGGGTGAGGCAGACGTTGGTGCATGAACAATGCCACTTGTGGAAGCCAGGGTGATGTGAGGGGCTCTGCCACTACGCCCATCCAGCAAGCAGAGGAAGGAATCCTAGCAGCCAGGGAGCCCACACACCTTCAGTTCCAGGAGGGCAGGTGTTGCGACCCAAGCCGCCCACACAGAGCCCCCCAGGCAGAGCTGCAGCAGCCACAGAGACAGCACCCGAGGCCAGAGTGGGCCACCGGGGGTCAACGCTGTCCGCCCCATGAGAACCAGGGGCAAACACTCCCCCCGGCGGGAGGGCGGGCCTGAAAGAGTAGAGCCCGAGGACCCACGGTCCGTAGGGAGCCCGCCAGAAGATGCCCCCGCGCCCAGAGTGGGGCCCGCCCCCAGTCCACCACCCCCACACGGGCGGAGCGGGGCCTACCCCATCGGCCCGACCTCATCCCCTGGCGCTACAGCGGCCTGCAGCACAAGGCCAGCAATTGGTGGGGTCAGCAGAAAAGAGACCACCCAGGCAGACGATCATCGTACCCCGGGCGAAAAACCGGACCCCCCACACTTCAACCGCACCACACGCATACCAACTCACACAAACACAGACGCATACACCCATCCACATGTGCAACACACATCATCACATCAACACACACACACACCATAGACTCTCTCACAACAAACTAGTCAATCATACGTGAACCAATGCACTCTCAGATACATTCTCCCACCCACACCATTCGCTTGATCTCATTCGTGGGGAGGGTAGGTCTCCGGCCTGCCGTCCATGTGGCCCCAGGCAGGGACCGCAGCTCCTCCCGAGCCCCGACCAACCCCCTCAACCCGGGGGAGGCAGAGGGCAGTAGAAATAGGTACCCCAGAACCCTGCAACCCAGCTTGGACGTGAGTGTGTGGAACTAAAGTGCACTGAAGGTGGGTGACACCTCCAGGAGCACAACCGCTGGCTGACGGTGTGTCCCCGGGACAGTGCCCCCCCCTCGCCCTAAATGTCTTTTTGCAGTTAAAACTGGGTGGTGATCTCTCCATCAGGGCCAGTGGCCGAGGCCACAACTGGCCTGAGCCCCAGGCCCCAGTGAAAGAGCCCACCCCCGGCCCTAAATGTATGTGTATGTAGCTAAGTATGAGGAACTTTGGGAGATACCCAATTCTCCGGGGGGTCCAGCAGACAGAGCCATCAATGGGAAGTCTACTGGCCCCCCCGGAAGGAGCCCCCAGATTCCTGGACAAGTGTGTATGACTAATGCAATTAAAACTGCAGAGCATCCCACTTGGAAGGGACGGAACCACTTCCCAGTAGCCCTGGTCCCTCCATCAGCAGGACGCCCCTTGCAGACCTAAGTGGATGAATGCGGAGAAATGTAGTTGGGAAGCAGAGCACCAGGGTCCGCAGAGCCAGGTTCCCGACTGGCTCTGCTACCTATCCCACCACCCCCCACAACCCCCAGCCAGGAAGGGACAGCCGAGACCCAGGGACCGCAGTACTACTGCCCAGGCGCCACACGCAGCACAGCCAGAGCCATCCTCACCCTTCTTTCACACTTACCCATTCTCTCGCTCAAGTATGCCCATGCTCGCCCCGTGTAGTGTGACACTCAAACCCACACACATACTCTGCGGTTGTGCATTGAGGGCCAGCCTCCGCCCAGGGCCCAATGAAGGTTCTAGCCTGAGTAGTCCGCCAACCCCCCCTGCAACAGGCCCGAGCAGTTACCAGAGGGCGTCGGACCGCTAGGGCAGGCAGCGCCCCACCCGAGCAGGGGCAGCGCCCCAGGGGAGAGACACCCCTCCGGGCACAGGCAGGCACCCCCAGAGGGAGTCCCCCGGACGCAGGTTACCCAGGTCTCCACCCCCAGGTCCGCCCCCGCACACCAGCAGGGAGGCCCGCCTCCGGCTCCCCGGAGACAGGCACACGCCAACCCCCAAAATGGTCCCACCCCGGCACAGGGCCGCCGGTCCCAGCAGCCACCACACCCCCGCCGCAGGGGACCCATGCGGCCAGCCCTGAGTCCACCAACCCGTCCCGGTTCCTTAGGCAGGCAGGCACCACCAACCACCAGTCACCCCCCCACCACTGTGCCAGACATGACGCAGCACCCGAGCCCCACGCATCCTTACCTGGAAATGGAATCAATCAGAGTATAGTTTTGGTCATTGATTTGATGAAGCAGACAATGTGTCTAAGGTGGTATAATCTAACAAGCTGTTCAGGTATTGAGTAATGCTTAATTTTTTTTTAGTTTTCCAGTTCATGAGGATGATTTTCTTTGCGACACAGAGGGCAGAAAGAAGTGTGTGTGATGAGTTTGTCTCTAGATCAAGCCCACATAGATCTCCTAGAAGACAAAGTGCAGGGGCTGCTGGGATTGGACAGCTTAACTGGGTTGACAGGTGTTCACATACTCTTTGCCAAAATTGCTGCACAGGTGAGCATGACCAGAATGCATGTAGGAATCTATCTGCTGTGTTATCTGTACAGTGAGGGCAAATATTTGAGTTTGTGAGACCCATTTGGAACATCCTTTGTCCTGTATAGTGAGTTCTATGAAGAATTTTGTATTGTATTAGTTGTAAATTTGTATTTTTTGTCATTCTGAATAAATTAGAACATATGTTATTCCAGAACGTGTAATTAGTGGTGATATTGAGATCAGCTTCCCATTTAGAAATCGGAAGGCTCACTGTCTGGTCTACATTGGAAATTAAGATATAGATTTTGGATACTGTCCTTTTCCCTGATATATCAATAAATCGCTCTATTACTGGTGGTGGTTGCATGTGGATGGCAGTATTCTTACTTTTTACATTAAGTTTTGACTTTAGTTGTCGGTATTCTAAGAAATTGGCACTAGTGATTTCATAGTGAGACACTAGTTCTTCAAAAGAGGTAAACTTGTCTCTTGTGAAAACATGTTTCAGATGTGTTATCCCTTTGATATGCCAAGTTGGAAAGTGTATTGCCTTTTTGTTTTGTATGATGTCTGGATTGTTCCAGAGAGGTGTGTTTTGGCAAAGAGTAAGCG
Organism: Betta splendens; assembly: GCF_900634795.4. Classification (NCBI taxonomy): domain Eukaryota; kingdom Metazoa; phylum Chordata; class Actinopteri; order Anabantiformes; family Osphronemidae; genus Betta; species Betta splendens. Next base: position 17,738 of record NC_040889.2, on the reverse strand, counting down.
AAGACCCATTAATTTTAAGAAACTCCCACCAGGCTTGCAGAGATGCTTTTATGCTAATGTTCTGGTAACAACTATGATGTTTGATTTTGGTGCTGATAAAGGGCAGATCTGCAACTTTGATATTTCCACAAAATGTTTGTTCAATGTCTATCCAGGAGGAGTCTGCTGGCATGGGTTTTATCCATTTGTGGACATGGTTCAGTCTATTGGCAAGAAAATAGTGGTGGAAGTTAGGTAGTTCTAGGCCGCCGCAGCGTCTGGATTTTTGAAGAGTTTTTAAACTAATTCGTGGTGGCTTGGTTTTCCACAAAAACTGTGAGATGTAGGAGTCTAATGTCTTAAACCACGCCTGGGCTGGCTGAGTTGGAATCATTGAAAATATGTAATTAATTTTTGGCAGGATCATCATTTTTATGGTGGCAATTCTTCCCATAAGTGAAATGGGTAAGGACTGCCATCTTTTGAGGTTGGCTTCTATTTGTTTTAACAATGGATTGTAGTTTAGATCAATAAGCTCTGATAGCCTAGACGACAATTCAATGCCCAAGTATTTAATGTTTCCTGAATGGAGTGTGGTAGAGGAGATGTTAGTCACCTTAAGGTTAAGTGGTAGCACTATAGATTTGGTCCAGTTAATAGAGTACTCTAAAAGTCCTGAGAATTCATCTATGAGGCTGATAGTTGTAGGAAGAGACGTCTGTGGCTCAAGGAGAAACAGTAACACATCGTCAGCATATAAACTTATTTTATGATTTACTGATTTGGTCGATATTCCAGTAATTCCTTCATGCTGTCTTCCTGCTGCGGCTAGAGGTTCAATAAATATTGCAAATAGTGATGGGGACAGTGGGCAGCCCTGTCTTGTCCCTCTATGCAGATTAAACCTTGGTGAGATCTGGTTGTTTGTTCTGACTGCAGCGTTTGCTGAGTTGTATAATATTTGGATCCAGTCTATGAATGTTTCCCCAATGCCGAATTTGTGCAGAGTGGCTAAAAGAAACTTCCAGTTTACTCTATCGAAAGCTTTTTCTGCATCTAAGGAGACGATGGCTGTCTCTAGTTTATGGATGGTGACATAATCAATTAAATTAATTAGTCTGTTCATATTGTTTGTTGACTGTCTACCTTTAATGAAGCCTGTTTGATCAGAGTGAATTATATATGGAGTGATTTTTTCTAATCTTCTAGCAAGTGCTTTACACACTATTTTTAGATCTACATTTATTAGTGAAATTGGTCTATAACTCGATGGGAGTGTAGGGTCTTTCCCTGGTTTTTGGAGCAGGCTTATGAAGGCAGAATTCATATTTGTGGGTAATGAATGTTGTTGTTTAATTTCAGCTAACATTTTGTAAAAGCTGGGTGCCAGCATGGACCAGAACTCTTTATAAAATTCAGTTGGGAATCCATCTGGTCCTGGAGCTTTTTTATTGGGCATCTCCTGCAGAGCTTCATGTAGTTCTGCCAAAGATAACAATGAGTCTAGAGTTGTTCTTCATTTAGCTTTGGCAGTTCTAGTTTATTCAGAAACGCCTCTATGGCTGAGGTGGGTGGATCTATTTGGGACGTATATAACTCTTGGTAAAAGTTTTTAAAGGTATCATTTATTTCATGGGGATCACGAGTAATGTTGCCTTCCTTATTAGTTATTGAATGGATGATTTGTTTCTCTTTATCTATTTTTTAATTGGTTAGCTAGAAATTTACCACATTTATTAGCATGGTCAAAGTTCTCCCAGCGTAATTGGTCTATCTGAAACTGAGTTTTGCAATCAATTATATTATTTAATTTCAGCTTTAGATTCTTTAGGTCTTCTAGGACATCATTGGTTGGAGAGGCTGCATATTTAATCTCTAGAGATTTTATTCCATCCATCCATTTTCTTAACCGCTTACTCCCTAGTGCGGGGTCACGGGGTGCTGGAGCCTATCCCAGCTGGCTACTGGCGAGAGGCAGGGTACACCCTGGACAGGTCGCCAGTCCATCGCAGGGCAACACACTCACACAATGGAGAGAGGCCAATCAACCTAATGCACGTCTTTGGACTGGGGGAGGAAGCCGGTGAACCCGGAGAGAACCCACGCAAGCACGGGGAGAACGTGCAAACTCCACACAGAAAGGCGCCAGGGCCGCCTCCGGGAATCGAACCCAGAACCTTCTTGCTGTGAGGCGACAGTGCTACCCACCGCACCACCGTGCCGCTCCCATTTTGCCGCTTTATTTTTTGCTCTAATTCTAATTCAAGTAACATGTCCTTTTTTTTCTTGTGTGATGAATATGAAATAATTCTACCGCGCATAACTGCCTTCCCAGTCTCCCAAAACTTTCTTGTTGAAAGTGCCGACTATGCTTTCCATGGGTACATGTGAATCAATGGAGCTAAAGCGGAGCCTCCAAATGTTTTTGGTCACTTTGGAAAATACTTGAACCACAAACTTGCTTTGTTGCAGCTTAAATTCCACACAAAAATTGTGTGTCAAGTGTGACTTGGTGTCCTAGAGACCACAAAATGGCAAATTTAGTCCTCGTTAGTATAGTGGCCAGTATCTCCGCTTGTCACGCGGAAGACCAGGGCTCGATTCCCTGACGGGGATTCTTTTTCTTTGTCATCCCACCACATGGCGCATGAATTTACTTTCTTTTATAAAAAAAAAAAACAGCTGAGGATTGCTGCTTTTGACTACCACAAAGTAACTCCTTTTTGCTAGAGTAGCTCAGGCGGGAGAGTGTTAGACTGAAGATCTGCATCCTTCGGTCCATCCCAGGTTTCAGCAACAGATGTCCAAACTCTAAGATGAAAAAGGCAACCATGTCCTCATGTTTGATTTGTTGCTTTTTAGAAGAATCAACAGATCATACGCCATGCATTTCTACTATATAAATATGTTGAACATGGCTACAGTAGCATGAAAATTGCCCCTGCATGGAGAAAGTTGAAAGAAAAACTTACCTTCTTCTGCCTGGCATCAAACAAGGGACCTTTTGCGTGTGAAGCAAACGTGATAACCACTACATGACAGAAACCCATACCATGTTGCACATTGACTCCCTCTTTAAGCAGAATCTTTGACTCACTTTTTGAACAACATGACTTTGTGTTGCTCGTGCCTTGTCAGCAAGACGTGAAGGTTCCTGGACAGAAAATGGTCTAGTGCAGCCTTAAACCCTAACAGCTCTATCATCTGCATTCCATCACACACTGCTCTGGCCAGACACACCAACAATGGCAGCCACCCAGGATGGCTGCAACAGCTGACTGCTCTCTTCTCAAGACCCTTTTGCCCCCTTAATTATAGATTCTTCTCAAGTCCAAATTAGTGCGCCTGAGCATGCTAGCAAAAAGTGGAGCCATTGACAACCCTCTTCTGCAGTGTCTCTAGGAGCTTTGGAGTTCTGCCAGGTAAGCAATTTGTGTTCAGGTGCGTTTAAAAGTAAAAAGCAACCAATGATAGCCTGTCTTTTTGAAATGTTGACAGGACAGTCCTCTAGTGAACATAGACTTGCCAGTGCACTTTGCCATATCCCGGGACTCTTTCACAGGAAATGCAGTTCCAACTGGCCATCTTGTGAACGCTCATGGTGTGTCACACACATTGATTATCTACATCGGACAAAACATAACGTGAAAGTTTCTGCCTGGTTTCGAAGCAGGGGCCTTTTTCGTGTTAGGCAAACGTATTAACCACTACACTACAGAAACCTGACAAGGCTTTGAGAGACAGTTCTTAAAGAAGGAGCGTTCCAAAAAAAACTTGTTGCAAGTGCCGACTATGCTTTCCATGGGTACATGTGAATCAATAGAGCTAAAGCGGAGCCTCCAAATGTTTTTGGTCACTTTGGAAAATACTTGAACCACAAACTTGGTTTGTTGCAGCTTAAATTCCACACAAAAATTGTGTGTCAAGTGTGACTTGCTGTCCTACAGACCACAAAATGGGAAATTTGGTCCTCGTTAGTATAGTGGCCAGTATCTCCGCTTGTCACGTGTGGTGGAAATTTTCCATAAAGAAGCAGATGAGAGAGTTGTCCTTTTGTGCGATTTATTGAAATAATAAAGAAAATAAAAATAATGTGGAAAGCAAATAAAAAGCATGGATGTTGATCGTGCACATCAACAAACCAAAAACCAGCTGGGGAGATCAGTGCACACACCACGAAGGTGTGATGCAAAGAGCCCACGATCCTCAAGTTGCTTCTGCCTTTTAACCCCTTTCTCTGTCCGACTAGGGTGGAATGTCTTTCTAACCCAATCAAATTACATGCACCGTCTCCTCCCTGTCGCAGTGTGTGTGAAGATATTGACATTCTCACACCTGCATTGCTGACGTCCAACTATCTGTGAGAAAGGAGCACAGAGTCTCAACAGACAGAGACACAACTCCCCGACCTTGGGTTTGGGAGCTAGAGTTGAGAGTCTATCGGGCAGAGACAACCATTGAACAATGTAGGTGAAATGTCAAATGCATACAGTAAGACAAAACATAAGATATTAATTGCAGAACATAAGTCATAACTCGTATAATAACTGCATAGAAATGCATAGAAATAAGGAAGACACATAAAAATAAGGAAGAGAAAATTTTTCCCATAACACTCCCCCCTTTTGATTACACATTAATCAAACCATAAAGGAATAAAAATTGTCAACATCACATTCTGTAATAATAAAAGATCCTTGCAAATGAAACAATAAGGGTATTAACTCATCAAGATTCAAAATACACCTTCACATAAAATGGAAGTAACTAAGGGACAAAAGGTTGGGAGCTGTTTTTGGTGGGTAGTTATACAAGAATAACTTCTGTATTGGCATGTGAAGAAAATAAGCTCATTATCATATTTGTATCATATTATATTTTGTGGTCAGATAGCCTAAGACCATCGTCAAAGTCATTAAGTAAATTAGAGTTGGGGTTTTTGAACATAGTGCATTGTGTCATTTGATACGAGAGTGTTGCTGGGGTCGCACGCATGATGAGACCTCTAACCAGTGGGATAACGCAAAAACCAAACAAGAGAATCACAGCCATCACAATGATAAAGGAAACAGCTGCGGACATGAGAACAGATTTCCATTTTCCAGACATCTCGTCTAGCCAATTCCAAGAGGAAGAACCTATACCAGAGTTAGTTGAGATTCTGAAGGCTGTGTAGCGCCTTCGCCACAATACCATTAGAATCAGTGTTATTCAGGATGTAAGTACAACATGCGTCTCCAAACATAACACAAACGCCTCTTTTCTCTGCTAACAACGTGTCTACGGCCATTCAATTGTAATGTAATAAAGATAATTAATGTATGATAGCCATAGGTTTCCGGTGGGGTTCTGTATCATATAATCTTAAGATAGATTTAATGCTTTCGGATCTTTAATTGTACATTTGCGTCTAGAGCGAATAGGAGATTCAGGGATTAAACCAGAATGATGATGCGTTTTGTCTCATAACCTCTGTCATCTGTAGATGAAGGATAAAAACTAATTGTAGCAGTGAATAAGTGATTGTGAGCAAATTAAACACCAAATCAACTTTAGGATATTTAAACTCAGTGTTGTGAATTATGTGAAATTTTCTCATTCAAAAGTAGTGTGTAAAGTTACATAGAAACATCATATGATAAAGGCAACAATCCAAGTAGCATAAAATGAAGTCTAACACAACAAGGTTACAATTGATGTCTTGTAACAATCTGCCTCTTCCTGTTGAACAGTAGCGTTAGATTGTTTCCAACCTGTGTGTTGATGTATTGCCAGTTCGTTGGAGTTCTTCAGGTTGTGATCAGCTGATCACAGACACTTGGGATTCGTTATCACCGTCAGGTTTCCTCCCAATGTCGTCTGAGTCACTGTCACTCCCGTGATGTGAAGAGTCTACACGTCGTCCAGCGTCGGCAACTCAAGGCTGCTCGTGTGTGTGTTTTCTCAGGAGCGTGTGTGTAGATATTGGTCTGATAGTGTGATTCACCGGCGCAGCTTCAGGCGGCGCTTGGCTCACACCTTTAGCTGAACGGTCAACGCAGCCTCGCCGCAGTGCGTGTGTGAGCACAGCGAGGGTCGTCCTTCTCAGTTCTTTTCGTCAGTGGTGGTTTTCTCGTATGGTGTAGATGGGGGGTCGTCTGTCGGATCCGGGACCTTCCTGGATGGAGTGGATCCAAGTCACTCTTTCTGTGATCTTCACAGCCGTGTGGGTCGTCAGAAGGACCTGGAAGGGGCCTCGCCACCGTTTGGAGGTCCAGTGCTTCCTCCTGAACTCCTTAACGATCGCCCAGTCCCCTGGTTGGATGGTGTAATGGTCCTGTCGCCTGTTTTCACCTGTTGGGAAATCTGAATTGTGCGGAAAAAGTGTTTGGGTGGCACAGCTGCCATCAGGCCCAAACCAGACTCCATGGCTACAGGTGGAACCATTCGTCTGCCAGAGTCTGAGTTCCTGTGAGGTACAAAATGTTTAAAGCACAGGGAGAGAGGAAGGAAAGGATAGAGAGAGTTGGAGAGAGGGAACAGGATCAGGAGAGGAAACAAGGATCAGGAGAGGAAGGGGTTGTTGGGCGGCGACCTTCGCAGCAGCGTCTGCAGCTGCATGTCGGCACAAACAAAGTCGTCACTGATGTTGGACAGTTACAAACAGCATTAGCTGTAGGCAGCAGGACAGCATCCAGCAAAGCAGAACCTTATCATGATGTAAGATAGGTTTGCAATCAGACTTCAAAGCTTTCCATGCTTCCACAGAGAACCAACGTGTGACAAGCATCTGTGGAGTCTGTAGATGGTAACAGACTCTCCTTCTGCTAGTTTACTAGCTTCAGTCAATGTGATCAACTCTGCAGCCTGAGCAGAGTAGTGTCTTAGCAATGTGCCAGACTTCAAGACGACCTCTTGACAGTAATGTTTAGTATGTTGAGCAAAGTGGTGTTGCATCTAAGCCATCTGGCTGTAGAAAGATGTGATCTATTCCAAAAGAATCAAAGACACAGTATGAGGACAAAGAACAGAAGTCGTACAACTGATCTTCATGCACTGTTTGAGTAAAAGGTCGCGTAGGGTCAGAACAGGAAGACCCAAAGTAAGAGTCGACTGAAGAGCAAGCATGAGGTCGGTGAACGTTGTTCAGCCTCAGACGTCCACGTGAGACAAGAAGTGGACGATGAAGACGTCTGCATCAGAAACCCTGAGTGGGGCCTCAAAGACAATAAAGTTAGGAACGAAAGTCCTACAATAAGAACAAAAACCTAGAAAAGACATCAGCTGTTTATACGTGCACGGTTTAGGCAGGTCTCAAATTGCTTTTTAACCTGTGGGTGAGAGGATTTGCCATCAGCTGTAATTACAATGACCCAGAAAATAACCTTGTCTGAACAAAGTGTAATTTAAACAGGCTCTCTTTGTGGCCTGTAGCATCCAATGTTTCAGTAGCTTAGTGGTGTCTGCAGTAACACCATCTATGGCTCCTTTAAGAGGGTGTTGTTGTTTACATGTTTGTGGTCAGATTTGGGTTGTGATGACCACTGGTTCACATCCTCTGATTGAACCTACATCATATCTGTGTGTGAGCCACAGGGAAGCAGGGCTTCCTGTAAGGCTGAGTGTTGGGTCAGAGCGTCCTCTGAAAAATAAAAATAAAACAAAAGCGTGTAATGTGTGTCATTAGAATGTGGAGGTACCCAGTTCACTGTTTGCTGCACATGACGGGCAGAATAAAAAAAGTTTTCTAAAAGTATGCAAAGTAGTTGACTACATCACATGGGGTCAGAAGTCGTTCACCAGTCTCCACCCCGTTGACATCTGTTCACGAAAGGACCAACGTCCTGTCATCTGTCTCCATCATGTTTTCACAGAGGGACGTGTGGAACTGTAGAATAAAAATCAAAAATCTTTTTGTTCGTTAGGAAAAGAAATCGCAAGCGCAGACCTGTGTTCATCCCAAAAGAGGGAAGTTGAGGTCAGTTTGTGTGTGTGTGTGAAATCATAAACAAGCTGTGATGCAGCCTGTGTGAGGGCCTCAGTTACAGCCCCCCCTCAGCAGCCAATGATAAGAGCACAGTTGAGCTGAAGTTAACACCAACAAAAGAGGGATTATTTAGAATGTCTGTAGATGTACCTGCACTCCGTCTGGAGTGGAAATCAATCAAATACCTAATTTACACATGAGATCTCTTCCTAAAAATTTAACTGGGCATAAATTTGAAAGCAACAATAAATCTCAAGGTGTCTCGCTGTCAGATGTGCATAAGACAGTGAAAAAATAAGTTTTCTTTAATAGTTGGTACGTACAGTAATTATTATTACTTCTCTCTAATAGATCGTCTTCCCTTTAATAGTCATTAATAGTCTGTTTCAGTCGGTTTCAGTCTTCCTATAGTTTTCTTTTTTTTTTCTATAGTCTGTTTGTTTTCCTAAAGTCTTCTAGTCTGGCCAGACAAACCTATAGTGGTGCACAAGTAGTTTTAGAAACATGAAGGACTTTATTACTGAATTTGTTGCAATGTTAAATAGTTTGAACCCATCAGACTGTAAAGGTCATGCAGCAGTTGTCATTAGCTTGTTTGTCATAATTTGAAAATCACTCTGGGATTTTTTTGAGCAAAAAGCGATTCTTCATTGACAAGCAGATAAGCATGAACATGAATTTGAGCGGTACTCAGCTGTAAGCGTGTTTCTTCATTGCGTGTATGAATGTGTGTGGTGTGTGTGTGTTTCCGGTACCGTCTGTACGTCACGTGAAAAGGAACCGCACCTTCCTCCTTCCCCAACCATCAGTCTCATGTGAGTGCCAGTGGGTGAAGCCTTTCAATGGGACAGTTGTTCCTCGATGACAGGACCTTTCCTGGATCCTCGCATGCAGCTCTATTGGGCCGATTCACGTCTGAAGCCTCTCCTGTTGTTTCAACCAGTGTCTGTGTCAGAGCACGTCTTCTCACTCTGCTGTTGCTCTGTCCTTGTTTTCCTTTGCTGATTGTCATAAGCAGGTGTCTGTGTCAGATCACACACGCTTGTAGTAGCTGGTTCATCTGATGAGCCCAGAACGTGATGGCTTGCAGACGTTGTGGGAGTCGCTGAGGCGTCCATGCTGTGGTCTGTGTCCTCCAGCTGCTGTGGTGTCAGAGCTTCCACCCTGTTCTGGTTGTTGGTCGGCGCTTCTTCTCCTTCGGTTCTTCTGCTGATGCTGGGAAAGGAGTCCAGATCCGGATTAACCCTCATCGCGCTCAGTTCTGCATTAGGATAGAGAGCAGAAACAATGGGAGCATTTGCTCTTGACATGATATGTGTGTGTGTGTGTGTGTGTTGTGTGTGTGTGTGTGTGTGTGTTGTGTGTGTGTGTGTGTGTGGTATGTGTGTGTGTGATGTGGCAGAGTGCAAACAATTCTTCCCCAGAGTTGTTATCTTCCTTTTTTTCTGTTTACTCTCATCTCTCTTTTGTTTCTTTTAGGGCTTTAGTTTTGATAGTTTTGCTTTTTCAAGTATTTCTCTTTTGTCTCTAATTTTTCTTTTAAGGTGCGTATGTCCTTTACACTAAGTGATTCTCTTTTTGAACCCCACAACCAGTTTCCCACTCATGGAAACATTGAAACGCACTAAAACCATATTACTTTTTACTTTGATAATTACTTTTACTTTTTGTAATGCTGCAGTGGTGGTGGGAGACTTAGATCGCCCCGAACCCCATCTTTCAGAGTCCCGGCGGTTTCCTGCCTTAGATTTTTATGTGTCCGGCCGGAACCTTTTTTCGAAATTTCTCTTCCACGGACGTCTCCGTAGAAAGGGAACCGCTCAGATCAGCGACAGGGTTCTCGGAAGTGGTCCCTCACCGTCAGGCCCCTCTAAGACCCGGGTCCCTCGTATCTCAAAACCACTTCCCCCTGCAAACGCGCTCCGTATTTCAGAAGCCGTCTTTATTTCCTTGTCCACACCCTTTGGACTGCGCTCAGATCTGCACACTGGTCTGTATCCTCAGTACAGACAAAACAAGCTCGGTCCCACGAGCCAACCCTTAGCAACCACCGTCTCGGCCACCAGGGCAGACTTTTGACCTAATTATATTTTACCCGAATATTAAATTTTTTAATTTAAAAAAAAAATTTTTGGTCCTAATTATTATATTTTAGATGTTTTCAGCCACATAGTCGTTTTAGAATATTATTATTCTCTTTTCTAGTTATATTTTCTTTTTGTTTTTCCCCAAATCAAAAGGAATCTCTCTCACCGAGCCGAGCCAAATTAGGATTTGAGTTTGAATCTGAGTTCGTGGATCTCGTCAGAGGCGACCCAGACGGGTGAGCAGTCCTCCCAGCTCTGAATGTCTGTAGAGGTTTGGAGGCTGAGCGACCCTAGTCCTCAGGACTATCGTCCCTGGTCACACCGTCCAGACGACCTGCCGCGGGATCCTGTTCGTAGACGCCAATTTCTGTGGTGGAAATTTTCCATAAAGAAGCAGATGAGAGAGTTGTCCTTTTGTGCGATTTATTGAAATAATAAAGAAAATAAAAATAATGGGGGAAAGCAAATAAAAGCATGGATGTTGATCGTGCACATCAACAAACCAAAAACCAGCTGGGGAGATCAGTGCACACACCACGAAGGTGTGATGCAAAGAGCCCACGATCCTCAAGTTGCTTCTCTGCCTTTTAACCCCTTTCTCTGTCCGACTAGGGTGGAATGTCTTTCTAACCCAATCAAATTACATGCACCATCTCCTCCCTGTCGCAGTGTGTGTGAAGATATTTACATTCTCACACCTGCATTGCTGACGTCCCAACTATCTGTGAGAAAGGAGCACAGAGTCTCAACAGACAGAGACACAACTCCCCGACCTTGGGTTTGGGAGCTAGAGTTGAGAGTCTATCAGGCAGAGACAACCATTGAACATGTAGGTGAAATGTCAAATGCATACAGTAAGACAAAACATAAGATATTAATTGCAGAACATAAGTCATAACTCGTATAATAACTGCATAGAAATGCATAGAAATAAGGAAGACACATAAAAATAAGGAAGAGACAATTTTCCCATAACACACGCGGAAGACTAGGGTTCGATTCCCTGACGGGGAGTGTTTTTCTTTGTCATCCCACCACATGACCTCATGTTTGATTGTTTGCTTTTAGCCGACTATGCTTTCCATGGGTTACATGTGAATCATAGAGCTAAAGCGGAGCCTCCAAATGTCTTTGGTCACTTTGGAAAATATTTTGGAAAATACTTGAACCACAAACTTGCTTGTATGCTTTTCATGGGTATTTGTGATCAAGGGAGCTAAAGCGGAGCCTCCAAATATTTTTGGTCACTTTGGAAAATAATTGAACCACAAAATTGGTTTTTTGCAGCTTAAATTCCACACAAAAATTGTGTGTCAAGTGTGACTTGGTGTCCTACAGACCACAAATGGGCAAACTGGTCCTCGTTAGTATAGTGGCCAGTATCCTCCGCTTGTCATCGCGGAAGACCAGGGTTCGATTCCCTGACGGGGATTGTTTTTCTTTGTCATCCCACATGACGCATGAATTTACTTTCTTTTATAAAAAAACAGCTGAGGATTGCTGCTTTTGACTACCACAAAGTAACTTTTTTTTGCTGGAGTAGCTCAGGCGGGAGAGTGTTAGACTGAAGATCTGCATCCTTCGGTCCATCCCAGGTTTCAGCAACAGATGTCCAAACTCTGAGATGCAAAACGCAACCATGGTCCTCACGTTTGATTTGTTGCTTTTTAGAAGAATCGACAGATCATGTGCCATGCATTTCTACTAGATAAATAATTTTGAACATGGCTACAGTGGCATAAAAATTGCCCCTGCATGGAGAAAGTTGAAAGAAAAACTTACACTTTTCTGCCTGGCATCAAACAAGGGGACCTTTTGCGTGTGAAGCAAACGTGAAAACCACTACATGACAGAAACCCATACCATGTTGCACATTGACTTCCTCTTTAAGCAGAATCTTTGACTCACTTTTTGAACAACATGACTTTGTGTTGCTCGTGCCTTGTCAGCAAGACGTGAAGGTTCCTGGACAGAAAATGGTCTAGTGCAGCCTTAAACCCTAACAGCTCTATGATCTGCATTCCATCACACACTGCTCTGGCCAGACACACCAACAATGGCAGCCACCCAGGATGGCTGCAACAGCTGACTGCTCTCTTCTCAAGACCCTTTTGACCTCTTAATTATAGATTCTTCTCAAGTCCAAATTAGTGCACATGAGCATGCTAGCAAAAAGTGGAGCCATTGACAACCCTCTTCTGCAGTGTCTCTAGGAGCTTGGAGTTCTGCCAGGTAAGCAATTTGTGTTCAGGTGTGTTTAAAAGTGAAAGCAACCAATGATAGCCTGTCTTTTTGAAATGTTGACAGGACAGTCCTTTAGTGAACATAGACTTGCCAGTGCACTTTGCCATATCCTGGGACTCTTTTACAGGAAATGCAGTTCCGACTGGCCATCTTGTGAACGCTCATAGACTGTGACACACATTGATTATCTACATCGGACAAAACATTATGTGAAAGCTTCTGTCTGTTTCGAACAAGGGGCTTTTTGCGTGTTAGGCAAACGTGATAACCACTACACTACAGAAACCTGACAAGGCTTTGAGAGACAGTTCTTGAGGAAGGAGCGTTCCAAAAAAACTTGTTGCAAGTGCCGACTATGCTTTCCATGGGTACATGTGAATCAATGGAGCTAAAGTGTAGCCTCCAAATGTTTTTGGTCACTTTGGAAAATACTTGAACCACAAACTTGGTTTGTTGCAGCTTAAATTCCACACAAAAATTGTGTGTCAAGTGTGACTTGGTGTCCTACAGACCACAAAATGGGAACTTTGGTCCTCGTTAGTATAGTGGCCAGTATCTCCGCTTGTCACGCGGAAGACCAGAGTTCGATTCCCTGACGGGGAGTGTTTTTCTTTGTCATCCCACCACATGGCGCATGAATTTACTTTCTTTTTAAAAAAAAAACAGCTGAGGATTGCTGCTTTTGACTACCACAAAGTAACTCTTTTTTGCTAGAGTAGCTTAGGCGGGAGAAGTGTTAGACTGAAGATCTGCATCCTTCGGTCCATCCCAGGTTTCAGCAACAGATGTCCAAACTCTAAGATGCAAAACGCAACCATGTCCTCAACGTTTGATTTGTTGCTTTTTAGAAAGAACCAACAGATCATGTGCCATGCATTTCTACTATATAAATATGTTGAACATGGCTACAGTGGCATAAAAATTGCCCCTGCATGGAGAAAGTTGAAAGTAAAACTTACCTTTTTCTGCCTGGCATCAAACAAGGGACCTTTTGCGTGTGAAGCAAACGTGATAACCACTACATGACAGAAACCCATACCATGTTGCACATTGAACTTCCTCTTTAAAGCAGAATCTTTGACTCACTTTTGAACAACATGACTTTGTGTTGCTCGTGCCTTGTCAGCAAGACGTGACAAAATGTTGACAGGACAATCTTTTAGTGAACATACACTTGCCAGTGCACTTTGCCATATCCAGGGAGTCTTTCACAGGAAATGCAGTTCCGACTGGCCATCTTGAACGCTCATGGACTGTCACACACATTGATTATCTACATCGGACAAAAGATTATGTGAAAGTTTCTGCCTGATTTCGAACCAGGGGCCTTTTGCGTGTAAGGCAAACGTGATAACCACTACACTACAGAAACCTGACAAGGATTTGAGAGACAGTTCTTGAGGAAGAAGCGTTCCAAAAAAACTTAGGGTGTGTATGCGGGAGGGTGGGGGGGAGGGAGGATAAGGGGTGCAACCAGCTGCTGAAACCAAGCAAATCTGTTAAGTAAACAATCGGAGCAAAAAAAAATAATAAAAAATAAATAAATAAATAAGAAGCATGGATACCTTAGGCTTACCTTAGGCTAACACATTCATAACTAAACAATTTTTGTACTGTGGTTTACCTTAGAGATTAATACTAATACCAATAATAGTGCTAAGGTATGTGCACATACTAATACAAACATGTACATACAATATACATACATATGTGCATTATTATACATATCCCATACTACTTAATAAAAGTCATGACATACAACACCACAAATTCCATATTCACACATTATTCATATTGGTAGTGATAAGTATCAATAATACTTACAGTTGGATTTGGAAAGTGTCCCACTACAAGGTTAGTAAGGCTGTAGCTTAACATTATTCACCCAAAGGGTGAGGCAGACGTTGGTGCATGAACAATGCCACTTGTGGAAGCCAGGGTGATGTGAGGGGCTCTGCCACTACCCATCCAGCAAGCAGAGGAAGGAATCCTAGCAGCCAGGGAGCCCACACACCTTCAGTTCCAGGAGGGCAGGTGTGCGACCCAAGCCGCCCACACAGAGCCCCCCAGGCAGAGCTGCAGCAGCCACAGAGACAGCACCCGAGGCCAGAGTGGGCCACCGGGGGTCAACGCTGTCCCCATGAGAACCAGGGGCAAACACTCCCCCCGGCGGGAGGGCGGGCCTGAAAGAGTAGAGCCCGAGGACCCACGGTCCGTAGGGAGCCCGCCAGAAGATGCCCCCGCGCCCAGAGTGGGGCCCGCCCCCAGTCCACCACCCCCACACGGGCGGAGCGGGGCCTACCCCATCGGCCCGACCTCATCCCCTGGCGCTACAGCGGCCTGCAGCACAAGGCCAGCAATTGGTGGGGTCAGCAGAAAAGAGACCACCCAGGCAGACGATCATCGTACCCCGGGCGAAAAACCGGACCCCCCACACTTCAACCGCACCACACGCATACCAACTCACACAAACACAGACGCATACACCCATCCACATGTGCAACACACATCATCACATCAACACACACACACCATAGACTCTCTCACAACAAACTAGTCAATCATACGTGAACCAATGCACTCTCAGATACATTCTCCCACCCACACCATTCGCTTGATCTCATTCGTGGGGAGGGTAGGTCTCCGGCCTGCCGTCCATGTGGCCCCAGGCAGGGACCGCAGCTCCTCCCGAGCCCCGACCAACCCCCTCAACCCGGGGGAGGCAGAGGGCAGTAGAAATAGGTACCCCAGAACCCTGCAACCCAGCTTGGACGTGAGTGTGTGGAACTAAAGTGCACTGAAGGTGGGTGACACCTCCAGGAGCACAACCGCTGGCTGACGGTGTGTCCCCGGGACAGTGCCCCCCCCTCGCCCTAAATGTCTTTTTGCAGTTAAAACTGGGTGGTGATCTCTCCATCAGGGCCAGTGGCCGAGGCCACAACTGGCCTGAGCCCCAGGCCCCAGTGAAAGAGCCCACCCCCGGCCCTAAATGTATGTGTATGTAGCTAAGTATGAGGAACTTTGGGAGATACCCAATTCTCCGGGGGGTCCAGCAGACAGAGCCATCAATGGGAAGTCTACTGGCCCCCCCGGAAGGAGCCCCCAGATTCCTGGACAAGTGTGTATGACTAATGCAATTAAAACTGCAGAGCATCCCACTTGGAAGGGACGGAACCACTTCCCAGTAGCCCTGGTCCCTCCATCAGCAGGACGCCCCTTGCAGACCTAAGTGGATGAATGCGGAGAAATGTAGTTGGGAAGCAGAGCACCAGGGTCCGCAGAGCCAGGTTCCCGACTGGCTCTGCTACCTATCCCACCACCCCCCACAACCCCCAGCCAGGAAGGGACAGCCGAGACCCAGGGACCGCAGTACTACTGCCCAGGCGCCACACGCAGCACAGCCAGAGCCATCCTCACCCTTCTTTCACACTTACCCATTCTCTCGCTCAAGTATGCCCATGCTCGCCCCGTGTAGTGTGACACTCAAACCCACACACATACTCTGCGGTTGTGCATTGAGGGCCAGCCTCCGCCCAGGGCCCAATGAAGGTTCTAGCCTGAGTAGTCCGCCAACCCCCCCTGCAACAGGCCCGAGCAGTTACCAGAGGGCGTCGGACCGCTAGGGCAGGCAGCGCCCCACCCGAGCAGGGGCAGCGCCCCAGGGGAGAGACACCCCTCCGGGCACAGGCAGGCACCCCCAGAGGGAGTCCCCCGGACGCAGGTTACCCAGGTCTCCACCCCCAGGTCCGCCCCCGCACACCGGCAGGGAGGCCCGCCTCCGGCTCCCCGGAGACAGGCACACGCCAACCCCCAAAATGGTCCCACCCCGGCACAGGGCCGCCGGTCCCAGCAGCCACCACACCCCCGCCGCAGGGGACCCATGCGGCCAGCCCTGAGTCCACCAACCCGTCCCGGTTCCTTAGGCAGGCAGGCACCACCAACCACCAGTCACCCCCCCCCCACTGTGCCAGACATGACGCAGCACCCGAGCCCCACGCATCCTTACCTGGAAATGGAATCAATCAGAGTATAGTTTTGGTCATTGATTTGATGAAGCAGACAATGTGTCTAAGGTGGTATAATCTAACAAGCTGTTCAGGTATTGAGTAATGCTTAATTTTTTTTTAGTTTTCCAGTTCATGAGGATGATTTTCTTTGCGACACAGAGGGCAGAAAGAAGTGTGTGATGAGTTTGTCTCTAGATCAAGCCCACTTAGATCTCCTAGAAGACAAAGTGCAGGGGCTGCTGGGATTGGACAGCTTAACTGGGTTGACAGGTGTTCACATACTCTTTGCCAAAATTGCTGCACAGGTGAACATGACCAGAATGCATGTAGGAATCTATCTGCTGTGTTATCTGTACAGTGAGGGCAAATATTTGAGTTTGTGAGACCCATTTGGAACATCCTTTGTCCTGTATAGTGAGTTCTATGAAGAATTTTGTAGTTGTAAATTTGTATTTTTTGTCATTCTGAATAAATTAGAACATATGTTATTCCAGAACGTGTAATTAGTGGTGATATTGAGATCAGCTTCCCATTTAGAGATCGGAAGGCTCACTGTCTGGTCTACATTGGAAATTAAGATATAGATTTTGGATACTGTCCTTTTCCCTGATATATCAATAAATCGCTCTATTACTGGTGGTGGTTGCATGTGGATGGCAGTATTCTTACTTTTTACATTAAGTTTTGACTTTAGTTGTCGGTATTCTAAGAAATTGGCACTAGTGATTTCATAGTGAGACACTAGTTCTTCAAAAGAGGTAAACTTGTCTCTTGTGAAAACATGTTTCAGATGTGTTATCCCTTTGATATGCCAAGTTGGAAAGTGTATTGCCTTTTTGTTTTGTATGATGTCTGGATTGTTCCAGAGAGGTGTGTTTTGGCAAAGAGTAAGCGAAGACCCATTAATTTTAAGAAACTCCCACCAGGCTTGCAGAGATGCTTTATGCTAATGTTCTGGTAACAACTATGATGTTTGATTTTGGTGCTGATAAAGGGCAGATCTGCAACTTTGATATTTCCACAAAATGTTTGTTCAATGTCTATCCAGGAGGAGTCTGCTGGCATGGGTTTTATCCATTTGTGGACATGGTTCAGTCTATTGGCAAGAAAATAGTGGTGGAAGTTAGGTAGTTCTAGGCCGCCGCAGCGTCTGGATTTTTGAAGAGTTTTTAAACTAATTCGTGGTGGCTTGGTTTTCCACAAAAACTGTGAGATGTAGGAGTCTAATGTCTTAAACCACGCCTGGGCTGGCTGA